>NC_087472.1:15000-687383 GCF_036321535.1 Camelus dromedarius
ATGAGGCCCAGAGAGTTCCTTTCACCTCTGTTATTCACTATGGTACAGGAAATTCCAGGCAAATCCAGGATGAAAGAAAATAAACATAAAATTGTTACATATAAAAGGACGTCTATTCACAGACACAGCTGACATCATTTTACAGATACACCTTGAAAGCACACACAATTCATTGACTAACTCAATTTTTAAACCGTGAGCAACTCAGATACTTCAGCAAGTAGACGATACAAAGTATCAATGAATCAAAATTTGTCTACGTGTACACATTAACAATGAATGATCTCAAGAATTTAAGAGAATTGTATTTTACATGATGTCAATATTACTAAAATACTTAAGAGTCAATTTAATCAAGGTACAAGACTAGTAAATTAAAATGGAAAAGACACCACTAAAAGAAATGAAATACAACCTTTAAAAAAAAGAAGAAGACATCCCATGTTGATAACAAAACTAAATATGGTGTAAGTGCCCAAAGCGATCTAGGGAGACAAGGTAATTTCTATGACAATTTTGGAATAAACACAGAAGTTGATTTTAACATTCATATATAATTTTAGGAACCCCAAAAAGACAAAACAAACTTGAAAAGGGAAAACCAAAGATAGAGCTTCATATTTTCAAATTTCATGTCAATACAAAGCAATATAAAAAATATGATATTGCCATAAAAATATAAATATAGATAAATGGCAGTATATAAGAACCCTGAACATAATCCCATTCAATTAGGATCAATACATTTTTCACAAGCGTGAATATTTAGGGTTTTTTTTTTAACTACTCTTCCACAAATGGTGCTGGGTAACTGGCTATCCACATGCAGGGGAATAAACCACGTATACAATTAACTCAAACTACATACATTGGGATATGGCTGATGGTTTTATATTACTGATTGTAGTTAAAAAATTTTAAATCACCAAGAATGAAAGAGACACCTCCTAAATACACGGAGGACGTGGCTAGGTCGGCAGAGGCTCCTACGTGGCCAGCTTGCCAGCTAGAGGTGGATGTACACGTGGTTCAACAAGTGCTGGCACCCGCTTCTACTTTTTATGATATGAGTAGGCGTAAGAATGGCGGGAGAAATTGTGAGAAGCTGCTATCATTCAGTCGGAGCAATGCTGTATTGAATGAACCAATTATCAGTGGGAGAAGTCAGTTTCTGGGTCCCCCAATTGTCCTTAGTATAACTAAAAAACACATGCACAGGATACGCGTACTACACATGCATACGATGCTATGACAGCATCATAGATTTGGTCATCTCCGAGGAGCGCTCCAGGTCTCTCTGTCTCAGCGGGGATTAATGACTTTACAGCAGTGCCTACTATTCCAGTTCAAACAATAATATGGTGATATAAAATGCCAATCTTTGTGACTTGTTGAAAGTTGTTAACAAGTTGGTTTGTGAACTTAGGTGAAGTGGTTGAGCAAGCCTTAGACTGTAAATCTAGAGGTAGAGGTTTGGCCCCTTTTGGGTCAAGCTCTGTGGTGAATCAACATATTGAAATGCAAATTCTAAAAAAAAAAAAGAAAGCAGCTTCAATTTTGCTAGGGCTTCTCCTGCAAATGTTTTCCAGATGACTGGAGAAATAACTGGAAGCCAATTTACCAGAAGATTTCCTGTTAACTAAAATGTGCTATGGTGGAAGCCCACCAATCTACCAAGTATTTACCTTAATTAACATGTTTGATTTGCATTCAACTGATGTAGTACAATCTCTTGCAATCCATATTTTCAGAAGTTAAATTGTACCTCCTTGAACATTTGAAAGCCCTTGGTGTATATTAAGCTGAATTCCTACTCCAGCTCTGATAGAATGGGCGTTAAGGGCAGTAATAGTGTGACTATTAGGACTAGTGATCATCAGATGGTTCTTGTCTATGTTTAAAATCTAATTTTTTAATTTATTCATAAAAATAGAGATAGTGACATGGAGAATTTTAGCCAGATGTACAGATACATGTTGAATAGTGCTGTGAGGACTGTTAGTGTTGGTAGGTTGATGTTACTGTTTTTTGTTAAATCTCAAATGATTACTCATTTGAGGAAAAACCCTTATACTGGTGGGAGGCCTCCTAATAAAATATGATGATGGGGATGAGGACTGTGACTGGACAACTGACGAGCAGGCTATAAATGTGGTAGTTGGGTTTTGTTAGTCTGCCTCGGCTGCTGACGATAATTCATAATACGCCTGTGAATAATAGTATGCTTGGGGGGGCGGGTGTCGAGATTTACTGTAACACATGGGGGTGCACATTCATCACATTAATTGGATTGGCCCTCCTGCATGGGGGATGCCCTGTGTAACTTCAGTCACTCAGGAAAGAAATGTGAGAAGTCCAATTTTATGACTAGGGCTGTGGTTTAAATGGTGGATGCTGTTGGATTAAAAAATTGTACTTGTTCATGGCTGCAGTATATTAGATTAAAAGTAAAATCCCACATGAATAGTATGGATGTGGTGGGTTGTGTTACAGAACATTGGTTGGGTGCTTCTATAACTCGTGCATTTAATTTTCTTATTAGAATGGAAATATTTGTACAATGTGAGCTTGTTAGTAAAATCACGGCATGGTCAGCAGAATGATCATAAAAATAGGGTTTATTAGCATGGTAAGGATATAAAACAACACTGATAGCTCACTTGGGGGACCATCCATCACCACAGAATGTGGTGTAATGTGGCAGCATGAACACTTTTAAGTTCTTAAGGGAACAATCAATCCCTATGATTCTAGGAATAAGAGTTCTTAGACCTCTTTTATTTACTTTTAAGATAACTCTTTTGTCAAACTTATCAATGTTTTTGGTGGGATGCCCGATGCACTGATGGGTAGTGAAACGTACACAGGGCTACTGTTAGTGTTAAATTTTTTTTCCATAGGAGATGTATAAGTTGATCATCTCAAAATTGTGGGTAGGATATTCAAAGTCCTAGGAAGGAGATTGTTAGGAGGAGTGTTTGAATGATAACATGGGCTGCATGTAATTGGCCTGTATACAATTCTGTTATCTAGGGATTTTGAAGTGTTCCTAAAAATAGAATAATTATGAAAATATTTATTATCATGATATAGACATAATCTGCTATAAAAGACCAAAGAAGACAGACCTGCTACATGCTCTACACTGAAGCTACATACAACTTTTGAGTCTCCTTCTGTTAAGTCAAATGGAGCTCCGTTGCTTTCTGCTACAGTAGAGGTAAATAAAAATCCAACTAGGAGTTGGGAGGGGAAAATTAATCATAGATATTCTTGTGTAATAACTGAGAGTATAAATGATCTATTTATCAGTAGGAATGATAAACCAATAACTGCTAGTTTACTGCACATGAGATTGTCTGTGCTGCTGCCCACAGAGCTCTGGTGAGTGTGTATTTTTAATATGAAGGTAATGCAGATCAGGGGGTGGAATACATGGCTAGGCTTCATACAGCCAGTATGAGAAGTATGCCTAGGTTCACATGAGCAGGCAGTGGACAAGGAAAGGGAAGAGGAGCTCCTAATGTGGAAGCCATGGTTAAGGCCAGCATGGGTGCAACTATATGTATATGTAAATTGATGTATTATATATAATATAACACTATATATAGTGTTATGTGTGTGTGTGTGTGTATGTATGTATGTGTGTAAATTGATGATGTTTGGGCCTCTCCAAATTTTCCAGAACCTAGGACTTCCCTTCAACTAATATGAGAAGTGAAACATGGATTAAAACTGTAATAATTAGTAAAGGAATGGAGATTATAAACCTATTCTTAGGAAGAGGACTTAGGCTTCAGGAAATAAAGGTTTTGGTTTGATGCAATTGCTGAGTTCTGCTACCCTAACAAACCATGTTCTACAGTAGAGTATGTATACATTATCTACATTGCATTGTATCACCAATTAGTTTGAAGGTGCTTTTGTAAAGTGACCCTTAACTCTCCTGCCCTCTCATACTGGGACAAATGTATAATAAATAGAAACCAATCGGGATCACTCCAGCCTGAACTCACATCTCACAGAACTTTAACCACTGAAAGAACCATTTACAGCAGTGACAACATTGGGATATTCAGATCCACTTCTGAGACTATAAACCCTTTTGTTGAAATTAACTCTAAATTTGAATTGAACTGTTATCCCTAGAGTGCCTTGTTCTGTTAATCAATGTATTGGATCAATACGTGCCACAGCATTTTGAATAGCTGGTCTAAATGTTAATCACTTGCAGTTTGGAGTTTGTTTTATTCACCAGGGCCACCACAACCAAATATTTTTAAACCATTAAAAGCTGTGTTATTCCTTAATATTCAGTTACTTACTTTATAGGTTAAATGCCTAAAGCACCATAGGAGCGTCTAATTTTATATGGCTCCCACCTCTTATTGGGAAGGTCAATTCCACTGATGAAAAGGGATACTAAAACCTTGTGGGGCCATCCTCCCAACTCCTTATGTGGAAAACAAATGATTATGCTACCTTGGCAGGGTCAGGGAACCACGGCCATTAACCATGCCCATGGTCAGGCAGTGCCTCTAAGACCAGAAGTGCTAGAGTTAATCTTCCTGGTAAACAGGTAGGACTTGTGATCACCACGTTCCTTTTACTTTTTTTTTTTAATCTTTCCTAGAAATTCATACCTGTGTTAGATTAAGAATTGTTTTTATAAATAATTAAATATTGATTAAGGTTTATTTTACTGTAAACTATCAGTAACTTATTCATTCTGATATAAGCTTATGCAAGGAGAAATATTTCCTGCTGCCCATATGAAGAGTACTCCTTTTACTAATTAATAGATTAGTTCAGTATTAAACTGTAAGGGTTTTCTTTTTTATTTTATTTTATTATGTTTTATTTTTATTTATTTATTTATTTTTTTGCTATTGGTATTGTGATGAATGTGTTCTTGACCTTGAATATTTGCCCTTTTTGGGAGGGGGGTGGCAAATAGGTTTATTTATTTCTTTAATGGAGGTCCTGGGGATTGAACCCAGGACCTTGTGCATGCTATGCACACACTCTATCACTGAGCTATACCCTCCCAACCTTGAATATTTTCTTAATGCGTGGCTGTTTTTAAGCCAACTACAACATTGTTTATACTGATACTCTAGAGTTTTTATCCTGTAACTAAAAACCTGTACCTTTTTAAAAAAAAAATTAAAAATTATATTAGAAGTTATATTCTTCATTAATAATTAAAACTGAACTAAAATTCTTTTCTGAACAACCTGCTGTCAGCAGCCTTGTTAGGTTTACTACCTCTATTCATAACTCTTCTATTTTACCATATAGATGAGTTTGTTCCACTACACTGTTCATAAGTACCTCTTCTGGGTTCAAGGTATTTAACTTATTTCATCTTTCCCTAATGGTACTTTATGCTACCAGATTTAAATGTCTATTTTCTATGCATTAGATGTTAAATGAATCTTTAATTTACTTATGACAGTTAAATTTGGTGGGAAGCCTCAGCTAGTTTTAGTTCAAACTTTTCATGAAGTATGGAATCGACTGGGTGTAAACCAGGTGCTTTTTTAAAAACTACACTTTGATGTAACCAAGCACACTCTCCAGTGTGCCCACCTTGTAAGGACTGCTGTCCTTTTTAATGTCTACTACTTGTTAATGGGTTATGAAAATTTATCGCTATTTGAGGATGGTGACGGGCTGAGTGTGCCTGCTTTGTGGCCTGACTGTGTTGGGCACTCTTAATTTACAACTAAGTTCTCCTTTGGTATTTCATCACAATTTTGTATATATTATTTTGTACTCAAGGTAGAAAATGAAACCCTTATCTTCCCAGCTGGTAGGTTACACCTAGAACTAATGTTCTTATATCTGATCATTATGATCACTGTTGCTCCTTTGGGGGGTTGCTGAAGATGCTGGTACATAGACATACAGACTGTGTTCATGAGAGTGGTGAGGTTTATCAGGTTTTGTGGATTATAAACACCATAGGAAGCACCACAAATCCTTTTTGTTTTTTGTATTATGCGAGTATTCATCTGGCCAATAATTTTGATTTGGATTGTTTCCCTTGAGTGACTTCAAGGTTCATCCACATTGTAGCATGTGTCAGAATTACCTTAGTTTTAAAGGCTGAATCCTACTTAAATGTGTAAAATAATTATAATTATTTTATTTTGATTTAAAGATAGGTATAGTTGGGTATCTACTCCCATACTAATACATGGACACTACTTTGAATCTTTACTGACCTGTAATAAGGAATGTTAAAGTCATTTTAGTAGCTTATTTTCACTTTAGTTATGGCTTTGCACACCGTAGCTCAGACTTAACTTCATTTTGCAATACTCTTTAGCACACGTCACACTGACTTTCTATTATTTGAGGTTCATGTTATGACAGTGGTACCTGGCGTGAAAATTTACCAACCCTAATTAGTTATGATAACCTAGTCAAACTTTCATTTATGGCTTAATTTTTATCATTGCCACTTCCCATAGGGGCAAGGTTCAGTGAGGCATTGAAAGACACATCTAGGGTGCTTGATATCTGCTCATTTACTCTTTTAAAATATTTAGAGGGCATTCTCATGGGAATGCAGAAACTTGCATGTGTAATTTTATTACAAGTTATTAGAAAGGCTGGAAAGAAATCTATATGTTTATGGAGTTAGTAAACTTGTCCAGGCATTTTCACTGCCTTGCTTTAATCATTAAAGCTACATCAACAGGTGGAGTAGGATTTTTGACATATAAGATTTATGTATTTAAATGATATCTTGGTATTTGTTACAGTAGTCCACATTGTGTTAAAAATAGTATTAAAACATATAATATTTCTTTTGGAGACTGTTACAGTGCACTGTGTTTTTAATTTTGTTCAAAGTAAGTAGCAGATCTAGGGGTATGCCTATCGATATAAGCCTTATATATCTAAGCAGTTGATGGATAGAGTTAAAAGGCCATTTTGCAGTTATAGTAACTGGGTGGGTGAAGTAAGGGCAGTATGTTTGTTAGATGAGTCAGTTGAATCTTACATAGTTACATCCTTTGCCTTGTTGGGGGGTGGTTTGGCAAGGTGATAAGGACAGACAAAGTATGAGATTAAGCAGTAAGCAGGGGGGTGATACAGCAAGCTATTTACTGATTTGCATGTGGATGTGGATGTGTAATTTCTGAATGTCCTGTGACCACTGACTCAATAACACGTTATGATGGTCGATGATGTTGGTAAATAGTATTCAATTTAAGCTGAGCTACAGGTTCCTTGACTGTGTTAAGGTCTCCGATGACCAAAACTGAGTCACAGCATTCCCGCAACAACTATCACTTGGTCCAGCAACTTCCCTCATATACATACATACATGGCAAAAAATTTAAAACAGGTGTCCAAACAAAAAATGCTACACTACACTAATAGTCATGGCAGCATTATTTGAAATAGCTCAAAGGTAGAAACTACTCATATGTCCATCAGTGGATGAAAGGATATGCAAACTACAGTGGATCCATCAACTTTCATGTAATTCTGCCATTGAAAGAAACACAGTAAAATGGTGCAGCCACTGTGGAAAACAGTATGGCGGTTCCTCAAAAACTTAAACATAGAGTTAATGTATCATCTGTTGATTCAACTTCAGGGTAGAAACACAAAAGGTTAGAAAGCAGAGACTGAAAAACACATTTCTACAGCCATGTTCATAACAGCACTATTCACACTGGCCAACAGACGTAATCAACCCAAGTGTCCACGGATGGATGATTCCATACACAAAATGTAGTATATACACATTTAAGTAGGATTCAGCCTTTAAAACGAAGGTAATTCTGACACATACTACAATGTGGATGGACCTTGAAGTCACTCAAGGGAAACAAATCAAACCAAACCAAAAAGGACAAACATTCTATGATTCTAAGATGAGGTATCCGTGTAAGTCTAATTCAATAACAGAACGTACAATGTACTTGCCGGGGGTTAGGAGTTCATGTCTAATGCATACAGTTTCACTTGGGGAAACTGAAAAAGTAGTGGAGATGAATGCTGAGAATATTTCTACAACAATGTAACTGTAGTTAATATCAAAAAACTACATGACATAAATGTAATGAAACTGTATACTTAAAGCAGTTTAAATGCTACATGTTATATGGAATAGATTTAATCACAATGAAAAACATGAAGTGCTGATATTTGTTACAACATGGATGAACAATGAAAACATCCTAAGAAAAAGAGGCCATACAGAAAAGGCCACCCGGATCACACTCATCTTGTGCCCTTTAATTCAATCAAAGTTGGAAAAATAACAGAAAGTCTCGAGAACAGTTCCAGGAAACAAAAAAACACTGGATCAGATTGGGAAAACCCATTGCCTTACAGCTGGAGCAGGTGCTGACAGTGGAACTGAGCCTGTGGACTGCATTATGAAGTGAGAACCATAATGAATCCTCATTTGGGTGTTATGTGGTGACACAGAGAGAGCATCTCTACTCAAGGTAAAAACACACTAGAGATTGTCATGAAAAGTGCTACATCAGTGAAGAGTGAGAAACCTGAGCTTACAGATGAAGAGTACACTGTACTGCTACTGCACATATTCTGTATGTTTAACATTATTGGAAAGTAAATAATTTTCTAAATCAACCGTGTCAAAATCATAACAGGAAAGCAGAGAAAACATCAAACTTCACTGTAGAGCCCAAGCCTTCTCCAGTTTTAGTTGATCCAAAATGGTTAAGCTGATCACCCTTGCAGGAATCTACATATTATTGACAGACACCATAAGATAATATCATAACCCATTGTGTCTTGGTTGTTGTGAATGACTTGGATGTGATTTAAAAAAAAAACTCAGCAGCAATTTTGAATTCTACTTTTCCACATCAAAATGCAAAAAAAAAAATTAAAAAATAATAAATAACTTTAGTAAAGCTACATGATATAATATCAATACACAAAAATTAATTGACTTTCAATACTCTAATACAGAAGTTTCAGAAAGAGAAATTAATATAGCAATCCCATTTAACAATTGCACCAAAAGAAAAAAAAGCCTAGGAATAAAATTAACCAAGGATGTGAAAGGCCTGCACATGGAAAGTTAGAAAACACTGATAAAGAAATTGAAGAGGATACACACACAAAATAAAAGCTGTGCTCATGCACTAGAAGAACATTATTGTAACACTCATGAAGCCTATGCAGTGCACACATCAACTGCAAACTCCACCAAATTCAAGTGGCATTTTTTTCACAGAAACAAAAAACAAGAAATCCTACCATTTGTACGGAACAAAAAAGAACCTGGAATAGCCTAAGCAACCTTGAGAAGGGAGAACACAGTTGGAGGCGTCTCCCTCCCTGGCTTCACACGACATTAGGAAGCCACAGTCACTGGCAGAGATACAGTAAGATATTGGCACAGAAATAGGGACAAGGACCAGAAGAACAGAATAGGGAGTGCAGAAATAAACCCATCTTTATGTTGTCAGTTAGTTCATGGCAAAAGAGCCCAGAACACAAAATGGGAAAAGGACAATCCCCTCAATAAACGGTGCCAAGAACATGGGACACCATACCCCAAAAAACGACACTAGACACTGTCAACACTAAACACAGAATCAAGTAAATCCGAAAATTTTCCACATCAAGCCCCTGCTGGACCCTCTGAAAATGGACCTCCTCAGTTGCAATCACACATAGGAAGCCTCTCCCCACTTTTCCCTCACCTTTTACTCCCACAGTGATGCCTCCTGGTGAATCTTGGAGACGTCTGGCTCCTGTCTGGGTGGACTTGGTTGGTCGAGCATTGTCCTGAAGCTGAGACCATGGCAGGTCCTGAGGAGACCCAGCCTCCACCAGCACTGCAGGAGCCAAGTTCCCACAGGAGCCAAACCCCGCAGTGAGACACGTGCACCTTGAGGGTCAGAGAACAGGCGTGGTGTCACCCGCTGGCCAGCTGGGAACTGCAGGCCACAACCACTCAGTTTTTACCACTTACACCAAAATGTACTCTAAATTGTCCACAGACAATTATATAATGCATATCTGGAATTATTCTAAAATAAAACATAAGAAAATCTGCATAACCTTGTCTAGATGATGAACTTTTACAAAAATCCCCAAGTCTATCCACAGAAGTAAAATTTATATCATAGAATTTTTAAATTAAAAATTTAAACTCTGTTAATGACCTTATTCAGAAAACCTAAAGACAAGACACACACTGAGAAACATTAATTTACAAAACACATAACTGATTATGGATTTGGACTAAAATTACACCAAGAACTTTACAACAAACACCCCAATAAAAACAGGCAAAGATCTTAACAAACACCTCTCCAAAGAAAACACACAGATAGTAAATACGCATATAAAAGTGTTCTCAAAAATCATACATCAGTAAGAAATTGCAAGTTGAAACAACGATGATATAACACTGCACACTTATTAGAACCACTAAACTCCAAACAATGACATTACTTGTGATTGATGGAAGATGAAGAAACACAGGAACTCTCCCTCACTGCAAGTAGAATGCATGTGTGGCTACTTTGAAAGACAGTTGGGCAGTATTTTCCAAAGCTAGTCAATGCTCGCCTGAGAATCCAACATTGCACCTCTAATATTTAGACAATTGCTTTGATAAAGTGTCCAAAAAAAACTAGCATGCAGTTATGCACAGCAACTCTACTCATAACGGCTAAAAACTTAAAAATATGAGGATGTCCTTCTGTGAATGAATACATAAACAAGTTGGGGTACACCCATGGAAAGAGGGCAAATGACACCCTAAAATACATCTCTTTGGCATGAAGATTACAATGGGCAGATTTCTTAAAAAATAAGACACATGAGACTCTATGAAACCCAAGTCAAGTCTGCCTTTTGTGAGGCAAATTTACATTTATAAGGGAACTCTCCATTTGAAAAGTAATCTCCCTTTCTGTACCAGGAATAGAAGGAAGACTAAACCTCAGAAAACTTGTCAATCGAGAAGGCTAAGATTTAAATCTATATGATGAACATAACCTTCCTTTCTTTTGGTGTTAGAGGAAGATGGTATTTCAGGTGATGTCTTGGGCCATCTCAGGGAATTACTCAATTTCCTGGGCATCTCCCATGCTTAAAGTAGCTACACAAGTTATTGAACTTGTTTGTACAATTATGTAAAGGTAGTTAATACCACAAAAATGTGTACTTGAAATGATTTCAATTAAAAGTGTCATAGGTATTTTTAATCACAGTGAAAATCATGTAGGAATGTAGAATTGATACAACTTACAACATTAACAAACACTGAAAAGATCCCTAGTGAAAACAGCCGTAAAGAAAAGTTCTCCCACATACATGGTCATCGCGTGTGCTTTACATCCATCAAGGTTGTCAAAGTGAGAGTCTCAGTAACAAACCCAGAAACAGAGAACCAGCAGCTGCACCAAGTGGTGACAGCTGAAGGGGCCGGCGGGTCACACAGTGATGTGGATGCCACACGGCTTCTTCACTGGTGGTTATATGATGGCTCCTCAGGAGACTACCCCTGTTTGGGGTAAAACACCCCACAGTATTTTGTATAAAGTGGCAACTGTAAGTAGTTTTTACCATCATAGAAATTACTGGAAAGTCCATTACTTTTCAAAACCATATCAATACCACGGCAGAAAAGTTGGTAAGACAGACATCAAACCTTGCTATAGAAGCCAAGACTCACCCAGACCAAGGTCAACTGAAGTTGTGATGCTCATCGCCCTTGTAGGAATCCACTTGTTATTAAGAGGCACTGTGGGAGGAGTACACCAGTAGCCAGCAAGTCTTGGATTCTGTGCATGACCAGGGATGCAGGAGAAACAGTGAGATTTTAAAATTACAATTTTCCACAACACTTAACAAAGTTATTAAAATAAATAAATTCAGTAAAGTTAAATATGACATCAATGTACAAAAATCAGTTGCATTTCTATACACTAATAATAACCCATCAGAAGGAAAATTCAAGGAAACAATCACATTTATAATTGTATCAAAAAGAAGAAAATAACTAGGAACAAATTTAACCAAGGATGTGAAAGACCTGCACACAAAAAACTGTGAACCATTGAGTAAGAAGTTAAAGAAGACACAAATAAACAGAAAAATATTCTGTACTCATGGATTGGAAGAATTACTAGTATTAAATTATTTATTCTACCCAAAACTGTCAACAAATTCACTGTAACATCAATATAATGTTCAATGATATGTTTCATTGAAATAGAAAGAACAACCCTACTATTAATATAGAACAACTAAGGACCCTGAACAGCCAAAGAAGTTCTGAGAAAGAAGGACACAACTGGAGGCATCTCCCTCCCTAGCATCAAACTGTATCACGGAGCTGTAGTGACCACAACAGTGAGGAACTGGCACAAACACAGACACACGGATGAGAGTAACAGCATAAAGAGCCCAGAGATAAACCCGCATGGCTGTGGCCAGTTAATTCATGAAAATTGGGCCAAGGACATACAAAGAGGGAGGGACACTCCCGTCAATAAACATTGCCAGGAAAATGGGGCACCAAGCACCAAAGAACATCACTGGTGACCATCTCTAATGCACACAAAACTAACTAAGACCCCACAGTTCTCCACATCAACCTCTTTCTGAGGTTCCTTTGAAGACAGAACTCCCCTGAACAGTCAGCTGCACACAGGAAGCTTCTCCCTACTAAGTCTTTTTTTCCTCTTATGGCACCTTTTCACAGCGATGCCCAAGAAAACTCAGCCCATGACAGCATGGACACAGTCCCACTGTCTAGAGACAAAGCCCTGACAGTCCTGAAGAGACCAAGTCCCTACCGGCTGTGCAAGCGGCCAAGTCCATGGGCAGAATGCACCTGTGCCCTGTGGGTCAGAGGTGGACTTGGCGCCCCACTGTGGACCATAAAAAAAGTTCAGGGGACGCTGAGCTCACAAAGCCCAGAGACTTCATCCTGAATGCAGTTCTGCTATATGAAGTGCCTTTGGAAAACCAAACTGAAACACAGCCAAATAGCTCACTATGCTGTCTCAAAAACTGGCTAAGGAGCAATTAATTAAAAAATGTATAGAATGAAGAGAACATAGACACAAATTTTACAACTGATAGCGAAGTTCACTCAAGATTGCCCGTAGACAAATTTAAATGGCAAAAACTATAAAAATCTTAAAAGGGAAAGGGAGAAAATCTGTAAGACCCTGGGCCTGGTGATGGGTTTTAACTTGCAACCACAAATGCCAGTCTACAAATCAACACAAAATTAATAACGTAGACTTTATAGAACTAGAAACTTCTACTCTGTGAAAGGTCTTATTCATAAAGGCAAAAGAGAAACCACAAACTAGGAGAAAGTATTTGCAAAACGCGCATCTGATAAAGGATTTGTACTCAAGTTATACCAATAAAATCTAGAACAAACAGCCCCATTAAAAGTGGGTAAAGATAGAAACAGACATCTGGCTAAAGAAGGTATACAGATAGAAAATAATCATACAAAAATATACTCAAGATCCTACTGGAAGACAGGTGCGGCCAACTTTGGAAGACAGTTTGGCAGTTTCTTCCAAAGCTAAACAGTCTCAGCTTAGAATCCAAAAAAATTATCTCTTGAATTTAGTCAACTGCTTTGAAAAACTGTTCAAACAAAAACTAACATCAAGTAACGCACAGGTCTATCCATAATGGCTTAGAAACTCAAGTGATCAGTACGTCCTGAATTATTTGAGGCCAAGAGTACAATCAGTAGATAAGTTTCTGGCAGATGTTCTGGGTGACTTCATCAGATCAAAACTCAGGATTTGATTCAGGCTGAGATGTGATAAAATAGGTCACAATTTCTGAATGGGCTCCTGGCTCCATTGGACAGAGCTCTCTTACCAATACTCACTCCATGTTGATTTTCCTTTGACAAGTGAAAGAAGCAGTCTGGAGAGGCTACATATGCACTATGTGACCCAATTTATATGAAATTTGGGGAAAGGGAAAACTAACAGGTGGTAAACAGGTCATGCGGGAGTTTTGAAATGTTCCATACGATACTTAGTGATGGACATTTGCCATTATGCATTTGTCTAAACCCATAGGTTTTTATGACCCAACAAGTCAGTTAAGTGATCAAGTAAGTGGTAGTGTCACAGGATGGAGTACAAGATGTAACACAGGCTCTGTATTAGAGACATATGAAAACACTCACTGCTGCTGGTGGAGCAGAAGGTGCCAGCTTCAGTAACCGCAGGAATGAACGGAACGTGCAGACTACAGGGAAAACGTACTGCACGTAAACAGTGGGATCTGTAAGATCCATCCCACAGGGACAGGAGCTAAGAACACTGAAACCACTCATCTGAAGCAGAATGAGAAACGAATTGAATGGGTGGAAGCTGGTGGGAATAGGATTCTACTGTCTGACTGGGAGTTACAGATAAGCGGGGGGGGGGAGATGTACACTGTCCATATGATAATGAACCAAGTTGGAGGCATCAGTATAAGCCCGTCTTCTGCTTAATATGAACACAGACATTTCCACATAGAAATCTTTATAATTAGGAGTGTATACTACTGGGGAGGGGGAAATTTCACTCTCTCTCCCTCTTGACTTCTTGTGGCTGGACTAATAATAAAACTAACACAAGACAGAGCCACAGGAGGAAAAGAAATTTTAATTCCTACACACAAAAGTCTCATAGAAATGGGAAGTAAGAGGTAGTGCAGACAGGCCGATTTTATACATCTAGAAAACTATAAATGTATTAGGAATTCACAGCCCAAGGAAATGTAGCTTTTGTGTATTCAATGAAGAATCTAAACAGAGTTTGGGCTTGGGGTGGTAAATTAAAGAAGTTACAAGTTATGTTTATATGCGTCTCTGAACCTTTCACGTAACAGACTTATTTCCTGCTTTTACAGAGATAGAGTGGGGGTCAGAGTGTCCCTCTTGCTTTGGCTATTTCTAAGTAACTTAAATTTAAAATACTATGTGGTTGTGGCAGATTGGGGATGGGGAACGGTACTCCCTGAGCAACAACAATACACTAAGGTTGGAACACATGCACACATTTCCTTGCATTGTCATCTGAGAGCATTTTCCTTCCATATGTAAGTTCTTAATACCATTCTCTAATAAAAGGAATCAGGACTCTTTGAAGAAATGGCTTATATAGGACTAAGAGTCAATATATGAGCCAGGATTACCTTGAATCTTGTATCAGAAAGTAAGGAAGTACCAGGGGAAAAAATCCAAAATATGGAATGACCTCAAAGGAAACAGGAGCCAATGAAAGAGTTCTTAGTAGCCAAAGCAGGAATGAACTGAGCAACCAAACCTGTAGTGCTGGGTTGTAACCAAAAGATTTAAATAACTATCCAGGTGTCCACAGTGGTGAAGTTAAATGATGACATAGTTTTGTTTTGTTTTGTTTTTAATAAATGAGATTGAATAGAAAACTCCTATGCAGAAGTGTTCCTAATAATCCATGACATCCATCAAGGAGGTGAAGCTTATGCCCCCTCTCCTGAAGTGTAGGTATCACATAGTGACCTCCTCCTGTTTAGGTCAGAAGCAAGGAAAGTCTGAGATCCCACTGCTGGGCATGTATCCAGACGAGCACTCTAATGTGAAAAGATACTTTTTTTTTTTTTTTTTACCACAGTGGGCAACATTAAATTGGGGGGGGGGGGATTGTGTTTTCAACAAATGGTGCCAGGCAATTATCTATCCAGTAAATTTCTTTTTCATTTCCAAGAGAAATGGAATTGGAACCTTGCTTCATAACACATGAAAAATTAACTCAAGATACATAAAAAGCTTAAATTTAAAGAGAGTTAAAGTGACAATCAGCCCTCATCTGCTGATTCCACATTTGCAGAATCAGTCACCTTCAGATAAAAAAAAAGTAACAATTTGAGAAAGTTCCATAAAGAAAAACTTGAATTTGTGGCATGCCGGAAACTATTTAAAAAACATTATATTTTCTTCACAATTTTTTACATATCATTTACATTGTATTATTTATTATAAATGATCTAGAGATGATTTTAAATATACAGGAAGATATGCTTAGATTATTTGCAAATACTACACCACTTTATATAATGGATTCGAGCGACAACAGATATTTAGTATCCACAGGGTGTCCTGGAACCAATACCTCACAGAGAGGGAGGGAAGCTATATAAACTCTCAAAGAAACAATGGAGATAAGTCATCATGACCTTGGATTTAGCAATTTCTTTAGATCTGATAACAAACACAAACAAGGAAAGAAAAACATAAATTGCCTTTCCTCAAAATTAAAAACTTTTGTACATCAAACATGCTATCCAGAAACTGAAAGACAGCACACAAAATCAAAGAAAATATTTGTACATTATATACTTCAAAAAAAATTAATCAAGAATACATCAAGAACTTTTACAACTCATTAAAAAAAATTCATTTTTCACATAGTAAAAGGACTTAAATAGACCCTTCTCTATACGTAAACTAAAAAAAAGTACAGTATATTGTATATATGTATTTACATGCATTATAATGTATACGTGGAATCAAACAGTAATGATTCTACATAATAAAAATGAAAAAGTAAAAAGCATCAATAAATAAATAAAATTAGATGTACATTTAAAAAAAAATAGGCCCTTTTCCAGACAAGACGAATAGTCAACAAGCACATGAAAAGATGTTAAAAATCAGTTGTGATGGAAATGCAAATTAATACTATAATGCAGTACATTTTCAATCACACTAGAAGCCCTACAATCAAGAAAACTGAAAACAACAAATATTGGCAAAAATGTAGAGAAGTTGAAACCTTTAAACATTACTTGAAAAATTAGACTATGGTACAGCCCATGTGTACAGTTTGTCATTTCCTCAAAAAGATTAAAAAAAAAAAAGTTCCCTTATGGTTCAACAGATCCACTCCTAGATATAGACACTGAAACATTAAAAACAGGTGTTCAAACAAAAAAAATTATGTACAAGTATTCATAGTAGCACTATTCACAATGGTCCAAAAGGTAAAACAATTGAAATATCCATCAAAGGCTAAACAGATAAACAAATAGGATATATACATAAACTGCCATATTAATCTGCCATATAAAGGAATAAAATGGTGCAGCCACAGTTGAGAACCATATGGGAGTTCCTCAAAAACTCAAACATGGGGTTAGCATATGATCCATTAATTCCACTTCAGGGTATATATTAAAAATATTTGAAAGCAGGAACTGGAACAGAAATGGGTACACCCACATTCATAACTGCACTATCACAATAGTAAAAGGTGGAAGTGACTCAACTGTCCATCAATGGATGAATGGACAAACTAAATGTGGTAAAACACAATGGGATACTACCTAGCCTTAAAAACTAAGGAAATTATGACACATGCTACAACATGGATAAACCTTGAAGTCACTATGCTAAGTGAAATAAAACAGTCACAGGACAAATGTTAAATGATTCCACTTATATAAAGTATCCAGAGAAGCCAAATTCAGAGATGGAAAGAATGTCATTGCCAGGGGCTGAGGGGAGTTAGTGTTTAATGGATACAGAGTTTCACTCGGGGAAAATGAATAAGTTCTGGAGATGGATGTTGAGATATCTGTAAAAAAAAAAAATTGTGAATTTAGTTAATACCATAGAATGGTATATTTAAATGGTAAATGCTATGTTCTGTATTTTTAATGACAATGAAAAATGTGAATGAATCACTAATGATACATGTTACAACTTAGATGAAGATTGAAAACATTCTGAGTGAAAGAAGCCACAGAGAAGAGGCCACCCAGATCGTATTCCTCTTGTGTGCTTTAAATCCATTAAGATTTTGAAAAAGAGGGAAATTCTCAGTAATAGTTTCAGAAAAAGAAAACTGGCAAAGAATGGAAAAAAGGATTTCCATAAATTGGGGCAATGGAGAAGGCTAAAGTGGGCCTGTGGATGGGGTTACAAGGTGAACCATAAAATTTTTTTCATTTGGGGTTTATGTACTAGTTCCTTCAGAGAGTATCCCAGTTTTAGGCAATACCCACTGGAGTATTTTATGTGAGGTGGCAAATGTGAGTACTGCACAATGCTATTTAAAGTAATTTATATGTTTGAAATTACTAGAAACTAATTTACTTTTTAAAACAACCATGTCAACACCATGCCAAAAAAGCAGAGAAGATATTGGGTTTCCTTATAGAGGCCAGTCCTTTACCAGATCCAGTTCACCCAAAGTGCTGATGCTAATCGCCCTTGTAGGAGTCCACATGTAATTTAGAGGCACTGTGGGAAGATTAGGAGCCCCTGTGTTTTAAGTGCTGTGGATGACCTTTATGTGGTCCAAAAAGGGCAATTTCTGATTTCTAGTTTTCCACAACAAGCCATCAAAAAACTGTTAGAACTAATGAATGATTTCAGTATAGGTACAAGGTACAAAATCAACACACAAAAATCAGTTGTCTTTCTATACATTAATAATGAAACATCAGAAAAAGTTTTTTTTATCTCATTTACAATTGCATGCAAAAAATCACCTGGCAATAAACTTAATCAAGGGTGTGAAAGACCTGAACACTGAAAATTCTAAGACACTGAGGAAAAAAACTGAACAAATAAAAGGAAAAATATTCTGTGCTCATGGATAGAAAGAATACTGTTAAAGTGTCCAGTCTACCCAAAGTGGTGCTCAAATTCAAAGCAAGCCTCATCAAATCACTATGCCCTACACCAGAAAATAACAGAACATTGTGAGTTGACTATACTTCAATGAAATAAAATACACTTCAGTGGCACTTTTCACAGAAGCAGAACAAATATTCCTAACATTTATGTGGAAACACAAAGGATTCTGAACAACCAGGATTCTACGAAAGGAGAACAGGCTGGAGGCATCTCCCTCCCTCACTTCCTACTCCATTATGAAACTACAGTCACCAAAAAAGTGTGGAATTGGCACAAAAACAAGGAAATGGACCAGAGAGAGCCCAGAAATAAACCTATGGGTATGTGGTCAGTTAATTCACAAGAAAGGAGCAAGGAACCTACACCAGGGAAAGGATGGTCCCCTCAACAAGTGGTGCTGGGAAAACTGGCCACCACACGACGAAGAAGGGGACTTCACACTCTACACCACACACAAAACCTGACTAAAACCCACAGTTCCCCACCTGTAGCCCTTGCTCTCCCAGGGCCTCTGAGGAAGGATTCCCCTCAGCAGTTAGCCACTCACAGGAAAGTTCTCCTCAAGTTTCCTCACATTTCCTTTCTCCTCACCTTCCCTTCAGTGCAGCACCTCCTGTTGGGCCCTGAGGAGATTGGGCTTCCCTCAGCATGGGCAGAACCCCCTGTTGTCCCAAAGCTTCAGCAGGTCCAGAGGAGACCTGGCTCCAGTCAGCTGCGCAGGAAGACAAGTCTGAGGGCAGAAAGCGTGTTCCCGCCACAGGTTGGGGAGGCGGGCTCTGGGCCCTGCCAGCCAATGGGAAGGCCGGCTGCCCTCACATCCAGCGGAAGCCCCGCCCCGAGGGCGGCTCAGCTCAGTCCACTACACTATGCACAGGAAAGCAGACCAGGCTGCCCTCACAGCCCGGGGCCCCGCCCCCTGAGAAGAGTTCGGCTGAATCTTTTAAACTGGGAATTCAAACTAAAATAGAGCCAAATATCCCTAAATTCTCCAAACAGTTAAGGAGCAAGTAAATGGAAGCCATATGGAATGAACCGAATGGAAACACAAACTTTACAGCTTACAACAAATTTACTCAAATTTATTCATACACATTTAAAACCCAAAACTATGAGAGTCATAGAGATAAACAGAAGAAAATCTACATGACCTTCATTTGGTCATGTATATTATGACCTTTGAGTTTCATTACAACACATAAAGCCAATCCACAAAGAAGTAAGATAATGGACTTTATAAAATTAAACACTTCTACTCGGAAAGACCTGATTCAGAAAACCAAGACAAGCCACAAAACTGTGAGAAAACTATTTACAAAACACACATCTGATAAATGATTTGGATTAAAAATATTCAAAGAACTCTAAAATAAATCCATTAAAATGTGTAAAGATCTCAACAGACACCCGACCCAAAAAGAAATATAGATAATAAATAAGCACACAAAATATGCCATTAGGGAATTACTAATTAAAATCAAAAGAGATCATGACACACCTGTTAGAACTGCTAAACTCCAAAAATATGACAATCCCATTGCTGGTGGTGAGGAACAAGAGAACTCTCCCTCATTGCTGGTAGAACGCATGCACAGCCACTTTGTAAGACAGGTTGGCAGTTTTTCCCAAAGCTAAACATGTCTCACCTTGAGATTCAACAGTCCAGCTTCCAGTATTTAGGCAAGTGCTTTGAAAAACTGTCCAAACAAACTGGGATTCAGTTATGCACAGCGGCTCTGCTCATAATGGCTAAAAACTTGAAATCAGGATGTCCTTCAATAGATGAATGCATAAGCAATTTAGGGTACATCCATGTCAAAGAGAACAGAATAAGGCACCCCAAAATAGGTTTCTTTGGCATAGGATTAGTTTAGTCTGACTAATTAAAAAAAAAAATCTTAGACTAGAAATAGAAGGCTGATTAAACCTCAACTAACTTATCTATAGAGAAGTCTTGACTTAAATCTGCATAACAAACACACCCTTGTTTACTGAGCTTTCATAGTAACCAGCCATAAATGACTTATTCCCTTCCCCAAGGTCTTGCTTTTGTTTTTAACTAAACATCATATTTAAACTGATGCCTTTGGCCACCTTAAGGAGGGACTCAGTTTTCCTGAGTATCTCCCCTGTATATTAAAGGGATACAAGTTATTAAACTTGTTTCTATTTCTCCCAGTAATGTCTTATCAGAGGGTGGGGGGGGGGTTCTTATCCAAGAATCTAGAAGGGGAGAGGGAAAACTGGTTTTCCTCCCATACACATGCAGTGGAATACCACTCAACAATAGAAATAAAACCATCAACCCATGGAAAGACATGGCTAGATCTCACTTGCATATTACTAAGTGAAAGAATCCAGTCTGAGGAGGCTGCACACAGTATGACCCCATTTATGATAATTATGGAAAAGTGAAAACTACATACATAAGCAGATCATGGGCTGGGGGTGGGGGGTTGAAGCATTCCATGCAATACTTTAGGATGGACACCTGTCACTATGAGTATGTCTACACCCATACATTTGTACAGCCCAAAGGTCAATCATAATCTATTCAAATTTAGTTGTTTAGGTTGTAGGAGTGTCGCAGGATGGAATACACAAAGTGACAGAATCTAAATATTAGAAATAGGGGGAAATACTCACAGTCAGTAGTGGGCAAGAGGTGTTGACCTAGATTAACTTTTGAAATGTACAGAATCATTTTGCAAAGGCAAAATGGACTATTGTTAAACTATGGGCTTTATATTATAAAGTTCTTTCTGGGGTGTAGTAGCTAACAATTCTGAAACCACTGTGAATGTAACCTGGCAAAGAGAAATTAGTTGATAAAGGGCAGATGGTGGGAGCCAGGCTCCTCACTGTGGGAATGGAAAGTCACCGATAAGCAAGGGGAGAGCCTTGGCCCTCATACTCCTGGATCTGAGCTTCCTGGGTGGATGGTGTGGGGAGTGGACTGGCTGGAGGAAGGCACCGATCTTTACCCTGGGAAAGCCCTACAGACGTAGGAACTTCATACCCCTTCCTTCCCCCCATACCTGCTGGAAACACTCAGACCTCTGAATTCAGCCAATGCAGCTTCTAAGACATTCTCACCCTCAGGCAGATAAAAGAGCATGACGGTCTTCCACTATCCCCAACCTGCCCCAGGATCCAGACCCTGGAAGGTGGAGCCAGGACGGGGTACCTGTACCTCTGACCAGCAGGTCAGAGCAAGGAAGAAGACCAGTCCTGAGGGCAGGGGTCTCCTGAAGTCTATGAGCGCAGTGCCCTGATGGGGTTCATTCCTGTGGGGACATGGGCGGGGCTTGCAGTGGTTCTATTTTCCACCTGAGCCCCTTGGATGAAGCCAGGGCTGCAATGGGCTCTGGGGTCCCCTGGTGGTGTTTCAAACTCTGACACAGCAGCTTTACAAAGGAACAGGAGAGTGAAGCTGAGCACCTGACAGCCACTCCTCTCTGACTCTAAGCTGCTTCCATCAGGACCACAGTCCCCTGCATGGAGTCTGTAAACCACCCGCCCCTACCTGGCCTTTCCCCTTCTTCCCTGGATCCCTCTCTCAGGCCAGATGCATCTGTCCATCCACTGCATCCCCTCTCACCTTGGGGATAACAAGTCTGCTATTACCCACCTGCTCCCACCTGGCCGCTCCTCTTTCCCTCTGGACCCTTCTCCCAGGTCAGACACATCTGTCCAGCCACTATGTCCCCCTCTCAACTTGTGGCTAAGAGGTCCCTCACAGGACTGTGATCCTACCACTCCTCACACCCCAGGAGGCAGCCCCGCCTCCACTGGTTGCTGAGACCAGAAACCTGGGGCCTCCCAGTCCCCCACTTTCCTTGTGCCCCAGCGACTGTCAGCTCTTTCTCCAGAGTCTATGGCCAGTTCCCACAGGACTTGCCCTCTACAGCCCTGGCCCAAGCTGAATTTTGTTAGTGGCTCCTCCATCAGGCCCTGAAAAAGCTCCCACTCCCACGGTGCATCTCACATCCCATTCTAACTTTCTGAAACATCAATGAGATAGTGACTATCTCCCACCTGTAATCCCTCAAAGCTTCTCCACTTTGGCTGGGCTGTCTGCTGGGAGAGACATCCGCAAGGGCCCTGACAGTCCCAGGCACCCCCACTAGGCTGCTGGCTCCTAGGTTCCCTGGCACTGAGCACCTCAGCAGGCCAACTGACACAGTCCAAAACCCCAGAACTGCTCACCTCAGGAGGGGCTGGTACTGCAGCAGCTCCATCAAAGAGATCAGAGAAGGGCTCCCCAGCTGAGACACAAACAGTCCTCTTTTGTCTTTAAAATCAAATCCCTCTTACCAAGTGGATGAGAAGTTGATCTGTGAACTAAGTTCCCACTTCTCCAGTGTTTGACCACTGAATAAAGCTTGTGCTGCATTGATATCAGCTTCAGTTTTGTTTTTTGGCTGCACGAACCCAAACTAGCGTCTATTCTATACTCTCTTTTAATTATTTTAATTCTTGTCCTTTTACTAATAACAAGCATTATTGAAAATAACCTCCTGGAGTCCCATGCTATGTGAGTGGGGCTAGTGTACCAGATAGTTGTCCCCAGGGGCAGCAAGAGAAAAGAGTTAGACATGTCGTCTTTGATCAAGAAGGTGACCAGCACCACCAAAGCCCTAGCAGCCATTGGTCCCTATAGTCAGGCTGTGTCAGTCAACAGGATCATTTGAATTTCAGGACAGCTAGGCATGGACCCTGCAAGTGGACAGCTTGTGCTGGGAGAGGTGGCAGAAGCAGCTAAACAGGCTCTTACAAACATAGGTGAAATTCTGAAAGCTGCAGGCTGTGACTTCACAAATGTGGTAAAAACTCTTTTGCTTGTTGTCATAAATGACTTCAGTACTGTCAATGACATCTACAAAGAGTATTTCAAGAATAGTTTTCCTGGGAGAGCTGCCTACCAGGTTGCTGCTTTGCCCAAAGGAGGCTGTGTTGAGATTGAAGCAGTAGCTGTCCAAGAACTTCTTCAGATGGCACCACTCTGAGTGGACCTAGTGTTACTTGTCTGGAATTTTAATAATGTTTTTCAATTAATGCCTTAATTTTTATAATTGATGTTGGGAAGTATAAGGTTGATGGGCATATCTGAAGTTATGATGGAAATTCCATATAATAAGGGGGAGTGAACATGAATTGAAGATTAATGATGAATATAGTTACTGATGTTGTCAGTTACACTTATATATAACACTGGTATTACTGAGAAAAGAGACACGCATTACATAGTTACTCAGATAAATAAAAGTAAAGGTAAGTAACATGTAGGAAAGATGAGTCACTAATTCCTGAGAAATAATAAAGAGCACTCCTAATTCAATTAAACCCTATTAATTTAATTATGTGAAATATTTAGCTCTATGTCAGATATATGATTCTGCTTTTGCTTGAATAAAATTACAGTGTTTAATTTTGAATGGTAGAGATAAGGAGAAGAAACTGGACCAAAAGGAGAAGAAACTGCACCAAAATTTTATATAGATAATACTTTTCTAATGGAAATAAAATAGTATGCAGATTTAAAAAAAGAAAGAAAGAAAAGAGAAAAAAAAACTCCTGAAATGAAAAGTCTTTATCGTATATTTATTACCCTGGTCTTGTAAACAGGAAAAGGAGAACACATCTCCCTGAGACTCCAGTGAGAAGCTCCAGCTCCACCTTCAGCTTCCAAGGTTGAGATTCTACTTATCTATTCCCTGAACAACTTTAAGTTGTTCCTTGAGTACTATGTGTTAGAAAATGAAATCATAAAAACTAACATTACTATGTACCTTGTGCATCACATGACCTTCCACATATATAAGTACAATACAGATGTTTTATCATACATAATATTGATATGTATAATCATGATTTAATTATCTAACCCATGTACATAAGCATGTACATCAGCCTATTGCTATTACCGGACACATTAAACAGTTCAATCCATATTAGATTCCAGTCCCTACAAATATTCAAAGGAGTAATTGAAGTGATTGATATTACATAGAACATATGTACTCGTACTACCACATTGAGTCCAAATATTTCCAACATGCTTATCATAACCGATAACCAGCACTTAATTATCAAGCCTCGATAAACCATCAGCCTGCCCACAAAAGTGCCTCTCTCCTTGTTCCAGGCCCATGATCCATGGGAATTTCTGTAAATGAACTATAACTGGCATCTCGTTCTTACTTCAAGGCCCTCTTACCTAAAACTGTCCATTTTTCCCCCTTAAATAAGACATCTCATTGCCTCCCCCCAAAATTAAAAATAAGTAAATAATTAAAATAAGACATCCCAATGGCATTTTTCACAGAAATAGAGCATATCACCCTAATATCTGTGTGGAACCACAAAGGACCCCAAATAGCCAAAGCAACCCTTTGGAGAACAAACTGGAGGCATCTCCCTCCCTGCCTTCACACTACAGCATGAAGCTAGTCACAAAAATAGCGTAGCATTGGCACAAAAACAGGCACCTGGACCAGAGGAACATAACAGAGAGCCCAGAAACAAACCCACACCGATGAGGTCAGTTAAGCTATGACAAAGGGGCTCAGACACACCAAGGGGAAAGGATGGTCCCCACAAGAAGCAGTGCTGGGAAAACTGGACACCACATGCTGCCTACACTGCACACAAAACTGATAAAACCTGGTTTTCCACACCTAGCCCTTCCTGGTCGTATGACGCCCACCAACACCCTACCCCTCCAAGCCGTCAGCCGCGCACAGGGAGCTTCTCCCCACTTTTCCTCACCTGTTCCTCCCGGCAGTGCCTGGGTCATCAGGAAACTCAACTCCTGTCTGAGTGGACGCTGCCCCGTGTGGTCCTGAAGCCGCAGCCCCAGCAGGTCTCTGTGAGACTAAGCTCCTCCTGCATAGGCGCTGACCCGCCACGAGACCCACACAGCAGCCGCAGCAGTAAACGAGAAGACAAACTCCTTTCAGGTGCGCAGCAAAGCCAACTCTGCGCGAGGGATGCACATGCGCAGTAGGTCAGAGACTTGGGCTCAGCGCCCCCTGTGGTCAGTGTGGGAAGTGCAGGCCCCGCTCACAGTTCACTGGAGACAGCGCTCTCTGCTGGGGGAACTGCTGAATCCATTAAACTGTGGAAATTCAAACTGAAATGGAGACAATATCCCTTACTTCTCCAAAATAGTTAAGGAACAATTAATTGGAGACCGTATGGAATGAAATGAATGCAGATGCAAACTTTACAACTTACATCACATTACTCAAAATTATTCATACACAAATTTTAAATGCAAAACTCTTCAAAATTATAGAAGAAAACAGAAGAAAATCAACATAAGCTTGGTTTTGGTCATGTAGATCATAAGCTTTGAGTTTTAACACATCATAAAAAGGCAATCCAGAAAGAAAATCAAGGAATATCATGGACTTTATAAAATTAAAGATTTCTACTCTGTGAAAGACCTTATTCAGAAAATCTAAAGACAAGTCACAAACTGGGTTAAAAAGAGTTGCAAACACATATCTAATAAAGGATTTGTCTCAAAATATATAAAGAACTCTAACACAGACAACCCCATTAAAAATAGGGAAAGACCTAAATATACACCTGGCCAAAGAAGATACACAGATAGTATACAAATATATGCCCGGGACTTGGGGGGCAGGGAGGGGGTGCAGAAAAACACTGTCCAGCTCAACTCCCTGAGTCATATGTGACCCAGGACTGGTCCTGTCCTTCCTGGAGGCTTCAGATAGATGGATAGGGAGGAAGGGGAAGATGGCCAGTTATACTTAAACCTAACTAGCCCTGACCCTTCTCGCCACTTTCATTTGACGGGGTCTATGGAGTCCTAGCCATAGTAGATGAAAAAAAGAAAAGAAACCTGATGGCAGAGGAAAAAGTAAATTTGTCACTGTTTGTAGATGGCATGATACTCTGTATAGAAAATCCTGAAGATGACACAGAAAACCAGATAGAACTCATCAGAAAATTCAATTAAGTTGTAGGATACAAAATTAGTCTACAGAAATTAGTTGCATTTCTATACACTCACAACAAACTAGCAAATGAGAATTTAAGAAAACAACCTTATTGACAATGAGCTTAACAAAACTAAAATACCTAGGAGTATATCTAACCCAGGAAGTAAAGACCTGTACTCAGAAAACTGGAAGGAATTGATAAAAGAAATTGAAGATAACACAAACAATGGAAAGATATACTGTGCTCATGGATTGGAAGAAATCATATTATGAAAAGGATCCCATGCTCCAAGGCAATCTAGAGATTTGATGCCAATTCTAGCAAAACACCAATGGAATTCTTCAGAGAACCAGAACAAAGAATTCTAAACTGTGTGTGAATGTGAACAATCCATACAATCTTAAGAAAGAAGCACAAACCTTTCATATCACACTCCTTGGTGTCAAATTCTACTACATGTTCCCTGATGCCAAACTCTACTACAAATCTAGAATCATCTACACAGTATGGTATTGGCACAAAAGAAATATACATAAATACATAGAACAGAATTCAGCACCCAGAAATAAACCCATGTTTGTGTGGTCAATTCATCTATGACAAAGGAGGTGAGAATATACAATGGGGAAAAGATAGCATCTTCCATAAGTAGTTTTGGGAAAACTAGACAGTTATATGCACAAGAATCAAACTGGAATCCTTTCTCATACCATCTACAAAAATAACCTCAAAGTGAATCAATTACTTCAATATAGGACCTAAAGCCATAAAACTCCTAGAAGAAAACACAGACAGTACAGGCATCAGTCTTAGCAATATTCTTTTGGATCTGTCTCCTCAAGCAAGGAAAACAAAAGCAAATTAAACCAATGGGATTCCATCCAACTGGAAAGCTTTAGAACAACAAAAGAAACCATTCACAAAATGAAAAGACAGCCTACTGAGTGTAAGAAAATATTTGTAAAAAATTCATCTGAAAGGGGTTCATATCCAAAATAGGCCAACAAAAAACTCACACAACTCAACCACCAAAAACCTAATTAAAAAATTGGCAGAAGACTGAACGTTTTCCCACAGAATATACACAGATGGCCAAAAGACACATGAAAAGGTGATCAATATTACTCATCATCAAAGAAATGCACATAAAAACCACAATGAGATGATCTCTCCACACCTGAAAGAATGGCTATCATCCAAAAGACAACAAATGATAAGCACTGGTGAGGATGTGGATAAAAGGAAACCCCCATGAACTTTTGTTAGAAACATTGTTTGCCATTGTTACAGCCACTATGGCAAACAGTATGAAGGTTCCTCAAAAAATTGAAAATAGAACTACCATATGATGCAGGAACTACACTCGGGTCTCTCTCTCTCTCCCTCCCTCTCTCTCTCTCTCTCTCTCTCTCTCTCTCTCTCTCTATATATATATATATATATATATATATATATATTTTTTTTTTTTTTACACACACACAAAATGGAAAATGACTCAGCTAAAAAAAAAAAAGAAATCTTGGGACCACATGAATGGACCTATAGGGTATAATGTTAAGTGAGATATATCAAGACAGGGAGAGATATCTTATGGTGTCACTTTTATGTAGAATCTACACAGCACAACAAATGAACAAAGAGGAAAACAGAAATGGACTCATAGATCCCAAGAATATGCTGGTGGCTGCAGAGAAGAGAGAGCTGGGGGCATGAGTGCAACAGGTGAGAAAGATTGAAAGGTACAAACTTCCAGCCATAAAACAAATGCCATGGGGATGTGATGCACAGCATACAGAATAGGGTCCATAACACTGTGCTGACATTGTATGGTGACCAGTGATAACTAGACTCACCTTGGTGATCATTTTGTCATGTACAGAAATACCAAATCACTATGTTGTATACCAGAAAACTAATATAATACTGCCTGTAACTTATACATCGATTTTTTTAAAAAGAAGAAAAACTACTATCTTTTAAAAAAGAGTGTAATGAGATAAAAAGCAAATGTCAAGTAAAACTTTAAAAGGATGCAGGTTGAGAAAAATGATGTCATCTGAAATTCCACTCTCATGTGACCTGGACAAATTGAGGACTTGAAGAGGAGCAGCCATGGGATACTACTGGAGTGTGTGTTTCTTTGTTTAAATAGGCTTTATTTTTTTAAGCAGTTTTGATCTCACAACAAAATTGGGCAGAGTACAGAGCGGTCCCATATGTCCCCTGCTCAGCTCTTGCTGCTCCCCCATCCCACCCCACAACCCCAGACACACACACAGGTGCTCAGAGCCTCCTGCCCCCAACTATCCTATCAACATTCTGTGTGTTGGCCATGACTGCTGGATCTACATGGACACATCATGATCACCAGGGTCCAGAGTTTACATCAGGGTTCACTCCTGGTGATGTACAATCTATGGGTTCTGACAAATGTATCTCACCATGAAAGTATCACACCTCATAGTTTCACTGCCTTAAAAATCCACTGTGCTCTACCAATTTATCACCCCCTAACCCCTCCATCCCAAGGCAAACCCCTGGAAATGCACTGATCTTTTCACCCTATCCATGGTTTGCCTTTTCTCCAATGTCATATGTAGTTGGGATCCTAAGATGTGTCCCCTTTCCAGATTGGCTTCTCTTAGTGAGTAACAGGCATTTAAGGTGCCCCACCTGTCTCCCCATGGCTCTATATGTCTCTCATTTATTTTTGGTGCTGAGGAATATTCTGTTGCATGCATGTAGCCCAATCTATGTGTCCATTCACCTCCTGAAGGACATCTTGGTTGCTTTCAACTTTCTGGCAGATATGAAGAAAGCCGCCCTAAATGTCCTGGTGCAGGTTTCTGTGTAGATTTAAGCATTTGAATCATTTGGGTCCATTAATATCAAGGAGTTGGAGGGCTGGATTGCATATAAGAATGTGTTTCATCTTGAAAGACCCAGGCCATGTTCACAGAGTTCCTGAAAGGTCACTGAGAGCATGTTGGCATCTCGAGGAGTAAAGCCAAGGAAAGAGGTTAATTTCAAAGATGCCAGTAAGAAAGATGTCGCCGAGACAAAACCATCCCTCCACCCTCGCAGAGCTGACAGCTCGTCCTGCGAATTAAATGCACATGAGACAGATTCACAGGAGAGAAGCATACACATTTATTACCCCTGAGTTTTACCTGACACAGAGCGTCCTGCTAAGGAGGTGAAGGAACACCCAGAGAAGTAGCAAAATCTAAATGCTTTTCTGTTGGGTTGAACAGAGAGAAGGGATTGTGGGAAAAGAACTGCACTATGTGGGGAGGCTGAGGAGGATGAGAATCATGGTCAACAAGGTCTGTGTGTACAGAATTCTCTTTGTCATCTTTCCCCGTGGAACGATAACACTGTCACTCTCCTAACAGGAGGAGGGAGCACGCCTTCCATGGGAGGTGGGAGTGGGGGATGGATGTGTTGTCTCCTGCTTCCAGGAAGACAGAGGGGAAAGCTCTGCACATCCTTCTCCACCTGCTCTTTTGGGGGAGATGGAGTTGTTTGTTTTCTCTTTGCTGTTTTCTTTCTAAACTGTCTGAAACTGTAAACAATGCTCAGGCTTCCTTCACCTCTGAGTCCTGTCCCTGGGGTTTGGCCTCTCACAGGAGGGGGGACACGTTCTTCTGACATGACAGGGCTGGGCAGGCAGACAGGGACAAGATGGGTGAGGGCCCATGCTTTCTCTTTTCTCATGTGTTGGGAAGATGATTCTGCTTTTGCCAGATGGGATCCATTTTCTTCATGAACTATCTGGCAAGATATCACCTGAAAAGAGGAAGAGTGAAGGTAAGAAGAACATGTAGAAGTTGGTGATAGATGCTGGGGTCTCAGGAGCAACGATTTCGTTGGAGGCACATGCACATCCCTGGTCTCTGGACCACCATGTTTATGACAGATTTGGTGTGCAGGACATCGTGAATGTACGGTGCTACCACTGGCCCACTTTGGGGTGTTGTCTCCAGCTCACCTGAGTGGTGCTATCCTGCAAGCTAAGATGGGGGTCATCCAGGTGTGGCATTGTGCCAGAGAAGGGAGAAACAGGAAGTCCTTAAGCTTAAGGGATTTCTAAGAGAGTGACTCTCTGAAGTGGATAGGGTACAAGACCAGCTGAGTATCTGTTTGCTTGTTTGTTGGGCATTGGGGCTGGGTGCTATTTATTTTCTGGATGAAGTGAAAGAATTCTCCAAGTGGAGGTGTCTGTATAAGTATTCTGGCCGGAGAGGAGGATGCTGGTCATTCCAGGTGCAAAGAAATCTCAAGAATCTGTAGTAGCTCAGGCCTTTTCTAAGAAATAAGCAAAGAGAGGAGTTGGCTTTGGTCATCGCAAAGCTAACTGGCTCCTCAGCAGTCACAACAGAAGGTTCCCAACATGAATTGATTTGCAGGAGCCAGCATGTCTGCAGCCGTCAGCCCTCAGCCCTCACCTTCATTCCCCAGGTGGTGCACCTGTCATAGGGGAGATTTATTTCCTGCTTCCAGAGAGACAGAGAGGAGGTGGAAAGTGTCTCTTTTGCACGGGTTGTTTCTTAAGTAACATGAATTCAAAATAATCAATATGTTATTGAGGCATCTTTAGAAGTGACCTGCCCTGGGCCCTAAAAATACACACACATAAATGCACATATATACAAGAAAGAGAGACAGACAGAAACATAGAGTGGCAGAAGGAGAGAGAGAAACAGAGAAAGACAGAAAACCACTGAGAGACAGAGAGAGAGAATTAACACAAGAGCTGGGAATGAGTGGAAGTCACACAGTTTTCCTAAGTCAGTCTACATGTTGGAGTCCAGGGAAAAGTTCCATCCACCCTGGAGGTGTGGGTGTGGGCATTACACAAGGACAAGTGCCCAGGAGGCAAGAACACAGGGAGCCATGGTAAGGCAGCCCACCACACAGGCCAAGATGAGACACTGGCACCTGAGTCCAAACATAACAGGACCTGGAAGGCTGTATGCCAAAGTGGACAATGTCTGAATTGTATTTAATTTCAACCTGCCCACGAAGGGACTGGGAAGCAGGCAGCAAGGAGAATGACTTTCTCCAGACCCCAGAGCAGACCCAGGCCTGTGTGGGTTGTGTTCTGTGCTATGCCAGCCCTCTATGAAATCCTTCCTTTGCTGAGTCTGTGCATGAGCTACCTGTGATGCCAGTCCATGGGTGTTAAAGGGGCTGTAGGTGTTTCTAGGTCTATAGACCTGATGGCTTCCCTAGGAAGCAGAGATCAGAATGACCCCCACCGTGCAGATGGGGGATTGGGGAGACCCTGAGAGGCACATGGCTTGTCCAGGGTCACAGCACTGCTGAGGAGGGGGAGCCAGGGCTAAACTCAGCTGTGTCCTCAGAGCTGGGGCCCTGGCTGCACCCAGGCCTCCCCAGGGCCGTGGGGGTGGGCTGGTTTGGTGTCACTGTGCATGGGTGGCATGGGGTGGGAGGTGAGCAGTCAGCAGCCCAGAGGGGGCCCTTGGGGAGCTTGGTGTAATGAGGAAGCTTGGGTAAGAGAACCCCAGGAAGTGACCTCACTTCCCTAGCAATAGAGCCCAACAGAACCTGGAACCTAGGTCACCAGGCACCCACTCTCTAGAAAAGCCCCCTACCCAGCTCACTTGGTTGGAGACACTCTGTGTGTCCCAATATCCTGAGGCTGTGGCCTCAGGAAAACCCACAGTGAGGGCCTTTACTGACATTGGGTCAGGTATCACTCCAGACACCTTTGGCCATTTCCCCAGAGGGACCCAAAGGTAACATACGGAGGCCCAGGACAGACCCACCCAGGCCAGGCCATCATTCGGATCCCACTTGGGTAGCCCTATGTGCCCTTCCTGGATTGTGGAGGTGGGGCATTCATGTCGGGGGGTCCTGCCTCAAGCAAGAGCTGGCTAAGGAAGGCTCAGAGGCCTGGTGGGCTGATCCTGTCCACAACCCAGATCAAAGCTGGTTGGCTGGGATGTGGAGAATGGGGGCATGGCCCTTCTGCCCGAGGTTGAGCCCAAGCCCTCTTGGTGCATCTCTTCCCTCAAGGGTGAATATCTGAGCAGACAAAGGTCTGAGCCCGATCTGGCAGCAGAGGATTGAGTGGGCAGAAGCAGCAGTGATACTGGCTGGGCAAGGATCTGAGACCTCCAGGCCAGGCTGGCTGCTGGTCACTGTCACTGTAGAGCCCCACACCACAGGTCAGAGAGGAGCTGGTGGATGGGGACACCACTCCATCTCCCTGGGTGAGGGGCTGGCTGAGGGCCAGTACAAGCTCCGGGTGAGTGTGGACAGGGAGGGGTCTCCAGAACTAGGGCCCAGAGATGGGGAAGGCCTCCCGCCCAACACCACCCAGGCCACTACCCAGGGTCCTGCCTGGGGATGACAGGCAACGCAACACACCTGGCTCCAACCTGGAGCATGGTGTCAACCTCCCTGTAAGTCAGCTGGAGGACCTGGGGCCCACCGAGGCAGGGCCTGAAGGTGAGAAGGGTGGGGTGGGGGTGTGTGCATGTGTGTAGGGGGAGGGAGGGGGGAGGGCTGGGCCACACAGGGAGGAGTCCCCAGAGGCTGCTATTGGGACCAAGGCAGACTGGCCTCAGACCACCCATCTGGTGAGATGCAGTCACAGAATACATCCTGTTGTTATTTCCTGGGTGGGACTTCTCTGGAAAGCTCTGGAAAGATTTCTGTCCTTAAAAAGGCACATGGAAAGGGAGGCCCATGGGTAAACTTTTCCTCTCTCACAGCTCCAGAACTTCCACAAGACTTAAAGCTGTCTCCACTTTCAGCAGATATATATCCACTGGAGTTATGGGCAGGGGAAGATGCCAGGGACAAAAGAAAGGAAGATCCAGATCCAGGAGGAGATGCAGAGTGAGATGACGAAACACCATGCTGGCAAATAGAAGCTGCATCTGCTCTTGCAGGAGACCCAGAGCTGGGTCATATTCCACCAGCCCTGCTGGGAGACCCTGAGCTCATTCCTGCAGCTCCTCCTGCAGCTCCTCCTGCACCTACACCTACACCTGTACCTCTAGGTAACTCAGAGCCAGTTCAGACATCACCACCCCCATGGGCTGAGCTGTCTCAGCCACAACCACCACTGTCATCTCCGAATTCTCACAACCAACCCACTCCCCTACCTGAACTTTACTTCCCTTCCCCTGGCATTATTTTTGTTTGGGTTTTCTGTAATTTCCTCTTTTAATTGCATGTTATTTATGGTGTCATCTATTTTTATGTTTTATATTTACAGTAATAAAATTTAGAATTTTTCTCTTTTAAATTGTGCAATTCAGGATTATTAAATACATTCACAATGCTGTGTTGTCTAGTTTCAGACTATTTCTTTCCTCAGAGTAAAAACCTGGATCCAAAGCACACACTCCCCTTCCTCCCTCCCCTAGCCCCTGACAACCCCTAATCCTCTTTCTCTCTGTGTGTCTTTACCTATCCTGGATGTTCCCTATAGATGAAATCATACAAAGAGTGGCTTTTTGTGTCTGCCCACATATTGTAAGTGGGGGCTGGTGATTTTTTTTTTTTTTTTTGCTTTTACTTGAAATGGCATTTTTGTTATTTGAAAGGGAAATCCAATGGATTAAAGATGAGATGTATAAAATGAAGCCCTTTTAGTAACTATGTGCATAATCTTGGGGTAGACACTGCTGTTCTACCTGTGAGATCACAGCCAGAAGACAGAATGGTGATGCTTAGCTCTTCCTGTGGCAAAACAAAACCAACCACAAACAAAAAACAAAACCCAAGAAAGACAGCTGGAAAGACAAACCACAAACTAGAAAAAGCATTCCTCATAACCCAAGGTTGGAGAAAAGTTCCACATTCCTGTGGTCCAAAAACCTCTAAAAAACCTAGTATTCTAAACAGAAACAGAACAAACACATGCAGTTCCAATGGGAGGCAATGCAGGTAGCCAGTGTATGTTAGAGATGCTCAACCTCTCAGGATGGATGCACGCAGATGTACACATTATGGAGACAGCATTGGTCACCCTCACACTGGCAAGTTTTTAGTCTGGTGACAACCAGCCCTGGTGACAATGTGAGTAGGCAGAGGCCCCAGCAGGTCCCCTGGAGGGTAGAGTGAACAGACACCTCTCTCTGGGAGAACACTGTGCAGTATGCATCAAAGTTCCACATGTGCATCCCTTTCCCAGCAGTGCTGATTCTTAGAGCTGATCCTACCAAAATTCTTGCACAATTTCTCAAAGGTGTCTTTTCTAGGGTGTTCATCACAGCACTGGTTGAAAGAGTAGGGAACTGGGTAGAACACTATTGTTCATGGAGAGGGGATGGGATCCATCAGTTCTGGTCCATGTGGATGAATGAATGCTGTGCAGCTGGAAAAGTGGATGCAAGGCTTCTACCTGATGTCAGGGGAGCCCTCAGAGTGGAAGCATGTGGACCCACCATCTGCATCCAGGGTCCCATCTGTATGACTGCATAGATGTGAAATCAACATAGATGTAAATGAATCTGATTGTGAGTGTGTGAGAGAGAAACAGAGAAAGAAGGAGACAGAATGAGAGAGACAGAGACTGAGAGATGTGCACCAAACCATTCATTGTGGTCACCTCTGCAGGTGGGACTTGCAAATCTCTTCTCTTCTCCTTTAGGTGATATTTCAGTTTCTTATAATGTGTCTGTATTACTTTACTAATTCTAAAAGGATTAAAACCATATGTTAAGTGGGATCCATTTATTTCTCATCTGTGGAGTAAAGTTCATCATTTTTGTTTTTAAACGATTTGTTACAAGGACAACAAGCATGAGAGTAAAAGAATGAATTCTAAAGGGGTTAAGAATCAAGTAAAGAACAAAACCTTCTTAGAAATCAGTTCCAAGTCAGTTATGTGGCAGTATGAGGTTCTCCAGGAGGTTGTATATGTTCTGAATCAGCATCCAATAAAGGTAAGGAAGAAGTATAAAACTTTTACACTGAGAACCACGATGTCATGTTGAGAGAAATTAAGAAAGACCTAAATTCACAGAAAATAATCTCATACTCATGGAGCAGAAGGCTTAATTCTACTAATAAAATTTTACTAAGATTCTACTAAGAAGAGCAGAGGGCTTAATTCTACTAAGAATTAAGATTCTACTTAATTCTACTAAAATAGTAACTCCAAGAATAGATCTAAGGATTAAAAGAATCCCTACCTAAATCCCAGGTGGTGTTTTGCAGAAATTGACAACCAATCTAAAATTCAATGCAAGGGACTCAGAAAAGATCAAGGTATCTTGAAAAAGACAAAGTTTGAGGTATGGAAAGCCAGGCATAACCCCATGCTTAGTATAAAGACACTGTAAGCTGAAGTTACATGAGATTCAATAGATTCAGAAGAAAAGCCTTCTTGGATCTCCCCTTATCTGCATAAAAGCAAAAACTTCTGGGAAACGACCAAAGCCATCAATTCCCTCATCAGGGTGGCTTCTAGTCCCAGGAGAGAGATCAAGCATAAACCTACCATAAATCCATTCTGTGGGGTGTTTTATAACCCTGAAGAAGTTGCGAAGATCACTCATCTGTGTTCTGATGAACATTATCACAAACTTTCTTATAACCCATTGTTTTCCAAAGAACCCTTTTGTCTTTCTGGAAGAAACCAGTCTGCCCTTCCCAAAGAAGCCAATTCTCTCCTCTCCTTTTGCCCTATTAAGCAGGGTTGATAAAAAGCCTTTAACTTTCACCATTTAATATGGCATTTACTTTTCTGGTTGGCTCCTGTGTTTGCAGAAATAAACCTTTTCTCTAGTTCTTCTCCTCTTTATTTCCATGGGCTCTTTGGGCTTTCTGGATGATAGGGAACTACTCTTTTCTCACCTTCTTTAGTGACATCTTTTTGTCCATGGCTAAGCTATAAAAAGTCTCATTTGTTTTGAGTCACATTTGGAATATGTATACATTTGGAGACCTCCTGGGAGGAAAAAGGGGGGGCGGTTAATACTGCCAGGAGAATTTACTGGTTGCCCTGGCCAAATACCTGATAATACAATATTTGCCAGGATTTTTCTTTGAAAGGTTCTCACTCTAAAACAAAGATTTTATTGAAACCTCTCAGCTGATCAAATTGAAAGAAAGACAAAGGATTATCATGGCTAGCTTAAGAACACTTCCTTAGCAAAACACAAGGACAGAAATTGGATTTTGAGCAAAAATTAAAATTCATTTACATCATCAACCCTCCTACCCATATGTATACTGTCCTCATGTAATATTCCAGATGGCCCCCTGAAGAAAATCTTCACCAAGATTGCAAATGGCCAGATCCTTTGCCTGAACCTCATGCTCATTTTCAGAACTTGGCCTAGCTAGGGACTGATATCCAGGACCTGAGATGAGCTATTTGTGAAGTCTCTTCTGCTAAGACCAACTGGGCTAAAAGGGAACTATGCACTCTGAGGGAGAGTATGCAGAGCCTCTGTGGAAGGATCTATGAAAACATCACAAGGGCACACAGCTCTAAAACTGGACACGGGAATCTTTTGATTGGCATATTAGTTGGAAATCACCTCCTTGATAGAAAGAAGCAGATTCAAGATGGTGAAATTGGATGGGCAGGTCAGCCTCTTGAGGTTATCAATGAAGAGGATATTCAGTTCTCTGAAGAAGTAAAAACAACCATCCTTGCTTTGCTAATCTCATCTATAGAGAAACAGTAATGTGGTTCCAGGAGTAATTCAAAGCCCTACCCACCCTTCTTACTGATATCAATACCTCCACTTTCTTCTCCTGTCAGGGCATTAGAGAAAGAACTGTCCTACACTCAAGAAAGAAGAAAAAACTTAAATAGTAATTGCCCTACATCTCTGACAATAGGAAATGTGCCCCAGAATTTCTTCTTTAAAATGCTTACATCCATCCTAAGGCCCTTCGGCCAGCAAGACCTGTGTCCTCCAGATCCTGAAAACCAAGTCTTTAAATGCAAACATCCAAGGAAATAACTCTAACTTGAGGGTGCCTTGATTTTAATTATGCTTCTTACCTCCTGTCATAAAATATGAGACATTTACTTCTTCACCTGATAAGTGCAATTAAAACCTTCTCCCTCCCTCCACCAAAAATCTTAATGCTTTCTTCCTTTGCACATCCAGCCATAGAAAGTAACTTAGTCCACTGAAATTGTTTCTTGAGACTGGAAAGGAAAATGCTATTTGTAGAAAAACTGGAAATTTTATCCACTTAGATTGGCTTTAAAATATACCAAGATGGCCACAAGATATTTTCAAATATTCCTTTGTGCAGAATTTAGTCTACAGCCTCCATAAGATTATATACCAGGGAAAATGAAAAATTTAAAAGTCTTCTCCACAAATATTAGTACAAACCTTTAGATCTCACTAAGCAAGTAGTCTTTTTTGGTCCATCTGCCAGAAAGACAATTTAGAGCTTACTATTTTATATAAATGGTTGTTTTTGTATTACTCAGTTTTACAGATTTATGTCTAAAATTTTGGAAAGAACAATATATCTATTTGCATTTGTCTGTATAACTATGTATGTTTTTTTATTATGGAAGGAGCATCATCAATTAAGAACCTAGGAGGGTAGATGGAAACTTATTTTTCCTCCCATACACATGCAATGGAATACTATTCAGAAATAGAAAGGAATAAACCATCAATCTATGCAAAAAACAGGAAGGAATCTTACATGTATATTGCTAAGTGAAATAATTCAGTCTGAGGAGGCTACACACTGTATGACTCCATTTAACTGACATTCAGGAACAGATAAAACAGAGATGGTAGACAAGTTATGGGGTGGAAGGTTAAAATGTTCCATATTATACTTTGGTGATAAATATCTGCTACTATGCATTGGTCTAAACTTACGGACTTTTACAACCCAACAAGTAAATCATAATATATTCCAATTTATTTTTTAGGATATAGGAATGTCACAGGACGGAATAGAGAGTGTGACAAAGAATCTAATTGATTTAGAAATGTATTTAAAAAAAAATCCTCACTGTTGATGGTAGGGTAAAAGATACCTGACCTAATTAAGTATAGACAAGAACAGAATCTGTAGAACAAAGGCAAATTGTACCATATATAAATACTGGACTTTATAAGTTATTTCCCATGGTGGTAGTAGCTAACAATACTGAAACTACTACATCTGTACTCCGCAATGGAGCAAGCAATGAATTCAATAAATGACAAATAGCAAAAGCCAGGTTTCTTACCGCTGTAGGGGAAAGTTACAAATAAGCAAAGTCAGAAGTTTACAATACCCATGTAATAAAGAATAGATTGTATTTCCTTAATTTAAAAAATTTTTGTGTATCAAAACATGCTATCCAGAAAGGGAAAACACAGCCCACAGAATGGAAGAAAATGTTTTCATATGATATATCTGACAAGAGCCTGTTCTACAGAATACATCAAGAACTTTTACAAATCATCAACCAGAAGACAAATAAGCCAGTTTTTAAAATGGACTAAGGACTGGCATGGACCATTCTCCAGATAAGATAAACAAATGTCCAAAAAGCTGATGAAAAGATATCAAACATCAGTAGTTATGAGGGAAATGCAAATTAATATGACAATACAATACCCCTTTACATACACTAAAATGGTTATAATGAAGAAAACTGAAAATAAAATGTTGGCAATGATGTAGAGAAATTGGAACCCTTAAACACTGCTTGTGGAAATGATAAATGCTACAGCCTTACATGTACAATACTTTGGCATTTCCTTAAAAAGATTAAATTATAATTATCATATGGTTCAAAACTCCACTCCTAGATATAGAGCCCGAAGAATTGAAAACAGGTGTTAAAACAAAAACTTGTACATTATTATTCATAGCTGCATTGTACACAATAACCAAAAGTTAGAAAGAATTAAAAAGTTCATCAACAGGTGAGTGTATATATAAAATGCAGTATATCCATAAACTGCTGGTATTACTCTGCATGTAAAAGAATAAAGTAAAATGTTGCAGCCACTGTGGAAAACAATATGGTAGTTCCTCAAAAACTTAAACATAGAGGAATGTATGACCCATCAATTCAACTTCAGGGAATATACTCAAAATATTTGAAAGCAGGAACTGGAACAGATATTTGTACACCCATATTCATAGCAGCATTATTCACAATAGCCAAAATGTGGAAGCAACCCAAGTGTCCATCAATGGATAAGTGGTTAAACAAAATATAGTACATACACAACAGAATATTATTTAGCCTTAAAACTGAGGGAATTCTGAGACATGCTACATTCTGGATGAACCCTAAGGTCACTATGTAAAGTGAAATAAGCCCGTCACAATACAAAAATATATGATTTCACTTATATAAGATATCTTGATGAGTCACAGTCAGAGACAGCATGAATGTGGTTGCCAGGGGCTGAGAGGAGTTAGTGTTTAATGGATACACAGTTTCACTTTGGGAAAATGAAAAACTCCTTGAGATGGATGATGAGGATATTTGTACAACAATATGAATGTAGTTAACACCATAGAATTCTATACTTAGAATGGTTTTAATGGTAAATGTCATGTTAGGTAATTTTAATAACAATAAAAACATGAATGAAATAGCAATATATGTTACAACATGGATGAACATTGAAAACATTCTAAGTGAAAAAAGCCATACAGTAAAGGTCACCCAGATGTGAATCATCTAGTATGATTTGAATCCATCAAGGTAAAAATGAGGGAAAGTCTTAGGAACAGTTACAAAAAAGAAAACTGGATCAAAATGGAAGAAGACATTTTCATACAGTTGGGGCACTTGGTGAAAGTTGAAGTGGGCCTGTGGGTTGAATTATAATGTGGAAACCATACAACTTGGGGGTTATGTCCTGGTACCCAGGGAGATTGTCCCTTATTTGGGTAAAACACACTGAAGTATTTTGTGTGAAGTGGCAAATGTGAGTACTTTTTACTGTTATTGAAAGTTCTCTGTATGTTTGAAATTACTGGGAAGTAAATTACTTTTCAAAACAACCATATCAATACCATGCCAGAAAAATTGGGAAACATCAAATTATTTTAGAAGCCATACCCATATCCAGTTCACCCAAAGTGATGATGCCAATCGCCCTTGTAGGAGTCTGCATGGTGTTAAGAGTCACCATAGGAAGATTATATTAGTAGCCACCTGCTGGGAAACAAGCTGCTGGAAAACAAGCCACTGGACAAGTAGCAGCTAGAAAATAAGCCACACCTAGATTTCCATGAGCTTAAAATATTATATTCACACTTACTTGCTTAAAATGCACATGCTCGCTTTGTTTTAATGTTTTACACAGTAGGTGACCTATAACATGTATTATGCTAAAGAAAATTTGTAAGGAGAAATCCTGACATTGACCATAAGGGCATGAAGGAGGGCAGATATTTCCTAAGGGTAAAACAATGGACAGTCTTGGAAAGCCAGATCATCCATTAACAGAACTTTGTTCTGGCATGAAAGCATGCTGTTTAACCCAAGGGAAATATTTGCTATCTTGAGATGTCCTGGAGGCAATAACAGAATAGACTTAGACAATTTGCATACCCCAAGGAGGGTGATTGTTCCTGGAAGGGATAGGCCTGAAGTTAATCAGCTAACCAGCAAGCAGAACTTAGTGCTTATTGCATGGAATATCTAAAGCCCCACTTCTTTGATTGCATTTTTTTTTTCTGAGCTGTATACTCCTAATAAATATGATGTTGACCAGGCTTTCGGCACTCTAGATCCATGAGATCTTGAGTCCCCTGGTCCTATCTTTGCTCTTTACTTTGTCTCTTTGTTTCTTAACTCTTGCAATGCCTGTCCTCAGACATGGTGCCGAGCTGCAATGGACGAAGCAGCCACCATGTCTTCAGTGTTGTGGATGACCTGGGATACAGTAGAAACAGTGGGATTATAGAATTACAATTATCCACATCACTCCACCAACAAAGTGTTAGAATATTCAGTAAATTTATGGAATACATAATCAGTGTACAAAACTCAGCTGCATTTCTATACACTAATAAACTATCAGAAAGAAAAATTAAGAAAAAAATCCCATTTACAAATGTATTAAAAAGAATAAACTACCTAGGAACAAATTAAACCAAGGCACCTATAAGACATTGATTAAGAAATTGAAGAAGACACAAATAGAAAAATATTCTGTGTTAATGGACTGACAACATTAATATTGTTAAAATGTCCATTCAACCCATAGTAATCTGCAGATACAGTGCAATCCCTATCAAAACACCATTGGCATTTTTCACAGAAATAAAACAAACAATCCTAACATTTGTGTGCAACCACAAAGGAACCCAATTAGCCAATATATCCTGACAAAGGAGAACACAGCTGGAGATATCTCACTCCTTGACTTCAAACTATATCATGAAACTACAGTAACCAAAACAGCATGGAATTGGCACAAAGGGAGACACTCCAAAAAGAGGAACAGAATAGAGCCCAGAAATAAACCCACATACACACAGCCAGTTCATTCACAATGAAGGAGCCAAGACGCACAACAGGGAAAGGATGGTCCCATCAATAGATGGTGCTGGGAAAACTGTATATCACATACCTAAGAATGACACTGGACACTGTCTACATCACACACAAAACTAACACCCCACAATTCTCACATAAAGCCCTTCCTCTGCTGGGTCCTCTGAAGATAGATGCCCTCAGAAGCCAGCCACACACAGGAAGCTTCTCCCCATTTCTCCTCACCATCTTCTGCAAAGGCGTCTTCTCCCCAGTGGGTCCTGATGACACCAAGCTCTTGTCAGCTGTGCAGGGGGCCCGAACTGCAAACAGAATGTGCTGGAGATGCACGGGTCCGAGTGGAGTGCGGAGCCCCTGGGAGTGGCTGGGGAAGCGCAGGCCACACCCTCTCACAGTTCACTTGATGCCGTGCTCCCCGCTGGCAGTCCTGCTGAATCCAGTAAGTTTTGGGAATTAAAAAATGAAATGTAGCCAAATACGATATCACTTCTCCAAAATTTGTTATGGCACAATTCATTGGCAACTATATGCAATGACATAAATGTAGACACAAACTTTACAACTTACACCAAAATTCATTCAACATTAGCCATAGACAAATTTATAATGCAAACCTATAAAAATTCTAAAAGAAAACATAGAAGAAAATCTACATAACCTTGGGTTTGGTGATAAATTTTAACACAAAACCCCAAAAAGTCCACAAAAGGAAAAAAATTATAATGTGGACTTTAAAAAATTAAAAATTGCTACTCTCTGAACTTATTCAGAAAACCAAAAGACAAGCCACAAACTAGGAGGGAAATATTCACAAAAATCATATCTGATAAAGGATTTTTATTCAAATTATACCAAGGAGTCTAAAACAAACAAACAAACAAACAAAAAAACCCCAGTTAAAATGCCCCAGTAAAGATCTGCAGTCACCTGGTCAAAGACCACACAGAGATAATAAATAAGTACACAAGAATATGCTCAATATCATATTTCATCAGAGAATTACAATTAAAACAAGATACAACTGCACACATATTACAACTGCTGAACTCCAAAAAAATGACAATATCGATTGCTAAAGGGTGAGGAACAACAGGAACTCTCCCTCTTTGCCAAGAAAATGCACATGCAACTACTTCAAAAGATAGTTTGGCAGTTTTTTCCAAAGCTAAATATGTCTCACCTCAGGATCCAACAAGCGCACCACCACTATTTAAACTTCTTTGAAAAACTACATCCGAACCCAAACTAGGATGCAGTTACACCCAACAGCTCTGCTCATAATGGCTAAAAACAAAAAGAAATCAGAATGTCCTTTAATATATGAATGCATAAGCAAATTGGGGTGCTTTCATGTCAATATGCCAAAATATGCCTCTTTGGCATAAGTATTATTTGGGGATGATTGTATTTTTTTAAGGGACACATAAGAATCTCTGAAAACCAAGTCAAAATTGCCCATTTGTGAGGGACACTTACATTTATAAGGGAAATCTCAATTTCTAACTTTGTCTCCCATACTAGGAATGGAAGGAAAACTAAATCTCAGGAAATTCTTGTCAGTGAAGGGTTGGATGTAATCTGCACAACAACCATACCCCTTTTTTCCTTTTGATTTGGATGAAGATGGTATTTAAGGTGATGATTTGGGCCATTTCAGGGAATTACTCAGTTTTCCTGGGTATCTCCCATGCATACACATGGTATACATGTTATTAAATTTGTTTGTTTTTTTTCCCCCTGGTAATCTTTTATTATGGGGGAACAAGGGTCTCAACCAATAACCTATGAGGATAGAAGGAAATTTATTTTCCCTCTCATACACATTAAATGGAATATTATTCAGAAATAGAAAGGAATGAACTATCAGCCCATGCAAAAAAAATGAATGAATCTTGCATGTATATTGCTAAGTGAAATAATCCAGCCTGAAGAGACTACACATTATGTGACTGCCATTTATACAACATCCTTGAAAAGGCAAAACAGAGATGGTAAACAGATTATGGGGTGGGGAGTGGGGATGAAGTATTCCATATGATTCTTCAGTGATGGATAAATGACATTATGCATTTGTCTAAACCCACAGATTTTTACAGTCCAATAAGTAATCATAATCTATTAAAATTCAGTTATTTAGGATATGGGAGTGTCACATGATGGAATACAGAATGTGACAAAGAATCTAACTGATTGAGAAATAGATGAAAATATTCACTGTTGGTGGTGGGACAGAGGTGCTGACCTCAGTAACTTTGGAAATGAACAGAACTTGTAGACTAAAGGCAAAATGAACCACACATAAACAATAGACTCTATTTTACAAAGGTCTTTCCCATGGGGTAGTAGCTATCAATACTGAAACCAATCTACCTATAACGTGGACAAAGATAAGCAATGAATCAAATAAATGAAGAAGGTGGGAACCAGGCTTTTCACTGTCCGAGTGGGAAGTTACAGGTAAGCCAGGCGGGAAGTCTGCTCTCACTGTGAGAATGGGTCACGTTGGAGGCATCAGTGTAAACTCATCTCTAGCTTAGGACGGATACAGACAATTCCACACAGAACTCTTTATAATTAGACGTATATACTGTCGACCGAGGAGGGGGGCAATTTCCCCCTTGAGTTCTTATTGCTGGACTAATAATAAAATTGACACGAGACAGGTTCATAGGAGAAAACGAAAAAAATGATTTCCCTGCTCGTGAAGGGGCTCCCCAGGTGAAGAAAATTTTCCTCCTTCACAGCTCCCTCCCAGGGGTGCAGGTCGTGTCCCGATTCTTCTTTTTTTCTTTCATCCTACCTAGTTAAGTGATGATCTTTCTTGCAACTTTGGTTGCATGATATCTTCTGCCAGCATTCAATAGGTATTCTGTGAGAACTGTTCCACATGTAGATTTTTTTTATGTATTTGTGGGAGGAGGTGAGCTCCACATCCTTCTATTCCACCACCCTGATCACCTCTCAGTCATTTTTTCTTTATAGTTTTCATCAGTTTTGCTGGGGTGTGGGTCAATATTGATCTTTGTGTGCTCACAGTTTATCTACCTCAAAAGCTACATGGAGCCATCAGAGAAAACATGGTTTTCAGAAATGCTATCTCTAATCAGAAACCCAATGTTCATTATCCTCAGGACTGTTGTGTATGTTTTCTCTGTAGCAAATATTTGCAGAGGCCACAAACCAAATAATAAAATATCTCTACATTGTAATCTTTAACATGGATTTATCTGAGCTTTATCTATTTATGCAGGATGATTAGTTTCTGAACTACCTACCTCAACCCTTGATTCTTACCTTCACCCTGACCCCTATGGAGTCCTTAACCTGATCATGAATGTGAACCCTGTATCTCCAGTTACAATTCTTCACTAAGTTTAGTTTCTAGGCAAGATTGATAAAGCACAGCCCTTAGTGTTTCTCACATTGAATGTTACTATAATCATTGGACAGAATTTAGGGGGCAGCTAATTTGAAGACTGAAAAGTGGCAGCAGGCTCACTTGAGGCCTAAAGTACAAACAAACCTCTAGCATTTCTTTTTCTTCCCATGTTATAGGGCTGTAGTCAAAAGTAGCCCCAAACCTGTTCCCCAACATTAATCCCTATACTTTGACCCCTGATGAACTGACACATAACCTCCTTTATCCCTGGATAGTCTTTGCTATGAAATCTACTTCATCTGATATTATAATAGCTGTTTCAGTTTTCTTGATTGGCATCAGCATGGCATATTGCTCCATGTTTTTACTTTCAACCCATTGTTTAAAGTGAGTTTCTTACAGGCATTTAGAGTTGATTCTTCATTTTTAAAAATTCATTTTGACATTTAACAATGTCTTTAATTGGTATGTTTCATTTGGATAGTTTGTATAGCTATTTCTTTAAGGTCAGTAATCTTCTCTTCTGCAATGTTTATACTGTTATTAATTCTATCCAGTGTACTTTTCATCACAAAAAACCTAGTCTTCATCTCTAGAAATTCAATGGGCTTTTTCAAATTCCATGTCTTTACTTACTTCTTGGAAAATATGGAATACAGTATTAACAATTGCTTTTGTATCTTCGTTAATTTTAACATCTTTCAGTTCCATATTTATTTTAATTGAATGATCTTTCCATTATTATTGATAATATTTTCCTGGTTCTTTGTGTGACTGATAAGTTTTGATTTGCTGCCTGATGCTCTGATTTGTATTCCCAAAAATATTTTTTTTACCAGTATATTAAAGTTTACTTGATAGTTACATAACTCAGATGTGTCCAAATTTTTTCCTGCCTTTCATTAAAAACATCAACAGAACAGGATGAAAATATTTCAGAACAAGAGATGGAGGTTCACAACATCGTGAAGGTATTCAAAGAACTGTTCACTTTAAAATGGCTAATTTTATAATATGTATGTTATGTTACATGAATTTCACTTCAATTTAGAAATACAAAAACAATCAAATGTTCTAATACCCCAGCTTATTTGATGAGCAGGCTATCCAGTCCTTCACCAGACTCCCTCCCAAACCCACCCCCACTTCTCACCTTGGATGTGGCTCCAGGTTTTTCTGCTAATCACACCCTCTCACATCAACACATTTCTGGGTTGCTGCATCTTTCTTTAAATCATACACCACCTCCACTCCCCACCACCACCACCACAAACACACTTCCCTTGCTTAATTCCCCAAAGTACAGCCAAGAACAGACAGTAGTGCTTAACAAAGCTTTCCTAAATAATTGAACTAAACAAAGAAAAAATTTAATGCGGAGATACCTTTAAAAGGGGATACCCTGTTTGCTCTAAGAAGTCATGGATTCAGGGGAGGGTATAGCTCAAGTGGTAGAGCACATGCTTAGCATGCACAAGTTCCTGGGTTCAACCCCCAGGACTGCCTCTAAATCTAAATGTAAGTAAGTAAGTAAATACATACATACATACATACATACATACATACATACATACATACATACGTACATATGTACATACATACGTAAATAAATAAGGCTAAGAAGTCATGGATTATAAAATGTATCATTAATTTAATAACTCCTAGGAGAAAAAGAAACATTTCATAAAATATTTACAAAAATTTTATATTTGCTAACAAAAATCACACATTTATCCCCACAATCCCATTCTTGTTTCTTCTTCGGAGTCAAAATGCATCTAAGCCCTCTTCATATTGTGGCTTTAAAGGTGCTTCTGCCATCTGCACTTAAGCAGAGCATCACAAATAAATGTTGAGATTTATAACTGTTGGGACCTTGCCCGTTTGGCATCTTTAGGGCAGATAATATAATTCTGAAGTTTATCCAAGAACATTGATGTTTTGTATGCATTTCCTTTTTGATGAAACTTACAGTGGTTTCTAATTTTAAAAGCCCAGTGTAGACTCACAGAGGAGCACCAGTCTGCCATTCTATATATTCTTATTCTTTGTTCCAGGACAGCTACTTGGAACCAGCTTCTACGGTCTGGATTTCAAGATTTATTATCCTGGATAAGACTGTTTAGGGCAGTGGTTCTCAACCAGCATTGATTTTGCTCCCCTATCCCAACTTTGCAGGAACACTTGGGACATTTTTGGTTGTCACAACTGGAGAGAGGGTGCTCCTGGGATCTAGTTGGTTGAGGTCAGGGATGCTGCTAAACATTGCACAATACACAGGACAGTCTCAAAGAATATATGGGCCCAAATGCCAACAGTGCCAAGGTTGAGAAACCCTGGTCTATGCAAGACCCTTCTGAGTACTCTATCCAATACGCTGCAAGTCATGAGGTTTTCGTCGGTGGCTACAGGTAATATTCCTAGCCCCATGTGGGTGTAGGTATTCTTCCTTCTAATCTTTTTTGGGTAGTTCTTTCCCTAGCATTGGGTAGTTTCCTCAGATTACTCTAGAGTCCTCTTTCTGCAACTGTTCTCTCCAGTACCATGCCCTGCAAAGGTCTCCCTGGAAATCTATCATGTGTCAATCAAGGGAACCCATCAAGCTCTTCCTGTGTTCCTTCTCAGTGCCTTGTGTCTTGGATACTCTTTCAACATAATAAACTGGGGCAATAATTGGGTTCAGCTCTTTGAAATATCACTGCCTTTCACTTCCTGGAGTCCAGTGTCTTAAGAATGGTTGTTTCAAATATTTTGTCCTTTATTGGGTTATTTCAGGCAGGAGGATAAATACAGTCCCTGTTACTCCATCTTGGCCAGAAGTGAACATCTATAAAGGGTACTCTTGAATTTCGTGTTCTCTTTGTACTTGAGACTTCTAAAGTTTTCTTTATGCTGGTCCAAACTTGGAATGCGATTAAAAAAAGGTAAATCACGGTGTCAACCTATAATATAAATTTTCTTATACACAGTATCATCATAGTTTTTCTTCTTTTTGGAAGAGATATAACAAGTCACAACATATTTCAGGCTTAGATAATGTTTTGGTTTAATAAACAGCACGAATCCAAAATAACTTTGTGCAATGTAACTTGACCAAAAGAATACTATAACTTACTCAAATGGTCTTTCTCCATAAGATAAGGCCGTTGAATTGATCTTAAGAATGAATCTAAGAAGAATTTGGCTGTGCTAGACTGGCATCACTGTTCTTGCCAGAAGCTGGGAATTTTATTGAAACTCCTTTCTGTATACTTTTTTAGAATTATGTTTGGCCAGTGAAATGAACTCATGTGAGACTTGGAAAGCAGAAAGATAGTGGAGGCCAATACTCTATGGAGGTCAGGACAGTCAGATATGAAGATGCTAAGGTGCGCAATATACCCAAGCTTTTCCCCAATCTCCTTCACTCCACATCCAGCTCATCCTGTTGCCTACTTGTCCTGCTGGCCAACTGGAGACACAATTAGGTACTTGACATCTGGTCTACTGAGTCTGTGGCTTCCACAAAGCTTTCTACACATCTGTCACACACTTATTTTGGCAAACGGACATGAAGGGATTCTCAGGTTTTCCAGCAAGCTTCAACCTGTTCCTCAGTACCAGTGCTTCAAGTGGAAATGCTTAGGACTGGTCCTCTGTTCCCTTGGCACCTCCCTTCCAGGCCTTCTGTCCCTGCTTTGTCATACACCTATGTAAGCTTGAACCCAGTATTAAATCCATTGTTTCCATAATACTTGTCTTGGCTCTGTTTTCCTCACTGAATTCAAACTGAATCATAGGTAAATCACCACCACTAACACTCTACCCCATTTATTATCCTTGAAAAGATGCAGTACAGACAAACCTGCTTCTCATGTAGAATACTGTAGGAGGGTCTAGGGCTGCTATTGTTGTTATATCAATTTCCATCAAGATACTCAGGAAAGCAACCCAATGTCTTTATCTGTCTTGAGGCTGGGAAAGAGGTGTCAGTAGAGCTAAACAAGGAGGAACCATTATCTGATGGAAGCCATATCCACTTATTCGAAAGGAAACTTACGGATTGTGACACTATTCGACCTCAGGGCCAAGGGTTTTAAGTAAAGAGAAATAATTATCTTGTGGCACTTCTTTTTTCATAACAACCAAATAAATAGCCATCTTTTTTTGTTCCTCTAAGTGTCTGGTTAGGGAATGCATACTTCATTTGAAATGTGGAGAAGGCCTGGGGAGAGATAAACGGGCTGTTTTCGTGTTGCTCTAGCCTGTACAAAAACATATTCAACCATTCCTGACTTCAAGTTACTTAGGTTCAAAGGCTCCAAGTGACTGATTATTGTTTTGTTGTGGCCCAGCCTTTTGTACATTTGATCTTTGCCACTCTTTTTCTTTTTCCATTTATCTAAAACTGTTTGCTACAATGAATTATTCTCTCCCACTCTCTTACGCCTTCCTTTGAGCCATCTCTTTCAGAACCAGTCAGAGTTGTATTGAATTGGACTATAATCCCTGCGGTTCTTTTTCTCTTCTATCTCAACCATGGTCTCAGGATGATGGCTGTAGAGGCTGTGTGGTCATTTCAAGATCTTTCCCTGGTTTCAGTATGGCCTACGTATTTTTAAACTTCTTTTGTGTCTTTTGGTTTTGAAGAAATTTTGTTCGTTTGAGACAATGCTATATATAGCTCTTTACCGAAAGGCTCCAGGTCACACTTTTTAATGTATTTTCAGCATAAGTAAAATACTTTTGTTCTGTAAAGTATGGCAAAATGTCACCAGAAGAAATTAGATTCCAAGAAGAAATTCTACAACAAGCAACTCATCGTATTACTCTTAAATTTTATTAATTCCTTCAGTTTGTGCATCATTTAAAACAAGATACGTGCTTTAAAAAGCATTCTTATACATAAATAGACCAAGGGATGGTTAAGTAATTTATCCCTAAAACATGCACATCATTTTTATTCAGGTGTGTATAAGAAAGGGGAATAAGCTTTAAGTATTTTTCTTTGGATTTAAGACATTTGGAAATTATTATTCAGGAATACCAAATGTTTCCATGGAACAAATGTGTTTTCCAATAGGAAATGCTGATGTAATTAAAAGGCATTAGTGTTGATAAAGAGGACTGAAAAAACATTTGCACTATACATGATCACCAGGAAAAGAGTTCCACTGAGTCAAAAATATACATCAAATAAATGAATCAGCATGAATTGAAAGGTTTAGATGGAAGAACAGGTATTATGATTATGTGACACATATATATTCAAGGCACATGACAAGGCTAAACAGGTGGCTAGGTTTTATAGATCAATCTGTTATGTCATTGGGAAAGTAGTCAAATGTAGTATAATTTCCATTTACTGGCATTTGTTGATAAATACATGCAATTAGATCTAGGGCAGCAAATATCATCCTTTCAGATACACACCAAAAGTACACACTAGCTAACAGATGCCAGAGTAGCCAAAGCAGTATGATTACACTCCAGTTTTTTTCACACTGAAGTTACATGGATGTTAGCTAAACTGTCTTGTATTGTGTCTATACATCATACTGTCTACTTTCAAGTCTCACAAAATTCTTCAAAACTAGGCAGATTAAAGAACTTATTAAACCACAAAGGATACCCAAACTATTATTCAACACCAGTCAAACCCAAACGCTGGAGTTGACTGTTAACCATATTCCGTTTGGGCTTTTCCCAGGCTGCAAAAATTTCCCCACACTACCTCCCTTCATACAGCTAAAATGGTGCACATCCATTGTGGTTCTCTTCTTTTTCTTTGGTGAGCCAGAGGAATGTGCCTTCCCACTTGCTCCACTATCCATTCTATTATCTATACAATTGCCCTAAATATCCATCAAAGAAAAAAGAATATATAAAAACCCACAACCTTCAACAATATTTAAGCCACCATCTTCTCAAATCAACTGCAGTGGGGAAACAGAGGATATTAAGATCTGTGAGGTTGGTGAATGATCAAAACTTTCTTCCTAAAAGTAAATAGTAGGAGGGCAAGGATAATTCCCTGTGCTTCTAATGGGCTAGCAAAATGTTCCCCAACTGACTGAGATAAAATGTTGAATACTTTACCTGCTTGGACTGCTAGAAGTAAGCACTATCAACAGTTTAACTGCAATTCCCCAAATAACAATTCCCCATTTATATTATTTTTAAGCACCTAAAACCCTTCAAAATCAAAAGACATTAAGGTGAGATGTTGGCAATACTGTCTCCTGAATACTTCTGTATGCACAAAGGTCATCCATAGTTTTAGTAGACATCTCATAAAACAGGTGGTTTCCACCTCAGTGATAGCTTTGTGCAGTTACAAACAAAAATGTTTCTGTAAGTAGATGACACTAATTAACAAAACCAAAGAAACAAACAAAATGCCTTTTTAAAGCTACTGCTGCAAAAAATGGTTCCATCTGAAGTGCACTGGAATAAATTGGTTGGTAGGACAAAGATAAATCTGGAGGCACAGATCAAGATTAAAAAAACGAAAGAGAAAGAAGAGTGTTGAAGAGACTGGCAGACACCACCTGTCAGTATTAAAAAGCTTGAATCACACGGATTGCTTTAAACTCCTTGTTCTCTTGTATTCTTGGTAAATGATAACTTTTTTATTTCTTCACACAGCTTGGCCATGTAAATCCACCACAGAGAGGTGACACAATAATATAGATGAATACCTAGAGGGAGGGGGAAGGCAATTTTATTTTCTTGAATTTATCATAGGCTCCTAAGTAATATATAATGGTAAGACCTATTAACAAATACTTAAGAGTAGCAGTTGTGTAATAATATACTAATCAAGTATTTTCAAAGACAGAAGTGGAATTAAAATGATCTTTTCTGATAGAACTTTCACCCATCTGAATTCCACTATGTTTTCATCAGTGGGAGAGAAAGCAGTGGTGGTGTTTCTCTTCACTGGAAAGTAGACAGAATCAAAATATAAGAGTAACACTGATGTATCATTGTCATAAAGATCACAAATTAACATAACTCCCTTGAAGAATGATTCTATAATTCAGTACACTTTTAGGTTTTGCACATGGATTAATTTCTCATTATCAGAATGATTAAAAATATTACAAATCATGAGTAGACTCTACATCTGTATCACCTATGAGCAAGAATGTTACTATGAACCTTTTAGTATATAATGACACAATAATTATAATTACCCAATCAAAGGAAAGCTGATGATATAAGTAACAGCAAAATGCTAGTCCTATTAAAGATGTATTAGTCTTTTAATTATGTTATTATAATTTTAAATTATGATATTCTTAATGGTATATGCTTGCTCACATTACTATATTCCAAAAATAGATGTTTTTTAAACATTAGGTTCACTATATTAAACCAGTCATTTTGTTTTGCCTTAATCTACAACTTTTTAAAGATCATTAAGTGATTGACTTCATTACTTACATGCTTGAAAAAAGTATATTATGAATTCCATGCCCCCTCCCTAAAGTCAGCAAAGTGTTTTTTCTTACTTCTCTACAAATGTTAGGGGTGGAGGTTACAGAAAATTCTGGTTATTAATGAATAGGCTAAACTACTCACATCACATTCACACATACACAGATATTCCAATTTGATATAAAGTTGACTATTTGCCACACATAAAATATAAGGATTTTTAAAGCTGAAGTGTTATATGTTAGGTGACAACACCTTTTGGCAAAGAGTTGGCAAAGTGCTTTGCATGTATTAAGTAAGTATAATCTGAATTTAACAATAATCCAGCTTCACAAATCAATCTAAATTCCCAGGTCAAAAAAGGAGGAAGAAACTAAGCTGAGACGCCTAGAATGTGCCACCTGAGGATCCTGAGCAACGGGTCAAGGAGAAGTGAAACCAAGTCAGAGGTATCTGTGCAAAGTTAACTTTGAGCCTCTGTAAATGACAAGATGATGGGGAGGAAAGACTGCTTTGCCCAGACACAAAGTACCCCCAAAGTAAAGCATCCCTCCCCCACTCTTTAGAGCAGCAGCTCTCAAACTTTTGGTTCAAGGACTTCTTTGCACTCTTAAAAATTAGTGAGGACCTCAAAGAGTTCTTGTTTAGGGGCAGTTATAACTATCAGTACTTACCGTATTAGAAATAAAATTTTAAAAATACCCATAACATATAAACATAACTATATTCCTGTGAGGTCAGTCTTATATGTCAACTTGGGGAGTCTACAGTACACTGTAATCCAATCAAACACTAATCTAAGTGTTGCCGTATTTTGTAGATGTGATTAAGGCTCATAAACAGTTGACTTTAAGTAAGGCAATATCCTATATGATCTGAATGAGCTTGATTGAATCAGTTAAAAGGCCTTAAGGGTGGAGCCAAGGTTTCCTTGATGAAGAAATTCTGCATGTTAATACAGCTTTGCTCCTGTCCCCACAGGTCCAGTCAGCCCTTCCGGACAACCAGCTCCTGCCATTGCATAAGCTAATTCCCTGTGATGTATGTCTTAATATATATCCAGAAAAATTCAAGGAGATAGTACATCTGTTAACAAGTACAAGTTCCACTGAAAAAAAGTTAAAATAAGAATAATAAGAGTTCTTAGAAATTTAAAAACTGGCTATGAAAAAATAAAAATTTTAAAATTAATTATTTAAAAAAAAAGAAGAGCTACATAGCAGGCTGAATAGGGCTGGAAGAGTTAGCTGAATGATTCATCCAGAAAGTGATGCAAAAAAAAGGAGTTTAAACATATTAAAAATGTTACCAGACATGCAGGATAGTTCAAAGAAGTCCAGTATCTGTTTATATTGGGGTTTCAAAAGGAGAACAGCATACAGACTAATTTATATTTACAGACAAGAGAACTACTAAATAAATATTAAGAAATTGAACTCACCCATGACTTAAAAGAAACTACATAATGACCTCTTAATACTTATCCCAGAAATGAAAGAACAGTTAATTATTAGTGCTTTTATTAATGCCATTCAATACATTGATACTAAATGTAGATAGTTAGATATCAATTCACTGGGTAGAGAGTATCATTTTTTAAAATTAAAATGTCTATTCCCGATAAAAAATTTTAGCAATATAGAAATAAAACATTCTTTAACTTGACAATAAATGTTTAACAAGAATTCACAGTATATCACTCTTATATTAGAAAGACTCCAATTAAAACTAGGAACTAAATATAGATGCCCACTGATATAATTTTTGAACACTGTTCATAAATGCAATATAATTATATATAATTATATAATGCAATTAATAATTATATAAAATTACATTATATATATGAATGATGTGGTTAAAATTGTTAACAATAGTATCATAATTTACCTATAGCAGGAGTCAGTAAACTGTAGCCATGGCCTGTGAGCTAAGAATGGTTCTTATATTTTTCAACGCTTGCCTAAAACAAAGAATTTGTGACGGAGACTGTATGTGGTCTGGAAAGTCTAAAAATATTTACTATCTGGATTTTACAGGTTTGTTGACTCCTGACCTATAGAATACAGAAGAATAAACTGACAAGCTATTACAACTAATAAAAGTTATGGAAGGTTGCCAGAAACAAAATACATGAATTAGAAAAGAGAAAAAACAGAAATAAAGAAATAGAATATGAAATTAACTAGAAAATATAAATGTAATCAGAAAATATGGAGTCAATTAGGAAATGTAATTTTAAAAGGATCCCATTTTAGTAGCAAGAAAACCATTAAATAACCAGGAATACTGGCATGCCTTGAATAACTGCTCACATATAAGAATTCTCAATAGAGAGATGGGGTTTAAGTAGAGATGATAGGTCATAGGGACTTCATAGGAAAGCCAATGCCAGGTCATATGTTTCACCACTAGAAATTATATATAGCTCATTTCAGAGTGCTAATCATTGAGAAAGAATTCCAGCACCTAATTTCTTAGAAATTGAAAAATAAAATCACACACTAAAAGGACAAAAACTTACAACTGATACAATGATGATGATGATAGTGAGCTTGAGATTCTTCATACACATGGCTCGAGCAAGATTTCTGCTGGTTGTTTTGAAGGTAACAGACTAGGAAAAAAAAAGCATGAATTGTTTGACCCCTAGAATTGTCTACATGATTGATTTGCAATAATACCTACAATACTTTTACTTTCATTAATTCTGCTGAAGTTCCAATGTTCTTTACCCCATTCCCTCTCTTCACAGGTACAGACTCGCCATTCATAACCACTAGTTCCCAAAAGCAGGGAATATGGTATATTCTGCCATGCATATGGTAAGCAGTATAAGACAGCTGGAAAGGTTTCCCTCCTTTTTTCTTCTCCACCATAGCAATGCATGTGATGTTTTAGCACTCTTCTAGTTCTTCCCACTAGTGGAAAAGCCTTTTCCTCTTTACACTTTCAATAATAAAGGCTCCTTATAAGCCAGTTGGCTCAAAAAGCATCTGCCTATTCTGTCCAGAATAATCCAGAGATTTTGAACCGTAAGAACATGTTCAATTTCCATAGGAAGATTATGTATTTACTTGTATAAGGGCCCAAACCTAAAGAACTTCACTCTTTTGTTTATCCACTTTCTTTTGCAACATCTACTTCTCAATATCTACTGAATCATTCCCACCAGCACATAAGCACTTTAAAACAAACAATGAAAATCTCTAATAGCCCAGCAATTCCACTCCTAGGTATATATTCAACAGAGATATATGCACGAGTTCCCCTACACCTTACCAAAGCTTCCCTTAGGGATGAGGGAGTGGGTGGGTGTAGGTAGAAGAGAATAAGATGAAGATATAAAAATCCCTATGAGAATAACAAGGGCAAGCTGACCAGCCTGATGGCCTCTCCACTCCATGTAGATGGTTTCCTTAGCTTTCCTTAGCAGCTGATGAGGCTCAACTAAGAAATGGGCAAGGACTTGAATAGTTTCTCCAAAGAATATATACAAATTACCAATAAGCACATGGAAATATGATCAACATCATTAGTCATTAGGGAAATGAAAATCAAAACCATAATGACATAATAGCACTTCATACCTATCAGGATGGCTATAATAAAGAGATGGAAGATAACAAGTGCTGGTGAGGATGTGGAAAAACTGGTACCCTTGCACACTGATGGTGCGAATGTAAAATGGTGCAACGCTATGAGGAAATGTTTGTTAGTTCCTCAAAAAGCTAAACATACAATTACCATATGACCCAGCAATTCCATTCTTAGGTATATACTCAAAGGAATTGAAAGCAGGGAATTACTGAAACAGATACTTATATGCCAATACTCATTGCAGCATTATTCACAATAGCTCAAAGATGGAAATAACTCAAGGGTCCATCAACAGATGAAGGGATAAATAAAATACAGTATATCTACAATGGAATATTATTCAGCCATAAAAAGAAATGAAGTTCTGATACATGCTACAACATGGATGAAACTTGAAAATATGATGCTAAGTGAAATAAGTCAGCTACAAAAGGACAAATAATTGTAGGATTCCAATTATAGGAACCTAAAAAAGGCAAATTCATAGAGATGAAAGTAGATTAGAGGTTACCAGGGGCTGGGGGTAGGGGGAATGTTACTGATTAACAGTTACAGAATTTCTATTTGGGATACTGACAGTGATAATGGTTGCACAACACTATGAATTTTATTAATGTCACAGAATTATACACCTAAAATTATTAAAACGGCAAGTTTTATATTCTATATATTTCACCAAAATTTAAAAAAATTATAATGTAATATGCTCAAATCTATTGAACTGTACAGTTTAATGGGTCAAATGTATGGTATGTGATTTATTTATCAATAAGAAAATAAATAAAGCTGTTAAAAACCAAGAGGTGATAAAACAATTTTTAAAATACCTGAGTAAACAAAATAAAAAAGAGAAACAAAGAGGATGGAGCAAATAAAAAACCTAAGAGCAACATAGCTTAACCCAGCTCTGTCAGTATTTATATTACATGTAAGTGGAACAAACATTTCAATTATAGATATGCTTTATATATTCAGGAAGGTAGAGGAAAGCGTGTACATGTTAAGGAGACACATGAAAGACATAAAAAAGATCCAAATCAAAGTTGTAGAGATAAAAAATATACAAAATGAGACTAATAAACTACAAACTGCAGAAGAAAAGAAAAGTAAACTTGAAGACATAGTAACAGAAACTCCTAAATGAAAGCATCAGTGGGACAACTTCAAGTGGCTTAATGTACACATAATCAGAGTCCTAGAAAGAAAGGAGAAGAACAGAAAAATATTTGAAGAAATATGGCTGTTTTTATACTTTGATGAAAACTACAAACCCACAGCTCAACAAACCCAAAGTTGAAGAAACATGAAGAAAACTACACCAACGTATATTGTAATCAAATTTCTTAAAACCAATGATAAAGAGAAAAAAATTTAAAGCACGCAGAGAAAGAAAGACACATTATATATGTAAAAACAATAGTGGAATTTTTGTCAGAAACAATGAAAAAGACAGTGGTGAAACATCTTTAAAATACTGGAAGACAAAAAAAGTAGGCTTCCAGTCAAGATGGCAGAGTGGTAGGATGACGAGCTTATCTCTCCTCGTGACTACAACAAAACCACAACTGAATGCTAAACATCCATCAAAAAAAGACTGGGACCTAGCAAAAAAGATCTTCTGCAACTGGAAACATAAAGAGGATAAAAGGGGAGGGGGATGGGAAGGGACAGGCTGGGAATTTGAAATTTGTAGATACTGACAGGCATATGCAGAACAGATAAACAAGATTATACTGTATAGCACAGGGAAATATATAAAAGGTCTTGTGGTAGCTCACAGTGAAAAAAAAAGTGACAATGAATATATGTATGTTCATGTATAACTGAAAAATTGTGCTCTACACTGGAATTTGACACAACATTGTAAAATGACTATAACTCAATTTAAAAAAGTTAAAAAAAAAGAGGAAACCATAGCAGGACGGTAGGAGGGACGTAATGCTGATATAATTGGGCCCCATACCCCCAGGGTGGGTGACCCACAAGCTGAAGAATAGTTAAGTTGCAGAGGCCCTCCCACAGGAGTGAGAACTCTAAGCCTCACGTCAGGATCCCCAGCTTGGGCCCTGGCACTGGGAAGAGAAGGAGATCCCAGGACATCTGGTTTTGAAGGCCAGTGGGGCTTGGCTCTGGGAGCCCCAAGGGACTAGGGGAAACGGAGACTCCATTCGCTTGGGAAGCATACACAGAAACTCGCATCCGCCAGGTCCAAGGGCAGAGGCAGTGATTTCATAGGAACCTGGGCCAGACCTGCCTGCTGGATTTGGAGGATCTCCTGGGGACATGGGGACAGCTGCAGCTCACCCAGGGGACATAAAAGCTGGTGGTGGACATTCCAGGAGTATTAATCTACATGAGCTTTCTTGGATGCTGACATCTTGATTGGATCATTAGCACCAAGGCTGAGCCCCACCCAACAGCCTGTAGGGAAGCTGCAGGCCAAACAACATACAGGATGGGAATACAGCCCCACGCACCAGCAGACTTCCTGAGCCACAAGTGCCTCTAGACATGGCCCTGCCCACCAGAGGTCCAGGACCAAGCTTCACCCAGCAGTGGGCAGGCACCGGCTCCTCCTGCCAGGAAACCTGCATAAGCCTCTAGTCCAGCCTCATCCACCAGGGCCAGATACTAGAAATAAGAAAACAACTATCCCAAAGCCTGTGGAAGGAATCCACAAACATATAGAAAGATAGAAGATATGAAGCGGCAGAGGAATATCTCCCAGGCCGAGGCACAAGGTAAAATCCCACAGAAAGAAATAAGTGATGAGGAGATAGGCAATCCATCTGAGAAAGAGTTTAAAGTAATGATGGCCAAGATGTTCAGGGAACTCAAGAGGAGGGTAGATGCACAGAGTGAAGTTTTTAGCAAAGAGGTGGAAAATATACAGAATACCCAAACAGAGTTCAAGAATAAAATCACTGAAATGAATAACACACTAGAAGGAACCCAGAATAGACTAAATGAGGCAGAAGAATGGATCAGTGAGCTAGAAGACAGATTTGTGGAAATCACTGCTGCAGAACAGAAAACAGAAGAAATGAATGAGGATAATTTAAGAGAACTCTGGGACAATGTGAAGTGCTCTAATAATCACATTATAGGGTCCGAGAAAGAGAAGAGAGAAAGGACCTGAGAAAATCTTTGGAGAGATAATAACAGAAAACTTCCCCACCTTGGGAAAGGAAACAGTCACCCAAGTCCTGGAAGCGCAGAGAGTACCACACAGAATCAACCCAAAGAGGAACACACCAAGGCACATAGTCATCAAACTGACAACAATTAAGGATAAGGAGAAAATATTAAAACTAGCAAGAGAAAAGCAATGAATAACATACAAGGAACTCCCATAAGGTTATCAGCCGATTTTTCAGCAGAAACTCTACAGGCCAGAAGGGAGTGGCACGATATATTTAAAGTGATGCAAGGGGGAAACTTACAACCAAGAACACTCTGTCCAGCAAGGCTCTCATTCAGCCTTGATGGAGAACTCAAAAGCTTCACAGATAAACAAAAGCTAAAAGATTTCAGCACCACCAAACCAGCTTTACAACAAATGTTAAAGGACCGTCTCTAGTCATCAAACCATAAGAAAAGAGAACAAAAAGAAGAAAGGGGGAAAATAGAGACCTACAAAAGATTGCTTTGGCTGTTTGGGGTCTTTTGTGGTTCCTTATAAATTTTGGAATTGTCTGTTCTAGTTCTGTGAGGAATGTTGCGAGTATTTTGCTGGGGGTTGCGTTGGATCTGTGGATTGCTTTGGGTACTGTGGCCATTTTGATGGTGTTGATTCTTCCAATCCAAGAGCACAAGAAATCTTTCCATTTCTTTGAGTCATTTCAGTTTTTGGAATATAGGTAACCTCCTTGGTTAAGTTTATTTCTAGGCATTTTGTTGTTTTTGATGCAATGGAAATGTTTATGTCAGTTACAAAATTCTGGTTTTTGAAGTGAAAAGAAAAGTGAATGAAGGGCCACAAGTTGCAAAAATATCCTTCTTTGTTATGGGTGAGTTGTATTTCATTACATCTTCTTTATCTATTCAACTATTGATGTACACTTAGGATGCTTCCATATCTTGGTAATTATAAACAATGTTGCTGTTAATAGCAGGGTGCATGTATCTTTCTGAATTAATTTTTATTTTGTAGTTGGCTTTATTCCTTTGATAACTATGTAAGTTTAAAAAGCTAAAAGCTCTAAACATTCTTAGAAACAATGAACAGTACATATATGTGAATTTAAAAATATATGTGCAGTAAAAAAAAAAAGAAATGAGCTATCAAGCCATGAAAGACATGGAAGAAACTTAAAAGATATATTACTGAATGAAAGAAGCCAGTCTGAAAAAGTTACAATTCCAACCAACTGACATTCTGGAAAAGGCACAGCTACAGAAACAATAAAAAGACTGTGGTTTCCAGTGGTTTGGGGAGAGGGAGGGAGGGAGGAATGAATAGATGGAATACAAGGGATTTTTAAGGCAATGAAATTATTCTGCATGATACTACAGTGGTGGCTTACATGTCATTATGCATTTGTCAAAACCCATAGAATGTACAACATCAAGAGTGAGCCCTAATGTAAACTATGGACTTTGGTTGATAATAATGTGTCCATGTTGGTTCATTCATTGTATCAAATATGCCACACTGATGAGGGATGTTGAGAGTAGGGGAGTATACATGTGTGGGTGGGGAGGGCTATGTGCGAACTCTGTATTTTCTGCTCAGTTCTGCTGTGAACCTGAAACTGCTCTAAAAAATGGAGTCTATTACTAAAAAAAAATTAATGTAGAATTCTGTACTGTGAAAATATCTTTTAAAAAAGGAAGTGAAAAGGGGGAAGGGTATAGCTCAAGCGGTAGAGTGCATGCTTAGCATGCATGAGGTCCTGGGTTCAATTCCCAGTTCGTCCTCCAAAAATAAACAAGCTTAATTATCTTCCAGTACCAAAAAAAAAAAAAAAAATCAAAGCACATCAAATATGTTAAAAAAAAAAAGGACGTGAAATAAAGACTTTTCAGGCATACAAATATTGAAAGAAGTCATTACTAGCAGACTTAACACAATGAAAAATGTTTAAAGACATCCTACAGGTGGAAAGAAAATGACACCAGATGGAAATCTGGATCTACACAAAAGAATTAAGAGTTACCAGAAATATTAACTATGGGTAAATATTTACTATGGGTAAATAAAAAAAGATGTTTTATTATTTAAATCTCTTTAAAAGATAATCAACTGTTTAAACAAAAATAGTAACAATGTATTTTACAGTTATATGTGTAAATGAAAGTATGACAAAAGTATCAAGGTCAGGAAGGTAAAACTGGAGGTAAACTTTGTAACATTCTTATACTATTTGTGAAGTACAATAATACAACTAGAAGGTAGACTATGATAAGTTAAAGACTTCTACTGTAAACCCCAGAGCAAGCGCAAAATAACAAAACAGAATAAAAATGGAATTTAAAAAGCACTCAATTGAGCAGAAGGCAAAAAAAGAGGGTGAAGGGAACAAAGAACAGATGGTACAAATAGGAAACAAATAGTAAAATGGTAGATTTAAAATTTTCCTACAAAGAAAACTCCAGGCTGAGACTGCCTCACTGGTGAATTCTTTCAAACAGCTAAGGAACAAATAATGTCAATAGCACGTAAATTCTTTTGGAGGAGAGAGAGAGGTAACACTTCCCAACTTGTTTGATGGGGCCAGCATATCTCTGATACCAAAGCCCAAAAATAAAAAGAAATTACAGATCAACATCCCTCATGAACACACATAATTCCTGAATAAATCAACAGCAAATCCAATAAGGTGTTATATAAAAAGGATAATGTATCATGACCTTGCAAAAATGCAAGGTTGGTTTAACATTCAAAAAGAAATGTTAACTTAGTAAGTTATATTCAGTCATATTAAATGAATAAAGGAGAAAAACCATATAATCCTCTCAGTACAGAAAAAATATTTGATAAAATTCATGAATAAAACTCTCAAGTGAGGAACTGAAGGGATCTTCTTCTAGCTGATAAAGGGTATGTATAAAAAATCTAGGGCTAATAACATAATTGTGAAAATACTAAATTTTTCCCTATAAGATGTGCTACATACAAGAATGTCCACTGTCATGACTTTCCTTTACTATCGTGTAGAAGGTTCTAGCTGGTGCAATAAGACAAAGAAAAGAAGTAAAATGGAAGAATCTACAAAAAAGCTAGTAGAACTAACAAGTGAATTTTGCAACATTTCAGGATACAAACCAGGTCAATATACAAAAGTCAACTTCATTTCTATACATTACCAGTAAAAATTGGAAAATTAAATTTAAAATTTATCACAGAACACAAAAGTATGGAATTCTCAAGAGTGAATTTCACAAAGTATGTACAAGACCTTTACACCAAAACTGAAAAATACTGGTGAGATAAATGAAAGAAATCCTAGGCAAAAGCACAGATATGCCAAGTTTATGGATAGGAAGACTCAATGCTGTCAAGATTACCAATTCTCCCCAAATTGATCTATAGATTAAATGCAATCACAATCAAATATATAAGTTTTTTTTTCAGGATGGAAAATAACAAGTTTATTCTGGAACACAAATGGAAATACAAAGGACCTAAAATGGTAAAGACAATCCTGGAGAAGAACATGGTTGGAGGACTTTGGGAATTCTATAAAGCTATAGTAATCAGTACAGGGTGGTACTGACATAAAGGCACACAAACAGATTAATGGAACACAATAGAGAATACAGAATTAAACCCCACAGGGGAGAATGGATAAACAAATTGTGGTGGGTAGATTTATACAATGGAATATGTAGTACAAAACAATAAAAAAGAATAAATTATTACTACATTCAACAACATGAATGAATCTCATAGACATAATACTGAGTGAAAGAGGCCAGACATGAAAGAATATATAACATATGAGTCCATTTTTCTATACATTTTAAGAACAAGTAATACATTATCTAGAGTGATGTAAGTTAGAGAAATTACCTCTGTTGGGGATTATTAACTGGAAGGGGCATAAGGGAGCTTTCAGAGGTGTTGACAGTGTTTTATATCTTGATCTGGGTGGTGGTTACATGGGTATAGAAATATGTAGAAAATAACACTTGTACTAGCAAGTACACTTGCTGCACTTTATTATACTTATGTTATTCTTCCATAAAAGAGACATCAGTTAGTTAATTAGCAGTGTTTGTTATTCTGGGTCATGTAGTCAACAAGAAGACTTTTATTTGGAAAGTGAAGACTATACTAGTATTGGTCAAACACAGACCATTCCAACTAAATAGGGTTATCTTCAGGGATTAAGAATAACTAAGAGATGGACTGGAAGTTCCAAAGAAATTGTCAGAAGATCTAGAATCAGACACATATTTTCCCTCTTCTTCCTCAAGCAATGTGTTACAAAGTGAGCTATTACAGAACCCCATTGTTTGACTTCCTGTATGGTGCCACCCTTCCTCCAATTTCCATATACTTTGGTGGAAAAAGTATTATCCTCCTAAGACCTACTGTTATTAGATGTTCCCTGTAAAACTAACAATAACAATAAACATTTAAATAGCTCTTACTATGTATCAGACATTGTGACACTGTGTTAGGCACTTTGCATGCACTGTACACTTTAACCCTCAAAACACTATGAAGAAGATATATCTCCATTTTACAGATGATGATGATGACTGAGGCATAGAGAGGTTAAGTAACCTGCCTAAGGTCACACAACTAGTGGCAGAGAAAGGATTCAATCCCAGGCAACCTGATTCTAGAGCTTGTACTCCAACCACTAAAATCTAGCTGTCAGTAAGAATGAACATGATCACTCAATGATCTGTTTCAAGGTGTAAACTTCTACTCTTCATGTAAATTCTTAATTGTGTAGACCCAAATTATAACTGATCTCTGCCCACCTTCTATTCAATGTCTGTCTATCATCTTTCCTCAAAACCTTTATCCACTAACCAGATGGAAAATACAAAGACACGTGTAACTGTAGGATAAATAGGTTACAGGGACACTTCCTTCCCTATCGATCTCTGCCTCTTGCTTGATACAAAGAAAGCTAAAGCTGTCATGGTAAGCAAGAAAGTGACGGAATTGTTTGGGTTTTAGGATTCATAATGGGTCACAACTGGCGTGCACATTTGTTTTTTGCTTTACAAAGTGTACAGAGAACAGACTGGTATGTGCAGCTAAGTCTAAATTATACAGGTATCGATCCAAAGCTTTAAATAATTGTTTCTTTATGTTGAATATGTTTTCCAAATTAAAGATTCCTTAATGGTTATTAATGGGTTGTGGTTTTTTTCTATGTCTCGTTTTTATCCTCATTATCATAATGTAATCACATAATGAGGGTTAGAAGGGAAAAAAAAACCCTACTAAAGTATTGAATTTAAGATGTTTCTCTATTATATCAACCATCAACCACAGCTTCTCAACTTTACATCCTGAAAAATATTATCATATCCCATACTTACCGAATCCACGAGATTTTCTGTTTTATCTATCAATAATTCCAATCTTTCGCCTCGCTGAGCTACCAGATCTGAAAATGTTGGAAAAACAGAAAATATCATGTTTATATTACAAATCTGCTATTTTGTCTTTAAGCCAAATCTGAATTTAATTACAGCTGGTATTCTTGACAACTCATATTTACTACAGAAACAGTTATAACTTTAAGTGATAAATGATCGTAAAGCTTATCAACTAAAGTAGGCTCTTCTGTGAAGGGCCAGATACTAAATATTTTAGGCTTGTGGGCCAAATGGTCTTGGCTGCAATTAATCAACTCTGTCAGATATAAATAATATGTAAATGAACGGGCATGACTGTTTTCCAATGAAATTTTATGCAGAAAAACAGGCCAGATTTGATCCAAGGGCTGTAGTTTGCAAATTCCTAAATTAAGGATATGATCTGAGAGTAAAAACAACAAAAAAAAGAACCATCAAAATGAATGAGAGTTGGACATTTTCAGAACTGCAGTGTGGGGAACTCCAAAGATCCTTTCTCCAACAAAACCGCCATAACTGGTAACAATTATAAAAACAAACAAAAGCCATTCAAAGTCTCTGAGAACTGTGAGTGTCCTAAGGGCGTACAGCAAATAGAGAAACATTTATACAAGAAAATCAATGAATTATCAATAACAACAGTGAAAATCTATGGCATATGAGGCACGACCTGCCCCATCCTTCAGCTCAGTGATGTAGAAGCTCTGCTTCTGGCAAGTAAAGCCTGGGAGCTCTCTTTCCCCTCAGGTCCCATTCAAAGGCTATGCTCTCTCCCTAGAAGGGGCAAGTAGTCAGCATTTCTCCTCCTTCTTCACCCCATACCCAGGCTATGAGGCAGAAGCTCTATTCCAGCATGGCACGGCTGATAGTTACGAGGCTCCCTTCCTCTACCTACTGCCATACATAGAGAAGAAGCTCTACCCCAGGTGGCAGGCCAAGAACACTGGGCCCTGAGGGCCTCTTCCCTGACTTAACTCATAGAGTAGAGGTTCCACAATGTGAGAGGAAAGCCAAGACCAGGGTTATCTAGCACTCCAATGGTAGAGCAAGGGTGCCACTCAAAGAGATGGAGTCCACTGCCCCGATCTACAGTACCAGAGCAGTGACTCATACATTGTTCCCAGTGGGAGAGGCAGTCCTTAAGAACAGAGTTTTCCCTAAGAGGACAGACTTCATTTGGGGCAGAGGATGGGGAAGTTCAAGCCTAAGGGAGACTTTGGAGGTAAGCAATTATAATGAAGCTGGTAGCTTCACGAGAATAACAAGTTAAACCATGGGGCAGCTAGAAGTTTAACAGAGAGTACCTGGGGAAGAGACAGATAAGAAGAACCCTCCCAAGGTCAGCACAAGCATCTAAGACTGGCCTTAAAGATAAAGGAACCCAAGTCTAATTAGATCAGACTGCAGGAATTTATGTCTGGGGAATTGTCAGAAAAAAAATAATAGAGCAATTAGCCTGCAATTAGTGGAGGTTAACAGCTGGATGAGATACCAACAGAGGCAAGCTTAATAGGGAGATCAGGGAAAAAACACTCCAAGAGAGCTGTGTCATTCCAGGGTGACTGTGTATGTCCAAGGCTGTTCCCTCTCAGACGTGACATCAGCGGCGTGGGAGAAACACACTTCAAAGAAAAAGTCCAGCCCAGTCACTAAACAAATAAAGAAGCAAACAACAAACCCTAGGGGTTGGGAATCAGTACCCAGAATTGCTATAATACATTACTTAAAATGTCCAATTTTCCAAAATATTATGACATGTTAAAAGAAACAGGAAAGTGTGATCCCTACACAAGAAGAGCAGAAATTATAAACTTACTTGGCAGAGGGGGAGCTCAGCTCTTGGACTCAACAATGGAATGAAATTAGAAATCAATAACAGAAGGAAAACTTATGGGATGAAGTAAAAGCAGTGCATAGAAGGAAATTTATAGCAGCAAACACCTATATTAAAGAGAAGAAGGGTGTTACAGACAGAATTGAGTTCCCACAAATTCATATATTGAAGTCCTAACCCCTAATGTGATAGTATTTGGATGGGGCCTTTGGAAGATCATTATGTTGAGATGAGGCCATGAAGGCTTATGATGGGATTAGTGCCCTTATAAAAAGAGACACCAGAGAACACAGTGATAAGGCACAATCTGCAAGCTGGGAAGAGATTTTGCACCAGAACCCAATCATGCAGACACCCTGATCTTGGACTTCCAGCCTCTAGAACCATGAGAAAATAAATTTCTGTTGTTTAAGCCACCCAGTCTATAGTAATCCTTTATAGGATGACTAAGACAAAAGATCTCAAATTAATAACTTAAATTTCCACCTCAAGGAACTGGAAAAAGAAAAGCAAACTAAATCAAAATCTAACAGAAGTAAATAATAAAGATTAGAGCAGAAAAAATATAGATTAGAAACACAATAGAGAAAATCAATAAAACCAAAAGTAGGTTTGAAATGATAAACAAAATTGACAAGTCTTTGTATAAACAGACAAAAAAGAGATTCAAATTACTAAAATAATCACTACTGAGTTCCCAGAAATGAGAGGGATTCTAAGAGAATACTATAAACAAGAGTATGTCAATACATTAGATAAACTAAATGAAATGGATAAATTCCTAGAAAGACACAAACCACAAAAACAGATTCAAGAAGAAATGGGAGTAACTGAATAGAGCTACAACAAACAAAAAGATTAAGTCAGTAATTTTTAAACTTTGCATAAAGAAAAGCCCAGGCCCAGATGGCTTCAAAGGTGAACTCTGCCAAACATTACAAGAATACCAGTTTTTCGAAAATTTTTCTAAAAATAGAAAAGGAGGGAACATTCTCAACTTATCCTATGAGGTCAGTATTACCCTGGTATCAAAACCAAAGATATCACAAGAAAACAACAGATCAATATCTCTTATGAATATAGACACAAAAAACCTTCAATAAAGTACTAGCAGAATGAATCCAGCAATATATAAAAAGGAATTTACACCATGATGAAGAGGCATTTCAGAAATGCAAGGTTAATTTAATATCCAAAAATCAATTACTGTAATATATTGTATTAATAAAGGAGAAAAACAATATGATCATATCAATAGATGCAAAAAAGCACTTCACAAAATCCAACACCTTTTCATGATAACTCAACAAAAAAGAAATAGAAGGGAAGCTCCTGAACCATCTATAAAAAAACAGCTAACATCATACATAATTGTGAAAGTTTCCCTAAGATCAGGAATAAGACAAGGATGTCCATTCTTGCCACTCTTATTCAACTGTACTAGAGGTTCCAGCCAGGCCAATTAGGCAGGAGAAAGACATGAAAGGTATTCGGATTGGAAAGGGAAAATTAAATCTCTGTTTTCAGATGGCATGATCCAGTACATAGAAAATCATAAGGAACTATTAAAACTAATAAATGAGTTCAACAAGGTTATACAATACAAGATCAATATACAAAAATCAATTATATTTCTATACATCAGCAGTGAACAATCAAAAAATAAAAGAAAAATTCCATTTACAATAGCATCAGAAAAAAACCACTTGGGAACAAGGCAAGAAAGATGTTAGAAGAGAGATACTATTAAAAAGAAATTATTCTGACACATCAAAAGCGGTAAAGAAGATTTTAATCAAGACTACTGCAATAGGGGTCAAGACCATTGCAATAGGGGAGAGAGACTGAGCTCAGCTGTGATTAAGCTCAGCTGTGATTATAACAAGGACAAGTTAGGTGATGTCAGCATTATAGTGGCATTAGACAGTCCTCCTTTTTGTCTCCCTTTTTAAACAACTAATTAGGCATCCATCTACAAACAAAAGTGCCTCTGTCGGAGTTGTGGGATCCAACACCATATGCTAAGGGACCTGAGAGGAGTTTCATCCACCTGTGCATCAGTAATAGGCAGACAGACCTTGCTATGAGCTGTGCAATCAGCAGGACTGGTGAACATGCCCCAGTTCCTCTTGGCTACAGTTGGGGAAAACCTAAAGAATGCTGACTTGGGCAGACACCCAAGGACAAGAGAGATTTTGTGAAACTCCAGCTTTGCTGAGGGGAGATTCCAGCATGCCACTGGAGCAAAACAAAACGAATTGGAGGCAAGACTTCCATGACTGGGGGAAAGGGGAAGGAAAGAGATTAGGAAAGAGGCAGGTAAGAATATTAAACAACATTAAAGGGATGTAGTTCCTGATGACTGGGTTCAGGAATTCACAGCAAGTCAATCCAATAGCTTCTGGGAGACCCTTAACCAATAATCCTCTCATCAGTCCTGCAGTGACCCCCAAATGCCCAGTGTGCAAAACCCACACCTCTCCCCACTCTCTGGCTGGTTCCTTTTATGTGCTTATGACTTTGGTGGCAAGAGTGAGCTACAGAAAAAGGAGTGCTCTCAGACCAGAGTCTATGGGCGAGGAAGAAACCATAAAATTGAGCTGTAGTGCTGTTTTCTGGAAAACAAAAAAGAGATTTCCAGCAGACAGCCTGGTGAGCTCTAAGACCAGAGAAGACGTAAATGCTTAATAATTCTGCCACAAGAGGGAGCAAGAAAGCAAGAATCATGGAGCAGGTTAGAGAAAATCCTAGATATAACAGGACCAATGAACTGTGTTCCCCACCTGAAGGCAACTAGTAGAGATTTAAGGTGTTTGCTACTTCATATGTGAAAGCAGCAATGCAAAGCTCCAAGGAATATGAAGAATCAAGGAAACATGTCATCACCAAAAGACAACAATCACGCACCAATAACCAAGATCAAAGACATGAAATTTTGTGACCTAACTGATAAAGAATTCAAAATAGTAGTTTTAGGGAAATCAAAAGAGCAGCAAGAAAACACAGAAAGACGTTCTAACGAAATCAGGAAAACAGTACATAAACAAAATCTGAAATTTATCAAAGAAACAGAAATCAGTAGAAAATAGCAATGAAACTAAGAGCTGATTTTCTAAAGATAAACAAAACTGACAAATCTTTGGATAGATGAAGAAAAAAAGAAAAAAGACCCAAATAAATAAGATATGAAATGAAAGAGACATTACAACTGATACCTGAGATATACAAAGGATCAAAGGAGACTACTACAATTATATGCCAACAAACTGGATAACCTAGAAGAAATGGATTTATTCCTAGAAACATACAACCTACCAAGACTGATTCAGAAAGAAATAGAAATTGAACATTCCAATAATGAATAAGAAGAATGAATCAGTAATCAAAAGCCTCCCAACACAGAAAAGCCCAGTACCAGATGGCTTCACTGGTGAATGCTACCAAACATTTAAAGAAAAATTAATGCCAATTCATCTCAAACTCTTCCAAAAAACTGAAGAGGAGGGAATACTTCTAAACTCATTTTATGAGGTCAGCATTACTCTGATACCAAAGACAGATAAAGATACTATAAGAAAACTAAACCAGTATTTTTGATGAATATACATGCAAAAATTATAAAAAAATTAGCAAATCAAATTCAACAACACATCAAAACAATCATACACTATGACCAAATGGGATTTATCCCTAAGATGCAAGAATAGCTCAAAATACACACATCAATACAGGTGATATATCATATCAAGAGAATGAAAGATACTTATGATCATCTCAATAGACGCAGAAAAAAAATTGACAAAATACAGCATCACTTCATGACAAAAACCCTCAACAAATTGAATATTGAAGGAAGTTACTTCAACACAATAAAGGCCATATATGTCAGACCAATAGCTCGACATCTTACTCAATGGTGAAACATTGAAGGCTTTTCCTCTAAGATCAGGAACAAGACAAGGGTGCCCACTCTCACCACTGTTATTCACAAAGTATTAGAAATCTTCGCTAGAGCAATCAGGTAAGACAAAGAAGTAAAAGGCATCCAAATTGGAAAGGAAGTAAAACTGCCATTATTTACAGATTATATATTATATATAGAAAATCTTAAAGATCCAACAAAAAACTGTTAAACTAATCAATGAATTCAGTAGAGTTGCAGGATATAAAATCAACATACAGAAATCAGTTGCTTGTATATAATAACAACAAAATATTTTTAAAAAGTAATAAAACTATCCCAATCACAATATCATCAAAAATATTGAAATGTTTAGGAATAAATTTAACTAAGGAAGTGAAAGATCTGTGTGATAAAAACGATATGACTTGGATAAAAGAAATTGAAGGAAATACACACAAATGGAAATACATCCTGTGTTCATGAATCAAAAGAATTAATATTGTTAAAATGTTCATACTACCCAAAGCCATCTATAGATTCAATGCAATCTCTATCAAAATTCCAAAGGCATTTTTCACAGAAATGGAAAAAACAATCCTAAAATGTGTATGGAACCACAAAAAGGCCCCAAAGAGCCAAAGCAATCCTGAGAAAGAAGAACAAAATCAGAGGTCTTACACTTCCTGATCCTGAACTATACTATAAAGCTATAGTACTTGAAACAGTATGGTACTGGCATAATAAGATACACGAATCAATGGAACAAAATAGAGAGCCCATAAATAACCCCCACATATACAGCCAACTAATATTTTTCAAGGGAGTCAAGATTGCTCAAAGGGGAAACAATGGTCTTTTCAACAAATGGTGTTGGGAAAACTGGATAACCACAAGTAAAAAATTGAAATTGGATCCCTATAAACAGTACTCAAAAAATTAACTTGAAATGGATTAAATACTTAAATGTAAGACTTGAAATCAATAAACACCTGTAAGAAAATATAGGGAAGAAAGTTCTTGACACTGGTCTTTGCAGTGATATTTAGGATTGACACCAAAAGCACAAACAAACAAAAAAAAAAAATAAAAATCAACAAGTTGGACTACATCAAACTAAAAAGCTTCTGCACAGGAAAAGAAACAATCAAAAACATAAAAAGGCAACCTACAGAATGGGAGAAAATATTTACAAACCATGTATTGGATAAGGGGTTAATATCCAAAATATATAAAGAATTCATATATCTCAACAACAACAACAACAAAAAAAACCCAATCTGATTAAAAAATGGGCAGAGGAACTCAACATAATTTTTCCAAAGAAGACATATACAAATGGCCAACAGGTACATGAAAAGATGCTCAACATCACTAATCATCAGAAGCATGCAAATAAAAACCACAATGAAATATCAACCTCATACCTGTTGAATGGCTGTCATTAAGAAGACAAGAGAAAAGTGTTGGCAAGCACATGAGGAGAAGGGAACCATTATGCACTGCTGGTAGGAATGTAAATTGGTTCAGTCACTATGAAAAACAATATGGAGGTTCCTCAAAAAATTAAAAATACAACTACCATATGATCTAGCAATTCTATTTCTGGGTATATATCCAAACAGAATGAAAGCAGGATATTGAAAGGACAGCTGTACATCCATTTTTATTGCACCATTATTCACAACAGCCAAGATATGGAAATAAGCTAAGCGTTTGTCCATGGATGAATGGATAAAGAAGATGTGGTGTATACACATAATGGAATATTATTGAGCCATGAGAAAGATGGAAATCCTGCTGTCTGCAACAACATGGATGGATCTTGAGGGCACCATGCTTAGTGAGATAAGCCAGACAAAGAAAGACAAATATTGTATGATATTATTAAGATGTGGAATCTAAAAATGTGGAACTTGTAGAACCAGAGTAGAATGGTGGTTACTAGGGGCTAGAGGTGGAAGAACAGGGGAGACGTAGTGAAAGGGTGCAAACTTGGAACTAGAAGATTAATAAGCTCTGGACATCTAGTGCACAGCACACTGATTATAGTCAACATTACTGTAGTATATACTTCAAAACTGCTAAGGTAGTTCTATATAACTCCATTTATATGAAATGCCCAGAACAGGCAAATCTATACAGACAGAAAGGAGAGTAATTGTTCTTAGGTCTGGAGGCTGAGGGGAAAAGAGGAGTGACTGTAAATGGGTACCAGATTTGTTTTGGGGATAGTGAAAATGTTCTAAAATTGTGGTGATGGTCACACAATCTGTGGATATAGTAAAAACACTGGGTTATATAGTTTAAATGAGTGAACTGTATGGTATGTGGATTATATCACAATAAAGCTGTTAAAAATGAACGGGAGATAATTAGAAATGTCTTTGCTACATTTTTAATTTGCTGTTTCTGTAATTCTAAAAATAAGTCATTTTAAAGGAGTTGATTAAAAAGGTTCATTTTCTGAGAAGTTTATGCATTTGCAATAGAAAATATTGTAGCAATTGGCTATTTCCACTTTTGGGCAAAATACATATATTTAGTGATAAAAAAAGAGAGAAAAGAAGTATTAGTTTTTTAATAGGTTCTGTAGTCTACATCTAGACATATAATTAAAACTAAAATCAATGAAAGAAAATCACCTCAAATAACCAAGAGATATACATATTAAGAAATGCAAAAATGTTTCTGTCTTTTGATTATTTATCTCATTCCTGAAAATTAATCTCAACAAGAAAAACATAATAGGCATAAAAACATTTATAACAGTACTGTTACGGTAACACAAACCTCTAAATCAGTGCTACCTAAGAGTGCTTGCTACTGCTCAACTAAGTCTCCAAGTACACTGTTCAGTCCAATTGACATTTTCATAGCAAGATGTTCTCAATGAAGGACACATAGCACTGTCTTACATTCTGGAGCAAGATCCTTATCTGGCTGTAAAACAGCATTGAGCAATATTGCTCTAAAGAACCAAAATGTCCATAATAAGAACATAATTGGCAACCGTGTGATATAACTTAAAGAAATATTATTTGAGCATAAAGCAGACTAACAATAGCTAACAATCATTCAGCCCTTACTATGTGCCAGGCACTGTACAAAGTGTTTTATATACATTATTTCTTTTATCCCAGTAACCTTAAGTTCTAGTATCTCCTTTTTGCAGATTAAGAAATAAAGGTCACAGAGGTTAGAGGACTGATCAAGGCCCAACAGCAGGTAGGACGTGAAATCAAGACTCAAACTCAGGCAAGTATGACTCCAAATCCTGATCACTGTATTATACTGCCTCCACAAAACTAAAGGATGATTTTAACTATGTATATATGTGAATAAAAAATAGAAAGAAAATGGAGATGAATCTTTAGGATGGTGAGACAAAAAGTAAATTTTTAAAAATGTCTTTTCATTATTTGTAGCTGTCCTAATAAAAATACAAAAGTAATTCAAATAGTAAATTCAAAATTATAAGGAAATGAACATTTATGAAATGACAATGTCTGAATCAAATATCATAAAGCAATTATATACTCATTTTTGTTCAATTTTATAAAAGAATTTATTGTCTGCAAGACATTCTTCTTAGAAGATACATTTAAGAGTGGTACTAAAACTTGAGTATGCATTGCAATCCTCTCAAGGGCTTGTTAAAACAGATTGCTGGGATCTACTTCAAGAGTTTCTGATTCAATAGGCTTGGGGTGGGGCCTGAAAGTCTGCATTTATAACGAGTTTCCAGGGGATGCTGATGCTGCCGGCCCAGGGACTATACTGTGAGAACCTGTGCTTTTAAAAAATTAGTATCATCCTAAATCTAAATACCATTGGTATAATCAATTAAAAATAAACTTGATGAATTTCTTGAATTACTTTAATGTGCTAAGTAGGTTCTTGACAAAGCACAGGCCGATGGAATTTATGTCATAGTTCATACTCTTAAAGAATACAACAGTCTTTTGGTCCAATTCTTTATCTCAGTCAAGAGCTACAAGCTTTTTAAGGAAGTCAAATAGTTATACTTTATCTATACTGATAATATCAGTTATCTGGGTACTTTCAGTCAAAACTGACTAAATTATTTTAAATTGCTGAACTGTTTAAGGGTCTCGGAAATTAGTCTTGCTAAGCAAACTAACTTAGAATGAAAAACAGTCATAAGTGCTAAAACCATTTATACAGCAGGCAGTATTATAGATAAGTAATATCCATATCTCAGCTTCCAATAGTAAGAATAAGTGCTCTATCAGCCTCTCTAGAATAATTTGATCCTCAATTAAGTAATGTATTATAATTTTTGCCTGCATGCATGCAGACTATGCCATAAAACATACCTATGTTTCTGACCATGATTCCTTTCAGTTCATCCACTTGGGCTTGAGTCTCCATCACTCTATCTAGGCCCTTATTCTCGGAGTGATGCTTCTATAAAAAAAAATACGACTTAACTTATGATACCCAGACATTATCTACAATATGAAAACAAAAAGAAGAGGAATGCCACTGAGGAATGCCATAAAATTGTCTCTATTGACACAAAAGATAGATGTCACTTCATTCAAAAATTGTTACCAGACCTAGGGAAAAATACAGGCAAGCATAAAAATTGCTACCATATGAAATGTGTTTTAGTAAAAAAAATATCACCTTACTTTAAATAAAGCTAAAAATATGCCAAATATACATCTGAGATTCTTGGGGCAGAAGGAGGGAGTTATATAATCTGTGCTCAGACAAGGAAGAAAGGAGAATAGACTGCAGTTGGGGCAGGTGGAACAGGGCAGGGAAAGGGCATTCTAAATTGTTCCATATTTCTTGGATATGATAAGGCAGGTGTTGGCCCAGCTTCTGAGCACCTGTTCTATCTGTTAGGATCAGAGTATACGTCCTATTTTCACTGGCTTCTTATAGGATCTACAAGTGTAAGGCACTGATGATAGTATATATTTTGGAAGTATTATCCATAGCAAACAATTATGGACTGCTTAATACACAATATTCTAGTCACTTCACTGTGCTAAATGCTTCAAATAGGGGTATTCTTTAATCCATGCAAAAATTCTATGATGAAGATGCTATTGTTATTACCTCTATTTACAGGTAAGGATCCTGACACAGATTTGTTAGGAGGTTCACACAAAGATCTGGCACTAAAGACAAACTAGCTAAGTTGAAAGTTTTGCTGCCAGCTGATCCTATTTATCTTTTTTCCCTTGTGATGAGAATTCTTAGGATTTACTCTCTTAACAACTTTCATATATAACCTAAAGCATTGTTAATTATATTTATCATATAGTACATTACATGCTTAGTTCTTATTTATCTTATAATTGTAAGATGGACTGCCTTCATCTAATTTCCCCTCTGCACATTCCCTGCCTCTGGTAACCACAAATCTGCTCTCTTTTTCTATGAGTTTGTTTTTGAAGTATAATTGACCTACAACACTATGTGAGGTCCTGTTACACAATATAGTGATTTGATATATCTATACATTTAAAAATGATAACAATGAAAAGTTTAGTTAGGTCAAAATAGGTATTACATAGTTACAACTATATTCCCCACACTATACATTTCAAAACTGTGACTCATTTATATTGCAACTAGAAGAATGTATCTTTAATTTCCTTCATCTGTTTCTTTCTTCCCCCACCCCATCCCCTCTGGCAATCACCTATTTGTTCTCTGTATCTATAACTCTGTTAACATTTTCTTGTATTTGTTCAATTGTTTTGTTTTTTAGATTCCATATATAAGTGAAATCACACAGTAATTATCTTTTTCTGTCTTGACTTATTTCACTTAACGTGATACCCTCTAGATCCATCAATGTTGCTGCAAATGACAAGATTTCACTCTTTTTTTGGCTGAGTAATATTCCACATATACATGCATGTTTGTGTGTGTGTGTATCTTTATCCATTCATCTATTGATGGGCATTTAGGTTCCTTCCATGTCTTGGCTATTGTAAATAATGCTGCAATGAACATTGCAGTGCATGTATCTTTTCTAATTAGAGATTTCATTTCCTTTGGATAAATACTCAGAAGTGGAATTGCTGGATTATATGGTAGTTCTGTTTTTAATTTTTGGAGGAATCTCCATACTGTCTTCCACAGTGGCTACACCAATTTACATTCCCATCAACAGTGCATGAGGGTTTCCTTTTTTCCACATCCTTGCCAACACTTGTTATTTGTTGTCTTTTTGATAACAGCCATTCTGACAAGTGTGAGGTGATACCTTACTGTGGTTTTCATTTGCATTTCCCTGATGATCAATGATGTTGAGCATCTTTTCATGTGCCTGTTGGCTAGTTGTATGTCTTCTTTGGAAAGATGTCTATTCAGGTCCTCTGTTCACTTTTTAATCAGTTTGGTTTTTTAATGTTGAAGTTGTATCACTTATTTGTACATTTTGGATATTAACCCCTTATCAGCTATATCATTTGCCAATATCTTCTATTTAGTAGGCGACATTTTCGTTTTGTTGATAGTTTCCTTTGCTGTGCAAAAGCTTTTCAGCTTGATGTAGTCCTATTCATTTTTGCTTTTGTTTCCATTGCCTGAGGACACAGATCCAAAAAAATATTACTAAGACAGGTGTCAAAGTGTATACTGCCTATGTTTTCTTTTAGAAGTTTCATGGTTTCAAGTCTTATTTTTCAATTCATTTCGAATTTATTTTTGTACATGCTGTGAGAAAGTAGTCTAGTTTGAATCTTTTGCATGTAGTTGTCCAAGTATCCCAACACCATTTACTGAAGAGATTACCTTTTCCCCATTGGATATTCTTGTCTCCTTTGTCACAGATTAATTGACCATATGTGCCTGGGTTCATTTCTAGGCTCTCTATCCTGTTCCATGGACCTGCGTGTCTGTTTTTGTGATAGTACCATACTGTTTTGACTGTTGTAGCTTTGTCATATAGTTGGAAACCAGGGAGTGTGATACCTCCAGCTTTGTTTTTCTTTCTCCAAGTTGTTTTGGGTATTCTGGGTCTTCTGTATCTCCATACAAATTTTAGAATTATTTGTTCTAGTTCTGTAAAAAAATGTTATTGGTATTGTGATAGGGATTGCATTGAATCTGTAGACTGCCTTGGGTAGTATGGTCATTTTAACAATATTAATTCTTCCAATCCATGAACATGGCTTATCTTTCCATCTGTTTGTGCCATCTTCAATTTCTTTCATCAGTGTCTTATACCTCCTTAGTTCGATATATTCCTAAATATTTTATTCTTTTTGATAAATGGGACTGTATTCTTAATTCCTCTTTTTGATAGTTTGTTGTTAGTGTATAGAAATACAACATATTTCTGCATATAAATTTTGTGTTCTGCAAATTTACTGAATTTGTTTATTAGTTCTGAAAGTTTTTGGTGGTATCTTTAGGATGTTCTATATATAATACCATGTCATTTGTAAAGAGTGATAATTTTACTTCTTCCTTTTGAATTTGGATTCCTTTTCTTTCTTTTCCTTGTCTGACTGCTGTGACTAGGACTTCCAATACTATGCTGAATAAGTGGTGACAATGGGCATCCTTGTCTTGTTCTTGATCTTGGAGGGAATGCTTTCCGCTTTTCACCACTGAGTATGACATTAACTGTGGGCTTGTCATGCACAGCCTTTATTATGTTGGGGTATGTTCCCTTTATTTTCATTCTGTTGAGTTTTTTTTTTTATCAAAAATGGATATTGAATTCTGTCAAAAGCTTTTTTCTGCATCTACTGAATGTAGTTTTTATTCTTCAATTTGTTAACATGGAGTGTCACATTGATTGATTTGCAGATACTGAACCATCTCTAGAATAAATCCCACTTGATAATGGTGTATAATCCTTTTAAATGTATTATTGAATTTGGTTTGTGAATATTTTGTTGAGGATTTCTGAATCTATGTTCATCAGTGATACTGGCCTGTAATTTTCTTTTTTGTGATATCTTTGGTTTTGGTGTCAGGAAGATGTAGATATCATGGAATGAATCTGGAAGTGTTCCTTCCTCTGCAATTTTTTTTGAATAGTTTCAGAAGGATGCGTGTTAACTCTTCTCTAAATGTTTGGTAGAATTCACCTGTGAAGCCATCTGGTCCTGGATTTTTGTTGGGAGTTTTTCAATTACTGACTCAATTTCATTACTGGTAATTGGTCTGTTCATATTTTCTATTTCTTACTGGTTCAGTCTTGTGAGATTGTACATTTCTAGGAATTTGTCCATTTCTTCTAGGCTGCCCATTTTATTGGCATACGGTTGTTTATAGTAGTTTCTTATGATCCTCTGTATTTCTGTGATATCTTTTGTAATTTCTCCTTTTTCATTTCTGATTTTAGTGATTTGAGCCTGCTCTCATTTTTTCCTGATGAGTCTGCCTAAAGGTTTATCAGCTTTATTTATATTTACGAAGAGCTAGCTCTTCATTTCATTGATCTTTTCTATTGTTTCCTTAGTCTCTATTTCACTTATTTCTGTTCTGATCTTTATGATTTCTTTCCTTCTACTAACTTTGGGTTCAGTTTGTTGTTCTTTTCCTAGCTCCTTTAGGTAAAATCTTAGGTTGTTTCCTTGAGACTTTTGTTTCCTGAGATGCTTGTATTGCTATAAACATCCCACTTAGAATGGCTTTTGCTGCATCCCATAAATTTTGAATCATTTCCTATTCACTTGTCTCTAGGTATTTTTTGATTTCCTCTGGCTTCTTCAGTGATTCATTGGTTCTTTAGTAGCATATTGCTTAGCCTCCACGTGTTTGTGTTTTTTGCAATTCTTTTCTTATAGTTGATTTCTAGTCTCATAGCATTGTGGTCAGAAAAGATGCTTGATATGATTTCAAGTTTCTTAAACTTGCTGAGGCTTATTTTGTTGCCTAGCATGTGATATACCTTGACGAATGCTCCAGGTCCACTTGAAAAGAATGTGTATTCTGCTGCTTTTGAATGGAATGTTCTATATATATATCTATTAAGTCCATTTGGAAATGTGTCATTTAGGCCAATCTTTCTTCATTGATTTTACATCTAGATGATATGTCCATTGAGGTAAGTGGAGTGTTAAAGTCCCCTACTATTATTGTGTTGCCATCAATTTCTCACTTTATGTTACTATTTGCTTTATGTACATAGGTGCTCCTATGTTGGGTACATATATACTTACAATTGTTATATCTGCTTCTTGGATTGATTCCTTTATCACTAACTCATGTCCTTGTCTCTTGTTACATTCTTTGTTTTAAAGTCTTTTTTGTCTGCTATAAGTATTGCTACCCTGGCTGTCCTCTGATTTTCAATTGCATGGAATACCTTTTCAGCTATTCTGACTTTTGATTGAAACATTTAGTTCATTTACATTTAATTATTGATAGGTATGTACCTACTGCCATTTTGTTAAATGTTTTCCAATTTTTTTTGTACTTCTTTTGCTCTCTTCCCTTGTGATGTGATGAGTATCTTTAGTGTTAATGTTTGAATTTCTTACCTTTTTTGTGTGTATGTATGTAATATAGATTTTTGGTTTGTGGTTACCATAAGATTTATATGTAGCAATCTATATATACACATGTGATTATTTTAAGTTGCTCGTCTCTTGAGTTCAAATGCATTTTAACAAACCTGTATTTTTACTGCTCCCCCCATGCTTACTATTTTGACACATTTTATATCTTTTTGTTTTGTGTATCCCTTAAGTATCTTTTATTGTGGATATAGGTGATTTTACTTCTTTTTCTTTTAACCTTCCTACTGTCTCTATACGTATATTTACTACCTTTACTGTATATTTGTCTTTACCAGTGATATTTTTCCTTTCATAATTTCCATATTTCTTGTGCCCTTTTCTTTTTTACTTGGAGAACTCCCTTTAATACTTCTTGTAAAGGTGGTTTCATGGTGCTGAACTCTTTTAGTTTTTGATTGTAAAACTTTCAACCTCTCCATTGAATCTGAATGAAAGCTTTTCCTGGTATTGGTGGTTGTCGGTTTTTCCCTTTTATCACTTTAAATACATAGTGCCACTCCCTTCTGGCTTGCAGGGTTACTGATAAAAACTCAGTTGATAGCCTTATGGGAATTCCCTAGTATATAACTTCTTACTTTTCCCTAGTTGCTTTTAATACTCTCTTTAATTTTTGCCATTTAAATTTATGTGTCTTGGTGTGGTCCTCTTTGGGTTGATCCTGTTTGGGACTCTGTGTGCTTCCCTTACCTGGGCGCTTTTTTCTTTTCCCTAATTAGGGAAGTTTTTAGCTATTACGTTTTCAAATTTGTTCTCTGCCCCTTTCTCTCTCTCTTCCCCTGGGATCCCTATCATGTGAATGTTAGTAATGCTTAATGTTGTCAAAGAGGTCTCTTAAATTGTTCTCATTTCTTTTTATTCTTTTTCTTTTTTTTTCCATTCCGTTTCAGTGATTTCCACTACTCTGTCTTCCAGCTTGCTGATCCATTCCTCTGTATCACCCAATCCATTGTTGATTCCTTCTAGTGTATTTTTTATTTCAACTATTGTATTCTTTATCTCTGTTTGGTTTTCTTTATACTTTCTAACTCTGTTAAAAATTCTAACTTCTCACTTTGCTCATCCAATCACCTCCCAGGTTCTTTGATCCCTTTACCATCTTTACTACCCTGAACTCTTTATTGGGTAGATTGCTTATCTCCACCTCATGTAGTTCATCTGGGATTTTATCTTGTTCCTTTGTTTGAAACATGTTCCTCTGTCTTTTCATTTTGCCTTATTTCCAGTTTTTATTTCTATGTATTTGTTAAGTTGGTTACATTTTCCAACCTTGATGAAGTAGCCTTTTCTAAGAGACATCCTAAGTGTCCCAGCAGCACACTTCCCTCTGGTAACCAGAGCTATATGCTCTAGGGGTACCTCCTACATAGGCTGTGGCTGGCTGATTACTGTGAACAGGCTGGTAGGCAGGGCTGGCCCCTGGTCTGCTTGGTTGCCAGACCCTGCCTTGTGTGCAGGCTGCCATATGCTGGTGGGTAGGGTTGGGTCACAAGGCAGCTGGCTATAGAGACCCATGGGGTCCTCTGGCTGCAGAGCCTTTGGGATTTCAGAGTTGGTGTTGGCCCACTGGTGGGTAGAACTGTCTTCTGACATGGCTGGCTATGGAGTCTGGGGTGTCCTGAAGCTGGTGTTGGTCCACTGGTCCCAGGGCAGATCCCAGGGCAGGTGGCTGAGGGACCCATGGTATCCCAGAGCTGGGGTTGGCCTGCTAGTAGGCAGGGTCAGTGTCTAGGGGGTCATAGGGCTGATGTTTGCCCACTGGTGGTTAAGACCCACTGGTTTACAGAGCCAGGTCAGGGGATCTCTGGATGGAGGGCTTCGGTATCTGAAGCTGGCTGTGGCCTGCTGTTCTGTGGAGCTGAGACCCAGAAGATGCCACAGCTACTGCTGGCTCATGGTGGGCAGGAGTCCCAGGGTCTCTAGCTGCAGGGCCGTGGGGGTCCCAAATTTGGTATGTTGGCCTGCTGGTGAGTGGGGCCAGGTCCCAGGGGGGCCCTGGGGCTGGTGTCTGCCCACTGGTGGGAAGAGCTGGGTTCCAGGGTCTCTGGCTGCAGGCACACTGGTGTGTGGGGCCAGGTCCTGGGTCCTCTGGTAGGAAGGGCCAGGACTCAGGATGGCTTTTGGTTCTAGGGCTCTTAAGGCAGCCAGCCTACTAGTGGGTGGGGCTGTGCACCTGCCCAGCAAGTTGCATGGCTTAAGGCATCCCAGTACTGGTGCAGACAGGTTGGTGGGTGGGGACAGGTACTGGCACTAATATGCTAGAGGGAAGATTCCAAAATGGTGCTTGCCAGCACGACTGTCCTCATGGTCGAACGAGCTTCCAAAAATGGCCATCTCCAGTGTCTATGTCCCTAGGGTGAGCTGCAGTGGCCTCCTGCCTCTCAGGAAGGCTCTCCAAGATCAGAAAGTGGGTCTGACCCAGGCTCCTTTCAAATTACTGCTTCTGCCCTGGATTCTGGAGCATGTGAGATTCTGTGTGACCCTTTAAGAGTGGAATCTCTATTTCCCCCAGCCCTCTGGCTTTCCCTAAAGTAAGCCCTGCTGAACTTCAGAGCCGAATGTTCTAGGGCTTGTCTTCCTGGTGGAGGACCCCTATGATGGGGAGCCTCATGCAGGGCTCAGACCCCTTGCTCCTTGGGGAGAACTTCCACAATTGTAATTATCTTCCCATTTGTGGGTCACCCACCCTGGGGTGTGGGTCTTGACTGTACTGTGTCTTTGCCCCCTCCTACTCATCTCGTTGTGGTTCCCTCTTTATATCTTAAGTTGTAGAAGATCTTTTCTGCTAGTCTTCTGATCTTATCAATAGTTGCTTTGCAAATAGTTGTGATTTCGGTGTGTCCATGGGAGGAGGAGAGCTCAGGGTCTTCCTACTCTACCATTTTGGGCAGCAACCTGATCCTATGTACTTTTGAATATGTATCAGTATATATTTTGTTGGTGATGTTTTACACAGTTTCACGTATATGAATGTTTCTTAGTGGAAGTATGAAGCAAACCAACTGAATGAATAATAAATATTTACAAATATTTAAAGAATTTCATCCCCACAGGATGCATGTTTAGAAGTGTGGTACTCAGAAAGTGTATTAAGAAGAACACTTATAGGAGAAGTGAAAGTATTCAATTACAGTAAGTCTTTTTTTCCTCATTCACAACACCATCACAGATAAAACTCATGTCCTTGCACACAACTAGTTTCAAGATAAAAGGTAAGCATTTTTTAAAGGTCTCAATATCATTAGTCATCAGGGAAATGCAAATTAAAACCACAATTAGATATCATTGCACACCCACTAAGATGAGTAAAATTAAAATGACAGACTATAACAACTGTTGGTAAGGATACAGAAACACTGAAACTGCTAGTGAGAATATAAATGGTACAACCACTTTGAAAAAAATTTGATGATTCATTATAAAATTAAACATCATTCATCATATGACCCAGCAGTTCCATTCCTAAGTATTTACCAAAGAGAAATAAAAATACATGTCTGCATGAAGACTTGTTCATGGATGTTCATAACAGTTTTGTTTATGATAGCTGAAACTGGAAGCAATTCAAATATCCAGAAACAGGTGAATGGATAAACAAATTAAGATATATGCATACAATACTACTCAGCAAAAAAGGAAACTAATGATTTATACAATATAGATGTATATCAAAAACCTCATACTGTGCAAACAAGGAAGACACAAAAGAGTATGTAATGTATGATTCCATTTATAGGAAATTCTAGAAGAGATAAAACTAATTTATGGTGACAGAAAATAGAGCAGTGATTGTTTCAGGCAGAGTGTGGGGGAGAGAACTGACTGCAAAGGGACATAAGGAATCTTTACGGTCATGGAGATGTTTTGTACCTTGAAAAGGTGGTATTTCACTGGTGTATACATATGTAAAACTTCACTGAGCTGACAAATATTCATACAGATGAACAGACTTTCAAATGACTAATTTGAGCTGTTCAAAATTTAAATTTGCCTCGTGGGAGGGCAGCAGGTTAATGTATAGGTTAAGAAGCCATTTGGTAAGTTCAATGGATTTATGCATTAAATGGGTAGTTGAAGTAGATGATCTTTAATGTCCTTCCCAACCCTGAGATACTCTCACCATCATTGTTAGAGAATATCACCAATTATTAGCTTTCCATCCTAAAATGGCCCCTTTATATAGTTTTTATTGGGGAAGTTTTATTGTGCTGGCATATAATAACATAATCAGAAAAATATATTGCAGGTCAGGGTCCCCTATATTTATGGTGCTTTAAAGTAATAGAGAAGATATGAATCAAATAATATATCCTGGGAAAGATCTTACCAGCTGTGCAGCCAAGACACTTGAGAACTCACTATTCATGGCATATGGGAGTGCTGTCTGTGCTCTTGAACCATACGTAGTCTGGAACCTCTTCTTTATCTCATTCAGAAAATTAAAGGCTCGGGAACGTTCAAAATCCTGAAAGGAGACCAACACAGAGCTCACATTAGAATGTAAACAAAGATGATATGGATAATTAACAACAATCATAAGAACAGCTAACATTTACTGAGCAATGATTCTATGAGAAGGAACTGACCTCATGTTACAAATAAGGAAGTAGAGGCTCTAAAAAGGTAACTAACTTGCCAAAGGTGAAACAATTAATAAATGAAAGAGCTGAGAGTCGAATCCAAATATGTTTGATTACTGCCAACTAACATAACAGTACCTAGGTTAGCTTCTTGAAAGCACAAATTGGGTTTTACTCCATCCATATCTTTCACAGGATCCATTAGAAAGCCCAGCACAAGAAGATGCTTAATAAATCCATAGTAATAGTACAGTCTTTCACATGCAAAGATAATACTATTGACATAAACTCTGAATTGATTTTTTTCAATAGTGGTGGTCCATTTGAAGAGATCAAGGGATGTACTCAGTCAAAAAGCATGTGTGTATGTGTATAATATGTATAATATGTATGATTTAATCATAGCTCAAGAAATGTAAGACTCAAAATTGATCACCCCAAATTTAGTGATATTTCTCACCTACTCCAAGTCCTTTCACATCAGTCATTTCAGATATAGCCGAATTTTAAAAATAATTTTAGAAAATACTGTGAAAATCAAGGAATAAAAATCATTGTGATAATCATTGTGGTTGATACTCATCTCCATTTCACTCAAGATGATCAGTCTAAGCCAAAGGTTCTTGAACTAGGGTCAATGGTTCCAATTCAAGGGGCCCATGTACTTGGACAGAAAAAAAACTAATCACTATTTTCATCAATCTTTAACTTACAGTTTCAATTGTGAATACAGTAACAAACTAGACTAGTATTAAACAGTATCTGTGACTTTGTCACTAAGTGAAGTCTTTTTTCATCCACCATCAGTCTCAGAATCTCTCAAAATATTTATACTCATCACAACTTCAAGATTATTTTTAATTATTAGATCCATGACTAGATCTTGTTATTTAATGAATTAATAAAGAAGCAAATACATTACTATACCAATATTTAAAATATTTTGAATACTGTAGTTCAATATAATTGGCTTTGTTCATAATCATATGTTTTATTTCACACATTTAAAAAAATTCTAGGAGCGGCTGATGAGTTGTTACGAGTCTGTTAGACAATAAAGGTTAAGAACCCTGACCTATGGCAATCATGCCAATTCCATGCCTCTCGTCAGTGATCAATTTAGAAATAAGCACACAACCTAGTCCTAGCTAATATGGCATGAAAGCAAGTCCACTCTGAAAACAGGGGGAGGGGAAGGTGTACTTCTGGGAAGTTTCCTCATTCCTACAATAAGAAACTTGAGAAGACATAATCCTTCTTCTTTGGACATGAATAAATAAGCATGTGGCTCCACACAACCATAAGGGGAATGTGTCCAGGAAGAAGCCAACATGAGGACTGTAGAGGAGAGAAAGGACCCTGATGACATTGTTAAGTTATTGAGCATTTTGCATCTAAAACTTATAAATACTAAAAAAACAACCTACGAATGTGAACTATGGGTTTACAAAACTGATCATAATGTATTGTGATTTTGTATTCCCAAAGTCAGTATACATTAAAAAAATTCACTATTGATTGGAGGAGTGAAATAATCTATTTAATAATTAAGATAAATAAATTTTGAGAGGATCTGGTACCAAAGGATCATAATTATGAACACCAAGTCTCACTACACAATAGAATAAATGTAGAAGTTTCAAGAGGTTAAGCTAAAACTCTGCAAAACCAAGATGATTTGCATATACTCAGATATCACCTTTTCTTGTGATTTGCTGGTCTATATGATAAATGCAAAGTATAGAAAAAGATATCCAGCTACAGATAGTTATATTCACATCACATTTACCCACCATAGGTACAGATAATTAACAACTGACTCTATTAACATTACACATAGTTAAATAGCAACATGTCTTCAAGTTACTTACATCATCAGTGATACAAAGATATACAATCCTGTCTTGGCAGATGTAATGAAACAAATAACTGTAGAATAAAAGATATAAAACTTACTGTGGTTATGAGCAATATCTCTTTCATGTCTACCTTTTATCTAGGTATACAAAAATTTAATACTGCCAATGTTACCAGATTATTTACAGATACTGTCTATTCTCCCTCTCCCCTGTTTCTTTCAAGTCAAACCGACAGAAATAAATAAGAAATTAAAAGAAGATCTCTATCCTAGCTATGTAGTGTAATGTTATGTACATTACCCATTAAAATGATATCTGAAAAAGCATAATTGGACTCTAAAGGTTTAAACAAGAGATGACATTTGAGGGACAGGTAATTAAGATTAATCCCCAAATGGGCCATACAGTCTTCCTTGTCTTCTCCTAAGATCTCAAATCAAACACTCTTTCTATCAAATACATAACAATAACATTTATTTGGTATCACTTTGAGCCAATTACTGGGCTGGATGCTGAGGATACAAATAAGCAAAACCATCAGTCACTGCCTTCACAGAGATCAAAGTGCAGGGAATTATGGAAAAGCATAGTAAGTAGGATGATTAAAGGCAGTACATGGTGCTTTGGGGACATACAGGAGACACCTAACAGAGTTTGGCAAGGGGTAACAGGGAAGACATCCTAGAGCAAGTGATATCTGAGCTGAGACCTGAAGAATGAGTAAGAGATGACAATGTAAAGAGCAAGTGAAGAGTGTTCTAAGACCAACAAGCTTAAGGGCTTAGAGATAAAAGGCACATAACGAGCTTAAAAACTAAAATTAGTTCACATAACTAGAGTATAGAATGTAAGGAAAAAATAAGTTGCTTGCAAAAATGAGGTAGTAAGTAAGTAACCAAGTATCAGGCTGTATTAAGACTTTAAAACCTCATTACACATTATCCTAAGAACAATGAACAAGATCTTGTGGTAGCTCACAGTGAAAAAAAAAATGTGACAATGAATATATGTATGTTCGTGTATAAGTGAAAAATTGTGCTCTACACTGGAATTGGACACAACATTGTAAAATGACTATAACTCAATAAAAAATGTTAAAAAAAATAAAAATACCTTAAAAAAACAATGAACAAACATCAAAGGGTTTTAGCGTGGGGAGAGTATGATCAGATTTGCCGTATACCGGGATGTTTTGGCTAGACTGTGGAGAACTGACTGAAAGGAGGACCAGACAGGAAACTACTGAAGAGAAGAAGTAAGAAACAATAAGGGAAACAAATTAAGTGTTATGAGCAATGAAGAAAAAGGGATGGAGAAGATATAGGAGAATAGAACATGACTGGCTATTGTGAGTGAGGCAAAAAGATAACTAAATTTTGCTTCCCAGATTTCTCCCTTGGGCAAGTAGACAGACGGGTACCTGTTGAATTTTATTATTAATGTTCACAAACAGGCTTGATATGAATTACAAGGAAGTATGGAAACTCAGGCAAAATGTCTTTCTCCACATAGCTAAGTATTGCTGGAGAATAAAACTGAGGGCTCAAGTAATAAGAGATGAGGCCACAGAAGGGAGCAGGGGCAGATCTTGAAGAATCTTTCAAGTCATGTTAAGGAACTTTACCTTGAGGGCAAGGGGTATTGCTGAAGGAAAGGACATGATCAGAAATGCCTTTTTAGAAGGATTAAAGTGATAATTAAGAAAGTATTTCATTTGGGATCTGTAAAATGGGCAAAAATTTACCAGGGAGCCTAGGAGGGGAAGGACGTTCCAAGATAAAAAAAATGCCAAAGTTTGAAATAACATAGATAGGTCAGGGAGTGACAAGGATTTCTACAGAGATAAGGACAGAAAGGTCAGGAATAGAAAAAATTGTGAAGGCCAAGTTTGGGCTTTATTCTAAAAGCAATGAGTTTTAAGCAAGAAAGTATAATCATTGGAATGTGAAATACAGATTTAAGGAGAGAACAACTAGAAGCAGAAAAACCAGTTAGGAGGAAGTTATTAGAAATGAGAACAGTGAAGGTCTGAACTAACACTATGACAAGTGAGGATAGAGGAGACTGAAATACTTCTTGTAGGAGAATAACAAGGATTTGGCAAAGAAGTCAAATATGATTCTGAAGTTTTACGGTTAGCCAACTGAATGACTGGTGATGGCATTACAGAAGAAAGAAACAGCAAGAGGAAGGTCAGATTTGGGAGTGGGGGGATGACTGTCATACTGTAAAATGGGACTTTTTCTTTTGGTGTACAGTAATAAAAGATATTTTTGATTGGGATGATGGAACATGATTACAGAAAATGAACCAAGGCAGGTTAAAAAGTAAAAAACAACAACTCAGTGATAGAGACTTACTCCAAAGGATACCAGGTAGGGCTGCATCAGGATGTGGGTGGAAAGACATGGCAGCTGGATAACGTCGCTTTCTTGCTCTATAACCACATTTTCATTGCATTACATATTCTAGCTTCCCTTGTAGGGAAGTGTGACTAAGTTCTGACTGATAAAATGTGAGTGGAAGGTATATGCCCTACTTCCAAGTCTTGCCTCTAAAACGGTTACATGTGCTTTCCCCGAGCATTTTCCTGGGAACTGACTGGAGACACAACAATTGTAAGCCCAGTTAAGTTTTTGAAGAAACCCTAAAACCATACTCACAAGAAATTGAGGTCATTTAATCCCAAGGCATCTTCTCAGCCCCTAAACTATACCATCAAGTAGCAGAGTAAAAAATCTGTATAGTTCCCAAAGATGACACACTTTCTGACACCCATTTTGGATTTGGTCACAGAGGATAATGCACCAGGAAGAGCCTCCTGGAGAATAAATTCAGGGAGAAAAGATGAGGAATTTCCTCCAATAAAGCATAACCATTAGCCACTCCCAGGTCAGAACAGGAGTCTCTGAAATCGCTGTGGAGTAGTTATTTGAATATTACCAGAAAGCAGTGACTTCTAAGTGTTTCTTATTCTTCCCTTTTCTAAATCAGAGTTTATGAGTTCCACTTGGTGATGTTCTTATTCGACCACTGTCTATTGGGTTGGGCTGATGAAACTGGGAGACCATATGACTTGTCTTTTAGTATATGGTCAGTGGGCCACAGGGGCCACCCCTGGGCATGATGGAGAGGACTGTGTATCACCCAGACTTTGGGACTTGGAGCTAGACACAGTGACCAGATGAGTCTTTGGGGCCACCTCCTGCAGATAGGAGATGTGTTCTATGTTTTAGAAGAAGAGTACACACAAATATTTTGGTGGCCCAGAAGAGAAGACTGGAAGACTGCAAGTTGTCTCCTGACATCCTACAACTTCTTCCAGAGTAACAGAGTTTTAGCTGAGTATATCTAGCACAACTAGAAATGACAAATCCTAGCCTAAGTTCAGGCTAGGTTACCTACATGACTATGCAGTGAACAATACAATGTCAGGCCACTTTTGGGCTTTGCTTTTAAAATTACTGGGGCACTTTAAAAGCACAGGGAGGTGACAAGAACCGAAGGAGCTGCCTTGGCCAAAGTTGGTATGCACTAATTGAAAATGGCAGAGCCACTCCACCAGCCCCAAAGTACTACTCTCTGGACTATCTCATTTAAATTAACACTGTATTTTGGGTTCTCTCTGTTACAGTAGTTTAGACTGGATCCTAAGTTATATAAGGAGTTAACCCTGGAAACCAATACAAACCTCCTTCTGAGAGAAGGTCTAAGGAAATTAGGATGAATTAGGTAACAGAGTTTTATTTTTTTTTAAGAATTGAGGAGGAAGGTCGAGGCATTTTTTATATGATTACTAAGATTTCCCATCTATGCCCTCCAATTCATTCTACAACCAGCCACAAGAGTGATCTTTCTAAAGCAAAACCTTACCATGTCACACCCCAGCTGAAAACCTTCAATGCCACCCCACTGCCCATAGGGTAAAGTACAATCCCTTAACATAGCCTATGAGGCCTTACATGACTTCTCTTCTGTCCCTCTCTCTAGCTTTGTTTTCACCACGATGGGCATTAGTCACAGAGAACCACCTGCAGTTTGCTAAATATGCCCTACGATCTCATACCTCCATACTTTTCTACTAGCTATTCCTTCTACCTGGAATACCATCTCCTTATCCACTACCTTCCACCCTCTATTGTTATTACCTATGGATTTGATTGTCTCCCTCATTAAACTACAATTTCTATGAGAGCAAATACTGAGTAATTTCCTGTATCCCCAGCACCAAGCAAAGTGCCTGGCAATAGGTCCTCAGTAAATATTTACTGAAAGAATAAACAAAAATAATTATTTATCTTAACTGTGTCAAGTTTCACATATACTAGAGATTTACAGCAAAGTCACTTTTACATATAACATGTCCATATCTTTCTTTAAAATATTAGTATACTTTGATGACAGAATAAAATAATTTCTAGTTAAACTTATAATTAATAGAACCAGACATTTTCTAAGTTGGTAAAGATTACTGTTCTGCCAGCTTACTCAAATTATCTACAGAGAAGCTTGCTTTCTAGTTTTCTACTGTTCTGATTATAATAATATAATTTACTTCTTTCACCCTCTACCCATACAGAGCAGAACTCACTTGCCATGTGAGTACGTTAATTTGTTATTTTCAGAAGGTATCTTAGCCAGAATCTGCTCTGTCACCTCCAGGAAGTTTCCTCCACACCAAGCATGTTTGGCAAGGATAGTGGTCCCCCTGGCAACAACAGCAAAAAGAATGGCCATGGCTTCAATCTATCAAAAAGAAAAAAAGACACATAAGATTTAGAATATTTCTTTGACAAAATCTTTCAAAAGTAACTTACTTTCATTTACCAACAACCACCTGCAAAGAGTATTGATCAAGGCACTGTAACAGTAAACATAACAGACTTAACAAGGTCACAGTCTTGTATACACTTATCACCTAAACCACATTGATATGCATTCATATATAGAGACACACCAAATATATACATATATATTTTTATATATGTGTATATATATACAATGTAATATATATGTGATACGTACACACATTACATTGATAGGTTGTATTTATAAATTGTACAGCACAAACTGCTATCATCCTCTGAAAAACAATGACCATAGATGGAAAAATCATATAAAAATGAATATATGTGTGTGTGTGTATATATATTTTTTAGCAACTAAGTATATATATATACACACACACACATAACTGGGACATTATGCTGTACACCAGAAACTGACACATTATAACTCACCATACTTCAATTTAAAAAAAAATGACCACAGATGACAAAGGGATATAACGATGTCTTCATTCTTTGATGGAGCAATCTCATCCTGAAAGTTTATACTAGGGAAATAATTCAAAAGAAGTTATATTCTAGATTCACAAATATACCTATTAACCATAATAATAGCCCATATTTATTAAGTACTTACTATGTCCCAGGCACCATTTTTAAGCACTTTACAATTATTAACTCATTTAATCCTTACATCAGTGAAATTATACACCATCATAATATTTACATTAAAATGAGGAAACTGAAGTATAGATAACTTAAATAATTTTCCCAGAATTACATAGCTATTAAGTTGTAAGAGTTGGGACTTAAACCCAGGAAGGGTGGTTCTAGAACCCACAATTTTATCTCTATACTGTATAATGCCTCTACTATGAAGGCATTATTCACAAAAGACACAAAGTGAAAATAAATCAAATCTTCCACAAGAGAGGAATGCTTCTGTAAATTAGCATAAGATCCTTTATAAATAAAACATTTCTAAAACAATACAGCATGAGATTAAGATTACAGTAATATCTCAGAAATATTGCAGGTTCAGTTCCAGACCACTGCAATAAAGCAAATATCACAATTAAGTGAGTCACATGAATTATTTTGGTTTCACAGTGCATATAATACTTATGTCTATGCTGTACGGTAGTCTACTAAGTGTGTAATAGCATCATGTCTAAAAAACAATGTAGATGCCTTAATCAAAAAATAGTTATGGGGGGAGGGTACAGCTTACTGGTAGAATATGTGCAGACCATGTGTGAGGTCCTGGGTTTAATCCCCATTAAACAGACAAATAAATAAACCTAATTATCTCCCCCTCAAAAGAAAATACAAGAAATAATTTAAAAATACTTAGTTGCTAAAAAATGCTAACCATCATCTGAGCCTTCAGCAAATTGTAGCAGTAACATCAGAGATCACTGATCACTGATCACCATAAGAAATATAATAATGAAAATGTTTGAAATACTGTGAGAATTATTAAAATGTGACACAGAGACATGAAGTGAGCAAATACTGTTGGAAAAATTCCCATGGCTGAGGCAGGGCCAAGGGCAGCTCCAAAGTGTTATCTTGTGAGCCCCTACAATGAATGACAGGCAACACCATAGAGGGAGCTTCCTGGTAGACATTGCCTGTGGAGGAATACTCAGTGGCTCTTCTCCTAGTGAAAGTGCTCCGGTCCCACCTACCTCACACTACAGCTCAGAAGTGGATCTAGGGGCTTCTACTCCAAAAACTAGGAGTCAGACCTGGCCCCCAAGAGGGCTATGACAACCACAGAGCAAAGAAGAGACCCCACACAATATTCAGTGTAGACTTTGGTCGCCATAACATCAATCACACCCTCTATCAAGGGGATAACAGCCAGCACACATGGAGGAAAGATGTAGCAGCCATCCATACTAAAAGCAGCCCTCATAACAAATATATTAGAAGCACTCAGGTTACACAGTGACAATACAATACAAAAACAGCCCTGCAAGGTCACAGTAGATAACTGTTACTCCTAAATTCATAGTCAGAGAAATATAAGTAGAATGAAGCAGAGGAACCACTCCCAATTAAGAGAACAAGAGAAATCCTGTGAAATAACAAGCAATGAAATAGACCTCTCTAGCGTACCAAATCTTGAGTTCAAAAGGAGATAATAAAATACCAAGGGAATTAAGAAAAGCTATTGATAGAAATGCAGATGACTGTAAAAAGGAACCAAAAACTATAAAGAGGAACCAATTAAAATCAAAGCTCATTTACCAAAATGAAAGTAGAGCTAAAGGCAATAAACAGCAGACTAAATAACGCAGAAGAACAAATAAGTGATCTAGAAGATAGAATAATGGAAATTACGCAAATAGAACAGCAGATAAAAAAACAAATGAAAAAAATGAAAGCAGTATAAGAGACCTGTGGGATAATATAAAGCCTGCCAATCTACACATAATAGGGGTCACAGAAGGAAAATAAAGAGAAAAGGAGACCAAAAACGTTTTTTGAAGAACTTACAGCTGAAAATTTCCCAAATCTAAAGAAGGAAACAGCTATCCAAGTACAGGAAGCACAGAGGTTCCCAAACAAGATGAATTCAAACAGACCCGAACCAAGATATATTATAGTTAAAACGGTAAAAGTTAAAGATTAAAGAGAAGATTTTAAAGGCAGCAAGAGGAAAACAAAGAGTTAGTTACAAGGGAGCCCCCATAAGGCTATCAGTTGATTTTTCTACAGAAACGTTGCAGGCCAGAAGGGAGGGGCAAGATCTCTTCAAAGTCTTGAGATGAAAAACCTGCAACCTAGGATACTCTATCAAGCAAGATTGTCATTTAGAATAGGAGAGATGAAGAATTTCTCAGACAGCGCCAGTCACTGAGCCACCGCTGAGGATCAGCAGCCTCCCCCTTGAGCCCCCTCACTTCCTGACGTTTCGTCCTCCCACCCACCTTCTCCTGCTGCTGCCTTCTGTAGGCCATTTCCACTGAGGAAAAGGAATCGTGTTGTATGTCCGCTATCCAGAACCTCCACTCTTTTGGCCCCTTTGCTGATGCAAGTAAGGGTGATGATCTGCTTCCTGCTGGCACTGAGGATTATATCCACATAAGAATTCAACAAAGAAATGGCAGGAAAACCCTTACCACTGTCCAAGGGATCACTGATGATTATGATAAAAAGAAACTAGTGAAGGCGTTTGAGAAGAAATTTGCCTGTAATGGTACTGTAATTGAGCATCCAGAATATGGAGAAGTGATTCAGCTACAAGGTGACCAGCACAAGAACACATGCCAGTTTCTCGTAAAGACTGGACTGGCTAAAGACGACCAGCTGAAGGTTCATGGGTTTTAAGTGCTTCTGGCTCACTGAAGCTTAAGTATTTCCTTGCAATGAGTAGAATTTCCCTTCTGTCCCTTGTCACAAGTTTAAAAACCTCAAAGTTTACATAATGTAACTATTCGGGGTCTGCTTTTAACTTGGACTAGTGTAACTCCTTCATGCAATAAACTGAAAAGAGACATGCTGTCTAGTCTTGAAGTCCCTCATTTAAACAGAGGTCAAGTAGCAGGTGCCTGACAGTGTCTAGCCTGAAACAAAGCAAAAATATGATGTTTCAGCCAAGTCCAGAGCCCCAAGATCACAGATGGCTATGTATGGTCACAAGCTGCTCAGCAGTCCCTTCACAGAGTTCCCTGCCCTAAGAGAATGTCACCACCTGAACAGCCCTCAGTGAAGCTGAGAGAAAAGGGTGGGGTAAGGCAGCAATGGCAGCTGTACTGTTAGATGGAGCCTTTGGTTGTCAGGGAAAGATCCCCTGATGTCTCCAGCATGACCAGCTGAGCAGACTTAGAGCAGCCTCCTAACCTCTAGTGAGGTGACAGGATGTGTGGCTTGCCACCAAGGTCTTTTTGAACAGACATATCCTAGCTAATCGATGTCCAAACTAGAATGTGAGGCCCACCTTCTATCAGAGTTAAACTTTTGACAAGGGAGCAAATTTCAAAGGGATGTATCAGTCATGTAGCTGTAGAGCTTGCAATTTACTAGCAACGGCTGCCCAATGCCATGTGAAGTAACAAACTGGTTTTGGGGGTTTTTTTCTTCAGTTTTAATATTATGTAATGTATTTAAACACTTATTTAAATAAAACTTGTTTTCAGAAAAAAAAAAAGGATTTCTCAAACAAGCAAAAATTAAAAGAACACAGCAATACTAAACCTATCCTAAAAGAACAATTGAAAGATCTTCTCTAATTAGAAGAGAAGCTATAGAAACGAGAAAATCACAATTGGAAATGCAATAACTACAATGAACAGCAAAAGAATAAACATGAAGATGTAAAAAAGGACATCAAAATAATAAAATGTGGGAGAACGGAGCAAGAAAATGCAGATTCCCCCCCCTTTTTTTTTTAAAGAATGTGTTTGAGCTGATATCTACCAGACTAAAGCAAGCAGATGTAGTAATGGGTTAACATAATTCAAAAATGGGGTAACCACAAATCAAAAACATAAACAGAGTCACAAAAACCAAAAAGAACATACACATAATACAAAAGAAAATCATCAAATCACAGAAGGAAAATCAAAAGAAAAAAAAGGAACATAGAAGAAATACAAAATCAACCGGAAAACAAGGTTTAAAATGGCAATAAATACATATCTATCAATAATTACCTTAAATGTCAATGGACTAATACTCCAGTCTAAAGACATAGAGTGGCAGGTTAGATAATAAAACAAAAGCCCACAATATGCTGCCTAAAAGAGACCCACTTTAGGGCAAAGGACACACATAGATTGAAAGTGAGTGGATGGAAAAAGATATTTCATGCAAACGGAAACGACAAGAAAGTGGGAGTGGCAATACTCATATCAGACAAAACAGACTTCAAAACAAAGACCATAAAGATGAAGAAGGATGCTATATAATGATAAAAGGAGCAGTACAAGAAAAGGATATTATACTCATTAACATATATGCACCCATATAGGAACGACTAAATACATAAAACAAATACTAACAGACATAAAGGGAGAAACTGATGGGAACAAAATAGTAGTAGAACACTTTAACACCTCACTCACATCAATGGACAGATCTTCCAGGCAAAAAAAAAAATCAATAAGGCAACAAAGATCCTAAATGACCAACAGAATAGTTAGAATTAATTGGTATTTTCAGGACATTACATCCAAAACAATACACGTTCTTTTCAAGTGTGCATGGAACATTGCCCAGGACAGGTCACATACCAGGACATAAAACATGCTTCAACAAATTAAAGAGGATAAAAATTACTTCAAGCATCTTTTCTGATCACAATGGCATGAAACTAGAAATCAACCACAGAAAGAGAAACAAGGAAAAAAAAAACAGTTACATGGAAACTGAACATTATGCTTCTCAAAAACCAATGTGTCAATGATGAAATCAAAGATGAAATTAAAAAATACCTTCAGACAAACGACAATGAAAACACAACTACACAAAATCTATGGGGTGCAGCAAAAGCAGTCCTTAGTGGGAGGTTTATAGCAATACAGGTCTTCCACAAAAAACAAGAAAAATCTCAAATAAACAAACTAACTTACCACCAAAAAGAATCAGAAGAAGAACAAACAAAACCTAAAGTCAGCAGAAAAAAAGAAATAATAAAAATCAGGGAGAAAATAAATAACATGGAAATTTTTTAAAAATAGAAAAAAATCAATAAAACCAAACAAGTTTCTAGAAGCATACAGTCCACCAAAATTGAATCAAGAAGAAATAATTAATGTGCACAGACCAATTGATAGAAGTGAAATAGAATCTATAATAAAAAAAATACCTGCAAACAAAAGTCCAGGACTCGATTGCTTCACTGGGGAATTCTATCAAACATACAAAGAACTTATACTGATCCTTCTCAAACTCTTCCAAAAGACTGAAGAGAAGGGAACACTCCCAAACTCATTTTATGAAGCCACAATCACCCTGATACCAAAACCAAAGACACTACCAAAAAAGAAAATAAATGAATGTAGATGCAAAAATTCTCAACAAAATATTAGCAAACTGAGTCCAACAACACAAAAAAAGATCATACACTACGATAAAGTTGGATTCATCCCAAGGTCAAGAGGATGCTTCAACACAGGCAAATCAATGTGATACGCCACATCAACAAGAGAAAGGAAAAAAATGACATGATCATCTCAATAGATGGAAAAAAGGCAATTGATAAATTTCAACATCGATTCATGATAAAATTCTTAGCAAAGTGGGTACAGACATAGAGGGAACATATCTTAACACAATAAAAGCTATTTATGGCAAACCCACAGCCAACATAATACTCAATGGTGAAAGGCTAAAAGCCTTCCTGATAAAATCTGGAACAAGACAAGATGCCCACTCTCATAACTTCTATTCAACATAGTATTGGAAGTTCTAGGCACAGCAAACAATCAAGAAAAAGAAATAAAAGTATCCAGATTGGAAGGGAAGAAGTAAAATTGTCATTATATGCAGATGACATGATACTATATATAGAAAATCCAAAAGACTCCACACAAAAACTACTAGAGCTGATAAGTGAATCCAGTAAGGTAGCAGGATACAAGATTAATATACAGAAATCTGTTGCATTTCTTTACAACAAGAATGAAATATCAGTAAAGGAAAGTTAAAAAAGAATCCCTTTTAAAATTGCATCGAAAAAATAAAATACTTGAGAATAAATTTGACCAAGGAGGTGAAAGACATATGCTGAGAACTATGGAACATTGATAAAAGAAGTTAAAGATGGGAGGGGAGGCCAAGATGGCGGAGTAGAAGGACGCACATAGCTCACCCTCTCCCACAAATACACCAAGACTCACATCCACAGACCCACTCAGCCAACCAGAGCACCTGCGGAACTCCGACAGAACATTGTCCTCTTCAAAAGACAGAGATGCCAAAAATCTGGTAGGAGAAAAGGAAAAAAGAAAGACAAAAAGGCAAAGCAGAGCGAGACGGGTCCTGCGGGGAAGGAGGGAGAGGCAAAGGACTGCCGCTCATTCGCTGGGTCTCCCCTCTCCAACCGAGAGGCCAGTGGGACGGAGGGGGAGCCTCTGAGGCTCGGATCTGTACAAAGCAGCCCTTGACCGACAGAACTAAGTTAAACGGACACAGAGGGTCCCCGCGACACCCAGCCCGAGACGCGGCTGAGCCAGGCCACCTGAGCTGGGCGGAGAACAGGGGCGGCTGCGCTGAGGCAGCCCCGGGGACTGTAGGGAGCTGCGCACCATTGGTGTGAGTGCACAGGGCAGAAAAACCTGGGCCCTCCATAAAACAACACGGCTGATGTGCCCTGGGGGGATGGGTGCATACTCCCATCTCTGAAAACCCGTGGAAAGTTTTTGGGTGAAGAGAGGCGGGGATCAGGCACAGCTACCATATCCTCCGGTACTTAGCACCCAGGCGGGGGCGGGGGTGAAATCTGCATCCGCACCTAGGGACTTTGCAGCCTCAAAGGCCAGAGGGAGACTTGTCTACAGCATGAGGCAGATGGGATCCTTCCGTCCTGATCCCTCAGAGAAATTGCTCCGCCAAGACAAACAACGAGCTGGGTTTTGGCCTAGAGCAGGGACGGGGCTGTTTCTCGGTCTTCCCTGAGCCCGCCTACAGAGCACGCAGTGGCACAGAGCTGCGGAGCGACCAGCACCAGAAGAGGGCGGGAGGCCCCCTGCCTTGCCGGCAGGAACGCAGCCCCTGACCGCAGTGCTGGAAGGGGGTGCGACCCGCCCTCCCACCTGGCCAGTCTGCAACATCTAACTGCAGCATCGGGAGGGGCAGTGACCAGCCCGCCCACAGCAAAGGAGAGCTGCACCTGACCCAGTGTTGGGAGGGGGCGCGATCTGCTTGCCGACAGGCACTGGGAGCAGCACAGACGAAGGTGCCAACAGAAGGCCTCTGGAAACAGCAAGCTGAGCTTCCAAAACAGGGTGAAGACAGAAAGACCTCACATTAAGAGCACACAGTCTCTAGGAGAACACCCTCCCCCCTTTTTTTAATCTGTTTTTACCTGTTCTATTTTCTATTACCCTTTTAATTTTACTTCTTAAACAATTATATATACTCCCAGTTTTAATCCTTTTTAAATTAAAAAAATTTTTACTATTATTACTTTTAAAAATCCACGTCATTTCATTTTTCTCTTGCTTTTGATGTCCTGTTATTGATTATACACAGGTCTCAAATACATTTTTCCCTCTTTTCTCCTTTTTTAAAGGTTTTTAAAAGACATCTCAACCCGATTGCTATTCTGCTTCAACTTGCTCTTCTATTATTCATTATACACTGTTTTCAAATCTTTTTATCTCCCTTCTTTTAAAATTCTCTTTTTCTCTCTCTTTTTTTTTTTAAAGTGTTATTCCTACACAGGCATTAGATAGATAAATAAACTCCGTAAGGACCACAATAGATAACTGATACTCCATAAACCACAGTGCCAGAGTGGTATGAGTAAGATGAAGAAGCAGAGAAACCACTCCCAATTAAAAGAACAAGAGAAATCCCCTGAAAGAACGATCAATGAAATAGACATCAATAGCCTACTAAATCAAGATTTCAAAAAAGGAGTGATCAAAGTACTGAAGGAACTAAAAGAGACAGTGTTTAGAGATATAAAATATGTCAAAAATGAAGTTGAAGCTATAAAGAAAAGCCAAGTAGAATTGGTAAACTCAGTGGCTGAGGTGAGAGCTGCTCTAAAGGCTGTACAAAGCAAACTAGATAATGTAGAGGAACGAAATAGTGACCTAGAAGACAAGACAACAGAAGGCACTCAATCAGAACAGCTGAGAGAAAAACAAATAAAAACCAATGAAAACAACATAAGGGACCTAAGGGATAATATAAAGCATGCAAATCTAAGCAAAATTGGGGTCCCAGAAGGAGAAGAAAGAACAACGGGGATTGAAAAAGTATGGGAAGACATCATGACTGAAAACTTCCCAAACTTAAAGGAGGACTCAGATACCCAAGTACAGGAAGTTCAAAAGGTCCCAAACAGGAAGAACCCAAACAGACCCACACCAAGACATATCATAATCAAGATGGCCAGAGTCAAGGATAAAGAAATGATCCTAAAGGCAGCAAGAGAGAAGCAAAGAGTGAGTTACAAGGGAATCCCCATAAGGCTATCAGCTGATGTCTCTACACAAACACTACAGGCCAGAAGGGAGTGGCAAGATATATTCAAAGTCTTAAATGAAAACAAGATGCAGCCTAGGATACTTTATCCAGCAAGGCTATCCTTTAGGATAGAAGGAGACATAAAGAATTTCACAGACAAGAAAACACTACAAGAGTTTAGCAACACTAAACCCATGCTAAAAGAAATATTGAAAGGTCTACTCTAAAAAGAAAAGCAGCAGGATGCTACAGAAATGAGAAACTCACAACTGGAAATGTGATAACTAATGAATTACAAATAAACACGAAATTGTAAAAGAAGACATCTAAATCATTGGGAGAGGGAGGCAGGAAAATATAGAATATTTTTTTTCTTTCTTTTAAAAATTTTTTGTTCTCGGTATGATGGGTTTGAGATCATGTTACTATCAGTTTAATAAAAACAGTTATAGTAATGGGCTAATAGACTTACACAAAAGGGTAACCACAAGCCAAAAACTTACAAGGGAGTCACAAAAACTAAATAAAAGCCATGATAATACAAAGGAAAATTACCAAACCACAAAAGGAAGAAGAAAGGAACAAAGAGGAAATACCAAATCAACTGCAAAGATAAGTTCAAAATGGCAATAAACACATCTATCATTAATTACTGTAAATGTTAATGGACTAAATGCTCCAGTCAAAAGACATAGAGTGGCAGACTGGATAATAAAGAACCTTCAATATGCTGCATACAAGAGACCAACTTTAGGGAGAAGGACACATATAGATTGAGAGTTAAAGGATGGAAAAGGATATTCCATGCAAATGGAAAAGCCAGAAAGGCAGGTGTTGCAGTACTGATTTCAGACAAAATGGACTTTAAAACAAAGGCCATAAAGAAAGATAAAGAAGGACATTTTATAATGATTAAAGGAGTGATACAAGATGAGGATATTACACTCATTAATATATATGCACCCAATATAGGAGCACCTAAGTACATAAAACAATTACTAACAGAGATAAAGGGGGATATTGATGGGAATACATTCACAGTTGGAGATTTTAACACCGCATTAACATCACTAGATAGATCTTCCAGACAGAAAATAAATAAGGCAACACAGAAATTAAATAATACAATAGAAAAATTAGATTTGGTGGGTATTTTCCTAGCATTACACCCCCCACAAATAGGATATACATTCTTTTCAAGTGTACATGAAACATTTTCCAGGATTGATCATGTACTTGGGCACAAAAGAAGCCTCAACAATTTTAAGAAGACAGAAATTATCTCAAGCATCTTTACTGACCACAATGCCATGAAACTAGATATCAACTACAGAGAGACAAAGGAGAAAAAAAGGAAAGCATGGAGATTAAACAACATGCTATTAAAAAAAACCCAATGGGTCAATAATGAAATCAAAGTTGAAATTAAAAAATACCTTGAGACAAATGAAAATGAAAGCACAACCACACAAAATTTATGGGACACAGCAAAGGCAGTGCTAAGAGGGAAGTTTATAGCGATATAGGCCTTCCTCAAAAAAGAAGAACAATCTCAAATAAACAATTTAACCCACCAGCTAAAAGAACTACGAAAAGAAGAACAAAAAACCCCAAAAGGCAGCAGAAGGAATGAAATTATAAAGATTAGGGAGGAAATAAATAAAATAGAGATTTAAAAAAATAGAAAAAATCAATCAAATCAAAAGCTGGTCTTTTGAAAAAGTAAATAAAATCGACAAACCTCTGGCCAAACTCACAAAGAAGAAAAAAGAGAGAGCACAAATTAGCAAAATAAGAAAGGAAAATGGAGAAATTACAACAAATAAGATAGAAATACAGAATAGCATACGAGAATATTATGAAAAACTATATGGAACCAAAATGGATAACCTAGAGGAGATGGGCAAGTTTCTGGAAACATACTGTCCACCAAGACTGAATCAAGAAGAAACTGACCACTTGAACAAACCAATCACTAGAAATGAAATTGAAATAGCAATAAAAAAAAAAAACCTCCCTACAAATAAAAGTCCAGGACCAGATGGCTTCACCGGGGAATTCTACCAAACATACAAAGAAGAACTCATACCAGTCCTTCTCAAACTCTTCTAGAAGATTGAAAAGGAGGGAATACTCCCAAACTGATTCTATGAAGCCACCATCACCCTGATAACAAAACCAGGCAAAGACACCACCAAAAAATACAATTACAGGCCAATATCACTGATCAACATAGATGCCAAAATCCTCACCAAAATATTAGCAAATAGAATCCAACAACACATAAAAAAGATTATACATCATGACCAAGTGGGGTTCATCCCAGGGACACAAGGCTGGTTCAACATACGCAAATCAATCAATGTAATACATCACATCAACAAAAGAAAGGACAAAAACCACATGATCATCTCAATAGATGCATAAAAAGCATTTGATAAAGTTCAACACCCATTTATGGTAAAAACTCTCACCAAAGTGGGTATAGAGGGAACATATCTCAACATAATAAAAGCTATATATGACAAACCTACAGCCAGCATAGTACTCAACGGTGAAAAACTCAAAAGCTTCCCACTAAAATCTGGGACAAGACAAGGCTGCTTACTATCACCACTCCTATTCAATGTAGTCTTGGAAGTCCTAGCCACAGCAATCAGGCAAGAGAGAGAAGTAAAAAGGATCCAAATTGGAAAAGAAGAGGTAAAAGTGTCACTATATGCTGACGACATGTTACTATATATAGAAAACGCTAAAAGGTCCACACAAAAACTACTAGAGCTGATCGAAGAATTCAGCCAAGGTAGCTGGTTACAAGATTAACGTTCAAAAATCATTTGCATTTCTTTACACTAACGATGAATCAACAGAAAAAGGAAGTAAAGAAACAATCCCCTTTAAAATAGCACCCAAAGTAATAAAATACCTAGGAATAAATCTAACCAAGGATGTGAAAGAATTATATACAGAAAACTATAAACCATTGATGAAGGAGATTAAAGAAGACTTCAAAAAATGGAAAGATATCCCACGATACTGGTTTGGAAGATGCAACATTGTTAAAATGGTCACACTGCCCAAGACAAACTACAGATTTAATGCAATCCCTACCAAATGACCCAGGACATATTTCACAGAAATAGAACAAATCATAATAAAATTTATATGGTACCATCAAAGAACTAGAATTGCCAAAGCATTACTGAAGAAAAAGAAAGAGGCTGGAGGAATAACTCTCCCAGACTTCACACAATACTATAGAGCTACAGTCATCAAGACAGCATGGTATTGGTACAAAAACAGACATATAGACCAATGGAACACAATAGAGTAACCAGAAATGAACCCACAAACTTTTGGTCAACTCCTCTTCGACAGAGGAGGCAAGAACATACAATGGAATAAAGACAGTCTCTTCAGCAAATGGTGTTAGGAAAACTGGACAGCAGCATGTAAAGCAATGAAGCTAGAACACTCCCTTACACCAGACACAAAAATAAACTCAAAATGGATCAAAGATTTAAACATAATACAAGATACAATAAACCTTCTTGAAGAAAATAGGCAAAACAGTATCTGACATACATCTCAAAAATGTTCTCCTAGAACAGTCTACTCAAGCAATAGAAATAAAAGCAAGAATAAGCAAATGGGACCTAATGAAACTTACAAGCTTCTGCACAGCAAAGGAAACCATAAGTAAAACAAAAAGACATCCTACAGAATGGGAGAAAATTTTTGCAAATGAAACCGACAAAGGCTTGATCTCCAGAATATATAAGCAGCTCATACGACTGAATAAGAAACAACCAAACAACCCAGTCCAAAAATGGGCAAAAGACCTAAACAAGCAATTCTCCAGGGAAGACATACAAGTGATCAACAGGCACATGAGAAAATGCTCAATATCACTAATTATCAGAGAAATGAAATTCAAAACTACAATGAGGTATCACCTCGCACCAGTCAGAATGGCCATCATTCAAAAAACCACAAATGACAAATGCTGGAGAGTCTTTGGACAAAAGGGGAACCCTCCTACACTGCTGGTGGGAATGCAGTTTGGTACAGCCACTGTGGAAAACAATACGGAGGTTCCTTAAAAGACTAGGAATAGACTTACCGTATGACCCAGGAATCCCGCTCCTGGGCGTATATCCAGAAGGAACCCTACTTCAGGATGACACCTGCACCCCAATGTTCATAGAAGCACTATTTACAATAGCCAAGACATGGAGACAGCCTAAATGTCCATCAACGGATGACTGGATAAAGAAGAAGTGGTATATTTATACAATGGAATACTATTCAGCCATAAAAACTGACAACATAACGCCATTTGCAGCAACATGGATGCTCCTGGAGAATGTCATTCTAAGTGAAGTAAGCCAGAAAGAGAAAGAAACATACCATATGAGATCGCTCATATGTGAAATCTAACACAAACAAACAAAACATAAATACAAAAGAGAAACAGACTCACAGACATAGAATACAAACTTGTGGTTGCCAAGTGGGCGGAGGGTGGGAAGGGATAGACTGGGATTTCAAAATTGTAGAATAGATAAACAAGATTACACTGTATAGCACAGAAAAATATACACAAAATGTTATGATAACTCACAGAGAAAAAAATGTGACAATGAGTGTGTATATGTCCATGAATGACTGAAAAATTGTGCTGAATACTGGAATTTGACACAACATTGTAAAGTGATTATAAATCAATAAAAAAATGTTAAAAAAAAAAAAACTAAAAATAGACTTACCATAGGATCTAGCAATCCCACTCCTGGACATATATTCTGAGAAAACTCTTAATTCTAAAAGATTCTTGCACCCCAATGTTCATAGCAGCATTATTTATAATAGCCAAGACATGGAAGCAACTGAAATATCCATTGACAGATAATTGGATAAAGATGTTTATATATATATATATATATATATAAATATATAAATATATAACACATACACACATACAATGGAATACTACTCAATCATAAAAGGAATAAAATAATACCATTTGCAGCAACATGGATGAACACAGAGATTATCATACTAAGTGAAGTAAGTCAAAGACAAATATCATATGATATCACTTATATGTGGAATCTAAAAAAAAGGCACAAATGAACTTATTTATAAAACAGAAACAGACTCACAGACATGCAAAACAAACTTATAGCTACCATGGGGTAAAGGTGGGAAGGGATAAATTAGGGGTTTGGAATTTGCAGATACACACTACTATATATAGAATAGATAGACAGCAAGGTCCTACTTTTTAGTACAAGGAAGTATATTCAATATCTTGTAATAACGTATAATGATAAAGAATATGAGAAAGAATATGTTTATGTATAATGAATCAATATGCTATACACCAGAAACTAACACACTGTTAATCAACTATACTTCAATTATATATATATATAAATCTGTGAAGCACAATAAAGTGAAGTGCAATAAAACGAGCTATACCTGTATTTTCCTTGTGTTTATAAATCTGTAGTATTTTCCCACTGAATGGCCCAGTTTCTCTTATTTAATGGCATAAATTTACAAAAGAGAACAAATGTCTTCCTCTTTTTTAGCTAACTCTTTTACCTAATGTTATTTGTTATCATGTTCAGTTTCATTCAATAAGCGAGTCATCTTGGGAAGGAGGTTGAGAGTCACTTGTTAAAAATTCAAATTCTTGTATGTATTTCCCTGTGCTATACAGTATAATCTTGTTTATCTATTCTACATATGCCTGTCAGTATCTTGTGGTAGCTCACAGTGAAAAAAAAAATATGACAATGAATATATGTATGTTCATGTATAACTGAAAAATTGTGCTCTATGCTGGAATTTGACACAACATTGTAAAATGACTATAACTCAATAAAAAAATGTTTAAAAAAATTCAAATTCTTGGCATGATCATTCCTGAAATTCTGATTCAGTAGGCCTGTGATGGGGCCCTGCAATATATATTTAAGCAAAGCCTGTTTGGATGCAGATGATTCACATGACCACATTTTGCGAAACACAGCAACTCTAGAGTGCTTGAGGGCAGGGATTCCAGATTCTTTCTTGGAATGTCCTTGGTATGAATGACAGCATACAGAGCAGAAGTATTCATCTGTCTCCTGAACTGAACTCCTCTTGGGGTCTCTTCATTCCACTCTCTAAATGACAGTGTTTCCCAAGGTTGTGTCTTCAGCCATCTTCTTTCTGGATTTCTCCAAACACATATGTAGTAGCATGTTTTAATTTCCAAATGACTTTCTCATACATTACATCCTCTGATCCTAAAAGCCTCACCCGACCCTGTAACATGCTCTCCAGGTATTGCTCCATTTCTTAAAATCATCATCTATACAATATCTCTGCTTCTCTACCTCTTTTAATTCTTAAACTTACTATAATCTGGCCTTTGCCCTCTACACTCCACAAAACCATAATTGCGAAGATCACCAACAGCCTCTATGTTGCAAAATTCTGTGGTCATTTCTCTATTCTCACCTTACCTGACCTCTCAGAAAGTCAACACAGCAAACCCTCCTTCTTGAAATACTCTTACATGTATGGCCGCTCCTTCTGTCTTCTTGCTGAATCTACCTGTCTAGCTGACCTCTAAATGTTGACTTTCCATGGGGACTGGTTCTGCACTCTCATCCCTAAATGAGCTCACCTAGACCTGCCATTTTAAACATGCTTTATTTACTGAAAACACAGTATATACAGGAAAAAAACCAAAGGCACAACCAAAGTTGAGGAAAAACCAAAGACAAAACCCAGGATACACCAAATAGTTGAGGAAAAGGTAGATGAATAGAGACCCTCCAAGACGAGAGAGGAGGACCAATCAGGAAAGTGAGAGGAAAGCCAGAAGAGTGTAGTGGCCTGGAAGTCAAAGGGAAAGAAAGCATCTGGAAGGAACAAGTGTTGAGGAGTGGAAGGTGCAGCTCAGTGGTTGAGCACATGCTTAGCATGCACAAGGTCATGGGTTCAATCCCCAGTACCTCCATTAATAAAAATAAATAAGTACAACTAATTACCTACCCCCACAAAAAGAAAAAAAAAAGAAGGAACAAGTGTCATTTCCCAGCTCTCTTCACTGATACTTAGTATTAAGACTGCAAACAGTCACTGAAATTTTGTAAGGTGGTAAGGGTCAAAAAGACATATAGTGAAGTACAACAAAAACACAAAGAGAAACAGAGACAAGAAATCATATGGTCCCTGAGGCAGAGATTAAAAACTAGCTGCCTCAGTCCCCTAGTAGCTTGAAAGAGAAAACTAAATCTGACAACAATACAAAGGGATCTAGTGTCTTAGTGGACCACAAGTTCATTTTGAAGTGTCTTGAGGTAATTACTTAAAATGCTTATGTAATTTTAAATTACAATAAGAAGCAAGGTGTCTCGATCTTTTTAATTACTATTGCCATTATACTCTGTGCTGATTAGAACACCTATGTAATACTGAGTTCAATTCTAAGTATAGTATTTTAAGACTGGAAGAAGGGCAAAATATGGTGAGATGTGGAAATTGCATCATTTGAAGAATGGCTAGAGGAACTAAAAATATGAAACAGGAAAAAGACAGAGGGAACGTGACAGCAGTCTTCAAGTTTATATATAGTCATCTAGAACTGGGAAGACATCATTTGGAATATAACTAGCAACAGTGGATATAAGTTATAAGGATAGCTATGTAATTTATGCATAGCAGTGTTTTGTTCAGTAAAAGCAGTCTTCAGTTTAAAAATGCCTGACTATTAAATGTTGGGTACATAGGAACAGAAACTTTACTATCCTCTCAGATGTTACTAGTAGGCATTTCTTACTCTTATACTGCTTAAAATCCCACCTATAATCAAGTCTCACATGCCCCCACTATAACTCTCTTGCAATAGAATCTGTAATGTCTTAATGAGTATTGGGATAATAGAAACAACTGTGGCAGAATACTGCATTTGAAGTCAGAAAACGTGGCTCTGCTAATTATCAGAAGTATGTGAATGTGAATAAAGTAGTATATAAGATCATATTCAAGAAAATGAATGAAACTATAAGCCAGAAAGAGAAGGGAAAAAAAGATATTGGAATATAAAGGAAAGCTCTGTCTCAACACTGTTCCTATTCTCTTACTAACTCCTTGCTTGGTCCCACAGTCATCTTCCCAATTCTACTTCATTTCTGCTAAGGTTCCTGTACAAGCTTCCTGTAGCTGCTGTGGTGAAGTACCAAAAGCTGCAAAGCTTAAAGGAAATTTACTGCCTAATAGTTTTGGAGGCTGGAAGCCCCAAATCAAGATATTGGCAGGTCTATGCTCCCTTTGAAATACGTAGGGAAGAATCCTTCCTTGTCTCTTCCTAGCTTCTGGTGGTTTGCTGGCAATCCTTGACATTCCTTGGCTTGGAGCTGCAGCACTTCAATCTTTGCCTCCATAGTCATGTGGTATTCTCCATGTTTGTCCATGTCTTCACATGGCAGTCTCTGTGTCTCTTCTTGTAAGGACACCTAATTCAGTATGACCTCGTTTTAACTTATATTTTAATTACATCGCAAAGACCATATTTCCAGGTAGCAGGGGTCAGGATTCAACAACTTTTTGAGGACACAATAAACCCCCATCTTAGAAATTCATCATTCCTCCCAAATCACTCCAATTCTCCCCTCTCCACATATTCATACCACCCCAACTTGCCTCCTTCTCTTCTCTGAAATCTCTATCACATCTCTTTCCTTACTCATATTAGATGCATCGAGTTAGAAAGGCCTGTTTCTACTGCCTAGAAGGGTCCAAGGAAAGAACATTTTTGTTTCAGCTGCTGGGATTCCAAAAAAAAAAAAAAAAAAAAAAGATATGCTATGGGTATGTGGCAATCCAAGTGAGAATTCTGTATGTAGTGTTTTATAGAGGAATTATTATAAATTGTGGTGAAGGTCTTTAAGTCCATTAAATTAAAGGTTATGTAAGATGCTACTGGTTGGCATAACAACCGAAATGTCATGAATAGTACTATTTATAGAAGAAAATGCACCCAGAGTTTCAAACAATAACCTTACAAAGAAGCTATTAGAATATATCCATTTGTAAGTAAAGGACTGCCTGCATTAAAAAAAATTGCTAACAAAATAGCATAGCAACAGTATAAATGACCTCCTCAGTGGAAGCATCTTCAAACAGAAGTTGAAGATGATTTCAGGGAACTGAGTAGGGAAAAAGGCCAATCAGTTTCTCCGACTCAAGACTATGTGCTCTGAAAAAAATGTTTAATTCTGTATTTTTACTATGATAACATTAAAAATGTATATGAATATCCTGGGTCATATAGACATATACTGTATAAATGAGTGACAGCACACAATTCAGTGTTGTATTTGCATTATGAAGTTATAGGTACCAAGAAATTCTCTAAAATAACAGTGCTTAGTTTTTAATGTACTAGAAACTTGTCTGGCTTCTCCTAGATGGGTACATCCTAAAATCATAATGACAATCCTGACTCAAGCACTCTTGTATTCCTATTGTGTTTTTTAATCAGTTTAAAGACAAAATTTATCTTTTACAGTAATGATTTACAACTGAAAGATAACTACATGGGAAAAAAGCTTTTAAGAGTTGAGACTTTTACCTGACATTCTGAAAATGACAGTGTGGAAGCATAACATTAACACATGAATTATCTCAGGCTAAGGAGAAAATAAAACTCAAAGATGTGTTTATATCAAGTGGAAATCAAATTACACCATAATGTGCTGTATGAATAAAGGTTGTTCAGACAGAAAAAAGAAGTGGAAGAATTAACTTGTCACATGGCACATGGTAATAGTTAATGCAAAATCAAAAGAAAGCATTTTGTGTCATTATTTGTATTATTGCAAGGGGATGCACTACGGTAAATCCTTGCAACAGTTCATTAGTAGAATGTTTTGTAGGAAATACATGATGGACATTATATTTTTCTACCCTTGTATCATGGGGCATACTATTAAACTGGTCTATTAAATTAAATAGGGGGCAGGGCCATGGAAGGTACTCGGGAAAAAGATAAGAACTCATTTTAGGAGACGGCTATGGAACAAGAGAAAGTATAGAAGTGAGAACAAGCTAGGGAGGGTAAATAAACTAGCCTGATGAGATGGAATGGTCCACATTTGGTAAATGAGAAGGTTTAGGGATAAGTCTAATGGCCGTATGTAAAAAGAAGGCCTTGTACAAATTAAGTAATTTGGATTTGCTCAAATAGTTTTTCTTTTTCAGTTTCAACACATATGTTCTGAGGACTTACTATATGGTACCCGATGTAGTAGACAGACACTGGAGGTATGAATACCAGTAAGAAAGGACCTCTATACTTTAAGGGAGCCATAATTCAATGGGGAAGACAGACAAACAAATAAATGCAATAAACCTTAGAGTGAATAAGCTAAGAATGTTATTGTTGTTTAAGAAATTGTTAACACATTGTTCAGCAGATTTCTTAAAGTTTTGAGATTATCACATCTTGGATGAAGAAAAAAAGAATGCAGGTGTCAGCCTACATATTGGGAATTTCCTCAGCATACAATTATTTCTTCTTGGAAGAGAGGTCAAAGTGTCTATCTTATTCTCACTAGGTTCCAAGTGCCCAAAACAGTGTCTGACATATAATACTCCCTCAAATATTTGCTTAATAGATTAATGAACACTAAGCATGTTTTGGTTTTAAATATACTATAAATCATAGATTATTTTATTAAGTAGGACATGGCAAGAAGAATATTCCGATTACCAAACTATCTCCCTAAGTAAATAAAGCAGTTGAGCTGAGAGTAAACTAAGCCCCAACACTTCTGTCTGGATCTTAGAAGGAAAGAAGCCAGAAGCACCACCAATTGTGACGTAATAACCTTAGAGAAGACAGGAGGATGAAGAAAAACACTGATATAAGAGGTAAAAAGAAGAGGTGTTTATGAAAATCCTGAAGTGTAGTCACAGATCAAGACTATTCTTGTTGGTATTACAAATATTCTTTTTGGGTGATGCTTTGAGACCCAACCCAACCCTTCTGATTTTGTCAGCATAGGAAATGTCAAGTCGACAACCTGTTCTGATTCCCACTAGATATAACATCATCCTGATTCTTCCTGTTTGCACACGCGCGCGCGCACGCACACACACACACAAACATGTAAACTACTGAGAGTAGCGATCCCCTATATCCCGTTTCCACCTATCCCTTGTACTTAGAAGAGTGTCTAGCACATATTAACTGTTCAATAAATGTTTGTTAAACATATGAGTGGATCTGCTCTCACAGCTATTCAAAGGGAAAGAATATACTCCAAATGACCGTATCCTCTGGGATCAAGGGTAGGACAATGGAGGTACAAAGGGTTGGGAGCAATTAATAACACAGAAAGAAAAAGACTTGATAACTGATCGTGTATGGAGGTTATGGAGGAGGGAGGTGTAAAGCATTTACTAAAGAGTTTAGTACATGGTCAGTTTGTTAAATACTGGCCAACAGTAATAACAAGAACATCATCATACAGGTCTGAGGCTGAGAAAATAGTCTGGGCAGAGATACAGAGTTCCTATCCGAACTGAGGAAGAGGAATGTCAACACCGGCGTTGGAGGAAGGGAGCGCAGAGGGCTAGAAACCCATGAAGGATCCCAGAAGTAGGAGATAAGGCTGAAAGCGACGTCATCGAAACAAGGGCTTAGAGAGGAGTTTTTTTCGAAGACTAAAGAGATCTCAAGAGATTCAAATGCTGCAGAGATGTCTTGCAGAATGCAAACTGAAGGAAAGTTAACATTTTTTTCCTTCTGTAACAACTTAAGCGACGCATTCTGCTTCTAACTCGAGGCCTTTCCAGCGGCATAAAACGCACTTCACCAAAAGTGGACCTGCCCGACAATTCGAACTGTCGACACCAGAGAAGCCCTAGTCACTCTTGCTTTGCCTCCTCATTCCACCTTCCCGTCAACACCTCTGCCCTCCCTCTGAGGTCGTCTTCCCGCCTTCCGCCCAGCGCTCTCCGCTGCTTTTACCTGTCCTGGCACCCTCCGAGAACTCGCGGTTTCGGAAGTAGCGGCGCTGGTCAGCGCAGGGTCGCCGACTGCCCGCTCCCAGAGGAGGCTGGACCGGACGCCGCCGGCTTCCGCATAAAGCACCCCGCCCGCGCGGGGCCTCCTGGGAATGTGAGCGTTCCTCCAATGGCCGCGAGAGGCGGGGCGGGGGCCTGCTGCGTTCCCAGCCCACGCACTTCCCAGGAGCCGCACTGCATTCCGGGAGTGGTAGTTCCAACTGGCGAATCGTCGAATCTGTCTCCGGTTCCAACAACAGCTCTTGTCATAAACATCAAGCGCTATTCCTTCGAGAAAACGAGAGGATGCAGGGCTACAAAGAGTCCATCAGCATTGAGTCAGCGGGATAAATGAAGAGCCAAGTTTGCACCGCCATCTCCCGGCTTAGTCTCAGCAGGTAACGGCGCCTGTTACTTCACAGACGAGATAAAATCCATCTGACAGGAACTCCCTCTACTTTCGCCACGAAATTTTTTAACCTCCTTGGCTCCCCCAGCAATCATTTATCCCATTCTTTTGCAGTAATAATAATAACTACTCTCCTTTGATCTAAGCTCCCCCATCCCTTTTACATCCCTATTCCTTCTTACCAACTCAGAGTCTAACTCCACTAATAAACTCGTCTGTCTCATGACTCATCAACGGCTCCCTCCTTACTGGCTCTTTGTTATCAGCATTTAAACAGTGTCAAAGTTTCTTTCATCTGAAACATTCCAAAGTCGCCTTTCTCAACCCCACACCCTGCAAACCCTTCACCACACACTTAACCTCTCCTTTCCATCAAAATTCTCAACCGTGTTGCTAACGTAAATAGACACTTTTCAACCATTACCATACTTCAACTCTGTGGGACTTTACATTAATTATTCCCTCCTTGAAACCCTGTCTTAGTTTGGACTGCTTTAACAAAATACTACAGACTGAATGGCTTAAACAGAAATTTATTTCTCACAGTTCTGGAGGCTAGGAAGTTTCTGACCAGGATGCCATAGTATGGTGGGTTGTGGTAAGGACCTGCTTCCTGGCTTGCAGACTGCTGCCTTCTTGCTGTGTCCTCACATGCTGGAGAGATATTATCTTTCTCACAGCCCTTATAAGGATAGTAATTCCATTCATGGGGGCTCCAACCTCATGACCTAATTACCTCTCAAAGGCCTACCTCCAAATAAGATCACATTGAGGATCAGGGCTCTAATTTATAAATTGTGGGTGGGCGGGAACACAAACATTCACTTCATAGCATCCTCTGTTCTCTTAGTTCTTTCTAAGATGATGCACTTTCCCACTTCTGTGGCAGCTCTTCATTTTCCTTTGAAATACTCATGTTCCAAAGGGCTCTGCCTTATATTATCCTTTTTTAAAAAAAAAAAAAAAAAACCTCTTCACACTTTTCTTGGGTGATCTTAACCAATCCTATTGCTTTGGTTATCATCTGTATGCTGATGATTCCCACATATAGAAGTCCAGGCGAGACTCCTGTAACCTAGGCTGAAATATCTAATGACAGCTGGGCATCTCTTTCAGGCACTTAAAACAATGTATTTTCACTCTTCCCTCTCCCATAACTTGCTCTACCTTCTTCCCTAATCCCATCTCAGTGAATGGCACAACTATGCAATCATTTGCTTACACCAAAAAGCTGGGTATCATTTTGAATGCTTTCATTCCCTCATAGCTTACATCCAAACAATCAGCAAGCCATGTTAATTCTATCCCCTATAAATCTCACTTGTCAAGCTTCAGTTTTCTCACCTTTAAAATGAAGATGATAATAGCACTTGCTTTCAAAGCTTGTTGCAATGATAAATGAGCAATAGTGCCAGGCAGAGAGTAAGCATGCAAGAACAATAAGTATTTATTGAACAAGCACTGTATTTGTCATCAGTTCTCCTTCATTAGGTCTTGCATAATGATAGCTTGCATTTAATTTGGTTTACATTTAGGGATAAAGAAAAGGAAAATAAGAAATAATGAGATATATACACTGGAAATTATATACACTTCATTCCTCAATATTTTTCTAAGCATGACAAAAATATAGCACTGGTCATGAGGTACCATACAAACTGTCCCACTCTAATATGTGCAGCATATACTGTACCTTATCTATTATTATTGGCTCTGGGTGGGCTATAGACTGACCCAGGTACATTCAGATAACCATGACTGAAATGATCTGGGCACTAGAAATCAGAAGTAAAATATATCTGTACCTATAGTATCTTCTTCACCATCTCCCTCCCACTCACTCCTAATCACTTGAGATTGTTCTGTCTAAAACAAAATCTGATCATTTCCAAATTCTACTTAAAATTTTCATTGGCTCCCCGTTATGTAGAAGATAAAGCCTAAGATTCTCAATGGAGAACTCAAGGCCCTCCATGATCTGACCTCTCTCTCCTTCTCCTGCTTCATATTCTCCTTCTCTCACCAACATACCCTGTGTTCAAGCTTGCTCCTGTATGGTGTCATTCACTCATTCATCCATCTACCCATTCCTTGAACAAGTATGTACTAAGTGCCTACTATAAGCCAGGCCTATTCTGGATTCTGGAGTCATAGCAGTGGACAAGACAGACAATGTCCTTGCTTACCTGGAGTTAACAATTCAATGCCATGCTCTTTCATGCCTTAATGCCTTTGCACATGATGCCCCTCTTGTCTAAATCTTATTTATTCTTTAAGACATACCTCAAATATCTTTTCATTTTCTAGCAAAGTATATGCTTCTATTTTTAGCTTTTTCACCCTCTGCAATGGTTTACTTTACATATTAATTTAATTTTATTCAACACCTATTCTTTGAGAGACAACATAGTATCTTAGAAAGAGAAGTTTTGGAGCCAGATAGTCTTGAATTAATAGCTAAATGTTGCCTCGATTTAGGGATTTTAGAGCTCTAGCAAAACCCTTCTTCTTACTCCATATTCTCTCCTAAAGTAATCTCATCTGTGCTTCAAAATTTGTATCTCTAACACAAGCCTTTATACTGGGAAATAAGGGAAGGTTTTCTTTGAGGAGGCAGCATTTAAACTGAAACCTAAATTTCAAGGAGGAATCAGCCACAAGAAGATAAGAGGGAACAGAAATAAAGCAGAATGACTGGAGGATAGTGGAAGTGAGGGGAGAGTAGTAGGAGAGGAGCTCACACAGGCCTTCTTTCTGCTCTTCAGATATGTCAAGCTCCTTCCCACTTTATGGTCTTTGCACCAGTTCTCTCTGCTTGGAGTTCTTTTCCCTCTTATCTTCTTGTGGCCAGAGGGCCTTGCAAGGCTGTGTAAGCCAGAAGGAGTTTAGATTTTATTTTAAGTGTAATGGGAAATAGGTTCAAGCAGAGGAGTGATATGATCTGATGTACAGGTTAAAAACGGGATTGGATCTTGATGTGTTATTTTGTAGTTCACAAACAAATCTAGTGACTGTTGCTTTGGCATCAAAATCATTTACATTAGTGTAATTTATTACTGACCACCAGTGCCATTTATGCTTCTTTTCTCCTGGATATTTGGTCTTGGTTAAATTTTCTTTCTGTTCGTCTGTGCTCAAAACAGACCTAGCTTTATGGCTGAATAGTATTCCATTGTATAAATATACCACTTCTTTATCCAGTCATCCATTGATGGACATTTAGGCTATCTCCATGTCTTGGCTATTGTACATAGTGCTTCTATGAACATTGGGGTGCAGGTGTCATCCTGAAGTAGGGTTCCTTCTGGATATATGCCCAGGAGTGGGATTCCTGGGTCATATGGTAAGTCTATTCCTAGTCTTTTGAGGAATCTCCACACTGTTTTCCACAATGGCTGCAACAACATAACGCCATTTGCAGCAACATGGATGTCCCTGGAGAATGTCATTCTAAGTGAAGTAAGCCAGAAAGAGAAAGAAAAATATCATATGAGATCACTCATATGTGGAATCTAAAAAAAATGAACATAAATACAAAACAGAAACAGACTCATAGACATAGAATACAAAGTTGTGGTTTCCAAGGGGGTGGGGGGTGGGAAGGGACAGACTGGGAGTTCGAAATTTGTAGATACTGACAGGTATATATAGAATAGATAAACAAGTTTATACTGTATAGCACAGGGAAATATATACAAGATCTTGTGTTAGCTCATGGTAAAAAAAGAATGTGACAATGAATATATGTATGTTCATGTATGACTGAAAAATTGTGCTCTACACTGGAATTTGACACAACATTGTAAAAATAAATAAATAAACTTAGTCATTCTTTTCCGGGAAATTAAGACTTAGAGATCCTGGATGGTGTCTCCTGGTCTGCAAGTGGGAGGTCCTGTAAACAGGGTTCTGAAGCTACTGCTGTGGGGCAGCCATCTTGTACCACACACCTGTAGAGCCTAAGGGGCTTGTCTGCAGAGAGAGACAGAGACAGAGACAGAGACAGATACAGAGAGACTGAGACAGGGAAGTAGATGTGCTGAGCAAAGCAAAGGTAGCCTGGGAGAGGGAGAGAGCAGCTATCTGAGAGCTTTCTCGTTCCTGGTTCCGTCTTTTGTGAACCTGATGGCACATCCTGTCCTTGGAATACATGGAGTGACCCTGCATTTTATGATAAACCCTCTTATTCATTTTATATTAACTTTGCTTGTGTTTCTCTTACTTGTACCCCAAAGAACTTTCTTTTTTTTTAAATGGAGGTACTAGGAATTGAACCCATGATCTTGTGCATGCTAAGCATATGCTGTACCACTGAGATATATTCAGCACCCCCTAAAAGCATGAGGGTGAGGTTTTTTTCTAGTTTTGTTTTTTAGGTTATTTTGGAGAGGTAGGTAATTAGGTTTATTTATTTATTTTTTAATGGAGGACTGGGGATTGAATCCACAATCTTGAGCATACGTTGTACCACTGAGCTATCCTCCACCCCATCCCCAAAGAACTTTGACTAAGAAATAAAGGGCACTTACTAACCAAAACAAACAAACAAACAAATAAACAAACAAATAAACAAAACAGACCTAGCTGGAGAATGCCTGTTCCCCTTTGAAATTTACAATCAATAGAGGGAGCTAACACATTATCAGTATCTGCAAAATCATTGACATTTGACTATGGGACAGTTTGTTTCTTTTTGCAGCTCATTCCAGTTAGTGTCATCACGTATCCTGCTTTGTTCATCTGAGACATCAATGGTTCCAACACCAGCTTTGGCAAAGAAGTTGTAGATTACTTCTGAGGTGTCTATCTCACATAGCAATGAAATTTCTCACCATATCAAGGATGTGCTGTTTCTTTACATCTGCAGTAGAACAGTCCTTCTCATAATGTACTAGGTGGGCATTCCCAGCATCCAACTTTTGATGTTTTATTATTTCTCATTCTAATGACTACAGGTAGTCATGGTGCTGGTGGGGAAAAAAAAAGACTACAGACTTGTTTTCTTGTTGTTGTTTGTTTTTGTTTCTTTCAGGTTTTAGAACTTTTTATTTGCATATTAAAATTATGCATTCCAATAATTAAAATCATTTGAACAAAATGGCATTCTGATTAAACTGCATTTTACAGCCTGCAAGACACTTTGGACCAGCTTGCATTTCACTCTAGATTTCACTGTCAGCCCACCCAGCTTCCTCCTTCACCAACATGCAAGTTCTTTTCCTTCTCTGCCTGCTAGACAGGCAGATGGGAGAGGCAGGCACAGCCTTCATTGTCAGTAATTCACCATTTTTGATGTGAAAGGGGGCAGCACAGTCATTTCAACTTGATCCAACCTCTTTGCATCTTACAAAGTTAAACAGCTAAAAGAAGTAAAATAAGAAGGCAATGCTTTTGGAATGTACAATGCATATTGGCGGCGCATGCCTCATTACGACTCGCCTGCTTGCTTCTCCTGTTCAGTCATTTTTTGGAAGGCAGTGGATTTTTCTCTTGCGTTTTTGTCTTCTTCAATTTCGACTTATCGAATTTCTCAATCTCAGCCATATGGGGTTTGTCAGACATGGGTACAGAGGAGGCAGAGCTAGGCGAGAGTGAACTGGGTCCGGTCTATGCAGTGGCTGCTGCCAAGTCCAGACTTGTTTTAATTTAAATCTCTGGTGTCCATATGCAGCTATCAGTAATAGAATGTTCACATCCTGGTAAACCATTTTACTCTCTAATTGCAGGAGCCATTTCCCAGATGTTGGTACGTTTTTGTTAACTTTATATATACACAGGAAAGTTGTATATAAAAGGGAAGTTTTCAAATTTCTATATTGCTTTTAATTTCTTGCTCCTCTTAGCACACTAACATAAGAAAGCTGGTGACCTATCTCTCTTTATATATTTATTTTTCTCCAGGACAGCATTCTTCTGTTAGTGTTCCTCTGGTTTGGTTGCAGATTATAGAGGTGCATTAGATATGCCCCTAAGGACCCATCTATTCAGATTTGGCTTCTCATTTTCAAGACAGTCATTAGGAAAGTTATTGTAGATGCTTCACTTTTTTAAGTTAAGTAATATGATATTGTGATAATGCTGAAAGCACTGTTGCCAGTCATAAAGGCTTGACATCAACTCCCATCTGAAGAGCAATTTCATTTGCCTTTACTAAAAACCAATGCACATCCAGATATAGAAATATCTGACCTAGTCTGGCAAAGTTATTCAAGCATTTTATTTACTATGTTGACATATTTTGCTTCTCTCATTCTGCTATCTATTTTATTCCCCTTAGTTCCTTGACTTACCTTTTTTTAGTTTTAATAAAACATACAGAATATTCATAAGGAAATTCAAGATTTTGTGACCACTTTACTTTTTAGCTTTTCTTTTTTAATCCACTAACTTCTAGTTCTGGAGAAATTAGGAGCTCACTATATTTTCTCTTTAATAGCATGACAAACACTGCATGGAGTTTAACAGAAAACACCTGCTTTACAGAACATGGACATTCTCAAAAGGGCAAGACCAGAGGCAAGCCTGAGGCTTGGTTCTGGAAATGGAAGTGCAGCACTCACAAAGCAACTAATTTTCTTAAGTTTCAAACTACAAGAAGGGCAAATTCAAATGATCTTTATAACCAAGTCAAAAATAAAGTAAACTAGTGACTTTGAGGTAGATACTGCTGCTATCAGATTGCAAGTAATTTGGTTTAAGCCATAAAAATGATGAAACAGAAGGGAAGAAAACACTTATTTGAAATGATCCTTCTTTAAAATTCTGATGAAAAATTAAGAACACTTCCAGTTCAAAGTTCTAAGCATAAAATTCATGTGTTAGCTTGCTTCTAATTTGATGCAGAGAATCCACCTTCTAATGCAATAGCAAACCATACAACTGGTATCCCTATGGAAGAGCCCTGTAACTTGACATTTGGTTTTTTTCATTTTGGCTTATTTCCATTGTTAAGGATTTTAACTCTTTAAGCCTTCAGCATTTAACAAATTATTTGTTGGTGTAAGGGGCTGGAATTTTATCTCCACACATAAACTGACCTTTGTCATCGATCACTTTTATAATGAGAGAACATCTAGGACCCATAGCCATATCTTCCCTATTCTCCAACTCTTCCTTGTTGGGGATGAAGATGTCCATATAAGGTATCCCCACATGCACAGGGGTAGAAATTTTACATCTCTAAGGCATGATAATATTTGCAAGTCCACGATTTCCATCTTGGAACAGATGAAGTATGTGCTTACCTTTGAGTTTTTGCATCAGCTTCTTTATTCAGCCATGAATGCTTAACCTCCAGATCGGTGCACATTTCTTATCATTCAGGTCCCAGCTTATATGGCCCTTCCTTAGATGTACTCTCCCTGACTACACATTTTCACTGTTTTATTTTCACTACACATTTTCCTGTTTTATTTTCTTTACAAAATTTATGATAATCAAAGTAATTTTATTGTTTATTTCCTTAAAGTCTGCCTGTTAAATTTTATTCAATTACAGAAACTGTAAGTCCTATATGGGCAGAAATCTTATTGCTCTTGTCCACCATTCTGTCTTCTCAAGGAGGCTCAGAGTTACAGTTTGTTGAAAGAATGCATACTAATGAGAAGGGCTAACATTTCTCTGACATCAAAAAGTATTCTAAGATAAATATATATTGCTGCATTTAATTATCAGTGTAATGGTATGAAGAAATTATTATTATTATCAACATTTTCCAGATAAGGAAACCACGGCTCCAAGATGCACTGGAACTGAGAGGGCCAAGGTTTGACTCCTGAAGTCTTGGCTTCCTGACCCAGCCTCTCTTTCATAAATTTCAGAAGCTCCTTGAGAGGAAATACAAGGAGAGGTGGGCAATCAGCATTGGTTGACTAAATCCAATAGTCCCAGATTGATATACAACCTTTTGCTTCCATATGTCTCCTTCATTTCTGTTCCTGCTTCCTGGGCAGTGTCTCCTTGAAAGGGGATGGTTACAATGCAGAAGCCACAGGGATGGGGAAGGGAGAAGAAAGCTCACATTTCACAGCAAAATGGTTGGAAGATAGTGCATAAATGCTACTGAAGGGCACAGTATTTCTGAGTACACATCCCAGGGACATTGGCAGAAATGGCCCAAGGGGCACAGACCTTGAAGCAGGGCCAGGGACAATGTCGGGGGAAAGGAACCAGGCAAGACCAGTGTCACATCACTGCTTGTGGCAGCTGTTCTGTGAAGGGTTTGCTGGAGGCACGGGATGGGGTATCCCTCCTGTAGCTCTCTTCCCTCCAGCGAGGAGTGGACTCGAGGACTGCTACCCTTTGATACTGAACATGGCCCCTGAATGTGAGCTCTTGACTTGGATTTGGGAAAGTAGTGGGAAACAGACCAAACCTGTGACCTTCTTCAAGGGGCAAGGGGACATTAACAGTCATAGAGACCAGGTTAGCTTTAGTTTTCTTTGGTCACTTAATTGCTTCTCAGAAACACAGAGTGAACAGAGTTTCATCTCCCTCCCTATCCAGCTTGGGATTTACCTGGAGCACTTCTCTGACAGGGTGGGGATGGGCATAGGGACCACTGGTGGAGTCCACTCTACTAAAACACTAAGACTCAAAGGGGTTGCTCTAAATCATCCTGGGGTTAGAGACTGTGGAACTGGGACTAAAACTCGGGGCAGCTGCCACCTGCACCCTTGCTTTCCTCAACGCATCTCAAGGGCTTTTTATTTTCCTTCCCACTACAACTTTCAATTTTATTTCAAACCTGTGGCCGCGGTAGTTCCCTGTAAGGAAAATTTTAAAAAGACTTCAGATAGCTTGCATGTAAAGGTAATGGCTTTCATGCTGTGTTTTAAGAGTATTTGAAAGCTGTGAGTCCATATGTAACACAATAGAAATCAAAGGGATACATGTTTTAAATTTGTCTATCTTATTTCCTTCTGGAAAGTAATTGCAGAGTGTTTTGGCAGCTCCATGAAAAATGGCTGGAATTCATTCACATATCCTGCTACAGCTCTTATTTCAATACAATTCACGTGACTTCACCTTTATGATGCTCACCTGTAAAATTATGGGGTTGTATTATCTGGCCTTTAAGAAAAATTTTTATAATCTACTTGTGTTAGAATCTGGCAAAAAGTTCGCTTTAAGTAATGGCTTTTATCTTTCAATATTTGCTGCTTTCTATTGTTTAGTACTTGATACTGAGGCATAATGCTGTTATAATCACTTTTTCTTGGTCGGCAGGTGCTGGTAGTTGATACAGATAGAAATTGCATCACATTTTATTGCTCAAGGAGGACCCTAAGAAACTCATTATATGATTATGAAGAAGTGAGTGTAAATGTCCATTCACCAAGACATTTGGTGGTTTCTTCCTAGAACTACTGGAATAAAACATTGATTCCTTAACACCAGTGTATGGATGGGCTACATTAGAATCACCTGGGGAATTATCTGTTAACATAGATTCCTGGTCAACAAAGTCACATTTTTTTTTTGAGAGTGTAAGATGGGGATCTGTATTTGTAGCAAGAGACTCAGGTAATAAGCTTAGAAAATACTGGAAAAGCAGAGACTGGAAATCTCTTTAATTCCCCAATTCCAAAATAGGATCAGATTTAATCCTAAACTGGGATCAGGTTTATCAATTTGCAGTATTGCCTACCAAGAGTTAACACAGTCAGAACATTGTTTAGTAGATATAATCAAAATCTCTCATTCTGTCGTTTCAAGTCCATTTATTGCATATAGCAACTGGTACCCTGTAATTCTGGGCTTAATTACTATAGGATACACTGCTACCAAGGCCTAATTTCAGTTGCCAATTTGTAAAACCAATGCAAACGAAATATGTCACTAGACAGAGACTACAAACCTCATTGTTTTCCAACATTATTCAAAGCCTACTTTTGTTTGATGTCATAAAAGTTTTTTAGTTATACTATTTATGCATGATCAGTGATAGAAAAATCATTAAATGCAAAGAGGTAATAAGGAAAATACAAAACTCAACCTTAATCCTACCATTAGGGTATATATCTGACAAGATTACATATACATGTATAGATGTCTGTGTGTGTGTAAAAATTAATTTTTTCTGAGCACGTATAATTTATGAGGTTGTATAGGAAAGCAAAATTCATTATACCATGGAAAAGGTCACCAATTAATCTGTCACTTATAAAATTAATCCTCCTCAGAAATCTAAAACCACTAGCATCTATACCCTCTATCATATCATTGGTCCTTTGTTGACTATTGAATGTTAACAATGGAAACATTGCAAATTAATTGCAAGGTAAAATAAATCTTGCAAAAGATACAGGATTCATAAACTTGAAAGTGGTGTTGGATAATTGCTTCAACACACTAAAGCCACTGACACATGAATTATATCAATTAACAATTGAAGTGAAGAAAATCTACATGGATGATGAGTGATAGATATTTTGATACCAAATTAATGAGAGGTCTTTAGAAGAAACAATGAATTGTTTAAATGTTTTGACAAAAATGACCCTTTTATGCTAGGAGAATCACAAATGAGGTGAAGGATACTGTATCTTGCAATGCTTTTATTGGAGAAATGCCCCAAATCCACCAAACAATTCTTATTTAATTTTTGGTCCATTCTAAAAATTAGTGCATAGCTGCAATCAAAACCTAAATTCTTTTAAATATGACATTAAACAAGCTTATTTAAATAATTTTTGGTTTTACTTTTCTGGGTGAAGTCCCAAACCTTTTATCCATCATTTGTGATGAAATTCTGTTCCCCTTTTAGGTTGATTCCATTCAGGTAGCATATTAAGTATCAGTAGTCCTTGGATAATGAGGACTTTCTGTGTGTGTGCATGGTATTGTTTGTTATTTTTGTTGTTTTTTAGTTGAGATATAATTGACATATAACATTATACTAGCTTCTGGTAGCACATAATGGTTTGATATTTGTATACATTGTGAAATAAATGATCACCATAATAAGTCTAGTTAACATCCATCACCACACATAGTTACACTTTTTTTTCTTGTGATGAGAACTTTTATGATCTACTCTCTTAGGAACTTCCAATTATACAGTGCATTATTATTAACTATGGCCACCATGCTCTACATTATATCTCCAGGACTTATTTATTTTATAACTGGAAGTTTATATCTTTTGACCACCTTCACCTGTTTTGCCCACTCCCCACCCCTGTCTCTGGCAAACCCGAGTCTGTTCCTTGTATCTGTTAGTTCAGGTATTTTTCTATTTTCAGATTCCACATGTAAGTGAGATCATACAGTATTTGTCTTTCTCTGTCTGACTTATTTCATTTAGCATAATGCCCTCAAGATCCATCCATGCTGTTGCAAATGGAAAGGCTGTCTTCCCTTTCACGGATGAATCCGATTCCATTATGTGTGTGACATTTTCTTTTCCAGTCATCCATTGATGGAAACTTAAGTTGCTTCCATGTCTTGGCTATTGTAAATAATGCTTCAGTGAACATGAGGGTGCATATTCTTGGCTCCCTTGTCAAAAATTTGTTGACTGTATATACTTGGGTTTATTTCTGGGCTCTTGGTTTTGTTCCATTGGTCTGTGTGTCTGTTTCTATGCCAGTACCATACTGGTATTTTTAAATTTTTTTAAACATTTTTTATTGATTTATAATCATTTTACAATGTTGTATCAAATTCCAGTGTAGAGCACAATTTTTCACTTATACATGAACATATATATATTCATTGTCATATTTTTTTCTCCATAAGCTACCATAAGATCTTGTATATATGTTCCTGTGCTATACAGTATAATCTTGTTTATCTATTCTACAATTTTGAAATCCAAGTCTATCCCTTCCCACCCTCCGCCCCCTTGGCAACCACAAATTTGTATTCTATGTCTATGAGTCTGTTTCTGTTTTGTATTTATGTTTTTTTTTTTAAAGATTCCACCTATGAGTGATCTCATGTGGTATGTTTCTTTCTCTTTCTGGCTTACTTCACTTAGAATAACATTCTCCAGGGGCATCCATGTTGCTGCAAATGGCGTTATGTTGTTGGCTTTTATGGCTGAGTAGTATTCCACTGTATAAATATACCACCACTTCTTTATCCAGTCATCTGTTGATGGACATTTAGGCTGTTTCCGTGTCTTGGCTATTGTAAATAGTGCTGCTATGAACATTGGGGTGCAGGTGTCATCCTGAAGTAGGATTCCTTCTGGATACAAGCCCAGGAGTGGGATTCCTGGGTCGTACGGTAAGTCTATTCCTAGTCTTTTGAGGAATCTCCATACTGTTTTCCACAGTGGCTGCACCAAACTGCATTCCCACCAGCAGTGTAGGAGGGTTCCCTTTTCTCCACAGCCTCTCCAGCCTTTGTCATTTGTGGACTTTCGAATGATGGCCATTCTGACTGGTGTGAGGTGATACCTCATGGTAGTTTTGATTTGCATTTCTCTGATAATTAGTGATATGGAGCATTTTCTCATGTGCCTATTGATCACTTGTATGTCTTCCCTGGAGAATTGCTTGTTTAGATCTTCTGCCCATTTTTGGATTGGGTTGTTTGTTTTTTGCTTAGTAAGTCGTATGAGCTGCTTATATATTCTGCAGATCAGGCCTTTGTCGGTTTCGTTTGCAAAAACTTTCTCCCATTCCGTAGGTTGTCGTTTTGTTTTACTTATGGTTTCCTTTGCTGTGCAGAAGCTTGTAAGTTTCACTAGGTCCCATTTGTTTATTCTTGCTTTTATTTCTATTGCTTGGGTAGACTGTTCTAGGAGAACATTTTTGAGACGTATGTCAGATACTGTTTTGCCTATGTTTTCTTCAAGGAGGTTTATTGAATCTTGTCTTATGTTTAAGTCTTTGATCCATTTTGAGTTTATTTTTGTGTCTGGTGTAAGGGAGTGTTCTAGCTTCATTGATTTACATGCTGCTGTCCAGTTTTCCCAACACCATTGGCTGAAGAAATCATTATGGACTAACTCCCCAAATGAATGTGTGTAGTTATGTCTGCATGTGTCATAGGCCAACCGCATTACTGAGATTTCTCTTAATTAACGTCCATCTAGAATTAAAGGATAAGTGATCCAAATGTGCTAATTTGAAGGTTACATATTAATTGTTAAAAGTAATTCTTACAAGTAAACAATAATAAGATAAAATGTTTAGCATTTAGCCCAATAAAAGATTTTTTATCAGGAAAAGGATGGGGGGAAAAGGGCAAATATTAAGAAAAGGAAATGGTGTGACTACATTAATTTCAGTTAAAATAGACTTTTACACAAAAATACTGGATATGGAAAGGATCATCAACAAATAGTAAATTTTTAACACAAATTTAAAATATATTTACAGCCTCAAAAATGTGAAGCAACATTTGATAGGATTACAGGGAAAAGTTGACAAATCTACCACATAGAGGAAAATTTCAACACTTTTCTCTCAATTAATGTTAGGTCAAAAAGACAAAAATAATTCTGGAGAATATATAAGATATCAACATCACAGTTAAGAAGTTTGACCTTAACTTAACCAACAGTGACCCAAGGAAACACAAAATTTTGGATAGTCCTAGAATCATGAAATATATTAAAGCAGTATTTTAAAATATTCCTCCAAAGACAATACCTGGTCCCAGATTGTTTTACATGCAAGTTTGACTAAATTTCAAGAAGATCATACTAATTTTAATCAAACTCTCCCAAGCAATAGAAAAAGGGATACTTCTTAACTTAATCTTTGAAGACAGCATAATACCAAGATCAAAGATATTATGTAAAAGACATAATGTAAACACATATGTGACACATCCATTTCATTTATGAAAATGCATGTTAAATCCTACATGAAATATTAATAATTGAATTCAGTGGTTGGTTTTATGTTAGAGATGCAAGAGTGTTTTAATCTTAGAAAAATGTATAAAAGTAATTCACCATATTAACAGATTTTTTGAAAGAGTAAATAAATTCAACAAACCTCTGGCCGAACTCACAAAGAAGAAAAAAGAGAGAGCACAAATAAGCAAAATAAGAAAGGAAAATGGAGAAATTACAACAAATAAGATAGAAATACAGAATAGCATACGAGAATATTATGAAAAACTATATGGAACCAAAATGGATAACCTAGAGGAGATGGGCAAGTTTCTGGAAACATACTGTCCACCAAGACTGAATCAAGAAGAAACTGACCACTTGAACAAACCAATCACTAGAAATGAAATTGAAATAGCAAAAAAAAAAAAAAAAACCTCCCTACAAATAAAAGTCCAGGACCAGATGGCTTCACCGGGGAATTCTACCAAACATACAAAGAAGAACTCATACCAGTCCTTCTCAAACTCTTCCAGATGATTGAAAAGGAGGGAATACTCCCAAACTGATTCTATGAAGCCACCATCACCCTGATAACAAAACCAGGCAAAGACACCACCAAAAAATACAATTACAGGCCAATATCACTGATCAACATAGATGCCAAAATCCTCACCAAAATATTAGCAAATAGAATCCAACAACACATAAAAAAGATTATACATCATGACCAAGTGGGGTTCATCCCAGGGACACAAGGGTGGTTCAACATATGCAAATCAATCAATGTAATACATCACATCAACAAGAGAAAGGACAAAACCCACATGATCATCTCAATAGATGCAGAAAAAGCATCTGATAAAATACAATGCCCATTTATGATAAGAACTCTCACCAAAGTGGGTATAGAGGGAACATATCTCAAAATAATAAAAGCTATATATGACAAACCTACAGCCAGCATAGTACTCAACGGTGAAAAACTCAAAAGCTTCCCACTAAAATCTGGGACAAGACAAGGCTGCCCACTATCACCATTCCTATTCAACCTAGTCTTGGAAGTCCTAGCCACAGCAATCAGGCAAGAGAAAGAAGTAAAAAGGATCCAAATAGGAAAAAATGAGGTAAAAGTGTCATTATATGCCGACATGTTACTATATATAGAAAACCCTAAAAGGTCCACACAAAAACTACAAGAGCAGATTGAAAAATTCAGCAAGGTAGCAGCTTACAAGATTAGCATTCAAAAATCAGTTTCATTTCTTTACACTAACGATGAATCAACAGAAAAAGAAAGTAAAATGTTAGTCCATAATGATTTCTTCAGCCAATGGTGTTGGGAAAACTGGACAGCAGCATGTAAATCAATGAAGCTAGAACACTCCCTTACACCAGACACAAAAATAAACTCAAAATGGATCAAAGACTTAAACATAAGACAAGATACAACAAACCTCCTTGAAGAAAACACAGGCAAAACAGTATCTGACATACATCTCAAAAATGTTCTCTTAGAACAGTCTACCCAAGCAATAGAAATAAAAGCAAGAATAAGCAAATGGGACCTAATGAAACTTACAAGCTTCTGCACAGCAAAGGAAACCATAAGTAAAATAAAACGACAACCTACGGAATGGGAGAAAGTTTTTGCAAATGAAACCGACAAAGGCCTGATCTGCAGAATATATAAGCAGCTCATATGACTTACTAAGCAAAAAACAAACAACCCAATCCAAAAATGGGCAGAAGACCTAAACAAGCAATTCTCCAGGGAAGACATACAAATGATCAATAGGCATATGAAAAAATGCTCCATATCACTAATTATCAGAGAAATGCAAATCAAAACTACCATGAGGTATCACCTCACACCAGTCAGAATGGCCATCATTCGAAAGTCCACAAATGACAAAGGCTGGAGAGGCTGTGGAGAAAAGGGAACCCTCCTACACTGCTGGTGGGAATGCAGTTTGGTGCAGCCACTGTGGAAAACAATATGGAGGTTCCTCAAAAGACTAGGAATAGACTTACCGTATGACCCGGGAATCCCACTCCTGGGCATATATCCAGAAGGAACCCTACTTCAGGATGACACCTGCACCCCAATGTTCATAGCAGCACTATTTACAATAGCCAAGACACGGAAACAGCCTAAATGTCCATCAACAGATGACTGGATAAAGAAGAAGTGGTGTATTTATACAATGGAATACTACTCAGCCATAAAAGCCAACAACATAATGCCGTTTGCAGCAACATGGATGTTCCTGGAAAATGTCATTCTAAGAGAAGTAAGCCAGAAACAGAAAGAAACATACCACATGAGATCACTCATAGGTGGAATCTTTAAAAAAAAAAAACATAAATACAAAACAGAAACAGACTCATAGACATAGAATACAAATTTGTGGTTGCCAAGGGGGCGGAGGGTGGGAAGGGATAGACTTGGATTTCAAAATTGTAGAATAGATAAACAAGATTATACTGTATAGCACAGGGACATATATACAGGATCTTATGGTAGCCCACGGAGAAAAAAATATGACAATGAATATATATATGTTCATGTATAAGTGAAAAATTGTGCTCTACACTGGAATTTGATACAACATTGTAAAATGATTATAAATCAATAAAAAATGTTAAAAAGAAAAGGAAAAAACTACATGATAATAGAAATTTATTATAGAAAAAGATTTTGATAAACAGTTCATTATATAATTACTATATAATTTTATTATATTGGGAAGCATTACAGTCTATTTTGCAGTAGATAGAAACAAGTAAGAATTTAGTCCTGATATGTGCAGCAGCCATCCTGTGACTCTACAGGGAGCCAGCCTTAGGATGAATCTGATGCCATGGATGGCAGAATTTAAGGGAGAGATTTGAATAGGAGACATGTTGTATTATCAGCAAATATATGATATTTAACACAATAAAATTGGTTGATGGAGGGGAGTAATTATAGATAGACAAGAGATCCAAGGATGGATCCCCAATGCTTGGAAGTTTTTCAGTCTTATGGGAATCAGCTGAGACTTACCTTAAAGGGACAGAGGAACAAAATAACTGTGAATTCAGTGACCCCAATAAAAGAGCAAATTCTGAGCTCTCTAGGAATCAGAACTTTATTACCAAAAGGTCTAGAAGGGTCTAAATAAATAGGCTCCAGTATGCTGGTGTGGCGTCCCTTGGAGTTCTCCTATTTCTTAGAGTAGGCCAAGATTTTCATGGATTGAGGAAAGTATCTGTCACTTGTCTTCAGAGGGGAAAATGGTGTAGGTCTGAAGATGGGGTTAACCTAGGTCATGTCATTTTAAGGTTTAATTTTTAGTATTGCCTACATAGAGTTAGGGATTGAATAATACATAGGTATAAGAAAACTATCATTGAGTACAGCCAGAGGGATTGATTAAAAGTACATCAAGGAAAAAAAAACTGAACTGGAAGTTTCTATCATATGTTTCCAAAATTAACTGCCCTAAGGTTATCTTATGTAAAGTAGTAGCCAGAGGACAAAAATAAATTAGAACATTTCCACAGGGAAACATAGGGACCCTGATATATGTTTATTTTTAATTAGACACCACAAGGGTTAATTATACGAGGTCATTAGAAGAACAACTGCTCCAGATTATCTCTCTGATATGTGCAAAAATGGTGAGTTGCAATATCAGATGTACTTTCCCAGCAACAAAAATACTAAGCCCTACACTTAAAGTAGAACACCACTGAACTAGAATTGGTCCAGAGGATAAAGAGAGTGATAAGAAGTCAAATAAGTGCAGGAATTTTTAGCTTGAAAATGAAATGATTCTAAGGTGGCAGGATCAATATCTACAAACATTCAAAAAATTTGCCATGTAAAGGATGAAAGAGAATCCACTAGTGTAGTGGGGAAAGGAGCCAGTTCTTGAAGTTGCAGAGCTGCTGATTTAGGGTCAACATAAGGTACAGTTCTAGCAGCTCAATTGAACAATCTGCTTCATGAAATAATGAGTCCTCTGTTAAAAACAACACTTAAGAAGAGATAGAATGATTCTCATTTGGGATACTGGTGAGAGTATTTAGCATTGAGTGGCTGCTGGATGAAAGAAACTTTAAGATCTAATTTAAGATTACTTTATGAAAATAATACTTTTATCTTATTGGATTCAACACTACAAGTTATCAATGGATTTGGTATTCCTTTGAAGATTTGCATGAACTTCATTTTTCTTTTTTCTTTCTTTTTTCACAGGTCTTTGACAAAACCACTGAATAGTACTACACTATGGCTTTTCAATAAGACAGGAATCTATGAATGAAGATACTTTGGGCACAATTGCACATGATAGGTATACAAAATATTTAATGAATGAATCTGCTGTGAATATCCTAACAATAATTTTCAGCCTACATTTTATCATTTTAATCACAAGAATAGTATCTAGATACTCTTAATATATGAAAACAGAAGCTTATTATTGGAAATACAAACAACAATTTTAAAAAACAGCTGAGATTTATTCATCACTTACTATGTGCTAGGCAGTTTTTTTAAGCCTCTTGCATATATTATTTTAACACAACCTTTTGAAATAAGTAATATTGTTATCTCCATTTTAAAAATGAGGAAACAGAAGCATAGAGAATTTATGCATCTTGCTCAAACAGAGCCAGGATTCAAGTCTAGGAAGCCCCACTTCAAAGCCCCTGTTCCTAACCACTTCACTATGTAGTTTAGTATGACTTGATTCCAGATAGTTACATAAATGTTACTCTACTCTTTTAAATTATATAAAAGATAATTTTGTAAGTAACATATAAACATCTTTTCATTATAAAATTAAAACATTACTTTTAAAGCTAAAAGTTCTCTTGACCAGCCCCCAAACCCAGTATCCTACCCAAATGTAGCCAATGTTGGTTGTTATATAATATTTGAAACATTTAAAACTTTTTAATACATATATACAAATATATGCATACACACATGTGCATGCACACACATAGTTCTTTTCCAAAGGTATCAACAGAGAAGTGGAAATACTCTTCTACTTGCTTTTTTTAAAAAAATTCAACAATATATCTTGGAGATCTTTTAATTACCCGGAGATATTCTTCATTCTTTTAAAATATTGCATAATATTCCACAGTATGGAAATATTTTAAATTTAGCCATCCCCTTGATGGTGGAAATTTGGGTTGTTTCAAATTTTTTGCTATTACAAGTAAGGTTGTGGGAGTACCCTTGCATGTCTGCTTATGTTCTTGTGCAAATGTTACTTTAGGGTTGATACAGAGAAGTGATATTGTTTGGTCATTGAGGATGTCTATTTTAATTTTACTACATACTGCTAACTTGACATCCAAAGTGGCTAAACAAACTGACACTCCCTACAGAAGTGGTAGGAACTTTAGAGAACAGAATAGCTCCTACTTCATCTAGAAAGTACTAAAGACATGTAGATACACAGAGAGAGTGTAAACTATAGGATCTGGTGACACTCAAATTTACATCTCCAGTGTGACCTCTCAGTTGAGCCCCTGACTCTTATATCTAATTATCTGCTTGATATCTCCATTTCTATATATAATAAGCATTTCAAATCTAATGTATCAAAAAACAGAACTCCTGATGTGGCACTGCCATTTTCCTAATCAAAATCTATTTCTCTCTCTGGCTTCATATCTCACTAACTATACCACCAGGCACCTAGTTGCTCAAGCCAAAAACCTAGGTTGTTAGCCAATCTTGTTTCATCCATACCACTCCCCCACACACACTGCCCTCAATTTTGAAACAAGACCAAGATGTATCATTTCATTTATAAATATTTCAGTGTGTATCTCTAAAAGATAAGGACACATTTTTAAATATAATCACAATACCACACTCACCAGTTCCTCTGACCTTTATTTCCTGTAGTTAAGTATAGAGGTTTATCAGATTTAGATTCAAATTTTAGCAAGAATAAATTGTAAGTAGTGTTGTTTTTACTTCTTATTGCATCACATCAGGAGACACATAATGTCTGGTTGTTTCTCTTTTTTGTGATGTTAACACTGATTAGTTTGTTCATGTGTTGTCAGCCTGATCTATCCATTATAATCTTACCCAACCACTTTTCACCTAGTAATTTTTGTAGTGTTTGATGATCTTTACTTAGAACTGTCATCTCATTATAGGTTTCCAAATGGTGATATCCTATCATTCTTGCATTTATAACCTGGGATTCTTCTATAAAGAAGACCTTTTCTAAAAGAACTATTTGGTTATCCTGAAGGACTTTCATCAAGAAAGGCAGAAAAAAATGTTTGGTTCTTTACACTTATTTACCTGTTATTATAGTTATTGCCTGAAATAATGCTATGTAACAAACAACTCCAACATCTCAGTGGCTTAAACAAGTATTTACTTTTTATAAAAGAATCTGCTAGTCATTTGTGGTTCTGCTGGGCTCTGCTGGGCTTGGCTAGGCTTGACTCCGGACTAAGGGTTGGATTCAGGTCTGCACCATGTATCTTATTATCGTGAGACCACACCAGAGGTTATCCAGGGCAAGTTCTCCTCATGGCAGACGGTAAAAGTGCAAGAATAAGCCAACACACAAACATACTTAAAGCCTCTGCTTGCATCATGTCAGTTCACATTCCAATAGCCAAAGTTATACAGTTAAGCTAAATATACCAAGTGTTGTCATCTTAGTCAAACTAGAAAATACATTTCGCAGAATCACTTTATTTGAATGGTTCTGTGTTAAAGGAACCTATGTGAGATTTCAAAAGTGAGAGTGAAGCAATGGATATAATTATTGGAGTGGCTTCATGAGCAGATACAGTTGTGTTTGTCTATTGTTATATAACAAATCATCCCAAGATTTAGTGGCTGAAAAACTTTATTATTTGCTCTCATGTTTCTGTGGATTGACTGGATTTAGCTGAATGCCTCTTACTTGGGATCTGACAGCTTCAGATAGATGGTATCTGGGCTAGATTTATCTAAAAAATCAACTGGATTGGACATCCAAAATGGTTCATGCACTTGGTTGACTCCTGGCTGAGAGTTCAGGTGGGGCTATGGACTAGAGCACTTACATACGACCTCATCATGTGGCTCGGTCTTCTACAGCATGGAAGCTGGATTCCATGAGGGTATCTACCAATAGTGAGTGTTCCAAGAGGCAGGAACAGAGTGTTTATGCCAGGTAAGTGCTGTGCTTAGAACTGGCATAGTTTCACTTACACCATGCTCTGTTAGTCAAAGTAGTCACAGGTGGGACCCAGCTTCAGTGGAGTAAGAAATAGACTGCACCTCTTAATGGGGAAGTGGCAAGGACATATTACCGAAGAGCATGTAAAATGGAAGGCATTGTTGCAGCCATCTTTGAAAAATACAAATCTGCTGCAGTTATGGTGATAGATGTGGAGGTACCTGATAGATTCCGGTTTGTCATTTCTTTCGTCTGCTCAGTATAACTTTTATTTGTGACTTTACCGTGATGATCAACTGCAGCCCAGATCTACCATCAGATTCTAGGTCCAAAAGAGGTTATAGCTTATACAAAGGCAAACATTCCCCATAGACCTCCACATGAGCTTTCACTTCACTGTTCTACTTTAGTGGCTGGATGTAATTGGATTCTCAGGTTACCCTGAAAATCTCCAACTTATCCATTTGCTCTAGTGCTTCAGAGGACTTAGTGATTCGCTGATCCCCAGTCTTACAACCACAAGTAACTGAATTCTCCAATAACCAGTAAGCTTGGAAGAGGACCCTGAGATCACAGCCCTGGCCAATACCTTGAATTCAGCCAGCTTGGTGAGACCTTGAACAGAGGATCCAACTAACTTGTACCTTGACTCCTGATTCACATAAGTTATGAGATAAAAAATTTGTGTTAAGTCACAAAGTTTGTGGTAATTTCTTACACAACAGAAAACTAACATTGCATCTTTAAAATATTGAGACTTCTAATACATGACCATGGTATATCTTTCCACTTATTTATATCTTCTGTTTATTTATTTCAAAAATATTTTTCACTTTTAGGTCTATAATCTTGAACATATTTTATTCAATTTATTCATCCATGTTTAATGCTTTTGTATGCTTCTGTAAATGGTATTTAAAATCTTTAATTTCTAAGTGTTCATTGCTTCATACAAAGAAATACAATTAATTTTTGTACATTGACATGTCTTGTGATCATACTACTTTAAATAGCTTTTTAAGTAGCTTCCTTAAGATGTTATACATAGATGATGAAGTCATTTATGAATAGTTTTACTTCTACTTTTGCAATCAGTGTAACTATTCTTTCTTTCCCCCCTTACATACTATCTAGAATTTTCAATACTATATTTAACAGAAATTATAAGAGTTGAGAACCTTTTCTTGTTCATGATCTTAGGGGGAAAGTATTCATTGTTTCACCTTTAGGTATAATGTATGCTCCAGGATTTTTGTGGATACCTTTTATGAGGCTGAGCTGCAGGGCTACTTTTTTCTCTTTGGCTACTTGACACAGAGTTGGTGATACCTGTTCCCCATGTACTTCCTAGATACCAGCAAGGGCCCAGGCCATAGGCCTTTTCTGCCTGCCCCCCACATGCTGCTGCAGCTTTCCTCTGCAACCCTCAATGTTTTTAAATACCCCTACAGGATCAGGTAAGATGGTGACTTGGGCACCTATAAAAGTTTGAGTCCCCCCTTTCTCCCAAATTCCCCAGTGTACTCACTTGAGACTAGGGGAGAAGGGGAGAGAGTGAGAGAGGGGTGCAGAGTGAGAAAGAAGGTCTACAAGAAAGCTTTACACTTACTTTGGATTTTCAAGTGGGCACCTGCTCAGGCTCAACAAATGAACTTCTAATGTTTTGCTCCATTCAAAGCTCTAAATCCTCATAGCTGACACTATCTTTGTTGATGGTTCTTTGGCTCAGCATACATTGCATTTTGGCTGGAGTCCTAGGACTTGCTGCCCCAGTGTCATGTCATCATCCCTTCAAACTCCCACCCAAAGGAGAGTGAACAACAATCATAGCATCATTGGAGGGTTTTGTAATCCTTGGTCTCATTAACAGCTAGAACAATGAAGGGCATACTTAATAGCTTATTCTATGAGGCCAATGTTACTGTCATACCAAACCGGACAAAGATAGTACACGAAATTACAAGAAATAACAGACTAATATCATTGGAGAACATAGGTGCAGAAACCAACAAAAAGTATTAGGAAATTGAGTTCAGTGATATATAAATATAATCTATAAAAACCATATAGAACAAATGAGTGAGTTTAGCAATATCAAAGGGTATAAGGTCAACAACCAAAAATCAATCTTATTTCTATATGCTGTAAATGTACAGTTGGAAATAAAAAATTTAAATAAAACCATTTATGATAACCCCTAAGAAGTGAAATGCTTAAGTGTAAATCTAACAAAACACGTAGAAGTTCTTTATACTGAAAACTATAAAATGCTCACAAAAAATCAAAGAAGACCTAAATAAATAGAGAGACATGACATGTTCATGGATCAGAAGGTTCAACACAGTAAAGATACTAATTCTACTCAAATTTATTGCAATTAATATCAAAATCTCTGCAAGATTTTTTGTAGATATAGGCAAACTGATTCTAAAATTTACAAGGAAAACAATGAACTAGAATAGCTAAAACAAATTTTGAAAAAGAATAATACAGTTGGAGCAATCACACTACCATATTTTAAGATTTACTGTGAAGCCACAGTAATCAAAACAGCATGGCACTGTCAAAGGAATAGACATATAGATCAATGGAGCAAAATGAAGAGCACAGAAATAAACCCACACAAATATGGCCAATTGATTTTTGGCCAAGGTGCAAGAGCAATTAAATGGAGTAAAGATACTTTTTTACTCCATTGTTGTTGTTGCAACAATTAGACATCAATAGGCAAACAAAATAAAACAAAAATCTCCCTCAACCTTAGCCGTACATCTTATACAAAAATTAAATAATAATGGATCACAGATTTAAATGTACAATGTACATTTATGTACAGAACCATATTCTTTTATAATACCATTTAAATTTTTTAAAGTAACAAAAGGATAGTTGTATATGTCCATATTTACTCATGAATAAGTTAAATACTTCTGAAAGGATGCACTGAGAAACATTAACAATTTTTTCATGGTTAGTAGGAGGAGCAATGGAGGATTTTCCTTTATATTTTTCACCTTTTTCTGGTACATTTGTTTAAAAAATAAGCACATGCATCTTTTACTTCTATAACTAGAAAGAAATTTTTAAAATATTTAAGTACCAACTGCTGACAAGGATGTTGGAAAATGGGACTCTCATACATTACCAGAAGGAATGAGAAATATTACAACCACTCTGCAAAATGGTTTGGCAATTTCCTGTAAATTTAAGCATAGAGTTACTTACCATATGACCCAACAATCTCACCCCTGAATTTATACCTCAGAGAAATGAAAACTTGTATCTGATCATCAATGTTTATATCAGCTCTATTCATAATTGCCCCAAACTGGAAAGATATCAAATGTCCTCCAATGGGTGAATGAATGAACAAACTGTAGTGCACCCATATAATAGAATCTTACTCATAGTAAAAAGAACAAACTATTGATATACACAACTTAGTTGACTCTCAAAGATATGATGCAGTACGAAAAAAGCCAGTCTCAAAGGACTACATATTGCATAATTTCATTTATATTGCATTCTGAAAAAGGTAAGACAATAAGGATGGAGAACAGATTGTCAAGGTGTATGAGTGAAGGGAGAGATGACTGTAACATGATAGAATGAGGGAGATTTTGGGGGTGTTGAAATTATGTCCAGATTGTGGTGGTAATTTTATCTATCTATCTATCTATCTATCTATCTATCTATCTATCTATCTATCTATTTATCATCATCTATGTTAAAATTCATAGAACTGTATATCAAAATAGAGAAAAGTCCATTTTTCTGTATGATAATTTTAAAACTATATTTAAAATATTTTGCTAGATTAAAATTTGTTTTAAATGTTAAATGTTAGGAAGCCCACTGTCTTTCTTGCTACACCAGAAATTAAAAACTCAAATGTTTCCAGAGGCAAAACAGGCAAAATAAATTTATGAGGTTGAATTGTCAGATATAAGAAAATAAGTAAGGATATATGGACTGTGTTTTGAATTATAATTTGTGCTCCAACCAAAGTCTTTCAAATCCAACTAAAATTAAAACAAGACTAAACACACACACACACACACACACACACACACACACACACACACACACACACACACATTCACACATACACACCCTCTGGGGTCCCCTGCTCTTTTTGCTGTTTTTAGGTGACTTCATGTAATCTTGTAACTTCAATCACCGTGTGAATAAATTTTCTTTTAATGTTTGCTACCCAGTTCTTACTCTGAGATCCAAATCTGTATCTTCACATGCCTTCTAGGTATCTTCAACTATATTTCCCACTGATACTTCAAAACTTAACATGCTCGAAAAATGCATCATCACTTTGTTTCTCACTCAAAATCTTGTCATTCTCTTGTATTCACTATTACGTCTCTATGGCATAGTTTGACATAACACTCTGTACTGTTCTTGCCTAATATTTACCACAGCTTAGAACTACACTTTTTGTTTATTTTGTTTATATCCTGTTTCCTCCACTAGATTGTAACATGTACATGGATGAGAACTATGTCTGTTTAGCTCACCACCCTATTTCCAGAAGTTAGTACATAGTAAGCATCAATACATTTTTGTTGAATGAATGAATGGTACCATCATCTATTCAGTCACCCAAGCCAAAAACTCGAGAGTAACTTTCCCTCACTTGCCATGTTTTCACTCAACTTTTATAGATTTTACTTCTTCAGCTCTCAGATTTATCTGTCTCCAGTGCTGCTGCTCTAATCTCACATCATTTCTCAAAACATACAATGATGTTCTTTTAAAGGCTTATTTTCATTACGTAAAATTTCTGAAAAGTGCTACTCTCAGTTATTTCCACTATCATGGAACTTTGCTCACAATATATTTTGACATGGAATTTTAAATTTCCGTTACCTTTACAGCTTATATCATACAGTTTTCTACTTAATTATATTCATTTTGTATATGAGTCACAAAGGCTACCATCACAAAACATGTGACAGACAACAATATTATAAAATAAATATTTATTGCTGTTGTCATTATCTCAATTTTACAAATGGGGAACTGAAGCTCATAAAGCTTAAGTAACTTCCCAAGGCCACTATAGCTAGTAAATGACAAAGAGAGACTTTGACCCCAGATTTGTTTGACTACCAAAGTTTTTTTAGTACATCATTTTTCCTCCAGTCATTAGCAGCTGTCTTGTCATTGACAGCATCTGACTAGCTTTTCATAATTTCTGAAATACTCTCACATATCATCTTATTGAATCCTATTTCAATGGTCAGAATCTGAAGCTCAGACAGAAGTCCCTTGGCCAAAGTCACAGGGTAAGCTGGTGGAATCCAAGTCTTCTGACTCTCAGTCCATAACTCTTTCCATTATGTCATGCTTCCTTTGTAAGAACTCTCAGGCATGAATCTCATTTCTTCCTCATGTTCTCCATAGCACTCAGCACAGAATTGAGCATAAAGTAGCTGCTTATTGTGTTTCTTGATTTTCTTGACAAGAAAATGCTCAGGATTTTTTACAAATATAACTCCTTGACAACTTGAGTAATATTATCTATTACTTTAGCTTCTTAGAAAACAGAAATGTTCTTGAATTAATCTACTCACTAACTACATGGTCAAATCTTCATTACTTTTTGCTTTCAAATCTTCAGTATCACTCTGTACATTATTTTAAACAGTATCAAATAATCTTATTTTATGATCTCTTCTTCTAATCAATTTCCCTTTACCTTTAATCTAGACTTCAACTTAAATACCACTTCAGAGAAATAGCAAATAACTTTTTTACATACCTAAGAACTATCACTATTGTCCTCCTTTACAATATTCTTATGCTCAAATACACAGTTAGTTGAAGATGGTTCTTGTCACAATCATTCACACTTCATGTGGAGATTTTCTTTTAGTCTGTGGACATTAGCACAATCATTGTTGCTACAGATGAAGCAATACCGATACAATGCAGTTTTTTTCTAGGGGGAAGGATTCAGTCCTGGGTGAAAGGATATAGTGACAATGAGTAAGGAGCTTGAAAATGACCCACCCTGCTGCCAACATTGCTGCAGATCTCTTGGTGGAGAGCCCAGATCCATTCCAGTAAGCTGCTCAAAATGTTTGATTCCATTTTTTATTTGGTTGCCAATTTATTAAGTGGTTAACCTTGGACTGTATCTATCCAGCATTTAATTAAGGCCAGTTTGAAATACCTTCAGAAACCTTACTAATTTCAATACACTAAGCTGGCACATTTATAAGCATCTAGTGGTTGCTGAAATACTAAATCATCTTCACTAAAATACAGTAGTTGCCAGCAGAGCATTAATCAATTCAAGAGCTAATTGTTAAGCTGAAAGAGTAAAGCAATTTAACATTTCTTCTCCAGAATATATAAGCAGCTCATACGACTGAATAAGAAACAACCAAACAACCCAATCCAAAAATGGGCAAAAGACCTAAACAAGCAATTCTCCAGGGAAGACATACAAATGATCAATAGGAACATGAAAAAATGCTCCATATCACTAATTATCAGAGAAATGCAAATCAAAACTACCATGAGGTATCACCTCACACCAGTCAGAATGGCCATCATTCAAAAGTCCACAAATGACAAATGCTGGAGAGGCTGTGGAGAAAGGGGAACCCTCCTACACTGCTGGTGGGAATGCAGTTTGGTGCAGCCACTGTGGAAAACACTGTGGAGATTCCTCAAAAGGCTAGGAATAGACTTACCATATGACCCAGGCATCCTGCTCCTGGGCATATATCCAGAAGGAACCCTACTTCAGGATGACACCTGCACCCCAATGTTCATAGCAGCACTATGTACAATAGCCAAGACATGGAAACAGCCTAAATGTCCATCAACAGATGACTAGATAAAGAAATGGTGGTATATTATACAATGGAATACTATTCAGCCATAAAAACGTACAACATAACGCCATTTGGAGCAACATGGATGTCCCTGGAGAATGTTATTCTAAGTGAAGTAAGCCAGAAAGAGAAAGAAAAATACCATATGAGATCGCTCATATGTGGAATCTAAAACAAAACATAAATACAAAACAGAAACAGACTCATAGACATAGAATACAAACTTGTGGTTGCCAAGAGGGTAGGGGGTGGGAAGGGGCAGACTGGGATTTCAAAATGTAGAATAGATAAACAAGATTATACTGTATAGCACAAGATCCTGTGGTAGCTCACAGCGAAAAAAAATGTGACAATGAATATACATATGTTCATGTATAACTGAAAAATTGTGCTCTACACTGGAATTTGATACAAGATTGTAAAATGACTATAACTCAATAAAAAATGTTAAAAAGAACAAAAAAAGACAAAACAAAAGAAAACAAAAAATAATGTTTATTAAATAATGTGTATTAAATAACATGTAAGAAATTAAATCAGGTATATGAAACATTATACAAAATGTAGATTATCTGAAATATGTTTTTAAAAGACAGATGCTATAAAATTGGTTACAAAAATAATTTAAGCATAGGTTGTTTGCTAGGGAGAAATAAAAATAAATAGAAAATAAGAAGCTGTATATATTCATTCACTCAACAAATAAATTATGAAATGCTTACTATCAGCTAGGCCCTGTTCCAATTACTGGGGAGACTGCATAAAATGAAAGAAAATTTCTGCTTACATTCTCATAGTCAATGTAGGCAACAAACGAATAAATATATACTATATTAGGTGGTGGTAAATGCTAAGAAGAAAATTGAAGTGGGGTAAATGGAGAGAATGACAGAGTGAGAGTGTGAAAGCAAGCCTCATTGATAAGGTGACATTTCCACAGAAACCTGAATAAACAGTGTAACTAAAACATGCAGGTACTGGGGGGAGGAGCATTCAAAGCAGTGAGTATATCAAATGCAAATGACCGAAGGCATAAGTATCCTTGGCATTTTTGAAAAAGAGCAAGGAGGTCAATGTGGCTGTAGTGTGGAGCCAGGACAAGGGTTAGGCACTCACACAACTCTGAGAGTGAGTGTCTCCCTAAATTCTCTGCCCTGGATGCCTGTCTTGCCTCACTCTAGTCCTGGCCCTTCTAAGGTGGAATGAGCAAACAAAGAGAATGGTCTGGGAAACCATGGCAGATTTTGAGAAGATATACGATATTATTTGACTTACAGTTTAACAGAATCACTCTAGCCTTTCTGAGGAGACAGAATGTAGGGAGTACAGTGATAGTAGCAAGAAGATCTGTTAAGAGGCTATTAAGGTAGAATAGGTAAGAGTTAATGTGAGCTTGGATAGGGTAGTAGCAGTGGAGGTAGTAAAAGAGGTTTGAATTCTATGTATAATTTGAGTAATATAGCCAAAATAACTTTTTTAAAAATCTTTTTGGGGGGGGGTAATTAGGTTTATTCATTTATTTATTTTTAGAGGAGGTTCTGGGGATTGAACACAGGACCTCATGTATGCTAAGCATGTACTCTACCACTTGAGCTATACCCTCCCCCAAAGAACTTTTTAAAAAATATGCACAGTTTATTAACTGTCGGTTATACATCAGTAATGCAGTGAAAATTTGCATCTACTTATTCAAATAACTGTTGAATGCCTAGGGAAGGGAGGAGGAGCAATATAGGGGTAGGAGAAAAAAAAAGCGTTATTATGGGAGTGTATGAAATCATCTGTGTGAAACTCTTGAAAATTGTAAAGCATTATAGAATTTAAGGAATTTTTCATACAATTTTTTTAAAAATTAAAAATTTAAAAATTTAAATGCCTGTCTAGAAATACACTACATAAAGTAACAATTGTTTGCTTAGCCCAAGAAAATAATTATAACTAGGACCATGCAATATGAAGTTCTGTTGAATAAATACAAGAAAGGAGCAATACTGCAAATTCAGGTCTCTTTGAATTCCATATGTTGGGGTTTTTTTCATTTTTAAAAAATTTAACTATAGTTAGCTTATAATATTGTGTTAATTTCAGGTGAATAGCTTCAGATTCTTTTCCATTATAGGTTATTACAAGAAATTGAACATAGTTCCCTGTGCTCTACAGTAAATCCTTATTGTTTATCTATTTCATAAATAGTAGTGTGTATCTGTTATTCCCACAGTCCCTCCCCCGTTCCCCTTTGGTAGCCCTAAGTTTGTTTCCTATGTCTATGAGTCTATTTCTGTTCTTTAAATAAGTTCTTTTATGTCATTTTTAAAGATTACACATATAAGTGATATCATATATTTGTCTTTTTCTTTCTGACTTACTTCACTTAGAGTGATTATCTCTGGTTCCACAAAAGAACTTCTTGATAGATTAGATGTGAAGTATTAGAGAAAGAGGAGTCAAGGGTTGACTAAAAGTCTAGAAGAATAGAGTTGTCACTTACCTTAATGGAGAACAGTGTGGTAGAAGGTGGGGAAGGAAGAAATAAAGTTTAGTTTTAAATATGTGAAGCTTCAGATATCCATTAAACATCTATGTGAATATGGCAGTTGACTGTACACATCTGGAGTTGAGGAGAGAGTTCCAGTCTGGAGAGATACATTTTGGATATGTCAAGATATAAATATCATTTAAAGTATTGGATTGGATAACATCACCTAAAGTGTAAGTATAGAAAAAAAAAGTCTGAGGTCTAAACTCTAACCTTAACTTTTGAAATTGTCTTTCCACCATAAACAATTTAAAAGGTGGACAAAATATATGCAACAACAGTTTTCAGATAGTAGAAAACAGAAGCAAAGGATTGTGAACCCTGAGAGAAGGAAAACAAATGAGGTAGGCCCTATGATTATTTTGTGCTTGAAGACACCTTCTGAACCATGGTGCTGGGAAAAGAATCCCAAGCATAGCACAACAATCTTTCTGAGTTAAGACAGAGAATCGAGTTAGAGGATGCTTGGGATGCTAGAATTTTGGGGTTGGAGAACTAAAGAGGGGGAGAACTAGTCAAAAAAAGACCCCCAGAAATCTGTACAGGGGTCCTCTTGAGTCTTTGGCTGAGTGATAATCCACACATGTGTAGGATGAAACCCCATGAGGCAAACCCAGTAACAACTACCCAGAGCTCACACAAAGCAGAGAACTATTTGAATTCTGCCCAGCCAGAGTAAAGATACCTCAGATTAATGTTGGGACATTCAGTAGAGACCCTAAGTGTCATGCCTTAGTAAATTAGTCATGAAAAAAAGGTTATCTAGACCTTCCTTAGCAGAACTTTAAAAATAAATCTTAAAGAAATCACCTTGATACAAAAGTAACTTAACTGTTCACCAAATTTCAGCACTCTAAAAATAGACAACAAAGTTCATTCCCCAAAAATATTTGTTCACATAGTCTAACATCCAATGAAAAATTACCAGGCATGCAAGTGTTACTCATACCAGGAGGAAAATTGTGGAATAGAAATGGATGCAGAAATGATAGAAATGATATAGACAGCAGAAAAATACCTGAAACAAGTATTATAAATGTTAAAATAGCAAAAACAACCCCAAATAACCCAATTAAAAATAGGCAGAGAAACTATATAGACATTTCTAGAAAGAAGATATAGAAATGACAAACAGGTATATGAAAAAGTACTTAACATCACTCATCATCAGAGAAATGCAAATCAAAACCACATGAGATATCACCTCACACCTGTTAGACTGCCTTTTATCAAAATCACAAAAGATAACAAGTGTTGCTGAGGATGTGCATAAATGGGAACATTTGTACGCTGTTAATGGGAATGTAAGTTGGTATAGCCATTATTGAAAACAGTATGGAGTTTCCTCAAAAAATTAAAAATAGAACTACCATATTATCCAGCAATTTCACTTCTGGGTACTTATCCAAAGGAAATAAAATAACTAACTTGAAAAGATATATGTGAGTTTATAAATGGTGTTTAAATCCAAGAGAGAGGATAAGATCACCAAGAGAGTACGTGTAGTAGAGAAACGACAAGGACTAAGAACTGAAACTTTAGGCACTCTAATATTGAGTTCAAGGAGATCAGGAAGAACCATTAAAAAACTTGAAGGACTGGTAAATGAGGTAAGAAAAGAATTAGGAGAGTATGGTGTGCTGGACAGCAGTAAAGAATGTATTACAAGAGGGAGGACGTGTCAAATGTCTTTTATGCCTCATTTTATGTGCTTCTGGACTATATATATATATATATAAAATAATTTTTTTAATTTTTAAAAAATGTTAAAATGTATTTATTTTTTAAACTTTTTTGTTGAAGTATAGTCAGTTTACAATGTTGTGTCAATTTCTGGTGTACAGCACAATGCTCCAGTCATACATGAACATACATATATTCATTTTCGTATTCTTATTCATTATAGGTTACTACAAGATATTGAATATAGTTTCCTGTGTTATACAGTATGAACTTGTTGTTTATCTATTTTATATACAGTAGTTAGTGTCTGCAAATTTCGAAGTCCAAATTTATCCCTTCCAAACCCTTTCCCCCTGGTAATCATGTTTGTTTTCTATGTCTGTGAATCTGTTTCTGTTTTGTAAATAAGTTCGTTTGTGTTTTTATTTAGATTCCACATATAAGTGATGTTTTTGTTCAAGACAGGGCTGCAGCAGCTGTATGCAGTGGTAACTTAATGCTACTTCTTTCAGTTGTATCTCTGCTACGACCAGGTGGGGCTTCTCTGCTATGACCAGGTGGGACACCTGCTCAATGATTCTAGATCATGAACAAACCTGCAAGTGCCAGTGGGTTAACAGCATCTAAGATTACCTTTGGTCAATGGGAGATGAAATCTGATAGATAAACAATCTTCTCTTCTATGTCTGGTGGAAAATTCTGAGGCATATTCCGCACAGCTCCAAAGAGAGTCTTTAGTGGGAATAATCCGCAGTTGCCTTCAGTAGTAAACAGATTAATAATATACCCTTGAATTGATGGTCCCTATTTTCTTGGTTCATTCTTCTCAGTATCCTTCTCCTGCTTGTTGAATCACCTCCCCAAATAAGCTAACTACATGCAAGTCCTTGTCTCAGGCTCTGCTAGGGGTTTTGAGGGGAAGCTAAGTTAGAGGGCATGGTCAGATAGGACAAATGCTGCTGATTAGATGAGTAAGATGAAGACTGAGAATTGACCATTGGATTTAGCAAGGTAGAATCATTTATCACATTGACAAGAGTTATGTGGAAGGTAGATTCAAAGGCTGGAGTGGGTTCAAGAGGGAATACGTCTATTTTCTCAATGATACGTGGCAAGGTCATAGGCTAGGAGTGGAGGTATGGAGGAGGTGGAGGTATTGGAGGTATGATGAAAGAGAAGTGTGAAATAGCCCATTTAAAGAGTTGGAAAATAAACTGAAGGGAGAGATAAAGTGGAAATGCCTGGTGGTACTGAAGGCCCTCTTGAAATTTGTGGTTGTGTGTTTTTCTCTAACTACATTCATCTGTTTAGACAAGAATGTGGAATAAGTGGGTATATTTAGCTAAAATTCAAACTTTGTTAGGCTAGGGGCATGCTGGGGGAGGAAGGGTCAAGGGTGTCGTGATGAACAAGGATGTAAGCTTGATAAGAAGGTCTCGAGGTGCATGATGACAAATTAAAAAGTTGTTGGGGGGGCTCAATGTTGGGTTGTGTTTAAGAATAATATAAGTGAAAGGCCAACATTAAAATTATTCTGATCTCTTTTCATTCAATGATTTTTATCAAAGTTAGTTAATTAAATATACTATTATATATTATATACAAGTCATGTCATGATAAGTCCTCAGAATGTAAGAGGACAGTAATAACTATTCTGGGACACAGGCATAAACTGAGACTGTCCTGGGCAAATCGGGACATGTTATAACTGTACTAATATAGCCAATTTTATACTGAAAGAAGTAGATTGTTAGTAGTTAAGAGCACAAAATTTTTAGAGTCATGGATGCTGGATTTGAAATCAGGCACAAAAAGCCCAAGTAACTTACCAAAGGTACCTAGCACACGACGGAGCTATAAACTTTTGGATGAAACTCAATCAAGATTGCCTCCTCCATCTCATACTGCCATGTGTGTTATTACACTTAATCTTCTTTTATTTTTTTTTTATTCTTAATTTTTTGAGGGAGGAGGTAGCTTTAATCTATTTTTATTTTAATGGAGATACTGGGGATTGAACCCAGGACCTTGTGTATGTTAAGCACACACTCTGCCCCTGAACTACACCCTCGCCCCCCTATCTTCTGATTCTAAATTCAGTGTTGCTTCTGGACTTCAGATTATGTGCTAGCCTTTTATGCAGTAATTAACCTTTTCACCTTCTCAGATCCAATCTCCATTATGTTTATTTGAAGTTCTGTTGAAATAGATTTCAATGTCCCTACAATTAATGACTATGGCTGATACCACATCCAAATCTGACCCTTCCTTTAGAATACTCTACTTTTAGGCCTCTTGATTCCTACTAATTTCATGTCTCTCTACCTTCTCCCTAAAAATACCCCTAAAAAGGAGGTATTTCAAGATGAAATGAGGATATATTTACTAAATAGGTTTTTTTAATTTAGTTTGTAATGTGACATATAGAAATATCTAGTTTGATCATGGCTTGTTTTGAATTTATTAGCATGGCTCAACTAAAAGGATAAAGGAGTGCTTTGTTAAATAAATATATTTTTGTATTTAAAAATAACTTTCAAATAAATACTTTAAAATTGCTGGCAAAATGAATGATTAATTAAGAATGTGTATTATACTTTCAAAATAACGGAGACACAAGAAATCCATTTTATAAATGGTACAGAATTCCATTTTTACCAAATAAACAAGTAGCCAGATATATGACTCCTAGGGGAATAGAAGTGGAAATTCTTAATATCTGGAATGGATAGGACAGGAATGGCTCTGGATACTCTGTTCTGGGGCTCTGGAGTTCAGGAAACATGTTCCAGGGGTTATAGATCATTCTGAGGATACTAGATCCCCAAATAGTCTACTTCCTCAGATCAGCCAAGTCAGAAAGCCCCTTTTGTCCTTTCTGGCTTCTAGGGGTTTTCTGGCTTCTATAGCAGTAGCTCCTCCTAATGGGCAACCTTCCCTGCTGTGTTTCATGCTTACTGCCTTTCAGAAGAGACATCCTTTTTATGACTCCCTCCCTCCAACCCCTGGCAGACCTCGGGAATGGAATCTACAAATCCCATAGAAAGCCTAGGCTAATTCAGTCCTAAAGCCACATTGTAACTGACTAAGTATAAGAGGTCCAGATATTCCATTGTTTTTATATTTCTTTTAATCCCTAACCCAGTGAGAGAAAGAAAAAGGAAAGAATGACCTCTGTCCTCAACTACTAATTTCTTTGATTGTTACTATGGCCAAGTTTAGTTTAAAAGTACACAAAACCCACACAAGTGTTCAGTCTTCAGACATGTTACTAGCTAAGCACAACACCCAAATGACTGATGGATTAAATTTATTCTAAACTTTCATTATGTTGTTTTAGAGACAGCCTCACATATACATTGTACATTAGTTCCCTCAGCTATAACATTCTTCCACATTTGTGCTGAACCTTGTACATTAAAATATATTTCTGCTTTAATGACTCTCACAAAATCTCTAGGCTTTATTACCTTCATTTTACAGATAAGGAAAGTAAAGATCCAGAAAGGACACAGGGTAGAGAAAGAAGCAGCAAAAACTGTGGCCAAGGAGTCAGCAGACCTGGATTCTCACATTCCTAACTTTGTCCCTAACACACTGTGTGGTTATGAATGAGTCACTTCCCCTCTCTGAGCCTCTGTATCTGCATTTATAGAACGAGGTGATAGGGCTTTCTCAACTCTCTTTGCATATTATAAACACCTGGGAGCTTTAAAAAAAAATCCATTCCTCATCCTCACCTCCAAGGATCCTGATTTAATTGGTTTCAGGGTACTGCGATTTCCACACTACCACTGTGACTCAGAAGAAGCCAGTCCAGGGAAAGACATAAATTCAGTCTGGTATTTCTTTCTGAAGGAGAGAAACCTTGTCATTTACGATAAGATCTAAGTACTATGGGGACATGTCCTAGAAGGGAGTTTGAAAGGCTGAGAGTGTTAGTGTGTATACTGTAACTTTGAATCTCTAGGTGAGAGCTCAACACTCCATCAATATCTCCCCTTTCTCTCTCTCTCTCTCTCTCTCTCTCTCTCTGTCTCTCTCTCTCTCACACACACACACACAGAATCACTCCAGCAGAAGTGCTGTAGGGGTTTGAAAAAAAATGCTGACATAAGTCAAGGACAAAAAGGAATTTAAGTATACAACTGATGCAAGAGGTTAGTAAACTGGACTTTTAGGTGAGAGAAACAAACTGATTATGAAGCTTTTTTCTTTCAGATGCATTTTTTCCTTAACTTTTGTTTTTCTTTCTAGACTCGCATGTAGTATTATTTCCCACTAATTTTTTCTCTTTTTCCTTCAATACAGGCCCATCTTCTCCTTATTGGAAGGCCTTTACCTCCATTTGAAGGGGACACTTTTAAAAAATGTACACAGTAAAATTGTTTAAGCTAATTTTGGTATTAGTGTTCCTTTCCTTTTTAGCGTTTCTTTTTGTCATCAGAGTGGTGAGGCTTTAAAGGCTAAGATTAAAGTGTAGACCTAGGAGAAAAGGGCCAAGGGAGTCATTCAGTCTTCCTTTAGTTCAGGCCTTAGAACATAGGTTCAAAATGAGCATTCAGGATGCATATATGGCTCACCTCATCTTATCGCAATAAAACATACAGGTGACTTGAGGTTAAAGCCCTATATTAACAAAACTAAGGTGTTCACCTGAGTGATCTTAGTGACCTGCAACAGCCATGTTGATCATTTCTGCAAGGACTTGGGCATTTCCAAATACTTGTCATCTGTGCCTTTTACTATTAGAGACACAACCATTATCTGGTACAGTCAAAAGGATTGTCTTAACAGTTGGAGATGACAACTTGTATGTCAGGATTATGCCCTTTTTGTCCAGGTAACTTGCCAGCAAATACACATGAGAACAACATATATAGCTTTGATTGTAATGACAGCAAAATCTCTTAATAATGAGCAGTGTCATTCCTAAGATGTCTTTCCTTGAAAGCTATGTGTCTTGTTCATTCTGGCCTTTGAAAGCAGCAATATTGGTTTGAGGGTCAAGATAAGAATATGTGCCTAGATTAGGATAAAGAGACCAAGGATTTCAGTTTTATCAAACCTTAGACCAAAGGTTCAAAAGGGGTAATGACCATACATAATCCAGCCTAAATCACCAGAGTAAAAGACTAATTGAGGATTTCGAGTTTGAGAATTTTGGCTACATTCACAACTAATCAAAAGTCTAGTGGATAACTACAAAGTGTTTGATCTGAGCAACTAGAAATTTGGAATTGGCATTTCAGGACATAAGAAAGGCTGCAAAGGTTTGGTCTGAACATGTTACACTTGAAGTTCCTACCAGAGATGTGAAATAGGCAGTTGAATATTTATGTAAAGAGCAGGTTCTAAGGACCAGTCCCTGGGATATTTGAATATAAAGAGGTGAGGGAGATGAGCGGACCCATCAAATAATACAGAGAAAGAGAAGACAGTGAAGTAAGAGGAAAACCAGCAGAGTGTGCTGTCCTGAAGAACAACTGGTAAATGTGTTTTTAGGAAGAGATAGTGAGCAATCGTATTCAATGCTGCTGATAGGTCAGGTCAGGTACAGTGAGGACTGAGAAATAAATGCTGGACTCACAAAAATGGAGGTCATTGGAGAAGAGTTTTGGTACATTGCTTGGAGTGATAGCATTATTTCATTATTCACCTGGAAAAAATTTTCAGAATTCCCTTATGCTCATCTTTTCTTACATGAAAAAGCAAGAATTAAATCAGTGAATGCATTCAATACTTTTATGACCTTGCCCATAGACATGAAACCATACCATATCAATGGGATATTTTTATCAACTAAATGCTTTGACTGCATGTAAGAATGATCTATAAGGCATAGGGAACTATTGTGTATGAGAATAAAAGATAGTGTAGCTTTTAGAATATGTCTATGTGATGCTGAAATAGAAAAAATCTAGTCAACCAAAAGAATATTTTATTTTTATGTTGAAAAATAACTTGTTTAGCCAATTTTTCCTGAATGTATTTACTTGACCAGTTTTCCTGCTATTATGCTGATGGAGCCTAAGTGAACATATGTGCATTCATGTACATGCACTGGCTTAGACATGTTGTTTGAAGAGTTCAGTAAGATAAAGTTTCTTTTGATACTAAGAAGAAGAACATTTTGAGAATTTGTTACTCCTCTAGTTGAACTAGGGGCTTCATTTCCATGCAGAAAGAGTCCTTCAAACAAGTCAGACAATACATAGGTTCAGGAAGGCAAATTTACTACATTTCTGAGCACCACAATAAAGCCTTATATACTTTAAAGATTGTCAGTTATCTCTAACTCTCTTTGAATGAATGTGATTAAAGATGTAAGGGAAAAGCACTAGTCTAGTGTACCTCTTTAAGTTCATATGTCTCCTTATATCCACATACTTGCCTTAACGTCTGCAGTGGAGCCACAATACTACCCCATTGCTGCTGAGGCTTGAGATACCAAGGTACATACTTGGGCACCCATGCATGCACTACCCAAAAGTGCAGAAGAGTTAATGTTCCACAAGTTAATGTTCCATATTTGATTAATGAGATGGGAGCTAGGAGATGAATTCTACTCCCTTTCTCACCCAGATGGGCTGACATACAGAATGGCCTATTATCAGAGATTGAGAAATTAGCTTGTCATGAAATAGACTGCTCTCCTTCCTTCCCTACCTCTTTTTCCTTACTGCTGCTTCCCTGGGATTTCACACAAACTTTTGCTTAAAGCTCCATTTTCTTAGAAACTCAGTTTAAGCCATCTAGAAATTAGGAAGTCTGGAATTAAGCCATAATTCCACCCAAACTTATATCTGTGTGACTTTGGGCAGGTTATTTTCCCTTTCTGTGCATCTTGTCCTCCAACTAAAAAATGTTGATATTAGAGTAGATATTCTGGCTCTGAAATAATGCCAGGGTAAAGAATGCCAGTATGAAGGAGGTGATGAGAAAAGGTAAGGTATTATACTGACCAGTGGTCATCAATGGATTGCTTACAGTTGAATCAAAAGAATACATTCAGTATAATCAATGAGCTTGAATGTTAACAGCTCCAAATCAATCTCAAGTCCCAACATAGTTTTAGTTCTCCTTTCTGCAGAAAGAAATTGAATTAGTTTTCCTGGGCCTATAAAGAGAAGGTCAAATAAACTCTTACCCTCTCTGGCACACTACTGGCTCTGTACCATAATCAGTATGAGAAATGGTAACTGGCTGCAGCATGTTTTCAAAGGGAGAAGTGAGGAAGTTTGTAATGCCACCATATTGGGAAGCAAGACAGCCAATACACTGTGTCTGCAGCTATTGCTTCACTACTAGCATGTTTGTTTCAAATCTTAGGCTGCAGGTGGACTGGAGTTAGGGAAAGAACCATTTACCACTTGAGGCTTGTGATACCAGAAAGGTTTACATTACTTGGGAATCAGACAGCCTAGGTTCAAATCTTAACAAGCTTTGTTGCATTTGGCAAGTCACTTAACCCCTCTGTACTTCTTCAGTTTTCTCATCGGTAAAATGGCAATCTTAATAGTATATACATTGTAGAGTTGTTGTGAGGGTTAAATGAGATAATATAAGTAATGTGTTTAAAATAGTACCCAGTACATAGTAAGCACTATGTAAGTGTTCACTATATTCATTATAGCTATTGTGTTGAGGAAAGATGGGCTGGAACCAAAGAAAAACTCTTGGCTAAAGCTATATGAAATGTATCAAGGGACCAATACGTGAAAAGCAGTAGATTTAGAGGATAACAGATGATTTAACTGCAAAAATTGCTAAGCAGGAAACACCCTCTAAATATTCCTGTTTATACAATACATGACACAAAGTAGGAAAATAATGAAAACAGAGCCTCTCTGCAGGATTTAGAGTTCTTTCGTATATATTTTAAATATACATGTGCAATACATTAAAATATAGAGAGATGTGTGAATATATATATTTACACATATATATGTGTGTGTATATATATATATATATATCTCACAGAGGGGATACATATGCACACTCACTCACATGTCCATGTGCGTACCCCAACAGGACCCATCTATAGGTAAACTAGATGCAGTCCATATCAGGCCAACTTGGACACAAATGAAAGCCCTAACTCGGCAACTCAGCAGCAGAGAGCAGATTGCAACTGCATCTGAGTACCCCTTCAGTTTCATCTACCAAGTGTAAGGCCATTTAGAAATACACTGAGAAGAGCTCCTCTGGGTGTATGGCAGAGCCCAGGGCCCCTCTGGCAGTGCACAATTTGCCTGAGTAAGGACTGCAGGATTGGGATATCAAGGAACTATCAAGGAGGAGAGACTTCTGTTATTTTGGGCCCTGAAAATAATAAGCAAACATCCATAGAATAACTTTAGATCCAGGAACAATACACTAGTGTCAAAGAATCTTTATATATCTCAGCTTTAAGCAGATTTCAGGCAGAAGCGAGGAAAAGTGTGTTGCTACTCATCACCGTCCAGCCTGACCCAGAGAACCGGGCACAACTTTTACTGGGGATAAGTTCGAAGTTCAATCAGGCAGACTTGTAAGGTTTTTTTTTAAAAAAGTTACTTAAAATTGAAGGACCTGAAAGCAACATAAGAGATTACAGATATTGGTTTGGGTTTATAAATGTTCCAAGAAGCCAAACCTTGTATATGGCACCATTTGCAGCAATATCACTAACATTATTAATAATCATCATAACATATTTATATATACAAAAATAGAGCAAAGCAATTCTAGAAGAAGAGGTGAAAGTGAAGGTGAGAGGCTTTGTGCAGCCCAAATGTCAGTTCACTTCAGGAAGATTCAGAACCAACAGAGACTGAGTGGCACATATTCCTATAGTATATATCCAACAAGGGGACATGGCTGTTCCCTTCTTCTTCTCCCTGTGTATGACTATACATTTCTCCCCACCTCTCCACCCTGTAATACATATCCATGCACACTGTAAAGAGATGATGGTACACAGAGTCTGGAAGTCTTAAATTAAGTTGGAGCACCTTGATTTCAAGCAAGTGCCCTCAATCTTCAAATTCCTTAGTGAATTTTGGATTCACTTACAGAGGGAAACTGTATCTAATTCTTGTGTCTTTTAGCAGCAGTCCTTAGTAGCCTGCCATTGCCACTGCAGCCTTTTCCCATTGAAGGGGATTCACAGCGCAGGCTCTTGGTATTGTTTTTAAAAGAGAAGTCAGTTCTCTGCATTATACATTTTTCATCTCAGGTTCCCACTGGTGCTGAAATTTAGGTTCTTAGGCAACTACCATTTCAAGCAAAGCCAGGGGCAAGCACAGTGTGTGCAGCAAAGGGTAGGTGCAATGGCGAAGATACAGCTTGTTAAGGTTTCCTTAAGCTCTTCTTTTCCATACTTGAGCTTCTACAAGGTGACAGAGCCAAAGGTTATGTCCACTGGGGGCAGCCACGATGTCTGGTAGTTAATTTGCTACCCAGTATGCACCACGTAAAGACTACCACACTAGCTTGTCATGATTCTTGAAAATTGAATGGGAATGGCTTTCTGTCATTGTTATTAGAGTCCTAGTAGAAATTTTCCATGACTTAATGTGGTGCAGGGTAGAGAATATTGAATTAGGAGTCAGAAGGCCTGTATTCCAGCCCCAATTCAGTGTGTGGTCAGTCAGTGTGTGGCCTTAGGCAAATCCTTTTCTATTTCCAGGCCTCAGTTTTCCCATCTGTAAAATAAGGGCATTGAACTAGATTAACAGTTAAGATTCCTTCCAGCTCTAGAGTTTTATGACTTTTTATGTCCATTATTAAGGCCTGAGCCATGCAGTCTCAGGGCAGTTAGCTTCTAAGAGAGAACAGACCTCTGTAATATCCTTTGCTTTATTCATTTAGCTATAAAGCACGTCTGCCTTTGGCACTTGGGTCAGACATACAAAGTTATGAGCATCCTGATTTACTACCCTACTCAGCATGCTAGTGGAATCTGTCAGTACTGTAAGTTGATTATCGGAAAAGGGAGTAAAATTTCAACGAATTAAACTTGGAAATGTAAGATAAATTTGATTCATATGCTCACAAACTGGTGAGTGTGGTTATGAGTGCACACACACTATTGCTAGTGATTAGTTCATTACAGTAATCCATTTCCCTTAATAAAAATTAGTAAGTAGTATAACATAGCAAAGTTTTGTGTTAAAATAAACACCTATGGAAAAACAGCACTTTTTGACATGTTAGAGAGAGAAAGAGGGGCAGGTAGAAAGAGACAAAGATAGAGCAACAAAGTAGAAATAAAGGCAGAGAAAGGATTCATCTGAGAGAGAGGGAGGGAAGGAGAGAGAAACAAAAGAGAGGAAGAATAAAAGTTGAGTGGGTGAGAATGAAGTGGTAAGGAATATAGAACAGAGTAACAGAAGAAGAGGACAAAATGAGAAAGAGAGAAGACTAAAGAAGAGAAGGGTAGTAAACAGGGAGAAAGTGTCAGATTCCCTGGAATATTGAACGCTGTTCCACATGGACCTGTGAAAACCATCTAAAAAGAAAGTTTCCAAAGGCACAGTGGAAAGCAGAGTGACGTTCAGAGCCTGCATCGAGAGGCATGACATTGGGGAGCCCCTAAACCTCCACGTTGCTGGCTCTGTCAGTCCTCAGTGTCCAACTCTCATGCTTATAGATCACCTGAATTTGCCATGACAGCCATAAGGGCTGAGATGGCAGGGTGTAAAAAGGCTGAAGAGAAGGGGGATAGATACTGTGAGAAAGAACAAGGCATCCTGCACCAGGATGTACTCGACCATTCCCCTGACACTGCAGGAACAAAACTGGTGAAGCCCTAACTTTGGCTGCTTTACTCCTTCTCCCCTTCTTCAAAGATGAGGTGAATGCTTTACTGATGAGGGCAAGAAGGAGAAAGCTCTGGATACATTTTGTGGGAAGGTCATACAGACTTCTCCTGGGCCTTAGGGAAGGGTGCACTACCAGAAGAGATTTTTCTGCACACAGTGTTGGTATGACTTTTACAGCGGCAGCCTGGTCGCCTGAGGCTGTCATAGCCCTGTTGGCACAGATGGAGGCATCCACGGGTAGGCAGGTAGCAGCACAGGCAGGGTAAAAAGAGGGAGATGAGGCTCATGGCTGCCCAGCGGACGAAGCAAGAGCCAGGCCCACAGGAGCAGGGCTCATCGGCGCAGTTGTCTTCATCATCAGTGGAACAGTGGTAGAAGAGGCCCTTAACACAGCAGAGACAAGTGCCATAATCGAGGAGGCTCTCAGCAGAGCAAAGGCAACGCTGGTTGCACAGCCAGCAGGAAGGGAGAGTGCGAGCTGCCGTGCAGAGGACACATTTGCAGCGCCCACATTCCTCGCAGATGAAAAGGTGCTCACTGGAGTGCACTGCAGATTGCTCAGCTTCTCCCTTCAGAGCACCATCAGCCTTTGGGTGGGCTCCTGTTCCAGGCTGGGTTCGGATGATGGACTGGCCTGAGGGTGAGGGCGTAATGCTGGCCAAGAGCCTTTGATCAGAGGCAGTGGTGCTATGGGACATTGAGCTGGCAATGCTAGATTGGCTCAGGTGCTGAGGCAAAGGCTGCAATTGATGGCACTGGCTGAGACTGCGGGGGAGAGCAGTAGGCATTGTAGCCAGGGACCAATCAGATTTGTGGGTTTGCACGATAAGGGAGGGGCTGGAGAGGGCCTGTTTACAGGGGACAGGAGGACGGTCCACATAATCATTGCTAGCATGAGTAGAGCGCAGCTGTTCAATAGGCAGAATTTGTTGGAAATCGTCTGTCACTGTGGCATCCATTTTGTGTTGATTCTTGAGTTCTGAGTGGTTTTGGGTTAGGGTGGCACTTGCGGTGATAAAGAGCCCTCGTAGTTACATGGACCTTAGGGCACATCAGAAAATCCTAGGAGAGAGGGACCAGAAACAGTAAATGAGAACACACAGGCACCAGTATTTTGCAGGGAACCAACAAAACTCAGGCCCTATCACCACCACTACCTTAAATCACTTTAGTCTTCAAGTTACTCCTTTATTCTGTAATTGACCTTACCTACTTCTTTACAGGCAAGTCTGGTCATCTCATCCAGACAATAAAGCACATTGGGAGCAAAGATCAGATTGTTGATTCCTTTTGTATTCCATCATATGACTAGGGCCAAAGCAGCAGTTAGCTCATTCCAATATTTGCTAACAAAGAAATCTAGGCCTTGAGCATCAAAATTCTAATAAAAATAAAATGGAACCTCATTTCAGATGCAAAGGCCACTTCTTAAAGCAATGATGATATGAAGGAGAAAACCTCAAAAGTCTTCCATGAGAAGTTGTATATATATATATTCAATCAAAATTTTCCTTTTACTGGAATTTATAAGCAGAAATAAACAGATGAGAAAGGACATTGTTGAGTCAAAGAATATGGGCAAGCAAGCAAGTTGCAATAATACCACAGAAATGGCAGAGACACAGAGGGCAGAAATTAGGCTAACTGTAGAATAGTAGAAAAAAGCCTTCCCCAAACTGTAAGAAATTCAAGGCTAATCATCTTGCAGTTCTCACCTTATAGGCTGCTTCAACTTACTGAGCAGGTAATTCTTTCTGAAGTGCAGCACGGCTCCAGAATCAAACTTTTGTATATGTAGGAGTAACACTGGGGATGAGGGAACCACAGAAGATGAGCCCTGAATTATTTCAAATAGCAGCTGTAATTGTACTTATTACACCATAAATCAAGTCTATATTGATGAGATTTCGTAGGCAGAATCTGCTTGGACTTCTTTTCTCTATCTTTACCTTACACAATAAACTGGCTTTCTTAAAGAGCAGCAATGTTTTTATACCGAACTCAGGCTAAGTTGAATATCTAGAAAACACGTACTTGTGTCTCCATTGTACCACAATCAGGAAGAGTTGGTTGCTCATTCTCTGAGGGATCTAATCAAGCCTAGTACCGATAATGGTGACCATGAGGAAAATATTGTATGAAATGCAGGTTACTGTATTGGTCCACCTGGAAGACTGAAGAGCTAAAAAAGATGTATACAAGGAAACCTAAACAAAAATCTAAGAGTCATCCTGGGGCATTAGGACCCAGGAAATCCTAACATGAATGAAGTATATATTTGAAATCCATTAGATTTCAGGCCTCCTCAAAATAGATTGATTACTCACATGACTGTTTGGGATGAAAAGCTTGAATGAGTAATAGAAGTGAACAAGTGAAAGAGGATGGTGCTTGATTAGGCTTCCATAAGTAAACAGAACATTAAAATGTGCCCAAAGCTCAGTAACAAGAAAAAAGAGATGTAGTTCATAAAGGACTCAGTGGCTAATAATATGATCAGACTCATTGCCTTTTGAGGCCATATCCCACTGCAAACTTGTTTAGTTTAATTTAAATCTGTTCATTTTTTGAAAAGAGGATTAATTTGGTTAAAAATAACTCTTCTGGCACATCACATAAAAGATCCAGTCTGCCTATAATTTTACTATTTAGCTAGTTGTTTTGGTGTTATTTCATCCAGCAGAACAGAATACAGATAAACACTATGGCGTTTTTAAGACTGAAATGTGTAACCTTTGTCAAATAACTTTCTTTCGTTCTCTATATAATTCTACTATCTGCATAATTCTACTATCTGTATAATTATAGGGGTGGACTAGGTGATTTTGAAGGACTCTTCCCTATTGTGGTCTGTAATTATATAACTACACAATTTGACAAAATAATTCTCTTCATCCACACCTTCTACATCTTCAATCTTTGAGGGTAAACTGGGCAGCTTGCCCTTGTCTACTTGGGCATTCAAAAGCAAAATGTTTGTCTCTTTTATTTACATGGACTCACAGCCCCCTGAAGTCTCACATCTCTACCTTTGCTATATCTTTATTAAGACTCATAGTCTCAGCATTAGAAAGGAACAGGTAGTTTTCATTTGAACACCCAAATAAATAAGGACACATTGTTCAGCTGGCTTGCATGGTATGTGGATGTAGGAGCTTTGGACTGGGAATAGTCTTTTGACAAATGCATAAGAAATGAATTTATTCCCCATTGATCAGATAAAGACTGTGTGAGGCCCTTCAAGTCCTTTACACTTGTAAGAACAATAACATACATGCTGGATGCACTTGAGACTCACTGACTTCCCAAAGGAAACTGGATTCAAACATAAGGAAATTCCCCAAGGATCAATGACTCAAAGGAAGGCATACAAGACCTTAACATTACAGGAGATAATCATATGGGATTACAAGGATGTCACTAAATATCTCAGGGACTTGCTCAGAAGGTCAAAAGCTAAGCTTGGAGGAATCTAGGTCATTATAGAAATGACTCAGAATCATAAGGGGATTCTGTCTTGGCAGCAGGAAGGTATATGGTGTTTAGGTTGAGAAGGTATATTTGGATATTGCAAGACTGAGGAGTTGAGAGGCTTGATTTGATGACTTAAGGAAGCTTTGGGCATCGGTCTGGGATGATGAAGTACTATTGTCTTGCTTACAGGTTAGGGAATTGACAGGATGAACTCAGAAGTGGTAAAATCTTTTTAGAATGGACTGTGTAACATGTGCAATGCGGTGGGCAGTAGGACCAGGGTAAAATCAGGGTATTGAATAGGATAAAACAAGATTGAATGACAATAAATTGTTTGCCATTCCGGATGTGCTGAATCTGATCTGGCTAACACGATGAAATGAAATAGATACTGTAGGGAAGGTAAGAGGGAAAAAAAGTTGAGGAACCAGTAGACAAGAGATTGCTACAGCACATAGATTAGATGAAAAACTACTACTGCATTCACATTTATGATTCACAAATCCACTCATTAAAGGGCCATTCTTTGTGAGCAGCAACAATTAAGAAAATGACTGTGCTGGTGGTCATCTATATTTCATTAAGTGAGAGAGAACATACATATCACATATTATTAAATAGGAGCCAAGGTGATTACAAGTCTTGGCTGCACATTGATGGGATCTAGTGATTTGTGTCACGTAGTGCCTCTGCAGTAATGAATGATGCATTGTAAACCCACTCCCATCTCAGTCTCTCTGGCCAGGTGCTCACAGCCTTCTCAACAGTTTTTCTGTAGCCCTGAAATTTGCTATGTTCAACCTAAACAGAAATTTCTTTTCTTATGCCAACTTAGAGACTAGAAAGCTAAATCCTTTCAAGAAATGCTATTTGTTCATGAACGAAAAATGCATTTTGTCCCTGGAACTTAAGATCTGCCTTGCTGAGACTAAAGTTGAAAACTTTCCTATCTAAAGCCCTTCTAGGCTAACACCTTAAGACAGTTCTAATTTTTATGATAAATCCTTTCTGATACAGTATGACTCAATCTTGATTCCAAACAAGAGTGGAGAACCTGGGTTCAATGCTGTTTTGTACCTTACTGTGTAACAGCTCTGGGGTGTGTTGCTTTTTTCTGTGCTCTGCTGTTATATACACTCATTCTCAGAATAACTGAAAGCAAACATAGTGGGGATTTCTGTTATGGCTTTATGTGTTTTCTTAGTTCTACTGTTCCAAAGTCTGCTCTCTAAAAATCCCTCTCTGTGCAAAAGCATTTGCATCTCTATCAAAGCACTCCCCCCTTACAAATGCCAAGTTGTATATAGTTTACATTACTAACCTCTCAGCCACTGACTGGGCCTCCCTCCTACCGCATACATCTTGCTGGAGCTGCCAGGTTCTCACCACATTTAACTCTTAACTTGTCACTTTGCTACTCTAGTCCTATTCATTACCTTCATAGTTTCGTTAAGATTCACAGCAGTTTATTTCAAACCAGGGACTCTTGCAGTTTGAAGACCTTGCATTTTTAAAGATATGTGTTTTACTGATAAGCAATACAATGAAAATTTCTAATATCAAATGAATTCACATACTTCAAATCATGAAGAAAAAGATGCTAGTTGTTCATCTAAGAAGTAGGAATGTCTTTAAACCCCACATGCTTTTAAAACAGACAGGAAACTTAAGTTCCATATGACTGTGGGCAACTGACTTCTGTTCCAGGCCTGTTTCTTCATCTGTAAAATGAGGGAGGTATGAAAGGTTTTTAAAGCCCCTTCCCATCCTTATGCTCTACATTTTTTATGCTGGGCTTATTTGTTGTGTTCCTCTTTCTCAAAAGTCTTTCATGAAGAATTAGTCTCCTTTCCTTTAGGTTCTTTACTTCCTCAACTTCTCATCTCTGAAACCAAGTCAGTCAGATCACTATCTAGACTGTTTCTCAGCTAGAGAGACCTAAAAACAGAACACACAAAAAAAGCCAAAAGGTACAGAATGTTACAATAACCTCTTAGTAAATGTTTATTTAGACATATAGGAACAAAATTAATACTTTCTTGGAGATAAAAAGCTAGCCTGTGCCTTATTTGTATGTATATATGCAGCTGACTTGTTGGGAACATGATTTAACACCTGGTATATCCAAATTCATGTGATAGTACGTTATATTTCAGTGAGGCTTTAACGAACCCAGAATAGCAACAATAGTTCGCATTTCAAAATAGATTCTCTGTTTAAGAGTTCAAAGTCTGTTTTCTGTTCATCCAACATGGTTTGCAGCATACAGATGTGAATGATAATTATAATTAGACGAATGGAAGGAAGTGTAAACCACTGCCCTAGGTCTTACCAAATATCCATTGGCTAACTAGCCATGCTCACAGGTTCTCGCTTTTGACAAAATTTCCATATGCTACACAGAGACATGTGTACACACACCCAGGCATGGATCCAGAGATTTCTAAATCATTGCTCTGACTCAATGTAAGTAGGGGGTTATGTCGTGTCAGCTTGCGCCATTTCTACCCAGGGCAAGGTGATGTGATGAAATCTGAACGATGCACAGCCCAGACTTGTGAGCCAATAGCAGACTAGCCTTACGCTGACAGGATGCCCGCTGGGCAGCCAGACTGGCCTCAGCACGGGCTCTCCCTACGTTCTCAGCTTGGGTGGTTCGGCTGCGCTATACAGGGCTTAGGCAAGCACCAAAATGCATTTAAAGGTCAACAGGCTAGAAATTAAATTGGTATTTGGCTACAAAAGAATTATTTTGAAGTTCTCCTTTGATTTAGAAATTTCCAATATGGATAGTTTTCTGCAAGAGCTGATTCGTGTAAATCTCAGTTAAACGGTTTTCTTTTTATTTTATCCATGCGCTTGCGCTTGTGCGCGTGCACAGACGGGCGCGCACACACACACACACACACACACACACACACATAGGCACAGACACGCACACGCGCAGACACACACATGCACACACGATAGCTGGAATGAATGGCAATCTGTGCATTTCATAGAAAGAATTCTGGAGTCTTTAAGAGCTAATCTCTAAGCTTACCTTGAGGAAAGGGTTTATCCATGCTGAGAAAAGCAGAAGAACTAATGTCCCATGTGGCCCAAAGGACCTCTTTTTCTCCTGAGTCTTTAGGTTCCTCCACCTCTCTTCGGAAAGTCTGAATGAAAACTCCTTCACTGGCAGTGGAGCCAGAAACAGAGATAGTTCTGTCTCGATCTTTCTGACACAGCGGAGAAAAGGAAAAGAAGGAAAAAAAAAAAAAACAGTTCTGGCGGGGAGGAGAGTCAGACTTGTAGTGGCAGATACTTTGTATAGATTGTACATGCAGATCTAAATCTCGGTGCACGTATTCCCCAAAGAAAGCTCAGCAGGGTAAGTTGTTCACCTCCTCCTCTTCTTTCTCCTCCTCCTTCTCCTATTTCTCCTCCCCCTCCTCCTCCGCCTCTTTCTCCTCCCCCTTCTCCTCCTCCTTCTTTTTCCCCTCCTCCAGCGTTTTCCTTCCCCTTCTCTTCCCCTCCCCCTTCCCTCCTCCCTTTTATCCTTCTTTACCTCCTCCCCCTCCTCTTACGCCTCCGCCTCTGTCTCCTCCAATGTGTCAGATGAACTGAAGCAGCAGAAACTGATGTTGTAGACACAGGGTATCTCAACAGAGCAATAGATACCGCTAGTGGGTGATTATTTATATACCTCAGGGTGTGTTGGTACATAATCTGCAGGGGGTGGGGATGGGGATGAGATTGCAGTGTGTTCACCTCAGTTAGCCAGCTGTTTTGTGAACGTAGATGTTTTTCTAGAGGTCTTGTGAATGGGTTATGGGGGAGAATGGGAGGAAAGGCATTTATTGCTTCTTCTTATAATTTCTCTCTCTCTCCTCCTCCTCTCGCTTGCTTTCCCGGAGCTATAGCTCTTAATGCTTGGCTAAGTGGCGTCATTCCGTTGAAATTGAATCGACCCATTAGAACTCCCCATAGGAATCTCTGTATCCGGTCCCTGGGTAATGACTGAAACAGAATTTAAAGGGGAGTGGGGGTGGGGTGGAGAGTAACAATTTTAAGGAGGCCTCATTTAAATATCTCTGCCAATCGCAGTCCTACCAAACCACTCAGCCCTTGCTGAGTGATTACAGCTTCGATCAGATAAAGAGACAGAGCTTCTCCTTTGTTTAAGGGCTTCTCCCACCTCTTTTCCACATTCATTCCCATTTTTTCAGCACTAATAATGATTATTCATCCATCATCCATTGGGGAACCATTACTTTCCTTTTCCGCGTTTAGTATGTTACATATTCAACAAATATTCTTTGAGTGCCTTCTTTTGTGCTAGGTTATGTGGATTCAGTAAGAAAGACAAAACCTCTGCCTTCATGGAGCCTCCTTGTGACTGCCAGTCTTCTGAAAATAAAGCAGCTTTGGACATTTTCTCTTAAAGTGAAGGACAAAGCCTTCTGGAAATTATCCTCAGTCCACTATTTGATTCAATAGGAAGGAGTCTTCTTTCTGGGCATCCAGAGAAACACATGTGAATGAAAACAAGCCTCATATTTAAAATAAAAGAGATCTGATTTCAAGTCCTGCTTCAATGGACAAGTGGCAGGAGCTTGACCATCAACATTCTTAGGATGCTTTGGTTACCCCATCTATAAAATTGAGGTGGTAAATGGTGACAGTTCAGACTAAAATAAACCTGTGAGTCAGGAAACTCAGATTCTTAATCTTACTCTAACTCCTTGTGTGACCTTTGCAATTTACTTTCCCTCTAGTGCCTCAATCTCTAAATTTACACGAGGGGATCTGATTAGGTAATTGCTAAAGTCCCTTCTAGCTCTGAGGGTTAAGAAAACAAAAGAAAGCATGAGATTAAAAACATGTATTATGTGTGTCAAAGGGGCTCCAAACTGTTCTGTTGATGTGTAGGTAAGCCTGTGTATACACACACACAAACATACATACATTCATTTGTGTGTGTTTGTGTCTGTATGTACTTATATAATTTCTAAGCAAATCCATATCTGTACCCAATTAGAAATTTCAGTCAAGAGATTTTCCTATGTAAATTTTTCTTTTGTAGTTCAAACCTCTTCCTTACTTTTAACATTGACTTGAGCTTATCAAGATGATTAAAACCATTAAAACTAATATGTAGGTTCATCTGCAAAAAAGGATAGATTTGCTGATATATTCATTCACCCATGTATTCAACAGGTATTTATTGCATGTCAACTATGTGCAATAGTTGTTCAAACTAGATTCAGGTCAAACAGATCAGAGTTCAAATTTTTGCTCCTTAGTTTACAAGCTATCTGACTTTGGCAACTCAACTCACCTTTCTGGAGCCTGTTTCTTCATCTTTAAAATGGAGCTAGCAATAGTACCTAGTTCACAGGATTGTGCTATTTCCTGTAGATTAAATAAGGTCTTACATTTAAAAGATTTATCATGTGCCTGGCATACAGTAACTGCTCAAAGAAGAGTAGATTTGAGTATTAAATTGTTCTTGCGCTAATGTAGCCCATAGGAGAGGCAAGAGATGATTTCAGTTTGAATCCTTTTATTTTTTTTAAAGTCCAGCTTTAAATTTGAACAGATATGTGCCAAATATATCTTCCTTAAATGTGGCTTATTTTCACACTTTATTCCTTTGTTAAAAAACTTATTTCTAATTCCTAGAGCATTAAGTCTAAATTACTCTGTCAATCAAGTTATTCTCCAACTCTGTACATTCCACCACTCTCTTCAGCATAGCTCTTAACATAAGACAGGTTGAATATTGTACTCTTTTCAGATCCCAGTGCACATTGCTACCAATCCAACTTTCCATAAGTATCCTTTACGTGAATTACATATATTTATTCATTTTCTACCTTCAGGCCCTAATTCCTCTGTGACCCCTTCCCTGACTATTAAGGCTCCTTTATGCTCTAAAGCTCTATGATAGTTTTAAATAATACCCTAAATTACTCCTACAACATTTTCAGCTATGTCCTGCTCTTGTTATTCAGTATAGCCTGTTAAGATATACTTTTTCTTCTTTAAAAAGCTTTTTTGACTTAACTGTCATGTTAGAAATGATCTGAACAACAAGTTGCTATAAATTGTAGAAGGATATGTTCAATTTGCTATGAAACTATAATTTAGAGATATCTAAAACATAGTATTAAGGGAAATATTTGGAGGTTAGAGTGATTTTTCTGGTGTCCTTCAAGGTTACTTATTTATTTTTTGGAAACCACTGGCTTTTACAAATAGATGGGCTGATCTGTGCTGAGACAGTATTTCTAAATTCAATTGGAATTGAATTAATGTCAGCAAGGTGTCTATAAAAAGAAAAAGGGCATGGGATTGGGAGACAGCAGACTAGTGTTCACTTCTAGGCCCAACACTGTCACTAACTAGCTGTATGATCTTGGACAACTCAATGAATCTGTCAAAATGTATTTCCTGCAAAGCACACCATTAACTAAAGAGCTAAGAAAACATATTTCCTGAAATACACCGAATTTATAAAACAAGTTTTCAGGTATCATATAGTGAATTTTGTAATGCCTCAACATGAATTTTTATATATAAGTATACTCTTGTGATAGGCTATCAAAAAATCATGAAACTACAAGTAGTCTTTTACAAACACAACAGCTTAAAGCACAAATAAAAGTATTCTTGTAGATGTCCAAGAGTCATTTATTCATTCAACAAGCAATTCATTAATTGTGTGACCACTGTGCCAGGCCCTGGGGTGGGGATACAGCAGTGAAGATGAATATGATAAATGTTGTGTCTCCCTTGAAAGAGATCACTTTCTAGAATGGGAGACAGGAAATTATAATAAAAGGAGATGAAGAAGATGACAGTTACCTAAACTGGACTTTTGGGAAGAGAGGTGATTATGTAAGGTTTTTCCTAGAGTGAGTGACTTCTAGACTAAGGTCTAAAGAACCAGTTATACTTCAATTAAAAAAATAAAAGATATGGATTAGGGAATCATTTAAGGAAGAGTGAATAAGATATTAAAAGGCAAGGGAGTATATAACAACATGGAATATTCAGGAATATCAAGTAATTTGGAATAGTTAGAGGAAAAATCCTTGAAGAAATTTGCAGATGAGAGGGTTCTGTGGTGTAGTGGTTAAGAGTCTAAGCTCTGGAGTGAATTGGCCTGAATCAAATCTCAGGTCTGCAACTTGCCAGCTGTGTAATCTTGGCCAATTTACTTAATCACTCTGGACCTTGTTTTCTCATTTGTAAAATCAGTACAGCTTATAAATATACTTCATAGAGTTGTTGTGGGAATTAAATGGGTTAAAACATGTAAAATGCTTAGAACGGTATTTGGCACAGAGTAAACATATCTACCTACCCAGTTGAATGCCAGCTCCACAAGGGAAGGAAAATTAGTTGAATCACCAGCACTTAGATAGTGAGTGGCTTATAGTAGACACTGTTGAACAAATGAACGATCATTCACATGATTATTATTTTTGATGGGTATCATCCTAAGAGGTAAGAAAGTTGAATAATCTCAGTTGTTTTCATTGTTGCCTTAAAAGGCTTACAGAGTAAAGATATATTAATAATTTAATATTATTCAATATATAAAATAAATTAATTATATATTGTTAATATACATATTATGCTATATTATTATATATTATTAATTAATATATAATTAATAAATGAATCCTTTCTCTCAAGGGGCTCATAATTTAGTAGGAAAGATATCAAATAGACAAATGTAATAAAGGATGATAAGTGCTGTAGAAGGAGGCAGAGAAGAAATACACCTAATCCAGTATTGAGGGGATTATGGACTCCTTCCTAGGAAAGGTAATGTTTAAATATAAATTTGAAGGATGAAAGGGACATTACAGCCAGAGGGAATAACATGCACAAAAGCTAAGAGGTAAGATGACAGGACGAACTGGAAAAAGAACCATTACTGAATCTCCCAAACTCAGCATAATGCCTGGCATAGAGTAGATTCTCAGAAAATATTTGAATAAAAACCACTGCAAGCAGAGATAAAAGAATGAACAAAGATACAAAGATGCAAAAACAACAGTTTATAAATTATTCTAAGATGGTCCTGAACTCATAGCCTGAACAAGTTAGGAGCAGAAATTTTCTCTACAAGGTACCATCCACATGCTTTATTCATATTCTTAGGATGTACTAGAGCTTATTTAGGTTTTAGTAAATTGTAGCAAGTGAAATATGTTATACATTAAAAAAAGACCCAACTTTGTATGATAGTCCAATACAGTGTCTAAAATAATTATCAGAATTTTCATCCATAAACCCAAATATTAAATTCTCTCAGCCTATAATTATAACCTATTCTCTCTTATTTTGTCTGCATAAAACACGTACACTGCACAAATTCTGAAAGTCTTTCCTCATTCTCTTTTTCCCAGAGTACAGCCCAAACCAACTTAGAGCCTGCAAGTTCCTATATGAGGCCAGCTCTATCTGTAGTCTCCTGAAGTCAAGAGGAGCTCTCTAGAAGTGCCAGATGAAAAGCTGAACTATGTTCATCCTGATTCAGCAGTGATGATGCCAGAAGAAGCAAGAAATGCCAAGCAAATAGATTCTTAACCAAGAAGCTTATAGGGATGGTCATAATTATTTTCTTTTCCACAAAAGCTGGCAAACAAGTATAGGAACAATATCACCAAGATAGGTAATCTGGGCAATATTATACGTGAGCTTTGAGCTTAGAAGTGGATATGAATCAGGAATATAAATAAGCCTCACCTCCAGAGATTCTTATTCAACAGGTCTTGGGTGAGACCCAGAGAATCTGCACTTTAAAAAAGTCCCACATGACTGTACCATGCTGTCTCTTACCTCTAGACTATTTTCCTTGCCTGGAGTGATAGAAACTCCCAAATCTACATCTCTGGCCCAGACCTCCTAGCTGAACTCTAAACCCACATATCCAACAGCCTATCAGGCATGTCCACCTATCATCTTCCTTTATCCATCAAATGTAATTGAGGGTAAGAGTGGTTGCTATTTTATGTATGGTGGTTATGGAAAGTCTCTTTTATTAGGTCACATTTGAGTTAAATCTCAAAGTGAGAGAGAAAGCCATTCAGCTATATGAGGATAGAATCTCTCACATGAAGGGAATAATAAATGCAAATTCCTGAGGCCAGAATATTTTTTTTCATGCCTAAAGTGGAAGGAATGAACAGATACTGATAGCAAATGAAACCAGAGAGGTAGCAGAGGGCTGGATCATGTGGAGTCTTGCTGACCATGTGAAAGATTTTGCATTTTGAGAAGGTACTATAGATTTTTGTCCAGAGGAGTGACACAGTCTGACTTGTAATTTTAAAAGGATCTCTCTGGCTTCCCTGTGGAGTATATATTTGGGAGAGGGGCTTAGGGTGAAGGCAGAAAGAACAATTAGGAGGCTAATGCAACAGTCCAGAAAAGAGTGGAGTAACAGTGGAAGTGATGACAAGACAGAATTCAAAGTTAGAATTCTGGAACCCCGCTTATGTTTTCTTTGGTCAAAATACTGTTTCTCCTGATTTTTTCATTTCAGTAAAAAGTATCACTGATATTTTCCAAGAACAATGTGTCTGTGTGTGTGTGTGTGTGTGTGTGTGTGTGTGTGTGTGTATTTAAGTGTATCTTTAGTCTCTGTCTTTCCTTAATGTATCCTGGCCTTTGCCTGTCTGTATGCACTAAGTTACACAGACATGCCATCTCCACAGGACTTATCTCTATGCAACTTATAGTGTGCTTCAAGTATATTTTTTTATATGACCTATCACACTTCCCTTGTGGCCACAATCATGTACCAGAAGTGGTGAATATTGTATTAAGCATCTGGCCACATGGTGTTTAGATTCTGGTGTTTACTTAGGACACTTCACTGCTCCACATATATACCAACATACACTTCAGTTTCTTCAACTATGTATCTGTTTCCTCCATATTAATAAGAAGTTTTAAAACTTAGGAATGGGGTAATGAGACAAAGTGAGGCAAGTTCTTGTGAGTGTCAGGAGCTCTGAGGTAGTTGATGTGTCCACGTTCCACACTCCCCTACAAGGGAGGCCAGCCTGCTGCAGGTGACAACACCACAGTGGATTACATTAGGTTCTGGGGAGCAATTTATTTTCAGAACTGACATCCTACCCAGTACTAAATATAGCCAGTCTCTTTCTTTCAAATGAGGATTTCTTTTCTATTAAACTTCAATAAAGCTCTTAGCTCTGTATGACAAGGTCTCTCTCTCCTCCACTCCATCTCACCCCCTCTCTCTCCCCTACCTTTATGAACTTTATTCTTGTTATACTCCCTTTCCCCAACCACCTACTTTCTTCTCCCTGTCTTCCTTGGTTTCTTCTCCTTCTAATTTTCTTCTCTTTCCTATTTCTTGGTGTTCTTCACTATCTCCTCCAGGCACTTTCCTCTTGATGTCTCTAATTTTTAAAAAAGAAAATCTCTCAGGAATCCCTTCCCAGTAGTTCAAGAGAAAACTTAGTCCTAAGGCTAAAATGAGATACTTTACTTAGTTTTAAACCTTCAGTGCTGGAAATAGCTATGTCTGTCTCCACATGTGCCAACTGACTGACATGAATATTAATGGCACAGTGGCATTTATTGCTCATTAACAGTGTATGATTCTAAGTACTTTATACATATAATCATTAAAAAAAAATCCTCCAAGTAAAGCACTAAAATCATCCCCATTTTTGCATGGGGTAACTGACGCCAAGAAAGGTAAAGGTAATTGACCTTAGGTCAAACAATGAATATATAGCATAAATGCAATTTAAAACTAGGCAGTCTTATTCCAGAGCTCACATCTTTAAGTTCCATGCCATATTACTTCTCTATAGTAGTATTAATGTCTATTGTATATCATCTAAAAAGGGAGCAGTTACAGGGGAAGTTAGACTAGGAAGGGTAACTGCATCTAAAATAAGAAACTGGGATAAAACATGAAAGAATTGGAAAGGATTTTGCTTTCACTTTTTACTGCATGTTTTGAATTATAATTCTGAGTTTTAGGCACTGATAATCTCTTTACCCGCCAGTTAAGCTGTAAGTTCATCAGGTCCCAAACAAATTTTACAAATATATTACAAATTCTGCACTCATTATAGGGATAAGTGGTGACATGGTTACAACCATACAATGAATTAGCACTCAACAATAGAAATGATTTGCTTTACTCCACCATTACCCAATAGCCCATGATTATTATTTGTAACAAACTTTCTGAGCAACTTCTCAATCTAAAATACACACACACAAATTCAGTTAGATGACAAGATATAAGATCAATATATAAAAAATAGTGTATTTCTGTACACTAGCTATGAACAAACTGAAAATGAAATTAAGAAAACAATTTTATTTACAATAGCATCATAAAAGTTAAAACACTTAGGATTAAATTTAACAAAGTACAAGACTTGTACACTGAAAAGTTCAAAATACTGTTGAAAGAAATTAAAGAAGATGTAAATAAATGGAAACACACTCCATGTTCATAGATCAGAAAACTTAGTATTGTTAAGATGGCAATACTCCTCAAAGTAATCTACAGACTTAACACAATTCCTGTCAAAATCCCAGTTGGATTTCTTTTTGCAGAAATTGACAAGAAAATCTTAAAATTTATATGGAAATACAAGGGGCACAGAATAGCTAGAAACAATCTTGAAAAGAAAGAACAAACAAAATAGGAGTACTCAATCTTTTTATTTCAAAATTTACTACAAAACTACAAAAGTAATCAAGACAATGTGGTACTGGCAAATATATATATATATATATATGTATATATATATACACACATATATATATATATCAGAATTTAGAGTCCAGAAATAAACTCTAACATTTATGGGCAATTGATTTTCTACAAGGGTGTCAGGACAATTTAATGGAGGAAAGAATAGTCTTTTCACAAATGGTGCTGTTGAGACAACTGTATAGCCACACGCAAAAGAATGAAATTGGACCGCTACTTCAAACCATATACACAAATTAACTCAAAATGGACCACAGACCCAATGTATGAGCTAAGACTATAAAATTCTTAGAAGAAAGCATAGAAGTAAATCTTTGCAACCTTGGATTTGGCAAAGGCTTCTTTGATACAGTAACAAAAGCACAAATGACAAAAGGAAAAATAAATTGCACTTCTTCAAAATCAAAATCTTTTTTTCCAAACATATCATCAAGAAGGTGAAAATAAATCAATAAAAAAAAAAGAAGGTGGAAATACAACCCACAGGATAGGAGTAAAATGTTCACAAATCATATATCTGATAAGGAACTTGCATCTAGAGAAGATAAAGCAAGCTTTCAACTCAACAACAGAAACAAAAGAAAATAACTGAGTTGAAAAATGGGCAAAGGATCTGAATAGACATTTCTCCAAAGAAGATGTACAAATGGCCAACATGTGTATTAAAAGATGCTCAACATCATTAGTTATTAGGGAAATGCAAAGCAAAACATACATAACACTTCATACCCACTAGGATAGCTAAAATCAAAACAACATACAATAACAAGTATTGAAAAGGATATGGAAAAATTAGAAGACTCATAACTGGTGGTGATACTGTAAAAATGATACAGCCACACTTTGGAAAACAGTTTGAAAGTTCCCCAAAGTGTTAAACATGAAGTTACCATGGTATAGCAAGAATTTAAAACATCTCCACACAAAAATCTGTATACAAATATTCTCAGCAGCATTATTCAGAATAGCCAAAAGGTAGAAACAACCCAAATGTCAACCAACCTGATGGCTGGATGAATAAAACATTGTCTATCCACACGATGGAATATTATTCAGCCATGGAAAGGAATAAAGTACTGATTCATGCTACCATGTGGATGAACTTTGAAAACATCACAGTAAGTGAAAGAAGCCAGACACAAAAGGCCCCATATTGTATAATTCCATTTATACAAAATGTCCCGCACAGGAAACTCCATAAAGACAGAAAATAGACTAATGAATTTAGGGGCTGAGGATAGGGGGAAATGGGGAGTGACTGCTAAAGAGTATGGAGCTTCTTTTTGGGTTGATGAAAAAGTTCTTGTATTAGATAGTTATGGTGGTTGCACAACTATATGAATAGACTATAAACTACTGAATTGTTTAAGTGGGTGGGTTTTATTGTGTATGAATTATATCTCAATAAAGCTGTTTTTTAAAGAATACATTTGGGAGACTCTTTAGTCCTCAAAAAAATAGGCTCCTCTTCACTTTGTGAGAAGTTCCTAAGTCTAATCTCTGACTGATGGACATTTAGAAAGTTTTCAGGTATTTTGTATTACTAACAATGCTGCAATATATATCTTTTACATATACTTTTGGATATTTGTGCTAGTCTATCTGTAGGATAAACTTCTAAAGTTAAATTGCAGGGACCAAAATTACATGTATGTTAATTTTGCTTAATATTACCAAATTGTTCTCCAAAAAACTTGCACCAATTTACACTGGCACCAAGAGTTTAGGAGAACATTCATTTTCTCACACTCTTGCTAACTAAGTATACTATCAAGTTTCTTAAACTTTTTCCATCTGAAAAGTAAAAAATGATATCTTGGATTTTTAAAAATATGAGTAAAATTAAACAATTTTTCACATAAATATTGGCTATTTACACGTCTCATTTTGAGAACAGTATTTTCATGTTCTTTGTCCACTTTTTCAATTGAGTTGTCTCTTGTTCTAGACCAATAAGACTTTGATAAATACATTTAAATATCAATATTAATATATAAATAGTAATGCAATTAGATCTGTGGCATATACATTATTTTATTAGTTTACCATTGGCCTTTTAACGTCATCTGTAATACTTCATGCTTTGCAAATGTCTTAAATTGTTATGTAGTCAAACTGATCTGTCTTTTCTATTATGGGATTATGACATTTAGGTTTTGTGTCATATCTCCCCATGTTTTCTTTTAATAATCTTACATTTTGATGATTTTATATTTTTTGATAAATCTTAGATCCATTTGAGTTTATTTTGCTGTGGGGATGAGTTAGTGATTCAGCAGAGCTATGTCATAGGGATGTGTAACTTATGTACTGCACAAAAGTGCCTTGAAGAGGATATTTTCTTTGACTATAGAGCTGAAATTTTTTACTAAGATCCATCTGGGCATATGTCATTCTTCATATTATTCCTGCTTGAGACTTGGTGGGTTCTTTGAATCTGAAGACTTAAATCATTCTTCAATTGAAGGAAATTTTTGTCCAGTATATCTTTGATTTCTTCCTCTCCCTCCTCCCTCCTGCTCTCTCTCTTTTTCTGTCTCTCTGTCTCTTCCTTCTCTTCTCTTCCCTTCTGAAATTCTCAATAAATAGATATTGAGTTGCTCATAAAGATATATATGTCTTTTAATTTTTCTTATCTTTTATTTGGTTTCATGTTGTATCCTGGGACGATCTCTGTGTTCAATCTTCAACTAAGTAATTTTGGTTTTAGTTGTATCCATACTGCAAGTCACCCCTTTAGTAATGAGTAAATTTTTGGCAATTATGCTTTCAATTTCTAAAACTTTTATTGTAGACATTCGTTTTATTTGTGTCTGACAAACGTACCATGAATAGCCTTTCTATATTTGGGAAATTCTTACGTCTCAAATGTAAAAGTCAAAACTCAAACTTCTACTCTGTGTTGAAACTAAGATGTAGGAATATGACTTGGGTTCCAACAATCAGATGCCCTGACATGAGATTTTGATTTTGAATTGAAAGCATGCATAAAGTGGTACTGTATGGTTTCCATTTTGCTGGAATAGGTAGTAGTAAAGGAACTTGGCTTTGAAGAATGGCAGAGATTGAAAGGTCTAGTTCTTAATAAAGTAGTAGCATCAGTGCTGGCAGCAGTAGCTGTTGTAGTAGTCAATTTCTTGGCATCTAATGCAGAAGCAACAGTTTTTCTTATCAGGCTAGTTCTGTGGCATTGGTCCTGGGCAATTGTTTCTGGAAACTGAGCCTCAAGGCTTGTTTTTCAGACTTCTTTTAATAAATAACTGCACTATGCATACAATAAGCATCCTTTTCTCAAAACATTTCTTCCTATCTTGTCTGCTCATTCTTTCTTATGCACCAACCCCAACATTTTTTTGACTCCACTGGGACGTGGAATGTATTGACTCTGCTACTTTTTACTGCTACTTTCCTTCTTACCTGACTTTACATTTCATGATCCATCATTACCATCACTCCCAGGCATATACCATTAACTCCTTTGCTCCTCTTTCCATTCATCATACCCACCTGGGAAAAAACCAAAACCTGCTTAAATCCAACTCTCCACTTACTCTGTTTCCATGTTAACTGGTTTGATCTCTATTTAATTTTAGTCTTCAAATTCATGACCATTAACCTCAGAGGGCATTTAGTGCTGCCTGGCAATGCTATGACAGTTTCATAAGTCACTCTCTAGATGACTAGAGAATAAGTTAGTAGTTACAAGTGGGGAGATGGAAGGGAGGATGGGCAATATAGGGGAAGGGAGTTAAGAAGTACAAACTATTATGTATAAAATAAGCTTCAAGGATATATTGTACAACACAGGGAATATAGATAATATTTTATAATAACTATAAATGGAATATTACCTTTAAAAATTATGAATCGCTATATTGTACACCAACTATACGTCAATAAAAATTAAAATTTTAAAAGCAATTTAAGAAAAAAAACATGACTATTTAATATCATCTACTCTCTTATTAAGTCTCCAATATCTAGCACTTATTCTCACTCTCAACTGATGACCTTGTTTAATAAGCTAACCTTGTTAAGGATACCACTGACCTCCAGATTGCTAATTTCAAAGGTTAATTATCAGTCTTCATGTCATTTGATCTTCATCTTACCTGTCAGTATTATTTACATGGTCAAATACTCTCTCCTTTTTGAAACACTTTCTTTACTTGGCTTCTACAATATCTCTTTATTCTTCTCTTCCTATCTCACTGGTTATTTCTCACTATCTTCTGATGATATTTTAGTTCCCAGCTACAAAATACTGAAGTAACACAAGACTCAATTCTTGTTCTTCTTCTCTTCTCTATCTACACTTGTTCCTTAGCTGATCTCATTCAGTCTCATGATTTTAAATGACTGCTATATATAGAGGACTCTCAAATTAATATCTATAGCCTAAGATCCCTCTCTTGAACTCAAGAATAATATATCCCACTGCCTACTCAACACTACTTGGATGTTTAATAAACAGCTCCTACTTAACATATCCAAAACCTCAGCTCTTCATTTGCCAACAAAAATAAACTGGTTCTCCTGCTATTTTCTTCATTACAATAAGTAGTATGTTATTCTAGTTCCTCAGGCAAAAATCTTGGGTTTTCCTTGTATTCTCTCTCTCATGCCCCAAATTCAATCCATCAGCAAATCTTGTCCATATCTCATTTTCAATGTATCCAAAGTCTGACTATATATCCTTATCCCCACTGCCAACAGCCTGCTCCAAGCTACAGTCACCTCATTCCTGTATCACTGTAATAGCCTGCTGGTTGGTCTCCCTACTTTCACCTTTTCCCTCTCTAGTGTATTGTCTACACAGCCACCACAGTGAAAATGTTAACATGTAAGTCAGATTAAGTCAGTCTTCTGTTCATAACCCTACTATGGTTTTCAAAAGTCAAAATATAACGGTCTTCAGAATTGTATATAATTTGGCCTATTCTTATTGCTCTTCAGCTTCTACCACTCTTCCTTAATCACTCCACTGAAGCCACACTGGCCTCACTATTAATCAAAAAACCCCAGACAATCTTGTTGCTGGGAACATTTTTTCCTCAATAATCTTGGCTCATGTCATCGTGTCCTTTAACTCCTAGCTCAACTATTAGCTTATCATAGAGGCCTTCTCTGAATGCTCCGTCTATAATAGTACATGCATGTGCACACAAACACACACACACTCACCCCTGTCATTTGCTGTCTCCCTTACTCTGCTTGATATCACTACCTGAATCATGTATTTCTTTGTTGTTTCTATTCCCCTAGAGACTTTGTTTCACTCACTGCTGTATCCTCAACAATGTCTAAAAGAGTAGCCAGCACATAGTAGCCATTCAATAAATTTTTGCTTATGCTTAGAGTAGCCTGCTTGGGTCATATTGTTAACAAATAAGAACCCTGATTATTTCCTTTTTTGAATAGGAGTTTATTTTTAAAGTATTTAATGATACATTCTGTGAGTATGATGAAGCTTTCTCTAAATACTATTTATCTATATTTATAGTTTTCTGTTTTCTTCATTACTATTTCATTAGACATTACTTACTGTGTTGGTTGAGTCTGGTGATTCCCTTTAGTGTTTTTACTTTTCACTAAAAATTTGATGCTTCCTGGTTGCCTGCGTGTATTTACACATGAAGACCTAGATTAAAAAGTGTTTGTGCTGGAATTTATATCATCTGTACCCTTGGCAGTTAATGCAGAATCTGATTGCTTTATCCCTAGTTTATTGTACATGGGAGCAGGAAAAAACAGGAAGTAGCTTCTTCGTGGTGAATGGTTGCCTTCTAATCAATCGTCTGATTCCACGTAACAGCCAGACATTCCAGGAGGTACTGCCTTCTTTATCAGCCCTAATGTCAGGATTCTTCACTTAAAAGTCTTCATCCTGGAGCAAACACCAGTGACAGAGTGGGATGAATTCATGCAACTATTCCTCAGTCCTTTAATTAAGTACACCATCTGTCATCCTATGGCCCATTCCCTTTCCATCCTTGCTACCTCTGATCTAGGGTTATTTCAAGGTGCTACTGGCAAAATTACTTTTTTGGACGTCTCACTTTTGCCTGTTTGGCCAAGCCACTTCCTAAGCTCTATTTCTGGTAATTATCTAACTATGAAAAAATGATATTTGATACAACCTACCACTGGGTAAACATATTTTCCTCATATTCATTTGATTAGCCAAGATTTACTTATTAAACTACCTTAAAATTATTTATAAGTGGTAATCAGTTTCATTGACATGGTCTGCATAACTAGCTGTTTATTATCTCCTCAAACATGGCCATATTTAACATATACACATTTGGTGTTTAACAGCAGCAGGGATACTTGAACTAGCATATCACTTGAACTATAGTCAAAGAATTAGGTTGCCAAATGTAGTTCTCATCCATTCTCATTCCATGGACCAATACCAGTCTTAAAACTGTTTGTTAACAATCTCTGATAAGTGTCATAAACATACAAATCATACAAGTATGATAAGTATACTAATCAAATATACAAATGTAAGTGTAAGTATTTAGAAATTTTTAGAGTACTTTGACATTTCCGCTACATCCAAGTGCATGATTTCCTATTTTACAAAAGTCCATGGCAGATTGAAATTTAAACAGAAAATGATCCTTTACTACAGAGAGTTGAGAAGCCTTCATCTAGAGTGTCTCAATAATGCTTTTGGTGAGGTGGCATAGTTTCCCTTCTTGCATTACCTTTTGTCTTCCTCAGGGTTGGCCTTTAAGCCAAGGGACCTGGCTGCTTTCCAGGCAGTCGTTTCCCCATAGTGAACTGAAAGTGCATTTCCTGCCACCATACTGTAAAATTATTATTAACGTAACAGGAGAATGCTGTTCTGGTTTTGGCATTGATGTTTGGGATGCTGCAATAGGGCTGGTAGCTTGAAAGAGTGGACAATATATTGGAGTATGGTTTAATGGAGATAGAAATACTAAGAATACTTCCTGTTAAAATTTGTTATGTTTTATCCATTTAGAGATAAGTTCATAGGGCAATATTTTAAATTAAAATAGAGAAATCTCTTCTCATGTGGGGAGCCTTGAAACTGCTCAAAGAAAATTTTAAGAAATCTTTTTTTTTTAAACAACTAATACCGTATTCTTTCTTACCAGGTAAGTACTCAATCAGAGACTGATTTACAAACTATCCTCATTCTATAATAATGAATCCTTGAATGAGTTGTAAATTAGATTAAGCTCTAGGGTCCCTCCCAAGCAAGATTCTGTAATTGTGTGCTAGGGTAATTTAGGCATTTAAGGAAGAAAAATTAATTTCAAATCAGGAGCCATTAAGTGTGAGGCCTTGTGATTCCTCTTTAATTTAGAGAAAAATTCTGTTATGCTTCAGAAACGATGTAATACTGAGGGCACTTGACGTCTGAAGATTTGCATGGAGATATACATGGTCCCAGACCCATAGTTTGGAGCCAACAGGAGATAATGAAGGATTCATAGAGGAGTAAATAGAAATATAGACAGGAATACAAAAATACCTGGAAATCTTATATGTAGAGTGGCTTCCAGTAGCCTTATGTGGAATAATCCTGACTATTCAATCATTCATCTTTCAAAAACTACTTATTCTCATACTTCTAGTCTAGACTAGTTGCAGATTCTACTGGAATTCATTTATTGGGGTTGTGTAGCAGTCCACTGTAGATCAACCAGGTTAGTCTTTCCAGAACTTGAAGTCACCCTAGTGAAGAAAGACTTATGCAGTTATTTATTAACGTTAGGGAATGTAAGAGGTCAAACACAATTAGGATAAAGAAAATGGTGAAAAGTAACTGGTCATTACTAGAACCTTAAGTCTTAAGACTTAAAAAATACATAAATAAATTTGTTTTACTCCCATTTGCTATTATAAATAGAAGATTTTTAACAGCTATCCAAGTTACTGTTGGAAATATGAAATCTTGGAGGATAGAAAAGTTAATTGAGGGTGAGATTTTCCAATTGTTTACAATCTCTTTGTAGTATCTTTTGTTCATTAAAATGAGAAAAGTAATAATATTAGAAAGTTAATATGTTGATATAGAGACTCTGCTCTACTGAAAAATTTGTTAAAATCAAAGCAATAGAAAGAATTGAATGTCAAACTACTTATAGTGTCTGAATCAGACAGTTTATTTCTGTAAGTTATTTTGGACCAAAAGCCCTAGAAACAAATCAATGTAAAAGTTTATTATGTATTGCATATGAGTATTAAAGAAAGTAATGTGAAATACATTTTTTTTTAAAAAGAGGAGAATCTTGCCATGAGCCAATTCATACTGCTGCAAATATCTTAGACCCAAGAATGCAAGGCAGAAATGTAAATAATGATAGCACTGCTGCTGCTGCCCTAGATTGAATTACAAAACAAGCAGCACATTTAGAAATTTATGCTGGAAAAATCCTTTCAAATGTGTCTGAATACAGAACAGTTACAGTGTTTGTGCAGTCATGCAGTTTGGACTTATGCCAATTGTAGCTCTTGTTCCTGGTCCCACCCTCCTGATGAGGAATCTGAAGGCCAGGTTACAATTCAAGGTCTCTATGGCTCATGTTCCTACCGAGTGTTTCAGAGCCTTCAGCCCTACTAAATCTGCTATTGAAAACAATAATGTTAATAGCTATTGGTGCTTACTATGCATTAAGCATTATGCAAGGTTAATAACATATTCTATCTCAATTAAGTTTCACAACAAACCTATGAGGTAAGTACTCTTATGTTCAGATGGGGAAATTGATCCTCAGTAAGGTTAAAAAAATTGCTCAAGGTTAAAGTGTTTTATTTGCTCAATTAGAAGTCTATTGAGATATCAGTAGTCTCTCCTGATGTCAAGGCTGATATTCGTTTAGAAGGTATTGTAGAACAGTAAGGTGTCCCAAGCCTAAATATTTAACTACTGCCCTCACAGGTGACTCTCATCAACAGAAGTTTTGTCTGTTATTCCTGCTGGTTGCTTTCAGCCATACTTCTAAAAAGTTCTCAGTGGCTCTCAGTAGCTGCACTTAATGATGGTCTTCGTACTAGCGTCCAGTATTATGGGCTCCTTAGTAGCAATGTACTTAATATTACAACAGGGTATCTGATGCACCCTTACTGACAAAAATAGTTAAATAATAAGTCAAAGACTTCTACCACTGCTTCAATTAAACCAGTCTATGGAACATTAACTACCTCAAATTGACTATCTTTGGTTTAAACAAAATTCAGGGAATTAAAGTTGGTCTGAGATGAGGTGAATTTCTCCAGCTTAGTTTTCCCTAGATTGTTCCTGACACTGAAGTTGCATTGGGTTTCTGTTCTCCATAAAGAATGTTTGAGTCATGGGAAGGGACTAGGAACTGAAAGATGCTTCTATATTCCTTAGACATGAGTTTTCATATTATTGGAAGTTGGTAAAGGGGCTTTGCACTCAGTAGTTCACTATGCTACTCTTTCTTTTTTGTTTTTTATTTTTTTGATTGAAGTATCGTTGGTTTACAATGTGTTAATTTCTTTTTTTCTTTAACATTTTTTTGAGTTATAGTCATTTTACAACGTTGTGTCAAATTCCAGTGTAGAGCACAATTTTTCAGTTATACATGAACATGTGTATATTCATTGTTGCACTCTTTTTCACTGTGAGCCACCACAAGATCTTGTACATATTTCCCTGTGCTATACAGTATAATCTTGTTTATCTATTCTACATTTTGAAATCCTAGTCTGTCCCTTCCCACCCCCCGCCCCCTTGGCAACCACAAGTTTGTATTTTATGTCTGTGAGTCTATTTCTGTTTTGTATTTATGCTTTCTTTCTTTCTTTTTTTTAGATTCCACATATGAGCGATCTCATATGGCATTTTTCTTTGTCTTTCTGGCTTACTTCACTTAGAATGATGATCTCTAGGTCCATCCATGTAGCATCCTACTCTTTATGGATTCTGTGTTTTTCTAAAATACAATTTGAATCAGACACACATCAGAAAGAGCCCCTGAGACTCAATCCAATGAACTGGGGGAGTCTGAAAATCTAGGTATTACCTGTAAAGGCTGCTATGCAGTAATCCACAGGTAGAGTGGTCCCAAGGCAAGCCAAAGGAGTACATTCCTAAAACTGGTGTAGCAGGTTTCTGTGGAAGACTTTCCATCTAGTAATGCTCTGTACAATGTGAGAAATGGTTGTGTGAGGCTGTGTCTGACTTTAATGTCTTGGGACTGCACTCATGTAGTACTTTTTTCTTCTTTTTTTATTTGGGTGTGTGTGCCTGTGTGTGTAAGTGTGTGTGGCTCATTCTCTCTGTGGAATTAGTGTTTTTCTGTACAACATGACACTGAGAGAAACATTTAAAATTGCATTTGCCAGGAAAAGTCCCTCTCCCTTGTAATCCAAAGTGAAACTAACACCTTAGTAGCATAGTTTACAGATATATAGATGGCAGGATTGTTGCAGGGAAATGTCACCCCAGTCACCCCAGAAAGCAGGGGCCCTCTTGCTGCTGCTTAACCACTTTTTGCCCACTAACTATGGCAGGTTGGCTCCTTTCACACAAATTACCTCAGGAGATCTTCAGGATACCATTGTGTCTGCCTGCCTTTGCAAAAACACATATTATGATAGGATGTCACCTGTCCATGCTGTTCTTGTTTCTCCAAACTCTTACTTATTCTTACCATTTGGCTGGGATTTCTACTCTGGGCACAGTAAACCAGAGTTTCAGAGTTGCCTTCCATTCCACTTTTTGAATATTCAGACCTCCACCTGGCTTTCCTCCAAAGTCCCAAAGTGGCAAGATGACTTGAGTCTTAATCTCTTTTCCCTCTTCCTTCTCACCTCTGCACCCCTCCTGCCAAAGTCGTTGGGCTATACTAAATTGCACATCTTGCAGTGTTGTACACTTCCTGTAGGCAGTCTAGCTCCCAAGGAAAGAAGAAAAAATTGGGCTAGCAAACACACTTCTTTCTTAATGTAATATAAATATATAAAATATATAACATAAATGGAGTCATACAATATTGGTCCTTTTGTGTCTGGCTTATTTCACTTAGCATAATGTTTTCATGGTTCATCCATGTTATAGCATGTATTAGAATTTCATTCTTTTTAAAAGCTGAATAATATGCCACTGTATGGATAGAACACATTTTGTTTAGCCATTTGTCCATTGATGGACATTTAGATTGTGTCTCCCCCCTACTTTTGACTACTATGAATAAAATAGGAATCCTATAAACTTTCATGCAAAAGTTTTTGTTCAAAAACGTGTTTTCGCTCCTTTTGTGTATACTTAGGAGTGCAATTACTGAGTTATATGGCAATTCTATGTTTAACTTTTTGAGGAATTGTCAAACTGTTTTCCACAGCAGCTGAATCATTTTATGTCCTCACCAGCAGTGCATAAGGGTTCCAGTTTCTCCATAGCCTTGTCAACACTCATTATTTTCCATTAAAAAATTTATTATGGCCATCCTAGTGGATATGAAATGGTATCACATTTTGGTTTTGATTTGCTTTTCCCTGATGGAGTGAGTGAGGATTAGAAAAATGATAGATATGCTTTTATTTTCCCTTCACATAAGATATACTAGGAATGGGAAGACTGTTTCTCTCAGGACAGATCTATGAGATAGGTACTATTATTAATACTTTTATAAATGATAAAACTAAAACTCAGAAAGGTAAAATGACTTACCCGAGATCATACAAACAGGTGGTGGAATCATGTCACCTATGTGATTTGACTTTAGATGCTGTACTCCTAACCGCAATGCCACTCTGAAACTAAACTAAAAGGTCCCTAAGAACAGACACCATACCTCCTATTCTTCACTTGCACCACTTTTCTCATAAACTAGACAATATTGGACTTGGCATACAGCAGGAACTCTAGAAATATCTGTCAACTAATCATGGGAATATTGAAATCCCTGCTGAAGGGCTCAGAATTATTGAAACAGAAACTGTATGAGTAGAATAGTCATAACTAGAAAAATGGTTTTATTAATGTTTCTTGCTGCAGCTATTCTGATCTGAGCACTTCTTATCTGTTTTCTCCTTGGAAACTGTGTTTTCCTTTTTTTTTTCTCTGTGTACTGTGTACATAGAAGAGGAATTTTAAAACTCTTCTTGTGGGAAGATATTTTTCCTGCTTACAGTTCAAACCTAAAACCAACCTTGCATTTTGTATAACCATGTATGTTGAGAAAAGAGTTAAAATAAAAATATTAACAACCTCTACTCCTTATACATCCACCAAAGAGAATTCTGTCATTGCACACTCTGTTCCTGGACTTTGTTCCAAAGATCAGGATAATGGTTAAGAGAAATGAAACAAACCAGGATTTGTTTGATTTACATTGGAATGGGTATACAATTGCTGAAAGAAGAAAAAAATTAACTTAGGGTAGATATGTGTGTTTTAGGTAATTCTGAGAGATAGGAAGAGATTGTAGTATCTGCTATGCCATAATGAGTGGAAATTTCAGGAAGTAAATGGATGAAAACTATTTTTTAAAAGATAGTTTGCTGTGGGTTGTGAAAGGTAACACACAAAGGAATTTTTTACATTTCTTTTTGTATTTTAGACAAATGTTTATTTGGACAAGACATCATGCTGGGACTGCCATAGGTGGATTGATTTTATGTAAGTTATATTTGGAAGATAAGATAATTTTATCAAGGGTATAAGAAAATGGAAGGAGTATGACTTGGTACAACCAATTGAGGTATAATCTAGCAGTTCTATTAAAATTGAAAATATTAATAATCTATGGCACACCAATTCCATTTCTTCCTAGGACAAAAACACATTAGGAGACATGTAGAAGAATGTTTTCTAAAACACTTCCAAAATTTAAAAACAGACTAAAATCCAATAATAGAGAAATAGTTAAGTAAAAATTGTATGTTCAATGAAATGTTGTAAAACAGTCACAATAAATTAACTAAAGCTATAAGTATGAATAAGAATATATCTTAAAATATAATATTGAATGAATAAAGACAAATTACAGAATGACACACACTATATGTTAACAGTTATGTAGAAAGAGCACATAAAATACTATATGTTTACATATATTTTTATGAGTACACATATGTGTGCATAAAAAAGAATCATGGAAAGATACATACTAAAATCACAGCAGAAGTGGCTTCTGGGGTGGGGGAGAAGTGAATGCAACCAGAGATAATGACCAAAAGGAATTTTAGACTTATCTGTAATGTCTTAATTTTTTTCTTTAAATTTTTTATTTTGAAATAGGAAGTTACAAAACTAGTCCATAAAATCCTGTAAACCCTTTCTCCAGCTTCCTCTACTGGTGACATTTTATATAGTGTAGTACAATATCAAAACCAGGAATTTGACATTGGTATATTACCATTAAGTAGACCACTCACTTTATTCAGTTTTCACCATTTTTAAGTTTGCATCTGTGTATGTTGGTTCTATGTAATTTTATCCCATGTATAATTTTGTGTAATCATCACCACAATCAAGATAAAGAGCTATTCCATCACCATAAAGAAACTCCCTTGTGCTGCCTCTTTGTCTTCTTATTCACCTCATACCACACACCACTTTCATCCCTATCTCCTGGCAACCAGTAATCTGTTCTTCATTTCTATAGTTTTGTCATTTTTAGAATGTTATATAAATAGAACCATACATTATGTAACTTTTGGGGATTTGTTTTTTTGCATTAAGCTTAACACCCCTGAATTCCATCAAGGTAGTTTCATGTATCGATAGTCCATTCCTTTTCATTGCTGAATAGTATTCCATGGTACAAATATAAAACAGTTTGGTCAACCATTCACCTGTTGAACAGCATTTGAATTCTTGCCAGTATTTTTCTATTATTAATAAAGTTGCTATTAATATTCATATACAGGTTTTTATATGAACACAAGTCTTCATATCTCTGGATAAATGTTGAGGAGTGTAAATGCTTGGTTTTATGGTAGTTGCATATTTAGTTTTGTAAGAAAGTACAACAATGCTTTCCAAAGCATCTTTGCTATTTGGCATTCCCATCAGGAATGTGTTAGCCATCTAGTTTCTGTGCCTCCTCACCAGCATCTGGTATTATCACTATTTTTCATTTGAACTATTCTAATAGATCTGTGATGATATTGCATTCTGATTTTAACTTGCATTGCCCTAATGGTTAATGATGTTGAACTTCTTTTCATTTGCTTATTTATCACCTGTATATTATTCATCCTCTTTGGTGAAATGTTTGCTCATGTCTTTTGACCATTTTCTAATTGGATGTTTTAGTTGTTTTTATGGTTGAGTTTTGAGCCCACTTTATATAATGGACATACAAGTCTTTTGTCAGATATGTAGTTTGCAAATATTTTCTCTCAATCTGCACCTTGCCTTTTCATCCTCTTACTATTATTTTCACAGTAAAAATTTTTAAAATTTTGATGAGGTCCAGTTTATCAATTTTTTCTTTTATGGACTGTGCTTTTGATGTCATATCTGAGAATACGTCATCTATCTCTAGGTTCCAAAGATTTTATCCTATGTTAACCTCTAAAATTTTTTACAGTTTTACATTTTACATTTAAGTCTATGATCTATTTTGAATTAATTTTTGTACAAGGTGTGAGGTTTAGATCCTAATTCTTTTTTTTAGGTGAGTGGATTCATACATTACTTGTATAATTCAAATTTAATTAAAAATAGAAATCAGAGGCAGTAATAATACAAAGTTAAACGCACTCTTATATTTATGTATTCCAATTCATTGTCCATTTTGAAGGTAGAAAATCTTTCTAAAATACAACTCATATCATGCCGCTCACCTGCTTAAATGTCTTCAATGGCACTTCATTTACTTTTGGATAAATTCCAAACTCCTTAATATGAGCAAAAAGATTCACATAACTTGGGCCCTCTCTACTTTCATTTTGCCACCGTGCCCTCTACCTCCACCAATCACACTACACAATCCAGGCACAGTGAACTTCTTTAAGTTCTTAAAAATGCATTACTATCACCTCTTGTTCTTCAAAAGTGTTTGGAACATTTTTAAATTCTCCCTTTCCTGGTTAGCTCCTATTTGCCCTTTAGGTCTCAGCTTGATCATAATTTCCTCCAAGAAAGACTTCCCTGACTCCCCAGTCCATATTATGTGCCCTTCCTATGTTATTACATATAAATCTGTATGACCCTCATTATGGCACTTTTCAAATTGTACTGTAGTTGTCTGTTTACTTATCTACAACTTATCTCCTGATTATGAGTCTCACAAGAACAAGAATTGTTTATATTTTGCTCATTATTTTTTTTTACAGGTAACTAACACTGTGCCTGAATCATATTAATGTTCAACAAGTGTTGAATAAATAAATAAGAAGGACATAGGCTATTTGAATAATATAATTAACAATGTAGAACATGTTCAGCATTTTTTAGAAGTTATTTTTAAATTTATACGAAAAAGTGATGAAATTCATTTTATAAAACACTATAAAGAAAACAAAATTTTAAAAAATAAGAAGCTTAGGGGACAAATTCTCTGATCACAATTTAATTATAATAAAAATTAAATGAAAAACAAAATGCAAACACTTGAAAAATTTCAAACTTCACTTTAGATATATAGAGTAGAGACAATTCTTAAAATGCAGTAACTGTTAAGAAATCATGAAAACTAAACTAAATTGATCTCTGGTTTCTGGTCTGACATGTAAAGAGTTTGGAAGTCACCATTCCTGTCTTCACAACAAGAAGAAAGCTGAAAACTGAAAATCAGGAACTCTTCTTAGATTCATCAGAGAATTGAGGTTATAGGGCAGGTCACCTCCACAAAAACTGAAGAGGCAGACAAGACATGTGAATATAGAGATTACAGCTTAGTGGGAGCAGAAACTACACTGAAGCCAGTACAGACTAGAAACATTTAAAGAATAATTGGCTAATTGTTAAAGACTGAATATGGATTAGTTTGAGAGATTAAAAAATCCTGGAGGTCCAGCTTTAGGGAGCCCTAACACTTTCATGACTTTTACCTCTTAGAGCCCCACCATGTGCTGAGAAAAATCCACTCATGCTTCCAGCAGGATGAAAGGAAAGTAACTATTTTGAAATACACCCAGTGTGTTCTATTCTCCCTAGCAAAGATCTGCCCTTAAGAAAAACTAACAGAGCCTAACCAATGTGAATTTTACTAGAGCTTAAATGATTTGGGAGAAGGAAAATACTCAACTGTAGCCTCGTCTATTCTTCCAGATGCGGGAAGAGAAACACCCAATTCTAGCCTAAAGCATTTGTGAAGGTCACAGCCCAAAAGCACAAACTCACTAAAAGACAGAAATAATCATAGGGCTACAGAACTCTTCCTCTCACTCTGATCTTCCCACCACATCAATATGGCTGCTGTATAATAAGAGAGGATGGGAGTTGAAAAGAACTATAAGGCTCAGACCTTGTTTAAAAGGAAGTCTTTAGGAAAACTCAAAATAACAAAAAGGCAAAAACAAGGACACTAGGGGAAATTTTAGCCTATGATGCTTACAGCTACATAAAACAGTAAACACAGATTGACTCCTTGACAGAGAAAATTAAAATCTCACATCAAAGGCCTATTTACCTTAGTTTCTCTTATCTACTAAGTCATGTTCATCTTTCAACAATTACTAAGCATGCTAAAAGGCAAGAAAACACAGTCTGAAGAGAAAGGGCAAGCATCAGAACCAGACTTAGACACAGCAGAGATTTTGGAAAGAGATCAGGAATTTAAAGTAACAATGATTAGTATGCTAAAAGCTCTAATGAATAAAGTAGACAACATGCAAAACAAATGGGAAATATAAGCAGAGATGTGGAAATTCTAGGAAGCAATCGAAAGAAAATACTTGAAATTTAAAAACTTTATTACACATATAAAGAATGTCTTTGATGGAAGCACCGGTAGACTGAACACAGCTGAGAAAAAAAGTCAGTAAGCTTAAAGTTATGGCAGTAGAAACTTCCCAAACTAAAAAGCAAAGAGAAAAATGACTGAAAGAAAGTAGAACACAATGTCCAAGAACTGTGGGGCAACTACAAAAGGTGTAATATACATGTAACAGAAATACCAGAAGGAGAAGAGAGAAAGGAATATAATAAATATGTCAAGTAATAATGGCTAAGAGTATTCCAAAATTATTAACAGACACCAAACCATAGACCCAGGGAGTGCAGAAAACATCAGGCAGGATAAATGCCAAAAAATCTACACGTGACCATATCATATTCAAATTGTAGAAAATCAAAGATGGGAAACTCTTGAAAGAAGCCAGAGGAAAAGACACCTTACTTTTAGAAGAACAAGGATAAGAATTTTAGACTTATCAGACATCGTGAAAGCAAGATGAAAGTGGAGTGAAATTTTAGTGTTGAAAGGAAAAATCCACCAACTTAGAATTCTATATCAAATAAAATTATCCTTTAAAAGTGGAGGAGAAATACTTTTCCGCACAAACAAAAAAATAATTTAGGGAATGTGTCATGGGTAGACCTGCTTTGCAAAAAATGTTAAAAGAAGGTCTTCAGGGAGAAGGAAAATGATATAGGTCAGAAACTTGGAGCTTTATAAGGAAAGGAAGATTGTTTAAGAATGCATAAATAAAAGTAAAATAAAAATTATATTTATTATTCTTAAATGACCTCACAGAAATGTTTATTCAAAATAATATCAACAATATATTGGATGATTATAGCTTATGGATAAGTGAAATGTATGAAAGCAACGTTATAAGGCATGGAAGAGAGAAATTAGAACTATTTTGTTATCATAAGCTACTCACACTACCAGTGAAGCAGTATAGTGTTATTTGAAAGTGGATTTAGATTAGTTGTAAATATATATTTACCAACTCTAGGATGACCACTTAAATTTTTTCAAAAGAAGTATGATTAATATGCTAAGAGGGGAGAGAAAATGGACCCATAAAATGCACAATTAAAACTAAAGAAAGTAAAACAAGAGTGGGAAGCAAAAAAAGAAAAGAAACAAAGAAAAAGGACAATGATTAGGGAACAGTTATAAACAAGATAGATATTAATTCACTATATCAATACTAACTTTAAATGTGAATGGTCTAAATAATCAAATTAAAAGGCAGAGTGAATAAAAACCAAGACCCAACTATATGTTATCTACAAGAAATTCACTTTAAATATAAAGACACAGATATATTAAAAGTAAAGGAATGGACAATGATATACCATGATAAAACCAATCAAAAGAAAGTTGAAGTACCTATATGAATTTCAGACAAAGTAGATTTCAGAGCAAGGAAAAGTTTCAGGGATAAAGAGGAGCATTACATAATGATAAAGGGGTCAATTTTCTAAGACAACAATCCTTAATATATATGAGCGTGTCATATGTATTAAGCGTGTCAAAATACATGAGGCAAAAACTGATAGAATTGCAAGGAGAAACAGACAAATCCATTATTATAGCTGGAGACTTCAACATCCCTCTTTCAGGAATTAAGAGATCCAGAAGGCAGAAAATCAGTAAGGATATAATTGAACTTATAGCACCATTAATTAACTGGGTCTAATAAACATTTATAGAATTCTTCATCCAACAACAGAATACACATTTTCAAGCTCACATGGAATTGTCACCATGACTGACCACATTTTGAGCCACAAAACACACCTTAACAAATTTTTTAAAATTTCTTAAATCATACAGTGTATGCTCTTAAGCCACAACAGAATTAAATAGACAACTAGAAAACCTCAAACTATCTGGAGACTAAATAACACACTTTTAAATAACACATGGGTGTAATATGAAGTCTCAAAAGAAATTTAAAAAATATTTTGAACTAAATGAAAATGAAAATACAACTTATCAAAAGTTGTGGCATAGAGCAAAGTAGTGCTTAGAGGGAAATTTATGGCATTGAATACATATACTACAAAAAAGATGTAAAATCAATGATCTAAGTTTCTACTTTAGTAAACTAGAAAAAAGAAGAGCAAATTGAATACAAATTAAGGAGAAGAAGTAAAAGAATAAAAATAGGGCAGAAATCAATGACATTGAAAACAGGACATCAATAGAGAAAATCAGTGAAATCAAAGCTGGTTCTTGAAAAAAAATCAATAAAATAGATCAAACTCTATCCAAGCTAACCAAGAAAAAAGAGAAAAGACAGAAATTACTAATATAAAAAGTGAAAGATAGGTTATCACAACTGATCTTGTGGACATTAAAAAGATAATAAAGTAGTATTATGAACAACACTAACCCACAAATTTGATAACTTAGATGAAATATACCAATTCCTTGAAAGACACAATCTACCAAAATACGTGAGGAGAAATAGGTCACCTGAATAAGTTTATATCTAATGAAAGAAACTGAATCAACAGTTAACCTTCCAAAACAGAAAGCACCAGTCCCAAATGATTTCACTGGTGAATTCTACCAAACATTTAAAGAAATGATACTTTTTTTTCCCAATCTCTTCCCCCCACTAAAAAAATAGAATAAAGATAACACTTTCTAACTCATTCTCTAAGGCCACTATTATCATAACACTAAAACCAGACAAAGACCTTTTCCTTCTTATGAAGGAAAATTATAAACCAATATCTCTCATGAACATAGATGTAAAAATCATCTGAAATGTTAGCAAATTCAATCCAACAATGTATAAAAAGAATTATACACCAAAATCAAGTGAGATTTGTTCCAGGTATGGAAGACTGGTTTAACATTCAAAAATCAGTGTTATTCATCATGAATAGGCTAAAGAAGAAAAATTGTATGACCATATCAATAAACTCAGAAAAGGGATTTGACAAATTCCAGCACCCATTCATGATAACAACTTTCTAAAACTAGGAATAGATGGGAATTTTCTCAACTTTATAAAGAACATCTTCAAAATTCTACAGGTAACATCATACTTAATGGTGTAGAACTAGATGCTTTACTCCTAAGATAGGAAACAAGGTAAAAATTCTTCCTCTTATCACTCCTATTCAACATTGTAGTGGAAGTCATAGCTAATGCAATAAGACAAGAAAGGGAAATAAATGGTATACAGATTGGGAAGAAGAAATAAAACTAACATTGTACATGATATGCCTGTCTAATGTAGAAAAATTGACCAAAAAAAACCCCACTTCCTGAAACTAATAAGCAATTATTTTCTATATGCTGGAAATGAACAGTTGGAACTTGAAATTTAAAATGCAACACCATTTATACTAGCACAAAAGATGAAATACTTAGGCATAAATCTTACAAAATATGTACAATATCTATGCAAGGACACAGAAAGACAAATACTGCATGATCTCACTTATATGCGGAATCTAAAAAAGTCAAACTCTTAGAAGCAGAGAGTAAGAATGGTAGTTGCCAGGGGCTGTGTGTAGAAGAAATGGGAGATGTTGGTCAAATGATACAAAATTTCAGTTATGCAAGATGAATAAGTTCTGGAGATCTAATTACAGAATCATGGCTATAGATAACAATACTGTATTGTATCCTTGAAATTTGCTAAGAGAGTAGATCTTAAGTGTTCTTGTCACATAAACAAAAAAGGTAACTGTGTGAGGTAGCCTTATTGTGGTAATCATTTCACAATGTATTCATATATCAAAATATCACATTGTACATCTTAAATGTATATAATTTTATTTGTCAATTATTATTAAAGCTGGGGAAAAAGAAAATGCAAAATAATGATGAAAGAAATAAAAAAGATCTAAATAGGGAAGCATACATAGACTCTTTCATGCGCCAGGTCCAAGGGCAGAGGCAGTGATTTCACAGGAACCTGGGCCAGGCCTGCCTGCTGGTTTTGGAGGGTCTCCCGGGGACTTGGGGGATGGCTTTGCCTCACCCAGGGGACATAAAAGCTGGTGGTGGACATTCCAGTATTAATCTACATGAGCTTTCCTGCAGATTGACATCTTGATTGGATCATTAGCACCAAGAACTAGCCCCACTCAACAGCCTGTAGGGAAGCCTCAGGCCAAACAACACACAGGGTGGGAGCACAGCCCCACCCGTCAGCAGACTTCCTGAGCCACAAGTGCCTCTAGACATGGCCCTGCCCACCAGAGGTCCAGGACCAAGCTTCACCCAGCAGTGGGCAGGCACCGGCTCCTCCTGCCAGGAAACCTGCATGAGCCTCTAGTCTAGCCTCATCCACCAGGGCAGATACTAGAAATAAGAAAACAAACAATCCCAGAGCCTGTGGAAGGAGTCCACAAACACATAGAAAGATAGAAGATATGAAGCGGCAGAGGAATATCTCCCAGGCCGAGGCGCAAGAAAAAATCCCAGAGGAAGAAATAAGTGATGAGGAGATAGGCAATCCATCTGAGAAAGAGTTTAAAGTAATGATGGCCAAGATGTTCAGGGAACTCAAGAGGAGGGTAGATGCACAGAGTGAAGTTTTTAGCAAAGAGGTGGAAAATATACAGAATACCCAAACAGAGTTCAAGAATAAAATCACTGAAATGAACAATACACTAGAAGGAACCAAGAATAGACTAAACGAGGCAGAAGAACAGATCAGTGAGCTAGAAGACAGATTCGTGGAAATCACTACTGCAGAACAGAAAACAGAAAAAAGAATAAAAATGAATGAGGATAATTTAAGAGAACTCTGGGATGACGTGAAGTGCTCTAATAATCGCATTATAGGGTCCGAGAAAGAGAAGAGAGAGAGAAAGGACCTGAGAAAATCTTTGGAGAGATAATAACAGAAAACTTCCCCACCTTGGGAAAGGAAACAGTCACCCAAGTCCTGGAAGCACAGAGAGTACCACACAGAATCAACCCAAAGAGGAACACACCAAGGCACATAGTCATCAAACTGACAACAATTAAGGATAAGGAGAAAATATTAAAACTAGCAAGAGAAAAGCAATGAATAACATACAAGGAACTCCCATAAGGTTATCAGCCGATTTTTCAGCAGAAACTCTACAGGCCAGAGGGGAGTGGCACGATATATTTAAAGTGATGCAAGGGGGAAACTTACAACCAAGAACACTCTGTCCAGCAAGGCTCTCATTCAGCCTTGATGGAGAACTCAAAAGCTTCACAGATAAACAAAAGCTAAAAGATTTCAGCACCACCAAACCAGCTTTACAACAAATGTTAAAGGACCGTCTCTAGTCATCAAACCATAAGAAAAGAGAACAAAAAGAAGAAAGGGGGAAAATAGAGACCTACAAAAGATTGCTTTGGCTGTTTGGGGTCTTTTGTGGTTCCTTATAAATTTTGGAATTGTCTGTTCTAGTTCTGTGAGGAATGTTGCGAGTATTTTGCTGGGGGTTGCGTTGGATCTGTGGATTGCTTTGGGTACTGTGGCCATTTTGATGGTGCTGATTCTTCCAATCCAAGAGCACAAGATACCTTTCCATTTCTTTGTACCATCTTTGATTTCCTTCATCAATATTTTACAGTTTTGAGAGTATAGGTAACCTCTTTGGTTAGGTTTATTTATAGATATTTTGTTCTTTTTGATGCAATGGAAATGTTTATGCCAGTTATAAAATTCTGGTTTTTGAAGTGAAAAAAAAAAGTGAATGAAGGGCTGCAAATGGCAAAATATCTTTCTTTTTTATGGGTGAGTTGTATTCCATTATATATATGTGCTGCATCTTCTTTATGCATTCATATATAGATATGCGCTTAGGATGCTTCCATATCTTGACAATCATGAAGAGTGTTTCTGTTAATAGGGGAGTGTATGTATTTTTTAAATTAATTCTTATTTTGTAGTTGGATTTATTCCTTTGATAACTATGTAAATTTAAAAAGCTAAAGCTCTAAATGTTCTTAGAAACAATGAACAGTACATACTTGTAAATTTTAAAAATATGTGCAGTATATTGTGTATATGTATTTACATGCAATACATTGTACACGTGCAATCAAATTGTAACAATTCTACCTAATAAAACTGAGAAATGAAAAAAATCTAAATAAATGAAGAGATAGTCTATGTTTATGGGTAAAAACTTAGTAGTAGTAAGATGTCAGTTCGTCCCAACTTGATCTGTAGCTTCAATACAAGCCCGGTCAAAAATTCCAGCAAGTTATTTTGTTGATTCTGACAAACTGTTTTTCAAGTTTACACAGAACTTACACCTTTCACAAAAATTAACCCCAAATGGATCATAATCCTAAATGAAAAATGCAAAGCTATATAACTTCTAGACAATAACACAGGAGAAATTTTTGGTGACTTTAAAGCTGGTGACAACTTTTCAGATACAACACCAAAAGCATGTTCCATGAAAGAAAATAAGTCAGACTTCATTAAAATTAAAAACTTCCAACAACATAATGCCATTTGCAGCAACATGGATGTCCCTGGAGAATGTCGTTCTAAGTGAAGTAAGCCAGAATGAGAAAGAAAAATACCACATGAGATCGCTCATATGTGGAATCTAAAAAACAAAACAAAACAAAACAAAACATACATACAAAACAGAAACAGACTCATAGGCATAGAATACAAACTTGTGGTTGCCAAGGGGGTGGGGGGTGGGGAGGGACAGACTGGGATTTCAAAGTTTGTAGATACTGACAGGCATATGTAGAATAGATAAACAAGATTATACTGTATAGCACAGGGAAATATATACAAGATCTTGTGGTAGCTCACAGTGAAGAAGAATGTGACAATGAATATATGTATGTTCATGTATAACTGAAAAATTGTGCTCTACACTGGAATTGGACACAACATTGTAAAATGACTATAACACAATAAAAAATGTTAAAAAAAAAAAAGAACTTCGGATGTCGAAGGAAATTAAAGAAAAAATACATTAAAAAAAAAACTTCTGCTCTGTGAAAGATACTGTTAAGAGAATGAAAAGACAAGTCACAGGCTGGAAGAAAATATTTGCAAAATACATTATATTGTATAAAGGGTTTTTACTCAAAATATGCAAAGAACTCTTAAAACTCGACAATAGAGAAAACGAAAAACCCAATTACAAAATAAACAAAGGATATGAGCAGACATCTTTCCAAAGAAAATATACAGATGTCAAATAAGCATATGAAAACATGCTCAGCATCATATGTCATTAGGGAATGGCAAGTTAAAATGTCAAAGAGATATCAATACATGACTATTAGAATGGCTAAAATCCAAAACTCTGACAACACCAAAAGCAGCAGGAACTCTCATTCATTGATGGTGGGAATGCAGAATGGTACCACCACTTTGGGAGACAGTTTGGTGATTTCTTAGAAAAGTAAACATACTCTTACCATGTGATCCAGCAATTGCTTCCTTGATATTTACCCAAATGAGTTGAAAACATATCCACACAAAAACCTGTACAAGAATGTTTATAGTAGTTTTATTCATAATTGCCCCAAATTGGAAGCAACCAAGATGTCTTTCAATGAGTGAATGGATAAATAAACTGTGATACTTCCAGACAATGGAGTGATAAAAAGAAATAAACTATCAAGCCATGAACAGGAATGCAGGAAATTTAGATGCATATTACCAAGTGAAAGAAGTCAGTCTGAAAAAAGCTCATACTGTATAATTCCAGGTATATAGCATTCTTGAAAAGGCAAAACTATGGAGACAGTAAAAAGATCAGTGGTTGGCAGAGGTTCAGAGGGATCGCAGAGGGATGAATTGGGGATCACAGTTTTGTTTTTTTTTAGGGCAGTAAAACTATTCTGTGTGATACTGTAATGGTGGATACATGATACTATGCATTTGTCAAAATCCAGAGACGTGTACAACACAAAAAGTGAATTTTAACATAAACTATTGCCTTTAATTAATAATATTTTATCAGAATTTGTTCATCAATTATAACAAATGTACCACACCAATGTAAAATGTTAATAATAAGAGAAACTCTTGTGTGTACACACATGTGTGTGGGAAGGGGAAAATGGGAACCTCCTGTACTTTCTGTGCAATTTTTCTATAAATCTAAAACTGCTCCAAAAACTAAAATCTAATAGAATATTTTTAAATTGAAGTAAATTAAATTCATAAAATACTGCAAAATCTCTATTTAGATATAAAGTCAAATGTAAAAGTTAACTCAAAAGGCTACAAAAAGAGCAAAATAAAGCAGAAAAAACAAAATTATAAATATAAAAACTAAAACAAATAAATTAGAAAACAGAAAAATAGTTGTTTTATAATTTCAGGAATATGTTCTTAGAAAAGCAATTAAATAGACAAACCTCAGGCAAATATAGTCAATAAGAAACAATTACTAATTGGAAAGAAGGATACTATAGTAGATGCAGAGGAATAATTACAATATATAAATTATACACTTTTGAAAATCTTAAAGGGGTAATCTTTTACAAAAATGTAAATTATCTAAATTAAGTAAAGAAATATAAAAAGCATAAAGACCAATAGCCAAGAAAGAAAAAGGGGCTCTGAACCCTATAAACTTTATGGGTTAGTTTTAGAAAATGTCAAAGCAGTAGTTAATTCAAAGTCTATGGAAAATATCTCAGAACACAGGAAAATTTTGAAAGATATCTCATTCATTTTTATGAAGCTAGCAAAGCAGTGACATGAAATATTAAGAAATATATCACCAATAAGCTATTGTAGATATATTTTACTTATGAATATATATTTAAAATTATAAATAAATAAAATGCCAGCAAGTTGAATTGAACAGTATATTAAAAATAATAATATGCTATAATCAAGAAGGTTTTATCACAGGAGTGCAAATATAGTTATGTTAGATATCTACTAACAGGTAAAATGAAAAAATCCCATAAAATTTGATCATAATAAATACTATTAAAAACCTGATTAAGCAAATAACTTATTCAAAATTAAAAATAAGAATAGTAGTGTGGTGACTTGAATATACAATGTGACTCCTCTTATCCAGCCCCACTATTCATTCATTAACATGATCAATGGAACACAAAAGCTAGAAAGTAAGAGAAAGAGATATTCATGTACCAGAAAGTATTTGGAGTTTGTCAGATAAACCGAAGGTAAAACTAATATAATTGTGAGATTTCATGTGTAAAAGAATAGCTTCCCTATAATTCTACCTATATAGCAAAGGCTGTTTGTGAGGACTGGCCAATGAATAATCAAGAGGGCCCATCTGGTCCTACCAGAACCCTTGGAGAGTATTCCAGATGCAAGAGGCCACCCTATAAAGGAGAGTTTACTTCCAACTTGCCTAGACTTAAACCAAAGACTGGTAGCACCTCTTCCTTTTATCTCCCAATGAGAGGTTGGCCCCTAGCTTTCCTAACAATCACAGCAAACACTGGAAAGAAATTGTAAAACACAGAGGAAGATCTCTGTGGATGCCATCAACTCTGACTCCATTTGACCATCCCATCTCTCTAACCATTTCACCTTACTTCAAGCTTCTGGATCTCTGAACTGACAGTGTGAAACTCCTGTAACTCTAAAGATGTCCTCTCTTCCTCATTTGGGTTTAAAAGATTCCAAAGGGCTACTTTTAATGTATGAATAAACCTGTCATATCACAATTCTATGTAAGAATAAACCTACCTTAGTAAGACTGAGAAAACAGAAATATCACAGACATATGAAAAGTTTTGATAGTTTAAAAGAAGGGGATCTTGTAAATAAACATATTCCTATGAAATAGGTCATTGTAAAAAAATTAAACAGAGCATTTTGGAACAGTTTTTAAATAATATTATCAACAATATTCAATAAAGCATTATTATTATTGTGGATAAAAAGTGACCCTGAACAATCACATAATGAAAAGCTTAAGCTAAGGGAACGTAAGTAACTTTCAACATTATAGTAGTTTTCTTTACAAAGAATCTTCATTCCGAGGCAGGGCTATGCCCATGCTTTTCTGTAGCTGTAGGCTAAAAAGCTCTTGATTCTACCTGTAACTCATTATATGACCTTAGGGAATTCTCTTCTCCACTCTGGGTCTGTTTCCTCATAAGTACAGTAAAATTATACAGCTCCAATGTTTACAAAGTTCTTTGTAATTGATCTGAAATCTAACTCTGTGTAATTTCCATCCCCTTTGTTCTAATTTATGCCCTAGGATCCAGTGGAATAAACTTATCATCTCTTCCACAGAACAACATTCCTTAAGTGTTAGTTCCTCAGGCTGCACATCACTATCTTCTATATTTTCTAAATGTCTTAGTTTTAAGGCCATGGAAAAATCAATGCATAGTACATGGATGATGTTACAGTAGAAAACAGAAGGCCAAGGATGTGGAGAGAGATATTTATGAAAGAAAAAGGGAGAAATCATAAGGAATAGAACAGAAAGTAATAAAATAAAGAATAGAAAAAGAACAGAGCAAATGAATCCAAAGGTTGGTTCTTTGAAAATATTAACAAAATTGACCAACCTTTACATAGACTGATCAAGAAAAGAAGGGTGAAAACTCAAACTACTAAAACCAGGAAGAGACAACATCACTTACAGAAATAAAAATGGTTATAAGGAAATATTATAAACAAGAATATGCACACAACATTGTAAAATGACTATAACACAATAAAAAATGGAAAAAAACAAAAAAGCAAAAAAACAGGAATATGCCAACAAATTAGGTAACTTATATGAAGTGAACAAATTCCTAGAAAAACACAAACCATTCAAAGAGATTAAAAAATTAAAAAAAATCTTCACAGATTTATAATAAAGAGATTGAATTAACAGTTTAAAATAACTTCCTAAGAAAAGCCCAACCTAGATGACTTCACCAGTAAATTCTACTACATTTAAAGAATTAACACCAATCCTTCCTAAACTCTCTTAACAAACAGAAGAGGAGAAACACTTCCCAACACATTCTATTAGGCTAGTATTATCCTGATACCAAAACTGGGCAAAGATATTACAAGAAAAGAAAACTACATACCAATTTCCTTTCTGAATATAGACAAAGATCGTTGACAACATACAAGCAAACTGAATCCAGCAGCACATTAAAAGGTCTGTATACCACAACCAAATGGGATTTATCCCAGGAATACAAAGGTAGTTCAACCTATGAAAATAAATTAATGTAATATATTAATAGAATGAAGGGGAAAACACCCACATGATTACCTCAATAGATGCAGGGGAAAAAATCTAAAAAAACCAATACTCTATCATTATAAAAACACTCAACAAACAAGGAATAGAAGGGACCTTCTCACCCTGATAAAAGGCAGCTACTAAATAGCCACAGCTAACATACTTAATGGTAGAATACTGAACACTTTGACTTTAAGATCAGGAACAAGTCAAGGATGTTTGTTCCACCACTTCCATTCAACATTGCACTGGAAGTTCTGTTTGGGTAATTAGACAAGAAAGAGATAAGGCATCCATATCTGAAAGGAAGAAGTAAAACTCTCTATTTACAGATGACATGAACTTGTATATAGAAATTCCTAAGCAATGCACACTCCCCCACACATGTTTAGAACTAATAAATGAGTTCAGCTAGATGGTGAGATACAAGATCAATATATTAAATAAGTTGTATTTCTATACACTAGCAATTGTCAATCTGAAAATGAAATTAAGAAAACAATTATCTTTACATCAAGTTTATAGCATCAAAAAGAATAAAATACTTAGGAATAAACTTAACAAAAAGAAGTGCAAGTCCTGTACACTAAAAACTATAAAACATTGCTCAAAGAAATTAAAGAAGTTCTAAATAAATGGAAATATGTCCCACATACACAGGTCAGAGGTCTAAATATTGCTAAGATGGCAATATTCCATAAATTCTTTTACCAATTCAACAAAATCCCCAGCAAAATCCCAGCTGGATTTTTTTCTGCAGAAATTGATGAAAAATTCCTAAAATTCATATGGAAATGCAAGGGGCACAAAATAGCCAAACAATATTGAAAAGGAAGAACAAAAGAGGAGTATTCAATCTTTCTGATTTTAAAACTTATTACTAACTACAGTAATCAAGACAGTATAGTATTGGCATAAGGACAGACATATAGATCAATGGAACAGAATTGAGTGCTTAGAAATAGTCTTACATTTATGGTCAATTGATTTTCTACAAAAACGTCAAAACAATTTTCAATAAATGGTTCTGGGACAAGATCTACACACATAAATCAATGAAATTGTACCCCTACTTCACACCATACAAGAAAGTCAATTCAAAATTAATAATAATAAACCTAAGTGTAAGAGCTTAGCCTATAAAAATCTTAGAAGAAAACATAGGAGTAATCTTTACTATCTTGGATAAGGCAATGGTTTCTTATATGCATGATCAAAAACACATACCAAAAGGAAAAATAGATAATTTGGACTTCATCAAAGTTAAAAATTTTTGCGCTGTCAATAATATCATCAAGAAAGTGAAAAGACAACCCTAAGAATGAGAGAAAATTTTTGAAAATCCTGTATCTGATAAGGGACTTTTATCTAGAATATAAAAAGAACATTTACAACTGAATAATATAAAAACAAACATCCCAACTGAGAAATGGGAAAAGTATCTGAATAGACATTTCTCTAAAAGAATACAAGTGGGTAATAAGCACACAAAAAGACGTCTGACATCATTAGTCGTGAGGGAAATGCAAAACAAAAGTACAGTTAGATACCATTTCATACCCCCTAGGATGGCTATAAGAAATACAGATATGAATGAGAGTTGTCAAGGATATGGAGAAATTTCAACCCTTATACATTGCTGGTAGGATTCTAGAATGGTGAAGCTCCTTTAGAAAACAGTTTGGCAGATCCTCAAAATGTTAATCATAGAGTTATCATATTACACAGCAATTCTACTTCTAGGTGTATGCTAAAGAGAAATAAAAACATATGTCTACACAAAAACTTGTGCAAGAATGCTCATAGCAGAATTATTCATAGTAGCTCCAAAGTGGAAACAACACAAAAGTATATTAACCAGTGTGGATAAGTAAAACATTGTATATGCATACAATGGAATATTATTTTGCAATAACCTTTTGAAGTACTGATACATGCAATTTCATTGATGAACCTTGAAAACATTAGGTTAGGTTAAATAATCCATTCTCAAAAAATACATCCTATATAATTCTATTTATATGAAATATCCTCAATAGACAAATCTATAGACAGAAATTAGATTAGTAGTTGTCTAGGACTGGGGCACAGTGATGGGAAGGAAGCGGAGTGAGTTCTAATGGGTTCTGAATTTTTTTTTAGAGTGATGAAAATATTTTTTCTCTTTTTAGTTGAAGTATAGCTAATTTACAATATTGTGCTAGCTTCAGGTGTATAGCAAAGTGATTCAGTTGTGTGTGTGTATAGATTCTTTTCCATTATAGATTATTATAAGAAATTTATTATAGTTCCCTGTGTTATACAGTAAATCCTTGTTGCTTACCTATTTTATATATAGTAGTTTGTCTATGTTAATCCAAAACTCCTAATTAATTGCTCCCCACTTTCCCCTTTAGTAACCATAAATGTGTTTTCTATGTTTGTGAGTCTGTTTCTGTTTTGTATATAGATTCATTTGTATTATTTTTTAGATTTCACATAAAAGTGATATATAATATTTGTCTTTCTCTGTTTGACTCCACTAAGTATAATATTCTCTAGGTCCATCCATGCTGCTGCAAATGGCAATATTTCATTTTTTATGGCTGAATTAATATTCCTGTGTGTGTGTGTGTGTATGTGTGTGTGTGTGTGTGTGTGTGTGTGTGTGTGTATACACCACCTTTTCTTTATCCAGTCATTGTTGATGGATATTTAGATTGCTTCCATGTCTTGGCTATTGTAAGTAGTGCTGCTATGAACATTGGGGTGCATGTATCTTTTTGAATTAGAGTTTTTGCCTTTTCTGGATATATGCCCAGGAGTGCAAGTGTTGGATCATATGGTAGCTCTATTTTTAGTTTTTTAAGGAACCTCCATACTGTTCTCCATAGTGGCTGCATCAGTTTACATTTCCACTAACAGTGTAGGAGGATTCCCTTTTCTCCACACCCTCTGCAGCATTTGTTATTTGTTGACTTTTGAATGATGGCCATTCTGACTGATGTGAGGTGATACCTCATTGTAGTTTTGATTTGCATTTCTCTAATAATTAACAATGTTGAGCATCTTTTCATGTGCCTGTTGAGCATCTGTATGTCTTCTTTGGAGAAATGTCTATTTAGGTTTTCTGCTCATTTTTTGATTGGGTCATTTGTTTTTTTGATATTGAGTTGCATGAGCTATTTGTATATTTTGGAAATTAACCCCTTGTTGGTCTCATCATTTGCAAATATTTTCTCCTATTCTGTAGATCATCTTTTTGTTTTGTTTATAGTTTCCTTTGCTGTGCAAAAGTTTTTGAGTTTGATTAGGCCAAATTTGTTTATTTCTGCTTTCATTTCTTTTGCTTTGGGAGACTGATCTAAGAAAATACTGCTATGGTTTATGTTCAAAAATGTTTTGCCTATGTTCTCTTCTAGAATTTTTTAGATGTCATGTCTTATATTGAGGTCTTTAATGCATTTTGAGTTTATTTCTGTGTATGGTATGAGGGAGTGTTCTAACTTCACAGATTTACATGAGACTATCCAGCTTTCCCAACACCACTTGCTAGAGATTGTCTTTTCTCCATTGTGTATTCTTGCCCCCTTTGTCATAGATTAATTGACCATAGGTGTGGAGGTTTATTTCTCTCTATTCTGTTCCATTTATCTATTTGTCTGCTCCTGTGCCAATACCACACTGTTTTGATCATTATAGCTAAAGTATTGTCTGAAGTCTAGGAAGGTTATGCCTCCTGCTTTGTTGTTTTTCCTCAGTATTGTTTTGCCAATACTGAGTCTTTTGTGGTTCCATATAAGTTTTAGGATTAGTTACTCTAGTTCTGTAAAGAAAAATGTCCTGGGTAATTTGATAAGGATCACATTAAATCTGCAGATTGCTGTGGATAGTATGGCCATTTTAACAATATTAATTATTTCAATCCAAGTACATGGGATATCGCTCCATTTCTTTCCATCATCTTCAATTTCCTTTCTCAATGTTTTATAATTTTCAGCATATAGTTCTTTCACATCCTTGGTTAGTTTTATCCCTAGGTATTTTATTGAAAGTGTTTTAAAATTAGACTGTAGTGATGGTTGGACATCTCTGTGCATACACTAAAATCCATTAAACTGTATGCTTTAAATGGGTGAATTTATGGTTTATGAATTATATGTCAATAAATCCATTTTTAATCAGCTAAATTATTAATCACAGAGAAAATTTCAACGTATTCCAAAAGACAGACTATATTTTTGGATAAAGGTAATAAAATTAGATCATAACAAAAATGGAAACAACAACAACAAAATCTAAATCTGAACTACTGTGAAATTTTAAAAGACTGTTTTCTAAATAACTTGCATGTTAAATAGGAAATAAAAGCAGAAAATGTAGTGAATCTAAAATGTAAAGTCTACATTGTCAAAATATATGTGCTATAGATAAAACTGAACTCAAAGGAAAAAATTAAATACTTTGTAATAAAGAGTCTGAATCCATTTTTTTATGTTTTGCTGATGACAGCTTTTAAGCCTCCCCTTCCCACTTCTTCCTCTGCCCCAAATCTAGTCAAACTTATAAGAAAGCCTGGATGCTTCATCTTTTGGTATAGGTAGGAGATTCAAACCATACAATACCCTATCCTTGTGCAGGAATCCTTATCCTGGCTCCGCTCCCTAAACACCATAAAATACAACCCAGTCTCTCTTCTTTGTCTCTAAAGCTATTGTTACACCAGCTTCAGAGGCCTGCCCTGTTTTTCATAGAAAGCCTTGCTATAAGGGAATAAAACTTTTCATACCCTCTTTGTGTGTATGTGTGACATCATAAACCTTGACATCCAAACCAATTTTGGATGGAGATCTATCTTGCTTCTGCAGTATGACCACAAGATACTTTCATTTCTTAACATGGAAAACTTAAATTAGTTAATGTAAAAATTTATAAACATGACCATATATACAAAAAATTCTTATGTGGAAACATAAGATATGAGTTATAGGGATAAAAGGACAAATTAATTAATTAAGAATACTTAATTAATAATAAATCTAATAGCCTGTTTTTAAAAAAACAAAAAACAATTTATAATCAATAAAAATCTTCACAAGATGATCTCCAAATGACCAAGACATACAAAATAGTGCTCAACTTTAATAATCAATAGAAAATACAAATTGAAACCAATAATGGGTTACCATTACACATTCACAAGAATGGAAAAAATGAAAATGACAGACAATACCATACTGTAGAAAGGATATAGAACAATTAAACTCTCATCATTGCTGCTGGGATTGTCAATTGATAAACTGCTTTGAAAATTGGAAATATATATTACAGCTGAGCATATACACATCCTGGGACCTAGTTATTCCAATCACAGGTGTATAGCCAATATAAATGCATAACATGTTCACTAAAAGACATGTACATTCATAGCAGGACTGTCCATAATAGTCCCAAATTTTGAACAACCTAAATGTCCACCAAAATGGAGAAATACATTGTAGTGTATTCACACATTGGGATACTACACAGCTATACAACTGCCTGAAACAATGTGGATGAATACCAAAGACATAACTTGATCAAAATAAGTCAGACATTAGATATTGCATAACTTCATTTATATAAAATTCAGAAACAGGAAAAACTAATCTATGCTGTTACAGAATCAGAGTAGTAATCACTCTGTGGGTGGGGGTACTGACTGGAAGGGACCTAAGGGAAGTTCCTAGAGAAGTGGTCATATTCTGTTCTTTGACCTGAGTGCTGCTTATATAAATGAACAGTTCTGAAACAGTGATATAGCTAAATGTTTATGATGTAAGAAATTTTTGAAAGGAAATGAATAAGCACAAAATTTAGAATAATGATTAAAAGTGAGACAAGATGGAAGGAGTCCATATATTACTGAAAATGATTTAGGGCAGAGGAATATGTTCCAGATGAAGGAACAAGATAAAACCCCAGAAGAAGAACTAAGTTTTCCCAACACCATTTGCTGAAGAGACTGTCTTTATTCCATTGTATATTCTTGCCTCCTTTGTCGAAGATGAGTTGACCAAAAGTTTGTGGATTCATTTCTGGGCTCTCTATTCTGTTCCATTGGTCTATATGTCTGTTTTGGTACCAATACCACGCTGTCTTGGTGACTGTAGCTCTATAGTATTGTGTGAAGTCTGGGAGAGTTATTCCTCCAGCCTCTTTCTTTCTCTTCAGTAATGCTTTGGCAATTCTAGGTCTTTTGTGGTTCCATATAAATTTTACTATGATTTGTTCTAGTTCTGTGAAATATGTCCTGGGTCATTTGATAGGGATTGCATTAAATGTGTAGATTGCCTTGGGCAGTGTGACCATTTTAACAATATTGATTCTTCCAATCCAGGAGCATGGGATATCTTTCCATTTTTTGAAGTCTTCTTTAATTTCCTTCATTAATGGTTTAGTTTTCTGTGTATAATTCTTTCACCTCCTTGGTTAGATTTATTCCTAGGTATTTTATTACTTTGGGTGCTATTTTAATAGTTGTTCTTTATATTAAGTAATATTTCATTGTATGAATGTATCACCATTTATCCATTCACACACTGAAGAACATTTGAGTTGTTTAGTTCTTATGTACAGAATATATTTGGGTCATGTTTCCTTTCATCAAACTTGGTAATCTCTGTCTCTTAATTGGTGTGTTTAGATCATTTACACTTAATGTAATTATTGACATGTTTGGACTTAGGTCTTCTATTTTATGTTTGTTTTGTTTATTTTTGAACATTTTTTGGTATTCCTGAGACCTGAAACAGGTCATCCTGGCCTACACTAAGAAGTGGAAGTCAGATGGGTCAGAGACTCAGAGCCTAAGCCAGGTTGAACTTGGAATATTGGCTGATCAATTTCTAAATGTTGTACAATTGAAAACATATAATGGAAACATATAATGGAAGAACACCCTAATTTGAAGTACCCCAAACCAGTACCATGTTTTTCATTCTGGTATCCTCTGGCTTCAACTCAATGCAACACAAAACTCAGAAGTGAACACTGTAATACAGAAAAAAGCTCAGATGAAGTCTGGTTTAAGGAACAGGAAGGATAAAACCTAAAGGTCGGTGGTGGGGAATCTCTCATTTCTTTCTCTCCTTATATTCCATTCTCATGTGCCTCAACCTCCAGGCTGGCAATGGAGGCATGCGGGAGCCACAACTCAGAGAGTGGAACATTCCTCTCCATTGGATGGAGTTGTCACGCCAAGAGGGCGGTAACAAATCCCATTGCTTTTCCCCCTTTCTTTGTCTTCTTTCTGCTTGACTCTGGACATGGTACAATCATGGAAGTGGGCAGTTTTGGGGTAGAAGACTAAAAAGAAGAGACTTGGGAACTGAAAAATGCTGTGGAGATTAGAGAGAGAGAGAGACTTGGAAAATTAACCCCTAAAGTTGTTCATGAACTCAGGAGAGGCCCTGACTTGTTCATGTATGTATTTGATACTAATTAACACACTAAAGACTTTAAGAACTGAGCTAACAGGCAGATCTTGACTCAGGTCTCAGGTTGACCACTGGGTGGCGCATATATTGGACAGACCTAATTAGCACTGCAAAAACTGAAAATGTAACTAATGTTGGAACCTACAGCCCACTGAAGACTAAAATAAAAATATCATTTTCCTAGGATGTAAACAAAATTGAGAATCTCATAATGTAATGTTCAGTAGGTCCAGGATACAAACCAGAAAGTGCTTGGCATACAAATAAGCAGGAAAATCTCAACTTGCATGGGAAAAGACAATCAATAGATACCAACAATGAGATAACAGAGATGTTTGAATTATTTGATGAAGACTTTAAAACAGCTATTATAAAAAATTTCTGATGGACAATTGTGAACATGGTTTAAACAAATATTAAAACAGAAAGCATCAGCAAAGAAATAAAGAATATGAAGAACCAAATAGAAATTTTAGAAGTGAAACAATTAGTGAAAAAAATTCACTAGATGGACTCAGTGGTAGAATGGAGATGACAGAGAAAAGAATCAGTGAACTTGAAGATAGACCATTAGAAATTATCCAATCTGAACAGAGAGAAAAAAGATTGAAAAAAATGAACAGAGCCTTGGGTACCTGTGGGACAATAACAAAAATTGTAAAATTCACATCACTGGAACCCACGAAGGAGAGGAGAAAGAGTGCTGAATTGAAGAAAAAAAAGATTTGAAGAAATAATGACTGAAAACATCCCAAGTTTGCAGGAAAAAAACATAAATCAACAGATTCAAGAAGATGAGCCAATCTTACCCAGTATATACACAAAGGAATCCAAGTCCAGATACATAAAAATCAAATTGCTGAAAACTAAATAGAAATAAAGGTCTTGAAAGCAACCATAGACAAGTAATTTACTGCCAATAGGGGGAAAATAGATTTCACATCAAAAACCACAAGGTTCAGAAGGAAGTACACAATATTTTTCAAGTGCTGAAAGAAAAGAACAGTCAATCCAGAATTCTAAATCCAGAGAAAATATATTTAATAATGAAGGTGACATAAATACAATCTCAGACAAATAAAAACTAAGTGAATTTGAAATCAGAAACCTGCTTTAAAAGAACTCCTAAAAACTTCTTTAGGCAGTAAATAAATGATACCTTATAAACAAAAGAAAATTACATCATCAAGAATAAAAAAAAGTCTACAGAAATGGTAGATATCTGGATAAATATAGTAGATTTTTCTTCTCTTGAGTTCTTTATAACATGTTCAATGGTTGAAAGCAAAAAATATAATGATGTCTGATAGGGTTTTCAATGTATGCATATGTAATATATAAGACAACTATAGAATAAATATGTGGAAGGTAAAGGTATCTGTATGGCTGTAAGGTGTCTACATTTCAGTTGAATTAGTAAGATACTGATTTGAAATAGATTTATTGATTCTAAATAGATTGTGAAAAGTAAACATTTGGTAATTCCAAGAGCAACCACTAAAAATATTGTATAAAAAGAAATGTTCAAAAGTACTATATATAAATTATAGTGGAATACCAAAAAATGTTCAAAAATAAACAAAACAAACATAAAATAGAAGACCTAAGTCCAAACATGTCAATAATTACATTAAGTGTAAATGATCTAAACACACCAATTAAGAGACAGAGATTACCAAGTTTGATGAAAGGAAACATGACCCAAATATATTCTGTACATAAGAACTAAACAACTCAAATGTTCTTCAGTGTGTGAATGGATAAATGGTGATACATTCATACAATGAAATATTACTTAATATAAAGAACAACTATTAAAATAGCACCCAAAGTAATAAAATACCTAGGAATAAATCTAACCAAGGAGGTGAAAGAATTATACACAGAAAACTAAACCATTAATGAAGGAAATTAAAGAAGACTTCAAAAAATGGAAAGATATCCCATGCTCCTGGATTGGAAGAATCAATATTGTTAAAATGGTCACACTGCCCAAGGCAATCTACACATTTAATGCAATCCCTATCAAATGACCCAGGACATATTTCACAGAACTAGAACAAATCATAGTAAAATTTATATGGAACCACAAAAGACCTAGAATTGCCAAAGCATTACTGAAGAGAAAGAAAGAGGCTGGAGGAATAACTCTCCCAGACTTCACACAATACTATAGAGCTACAGTCACCAAGACAGCGTGGTATTGGTACCAAAACAGACATATAGACCAATGGAACAGAATAGAGAGCCCAGAAATGAACCCACAAACTTTTGGTCAACTCATCTTTGACAAAGGAGGCAAGAATATACATTGGAATAAAGACAGTCTCTTCAGCAAATGGTGTTGGGAAAACTGGACAGCAGCATGTAAAACAATGAAGCTAGAACACTCCCTTACACCATATACAAAAATCAACTCAAAATGGATTAAAGACTTAAACATAAGACAAGATTCAGTAAACCTCCTTGAAGAAAATATAGGCAAAATATTATCTGACATACATCTCAAAAATGTTCTCCTAGAACAGTCTACCCAAGCAATATAAATAAAAGCAAGAACAAACAAATGGGACCTAATGAAACTTACAAGCTTCCGCACAGCAAAGGGAACCATAAGTAAAACAAAATGACAAACTGCAGAATGGGAGAAAATTTTTGTAAATGAAACCAACAAAGGCTTGATCTCCAGAATATATAAGCAGCTCATAAAACTTAATAAGAAAAAAAACAAACAACCCAATCCAAAAATGGGCAGAAGACCTAAACAAGCAATTCTCCAAGGAAGACATACAAATGATCAATAGGCACATGAAAAAAATGCTCCATATCACTAATTATCAGAGAAATGCAAATCAAAGCTACAATGAAGTATCACCTCACACCATTCAGAATGGCCATCATTCAAAAGTCCACAAATGACAAATGCTGGAGAGGCTGTGGAGAAAGGGGAACCCTCCTACACTGCTGATGGGAATGCAGTTTGGTGCAGCCACTGTGGAAAACAGTATGGAGATTCCTCAAAAGACTAGGAATAGACTTACCGTACGACCCAGGAATCCCACTCCTGGGCATATATCCAGAAGGAACCCTACTTCAGGATGACACCTGCACCCCAATGTTCATTGCAGCATTATGTACAATAGCCAAGACATGGAGACAGCCTAAATGTCCATCAACGGATGACTGGATAAAGAAGATGTGGTGTATTTATGCAATGGAATACTACTCAGCCATAAAACCCGACAACATAATGGCATTTGCAGCAACATGGATGCTCCTGGAGAATGTCATTCTAAGTGAAGTAAGCCAGAAAGAGAAAGAAAAATACCATATGAGATCGCTCATATGTGGAATCTATAAACAAACAAACAAAGAAACACAAACAAAGCATAAATACAAAACAGAAACAGACTCATAGACATAGAATACAAACTTGTGGTTGCCAAGAGGGTGGAGGGTGGGAAGGGACAGACTCAGAGTTCAATACATGTAGATACTGACAGGCATATGCAGAATAGACAAACAAGATTATACTGTGTAGCACAGGGAAATATATACAAGATCTTGTGGTAGCTCACAGCGAAAAAAAATGTGACAATGAATATATGTATGTTCATGTATAACTGAAAAATTGTGCTCTACACTGGGATTTGACACAACATTGTAAAGTGACTATAACTCAATAAAAAATGTTTTTAAAAAAAGAGGACAAAAAGTCAATTTTAGCATATGATACTTTAAGAAATGAATTTTAAAAAGACAACCAATCACAATATGTGGACCTTATATTTGGATTCTGTTTTTTAAAACTACATAAAATATTTTTTACATTTATGAGAGAATTGGAAATTTTAACACTCACTGTGTATTTAAAGGTATTAAGTAAACTGATTATTGTTAGATGTGGTTATGTTTCTTTAAGTCTTTTAAAAATATGTATCTTTTATAGATTCATATAAGTAAATTCTGAAATTTTTATTGATAAAATTGTAGAAAGTACTTAGATGACGCATCACCAGTAACAAGGCGTAGAGTCCCCTCCCCGTCTGAAAACCCAGTGCAAATCCCGCAGGGGCAACCAGGGAGTGTCATGCCCAGTGTTCAGGAGAAGCCCCGCCGCGCCTCACTCAGGTCCCACTGATTCCACCTGAGCAAAGGATTCTAATTAGTAGGGATTGGTGTTTGGAGCCAAAGCAACTGGGTGGCAGGGGGAAGGCTGTGCTGGGTGCCAGGAGACAGGCTGAGGGCAGCTGGAGGTGGCCTGCCGGATGGCGCGGAAAACCCAGGCCCCCCAACCCCCACCCTGAGCCTCAGCCTGCAGGCCCAGGTGGCCGCCCTGGCGGGCCTGGTAGCGGGGCGGGGGGGGGGGGCCCACACTCACTGGCGAAGAGTTGCTGGATGCGAGGAAAGCCACTGCCAGGCCCACCCAGGAGGATGCTGACGACGATCCAGGTGAGGCCCACAGCGATGACCAGGGCCACGATGCGGAGCGGGCCTGGAGGCAGGGCAAGACAGACACGGGCCAGACCGCCTCAGATGCCAGGGAGCTCCCAAATGACCCTACAGCCTCTCCTGATGGCTCAACCCGTCCCCTTGGGATGGAGTGACTGGAGACCACAAGGGTGGGGACCTGTAGCCATTTCCAGGTGTGAGAGGGGGCCTGGAGCTCCTGGCAGATGGAAGGAGGAAACTGCGTTCCACCTGCAAGGCTCTCAGCTTGGGTCTCCACGGCAGGTGTGAAGGCCGGTGTGGAGGGGCCTTCCAGCACTCACTGTTCAAGAGGGCTCAAGAAGCCCCCTAACTTCCTGACTCTGAGGCTGCCAGGATTTTGGGTCCCCCCCCCCATCTTGTCCTCTTTTCCTCCCGTTATGATGGAGAAGGAGGTTCCTACTCCTTTTGAAGATCAGTCAGTCCTCCCTTCACCTGCTGTGAGCTGGAACTCTGAGCCCTCCCCCCATCCCCCTGCGCAGGTTTCTTATAATAGCGATCATCTTGTCTACTCTTTCCCGTTTTCAGCATCTTCTGTCCCGTGAAAATGCAGAAGGAAGGCCTCCTTCTGAATCGCATACCTAGCCAGCCACTGACCTGTCTCTCCTCCCTTTCTCTTCCATGGCGGCCCCTCCCAAGTCATCAACGCTGCCTCTTGCAGTAGACTTACCCACCTTCCCCCAACTTACTCCAGTCTGGCCTTGCCTCCGTCACACCCCCCAGGACAGCTTGTGGCCAAGACCGCCTGTGACCTTCTTGCTGTCAGTGTCCTGGGTTCCCTGTTGGCCCTCATCTTCCTTGTCCTCTTGGTCGGCTGCGTGGGCCCTCTTGCTGAAACCCTTCTCCAGTGTCCTGTTAGCGTTCAGGACGGCACACGCAAACCCCATCTGGACACTCCTCGATGCTTCTTGCTTAGATGCCCCTCCTCCACGCTCCCCTGGAAAGCTGGACTTTCCCAGGCTTCTGGCCCAGGCTGTTCTCTCATCTCCCTCTGTATCATCTAGATCATCTCACCTATTTCCATTTCCAAAATTACTATCTATATCCCAATGACGCCTAAATGTATATATCTAGCTCAGTCCTCTCTCCTGAGCTGGACCTAAATATCCAGCTGCTTTACTATCTCTATTTGGATATTTCACAGGTGTCTCAAACTAAATATTCAAATAGAACTCATCATCTCCCTTCTGCCAAAAATAAGCAAACTCCATTATTCCAGTATTTTGTATTTCAGCAAATGATTCTGCCATCCATCCAGTCAGGCAAGTCAAAAATGACCATGGGGGAATCCTTTACATCCTATGTCCAATCTACTACTAAGTTCTGTGCTCTTTTAGTCCCCAAAAGTATCTCAAATTTGATTAATTTTTTCCATCTTCACAATTTACCATTTCTGCCCTAACTCAAGTCACTATCATTTCTCACATGGTGATTTTAGTACTCTCTAGACTGCTCTCCCTGGTCTGTTTCTTAGCCCCTTATATACTAGTCTCCATAACTAGACCCAGTATAGTTGCTTTATAAAATATAAATTTGACTTTGCCTCCTTCCCCTACCACACACACCAGTACTGTTTAAAACCTTTCAGTGGCTCCCAATTGCCCTCAAAATAAAGACCCAAGTCCAACATTTTTAACATGGTTTATGAACCCTGCAAGGTCTGTCCCATATCTACTATTTTGGTCTCACTTTTTGACACTCTTTCTTGGTTTCTACTTTCTAGTCATACTACCTTTCTTTTAATTATTCTAGAAACTTATGACTCTGGGCCTCTTCATGTGCTGTTCCCATTACCTTGAATGTCTTCCTGCTCCTTTTCTTCACCTATCATTTGTTTATCTCACTTTTATTTATCCTTCAGCTTTCAGTGTGAACATCTAATTCATAGGAAAATTTTTGCTGATTATTACCAGACAAAATCAGGTGCATATGCTTTTATAGTTCTCTGTAATTTTTCTTCATAAATGCTATACAGACTGCTATTATGTGATTATTTAATGACTATCTCCCCTCATATTTGAAAGCTCCACAAGGATAGGGACCATATCTGTTGTTTGCTCATAATAAAAACTTTATTACCTTACATATACCTGACAAAGAGTCAGAGCTCATCCCATTCATTTGTGTGATGAATTTATCCTCTCTCAATATTGATTAGAGTGTGAAAGAACTCACTATACTCTGATTTCAGTTGAAAACACAATTTTTCAAAATTAAACTTTGCTTTAAAAAGGGAAAATATATAATAATATTATAGAGTATAGGTTTCTAATCTTTTAAATAAAATCTAGTCTAGACTGACTTGGCTTGTCCAGTTTGAAATGTATCACAATTTCCCATTTCTTTCCCTTGCTTCAACAAAGTATTTTTAAAAACCATCTAAAACCCACTCTTTCCAGTTATTTAACAGTGTAATTATTCCTCCTCTCCCACTTTGGTCCCATATTTATACTAAGTCCTTCATTTTTTGTCTCCCTTTTGGTCCCTTTTTTTGCTCTAAGGGAAAGGGCTGATTTGGGAGCTCTGGCAAAGAAACACAGACTGTTAATTTGCTAAGTATTTGCTAAGGGTTTTCTCCAGCCAGAAAAATAGGACATTAGAATTGGATACTTTATAGATTAACATAACAGAATCACAAGTAGACAGGCCAGCATCTTACTCAGCATGGTTTTTCCTGTCCCTTCTGAAGGGTACTGGAGTCATTCTATTGCAGTTGTTAAAGTCTTTTTTCTCTCTCCTGAAATAAGATTATAGGAACTTTCTCTTAACTGCATTTTAGAAGGCTGGAGGTAGAATGATTTTCTCCTAAATTCAGAGCACATACAATAAAGGTAAGTAGAGAAGAAATTCCCTTACACGAGAAGTCCCCTTTGATAACAAGCCCACTCAGTCTAGAAATAGTAGTTCATTAGAGTCTGTAGGGATTCCCTCACATTTCAAGCCAGTCCATCTCATTCAATGTGGCAATGCTGAGATAACCCTAGAAATAGCTCTGCCTTGTTCAGAAAGCTTATGAGGTGCTAGTATACCAAGCACAACTATAAGGGTTTTCAAAAGAACTACATCTTGTGTGTTGTCTTTGTGGTGGGAGTTTTCCAAAGTTACTGGAGTGTCCAGTACCAAATAGTCATTCAGTAGGCATTTCAGTCTGTTAAGGAGTCTTCCACTAGGATATCCACAAATTCTTGGCCAGGAACCTAACAACCTTTTTGCTCTGATAAGACATTTATTGGAATGACTCTTCAGATACACATTGGAATCCACAGAGATTGCATGTGACTTCTAGGTTTGTAGGAGTTCTACCTTCTGATTATAAGGGCTTTATGGGACTGCAGTATAGCTCACCCTTTTTTTTCCTGAGTTTTAAACCAACTGAAAAAATAGGGAAGTTATGCACATGGAAATCAAAACGTCAGTTTTACTACTGATAAAGTTAATTGCAGGATGTGGCTTCCTTAATATTGCACAAAAGAATTAGTCAAATTTACCTATCTATTCACAAGCAATACTATACAAGCATAGGTAACCTCACGTGAAAGCCTATCCAGTGTAAATCTTAAGGAATAAATAAGCAGATAAGAAAGTATGCTTCTTGTGGGCAGCTGGCAACCAAGGGAACACAAGGAGGATGAGGCTCAGTTATAGATGCTCATTTTATGCTCCCAGATTCCTCAGTCAGGTAAGTCACTAGAATTAATAAAGGAGGGAATAGACAGATTCCAGGAGAGTGTAGGGGAAAATTTTTCCTCATGGAAACCATAGGAGAGTGGAAAAGTTGGTCTCCATCTCTCAGAACATCAGTTTTTCACCTGCAAAATTGAACATTCTAAAAGTCTATGTCTACAGGTAGAGTAGGTATCTCCAAACTTTGCATCAGTATTTTTTTAATTGAAGGGTATTTTTAACTTGATGTGCTACTAGCAATTTTATGATACCTTGGCAAATGACTCTTTGTTAATTTGTGTTTCTCACTGTGAACACTCTGTGAAAGATGCAACCATACAATTCTATGATTCAATTAACATCTATAATCAGTGATCTGAATTGGCTAAATCACATCTAGAAATTAACTGGATAAAAGGAAAATATAGGATACAAAAGGGGCCTAAGATGCCTGTAGGGACAATGGATAACACAGAAGCAGTGAGTATCCATGACTACAGAAGTTTCATATTCTAGTGGACGCTTAAAATCACAGAATCTGTAGAAGACCTTGGGCATCATTTGCCCCAATTCATTTGACACTAGGTTCATAGAGAGGAATGAATTTGCAAAACATCACAATAGTAAATGTGAGCACAGGGAGGGAAGTGGGTTTAAAATTCAGGTCTTTTGATTCCCACTACAACATATATCACCAAGATGTATCCTTTGAGCATCCCTCACATATGCTGATTAATGTGGGGAAAATGCTTGGGCCATATGGTATGTTAACATGTGATTTTAAAAAATCATAATTACTCAACTATCATTTTCTCCTATCCTCTTTGTCAAAGATAATGATTTTTACACTGGACATATTAAAACTTTGGAAAGAGAAATTTTAAGACCAATATATGTTATGAAATAGGAAAGTATGTAATTCACACAATAGGCTCAAGTCTTCTGACCAGATAATTCATATTTATATTGATAAAAGTGATGGATGAGATCCTTCTTGGTGATCTTTAAAGACTTTATGGAGAATGGGAAAGAAACTCTAAAAGGTGCTCAACATCACTAATTATCAGGGAAATGCAAATGAAACAATAAGATATCACCTCACACTTGTTAGAATAGCTATTATCAAAAGATAACAAGTGTTTGGAGGATGTGGAAAAATTGGAACCCTTGTGCACTGTTGATGGGAATGTAAAATAGTGCGCCTACTATGGAAAACATATGAAGGGTCCTCAAAAATTAAAACTAATACTGCCATATGATCCAGCAATACCACTCTGGGCATATATCCAAAATAACTGAAATCAGGATCTTGAAGATTTATGTGCACTCACATATCCATTGCAGTATTATTCACAATATATAAGACATGGAAACAATCTAAATGTCCATTGACAGATGAATGGACAAAGAAAATGTAGTATACCTATATAGTGGAATATCATTCACCCTTAAATAAGAGGAACTCCTGCCTTATGTTTCAATATGGATAAACCTGAACAATATTATGCTAAGTGAAATAACCCAGTCACAGAAGGATAAATACTGCATGATTCCACTTATATGAAGTATCTAAAATAGTCAAACTCTTGGAAGCAGAGAATAGAATGGTGGTTGCCAGGGACTGGAGGATGGGGGAACCCTTCTACACTGTTGGTAAGAATGTAAATTGGTGCAGCCACTATGGAGAACAGTATGGATGTTTCTCAAAAACTAAAAATAGAACTACCATATGATCCAACAATTCCATGCCTGGGTATATATTTGAAAAAACCCACACTAATTCAAAAAGATACATGCATCCTTATGTCCATAGCAGCATTATTTACAATAGCCAAGATATGGAAACAATCTAAGTATCCATCAACAAATGACTGGATAAAGAAAATGTGGTGTATATGTACACAATGGAATACTACTCAGTCATAAAAATAATGAAATAATGCCATTTGCAGCAACATGGATGGACTTGGAGATTGCCATTTTAGGTGAAATAAGCCAGAAAAAGAAAGAAAAATACTACATGATATCACTTGCATGTGGAATGTAATAAAATACAACAAACTTGTGAATATAACAAAAAAGAAGCAGACTCAGATAGAACAAACTAATGGTGACCAGTGGGGAGAGGGAAGGGGGAGGGACAAGTTAGAGGTAGAGGAGCAAGAGGTACAAACTATTAGGTATAAAATAAATAAGCTACAAGTACATAGTGCACAACACAGGGAATATAGCCAGTATTTTATAATAACTGTAAGTGGAGTATAACCTTTAAAAATTGTGAATCACTATGTTGTATACCTGAAACTTACATAATATTGTACAGCAACTATACTTCAAAAAAGATGGAAAACAGTGGAAAAAAGATATGAAGGAAACTTAATGCATATTACTAAGTGAAAGAAGCCAATCTGAAAAGGCTACGTACTATATGACTCCAAGTATAAGACATTCTGGAAAAGACAAAACTATGGAGACAGTAAAAGGATCAGCGGTTGTCAGGTTAGGGGGAAGGGAGGGATGAATACGTGGAGCACAGAGAATTGTTAGGTCAGTGAAACTGCTCTGTTTGATACTGTAATAGTGGACACATGATATCGTCCATTTGTCCAAACCCAGAGAAGATGTGGTATACTCTGGCAGAACACCCAGAGTGAACACTAATGTAAACTATGGACTTTAGTTAATAATAACACATCAATATCGGCTCATCAACTGTAACAAATGCCCCACTCTGGTGGAGGGTGTTGGTAACGGGGGAGGCTGTGCATGTGTGGGGGCTGGAGGTAGGTGAGAAATCTATGTATCTTCTGCTCAATTTTGCTATGAAACTAAAACTTCCCTAAAAATAAAGCCTATTAAAAAATAGAGGCTGGAAAGTACACTACTTAGTTTCAACAGAGTAAGGGAAAATTTCAGAACTTATAAAATGTGACCTCAATGTAAAGTTTAGTCAGGGCTTTAGAACTGATTACCAAAAGGAACTATTGATGAGAATGGGAAAAAAAGTGATGATCACTATGAACAAACATGTATGACCAACAGTTTTGATAGAATACTCTAATTTCCTACTGAAACCCCATGCTGATTTTTGAAAATAAAAAAAAGGCCCAAATTAAATTACTCTGATTACTCTATTTTGCTATATGGTACAGCTAGAGATATCTGTTGTACTGAGGCAAGCAGCTTTCTTTTCCCCAGGCATCATAATTTTCATAGTGTACACCCTTGGCATAATGTTACATTAAGCTCAGTTAACAGAAAACAATATACAACATTGTCAGTAACTGGCATATGTAGCTGGCCAGCCACACCTTTCCCACACTACCTAATTCAAAATCCTTTGTATGTCCTTTGTCTCATTCATAATGTCCAAAGTTGTAGTAAATATTGCTGTTTGGGAACTACCATCTTCGCTATGTGTCTCCTAACACCTAAAATCTTGTGACTGACTGTGTACTTTACTTGTCATTTTTGGAGTTACTGGCATACCTTTAAGTTACATGCTAGTCAGTCTCAATTACTCTGATACATCTCCCTTCTCATTTGCTGACCTCTCCCCTCTAGTTTCCTCTTCTCTTTCCTTTCCATGTGGAAACATATTTCTTGCTTCCCTTGGAGCCTTTTTAACTCAAGCAAGCCAAAGACACATCCCCACAAATTCTTCCTGTGTACTTACTGGCAAGTAACAGCAAAGCTTCCAATTTACAATTTCATGTCTATTTACAGACATGCTGCACTTCTTTTCTAGGGTTATCAGTTAGTAGCTAAGATGAATGCTGTATACATAGTATTTGCCAATTGAACAGTAAAGGCGTTTGACAAAGCTTCATATGACATACCTATGAAAAAAATAGAAAGGTAACAACACAATTAGATGGGTTCACAACCAATTGAATAATTACACCAGAACAGTTCTGCTTATTGGATTCATCAGAAGCCCCATGAGGATGGGAACTGTAGATGGTTTGTTCATCACACAAAAAGTACTCAAGAAATGTTAAGTAAAGGGATAAAAGATATCAAATTTAGGGAAATGTGTAGTCCTTGGCTTGTTCAGTATTTTTGCTAATGGCTTCTTTAGGGATGAAGAGAGCTGAAATGGACCTGATATTTTTAAAAAAATGAAATATGATAAAGATCAATGGATAAATCCTTCAAATACATAGGAATTGACTTAAGAGCTTCATATGTGAGAAAAGACTTAGGGGATTTTAGCTGACAGTAGGTCTATGAGTCAGCAGTGCGTAGTTACTAAAAAAGCTGATAAATTTTCAATTTTCATTAATAAAAGCATAAAATACAGAGGAAGGAAGGTGTAAAAATTCTACTTAAATTTGCTCTGACCAAATCCCACCTAAAGGAATGTGTTCTGTTCTGATCGGTAAATTTTAGTTTGATAACAAGTGGAACTGTATAACCATTAATTAGATTTAGCCAACAATAGAACAGACTTCCTTCTTTGAGAGACAGTGAGTTTCCCAACATTGGACATATTCAAACAGAGAATGTACATCTACTTGGAAATCTTGGAACCTCCCAGTTGGTGTATTGTTTTTGGCACATTGTTTCTCCATAAATGGACTATAAGCATGTAATAAGATATTAATTCCTTCAGCTCTGATGGTGACCAGCCATGGCTTTGGGTAGCTGGAGCCTCCAGGCCAGTTACTTCTGGCTGTAAGCAGCCTTACCTGTTTGTCCCAGTAAGATATACAAATAATATTTTCTATTTGTGTCATGATGTGAGAAAAAGATTGCCACTACACAAAATGAACTCTGGGTTCCTTTCAACTATGATGACTAAATTGTCTAGGTTATTATTACAGTTGTAACTAGAAATTAATCCAGGGTTCTTTCTAAATAACAGCACCCATACCAGAGAGTAAAACATCTATAGAAGCTTGAATTGAAGCAAAATAAAGGTAGTTGCTGTGCAGTTTGACTTAGAGAAAGATGGTGAAGAAGGCAAATGGTATAGGGTACAGTTCTAATGGTCTGGTACAAGGAGGAGAAATCCCATCGTTTGTGCATGGATAGTAGAATTAACCAGAGGCAAATAGAGCTGCCGTCATTTAAGTGTATCTTGAATCAGTGCCTGTCTCCAGAGGGTTAGTCTCTCCAAGTCCATGAACTTCCGAAAAAAGAGTATATATACATTTTGACCAGCAAAAGACTAAATAGAAAAGAAAAAAAAAAAAACTCCAAGCAGGAACTTCCCAAGTAAGGCAGATCTGGGTGACATGCAATAGGAAGGGGGCTTAGAAAGGTGGAGACAGTTTTAAAGCATTGGGGATTTGAGAGCCAGTAGTCAGGGAGGTTGGAAGGGCACCAAAGAAACCTTGGCTGATTTCACACTTTGGCAGCACTTCTAAAAAACTTTGGCCAGAAACCTCTCCCACTGCAATGTCCCCTTTTGAGAATATCAGGCAGGGTTCACTAAAACCAACAAATGTTTTTCATAGGAGCAATATTAACATCTTTACAATTCTACTTCATATTTAGTGAACAAAGAAGAAAACAGTGTCATATACATGTAGTAGTTTGTAAGCATATCATGCTCATAGTCGTGTGTTCTGCTCATGAGATGAAGCCCTTAAAGGGAGAAACTGTCCTGAGCTTTTGTATTTGCATTCTCGTGTCTAACAGAGCACAGCATAGATAGATGATAGACAACAGATAGATAGATAGATAGATAGATAGATAGATAGATAGATAGATAGATAGATAGATATAGATGGATGGCTATATAGATATAGATAGGTAGATAGGAACACTATGGACATCTGCTCAAAACAAATGTTTAAATGAAATAGTTGGATGGTTCTTAAGATTTGGAATGACACCCAATAAGAAGACAGAGAATGATTTGTCCTATCCCTTGGCACGCTCTTCCTGCTTCCTCACCAAGCCCAAATACCAACCGTCAGATATCCCCATCCCCCAGAACATTAGGAGAAGCAGTAGCCTTCCTGCAGAAGAAAACTGGCTCCTTGCCTGAGGGATCAGAATGACTCAGGGAAGAGAGTGATTAACAAAAACGTTATCAGGCTAAAAGATTACTGTTTAAATCATGAGCAGCCTAGACTAAAAACAATTTAAAATAAGTAACTGTCTTCCTCTTCCCAACCAATCATTCCTCTATGTCTCCTAGTTCTACATCTGCAAGCCCCCAGCTTCCTCATCATCTCTAAAGTATTACATCCTAGCAGGTTATCACAGCACCTTCCAAAGCCTCAGAAGGTGGGAGTACAGTGGTTCAGCAGAAGATAGATGGAGGTAAATGGCAGAGAGTGTGCCAAGTGTGTTATATGAAAAGAAAAAGTTGCCACTTCTAAGGACAAGGAAAGATCATAGACTAGTAACTGGTATGGCTTTCCTCAGGGAACTCTTGTCTGAGGATAATCAATGGACCTGGCCCCTGAAGGTTCTAGCTCTGATTCTGCCTCATGTGACCTTGAACAGTCTTTTTGCCAGTCTGGGCCTAAATTGTAAAGTAGGAAAAAATATATACTTTGTCTAACTCACAGGTTATTATGAGGTCAGACAAGAAAGCTCTTATAAAAGAATTTTTAAACTATAAAGCAAAATACAAATAAAAGGAATTTTCTACTGTAACTTCTTAATTTTACAGAAGAGATCATTTTGAAGCCAAGAGATACTATGGTACTTGCTTAAAAATACATAGCCAGTTAGTAACAGAACCAAAACAAGAACTTATTCTCCTGACTCCTAGTCAAGTACTTTCTCCACTAAACTATTTTACCTTATTCACTAACTTGGTTTTTGTGAGAACTCAATTTTTCTGAGCTTTCAAGCATTGAGTATCTAATTCATTTAGAATGATAATTTACACACTTGCATTCACACAAGACAGAAATTACTGAGGAATGCCTAGATATTGTAGATTTATATATTTTCTGTGTATTTTAATCTAGAAGAATTTTTGTAATGCTAAATATGTTCAGCCATTAATTGAAACAATACTGTGGTCTGTGTTGTGATGAACAAATAACGTATCCACATAGGAATTATAAGTATGCTTATGATTCATCTTTCTGGAAGATATGAGATTTTCAGTTTGAGGTCAGTTTCTTAAGATACAGGTAATAATATGTGAGATTAATTTGACTTATATGCATGCATACCTCAAATAGTTCAATGTTTAGACGTGAGGGTTGAGAGGTCTAAGGATAAATTTTAAGAAGCTTTTTGGAAGATGACTGAGGAATATAATAGTGTAAGTATTTTAAATGGATAGTATGCTGTGAAAGAATGGGAATAGAAGGCTAGAGGAAGGATGAGAAATGGGGCCAAAAGAGAATTAGCTTAAAGGTAACTCTTCAAAAGCCATTGATGATTATTTAGAGACATGTTAGAAATTATTCAGTGGGTACTTAAAGCCCCAAAAGAATCCCTTTATTATTTGTCTGATCTACGTTGTTTATCTCCAAAAGCAAATCATTGGAATGGGGCCACTATTGCATTAGGGTTACTAATAGCTCACTGTCTATGATGGCCTACTTTTTGTATTTGAAAGACACTTGAAGAACAAATCCTCCATAAGTACCCCTGAGCCCTTGGACCTTTATAATATGGACAATCCTAAATCATGGAACAAGGAAGAGGGTAAAAATAGAATATCCAAGAGCTGATAGTTATGGCTTGGAACATAGTGACTGGAATATTATATAAGAGGATCAGCAATAAAGCAGAGAAGATACAGGGACAATATGGGCCCCAAGGAAGGTGGTTACTCTGGAAGCCCAGGGATAGTGTTGAGTTTCATGGTTTAAAGAAGAGACTAAAAAAAGGAGTGAGAAGAGATGTAATATAAGAATTACTACAGGCACTTAAATTTTCCATTAAGACATAACATGCATAAAATACATAAAATGCAATAATCTTAAGTGTACTACTAAATGAGATTACACATATGTATAGATGCCTGTGTAATCCCTATACAGGTAAAGATACAGAACACTTCCAGCACCCGAGAAAGTTCCCTCTGGTCCTTTGTGATTTTATATTCCATTTGTCCCTTCCCACGAGGAAACCCCTATTGTGACTTTTTATTATTATAGATTAACTTTTCCTTTTCTAAAAATTGATATAAATGGAATAATACAGTATGTACTCTTTTGGGTCTGGCTCTTTTGCTCAGCAAACTATTTTTGATATTCATATTATTATATGTGTCAGTAGTTTGTAATGGTATTCAAGTGAAAGTTTTACTTGGTGTACTATTAATGGAGTTTTGGGTTGTTTCCAGTTTGTGTCTATTACAAATTCTGCTTTTCTGATCAGCCAAATACATGTTTTTGGGTAAACATGCACAATTTTTTCTGTTTTGTATATATTTAGGGGTGAAATCAGTACGTATTTATATATATTTTCAGCTTTAGTAGATACTTTCAAATTTTTTTTAAAAGAATTTATTCCAGTGTATAATCTCACCAGCAATGAATTAGATTCCAAAATTGCTCAACAATTTTGTTAACACTTGGTATCATCTACTATTTAAGCCATTCTGGTTGATTAGCAGTAGACACATTGTAGGTTTAATGTGTATTTCTTGATAACTATGTTAAGTATCTTCTCATATGCTTATTGATCATTTAGATACCTTCTTTTCAGGTATTTTGCACATTTTAATTGGGCTGCTGTCTTTAAACTGATTTGTAAGATTCCTTCATATATTCTGAACATGAGACATTTGTAATAGACCTTTGTATCATCATATATATTCTCTTACTCTGTGGCTTTCCTTTCCCCTCTACTAATATCTTTTGATGAACAGAATTAATACACACCACCATCCTCTAGCAGACAAACTTACTTCCTATTTAATAGAGATAACAGAAGCCACCAGATAGGAGTTCCCTCATTTTCTTACCACCAACCCTACGTTTTCCAATTCTGTCCCTAATCTATCTTCCTTTCAACTTATTATAGTGAAGATGTTGTTCTCCTCCTAGCTAAGACCAGTCTCTTCTTCTATGCTTTGAATCTCATACAAACTTACCATTTAAGGAAACTACCTTGAATTGACTCCTTTTCATCAATATTTAAGCATTTTCATTTCTCTCCTTTTTGAACAAAAGAGCAAACAAATAAACATGCTCCTATTTTTATCTATATTGGTACCCATAGATCTAGCTCATTCACTTTAACTGCTTCAAAGTATTCTTTGAATAAATGAACCATGATTTATTATACATTTCTCTAATGAGAGGTAGTTAAATATATTCCAATATTTTCCTATACAAATAGTTTATAATGATTATCCTTCATCATATCTCCTTATGCACATGTACAATTCAGTAATTTAGCAGGATACAAAAATTCATACACAAAAATCTGTTGTGTTTCTATACACTAACAATGAATTATCCAAAAAGGAATTTAGTAAAACAATTTCATTTATAATAACAGCAAAAATGATAAAAGCTTAAGGATAAACTTAATTAAGGAGGTGAAAGACGTGTACTAAAAACTACAAAACATCAATAAAAGAGATTAAAGGAGACACACTTAAATGGAAAGACATCTTGTGTTCATCAATAGGAAGAATTAATATTGTTAGAATGCTCATGCTACCAAAAATGATCTACAGATTCAAAGCAATCCATATCAAAATATCAAGGGCATTTTAAGCAAAAATAGAAAAAAATTCTAAAATTCACATGGAACCACAAAAACATTAATATAGCCAAAACAAAGCGGGAGGCATCACAATCGCACTTCCTGATTTCATAATATATTACAAACTACTGTAATCAAACAGTATGGTACTGGCATAAAAGCAAACATGTAAACCAATGGAACAGACTAGAAAGCCCAAAAGTAAGTCCACACATATACAGTCAACTGATCTTCCACAGGGTGCCAAGAGTGCACAATGGGGAAAGGATAGTTTTGTCAATAAATGGCGTTGGGAAAACTGGATATCCACATGCAAAAGAAGGAAACTAGACACTTACGTTACACCATACACAAAAATCAATTAAAAATGGATTAAAGACTTAAGCATAAGACCTGAAACTATAAAACTACTAGAGAAAAAGATTCTAGTATTGGTATAGTATTGGTCTAGTATAGGGGAAAAGCTTCATGCTATTGGTCTTGGTTATGACCATTTCTTGGATATGACACCAAAAACACAGGCAACAAAGCAAAAATAGACAAGTAGGACTATATCAAACTAAAGCATTTCTGCACAGAAAAGAATCAGTAGAGTAAAAGACAATCTATGGAGTAGGGGAAAATATTTGCAAACCATATATATGACAAGTGGTTATTCCTCAAAATATGTAAGAAATTGCTACATATCAATAGCAAAAAAAAAAAAAAAACCCCAATAACATGATTGAAAAATGGGCAATGGACTTGAAGAGGCATTTCGCCTGTGAAGATATACAAATGGTCAACAGATATATGAAATGATGCTCAATGTCACTAATCATGATGGAAATGCAAATCAAAATCATAATGAGATATCACCTTATACTTGTTAGGATGACTACTATAAAAAATAGCAGATGTTGGAGAGGATGTGAAGAAACTGGAATCCTCGTACACTGCTGGTGGAAATGTAAAGTGGTGCAGCTACTATGGAGCACAGTATGGAGGTTCCTCGAAAATTAAAAATATAACTATTGTATGATCCATCAATCTCACTAGGTCTATATCCAAAAGAATTAAAATTAGGATCTTGAAGAGGTATCTGCACTCTTATAGTCACTGTACCATTATTCAGAATAGCCAAAGTATGGAAACAATCTAAATGTTCATTGACAGATGAATGGATAAAGAAAGTATGTTATATAAATACGATGGAATATTACTCAGCCTTAAACAGAAGAGAATCCTGTCATATGCAACAATATGATGAGCTTGGAGGACATAATGCTAAGTCAAATAAGCCAGTTACGAAAGAACAAATATTGCATAATTCCACTTATATGAGGTACTAAAATAGTCAAACTTATAGAAGCAGAGAGTAGATAATGGTGGTTGACATAGGCTGGATGAGGAGAAATCAGGAGTTGCTATTTAATGGGTATAAAGTTTCAGTTATGCAAAATAAATAAGCTTTAGAGATCTACTTTTCAACATTGTGTCTATACTTAACAATACTGTATTATACACCTAAAATGTTGTTTAGAGATTTTTTTTAACTTATGGGTGCTGCTTTATTTATTTGATTTATTTTTATTTATTTATTTTTATATATTTTTATTGAAGTATAGTCAGTTTACACTGTTGCATCAATTTCTGGTGTACAGCATAATACTTCAATCATATACGAACATACATATATTTGTTTTCATATTCTTTTCACCATAGGTTGCTACAAGATATTGAATATACTTCCCTGTGCTATACAGTAGAAACTTGTTTATCTATTTTATGTAAATTAGTTAGTATTTGCAAATCTAGAACTCCCAATTTATCCCTTCCCGCCTCCTTCCCCGCCTTGTAACTAACTACAAGTTTGTTTCGTATGTCTGTGAGTCTGTTTCTGTTTTGTAAGTAACTTCATTTGTCTTTTTTTTTTAGATTCCACATATAAGGGATATAATGTGGTATTTTTCTTTCTCTTTATGGCTTACTTCACCTAGAATGATGATCTTCAGGTCCATTCATGTTGCTGCAAATGGTATTATTTTATTATTTTTTATGGCTGAGTAGTATTCCATTGTATAAAACTACCACTTCTTCTTTATCCAGTCATCTGTTGATGGACATTTAGACTGTTTCCATGTCTTAGCTATTGTAAATAGTGCTGCTATGAACATTGGGGTACATGTATGTGTCTTTTCAAATGATAGTGTTCTCTGGATATATGCCCAGGAGTGGAATTGCTGGATCATATGGTAAGTGTATTTTTAGTCTATTGAGGAATCTCCATACTGTTTTATGGTTATTGATTTTTTTTCTGTTTTAAGAAATATTTGCCTAACCCAAGATCATGAAAATATTCTCCTATGTTTTCTTCTTTATGCTTCATAGTTTTAGCATTTATGTTTATGTCTGTGATTCATCCTACATTAAATTTTGTGCATAGTATGAGGTAGAGTTTAATATTCATTTTATTCAATATTCAGTGGTTTTATGAGACTTCCTTTCCCTATTTAATGGCATTGGTGACTTTAGAAAAAAATAATTGACTTCAGCAAGGCAGTGTAGTATTGGCAGAAGGATAGACCCCTAGGTAAATAGAACTGAATTAAAAGTCAGAAATAGACCCACACAAAATGTCCAAATGATTTTTAATAAAGGTAGAAAATCAATTTAATGGAGTAAGGATAGCCTTTCAAGCAATTGTCCTGGAATAATTGGACATCCATAGACAAAAATTATAAACTTCAATCTAAGCTTACACCTTACAAAAAAGTCACTCAAAATAGATCATGGACTTAGATGCAAAACACAAAACTTTAAAACTTTTAGAAAAATATAAGAAAATTCTTTGGAATATAGGTATGGACAACAAGTTCTTAGACTTAACACCTAAAGCACAGGTAATAAAAGAAACATTAATAAATTAGACCTCATAAAAATTCAAAACCTTTACTTTATGGAATACTTAGTAGGATGAAAAAAGAGAAGCAACAGAGGATAAAATATTTGTAAACCATATATCCAACAAACAATTAATATCTTAAATACATAAAGAGCTCGCAAAACTCAACCAGAAAAAAAAAATCCAAGCAGAAAACAAGCAAAAGACATAAAGACACATTTCACTGAAGATGATATACACATAGCAAATAAGCACATGAAAATTTGTTCAACATCATTAGTCAGCAGGGAAATGCAAATTAAAACCACAATGAGATACTGCTAAATACCTATCAGAACAGCTGAAATAAAAAATATTGACAACTCAAAATGTTGCAAAGGTTGCATAGAAACTGAACGTCTCATATATTTCTGGTAGGAATGTAAAATAGCCACTATGGAAAACAGTTTGGTAGTTTCTTAAAATATGAAATATGTAACTAGTATATAACCCAGCAATTGTACTCCTGGGCATTTAGTCCAGAAAAGTTAAAACTTGTGTGCACACTAATACCTGTACATGAATATTCATTGCAGCTTTATTCACAATAGAAAAGTACTGGAAATAGCCCAAATGCTCTTTGATGGGTGAATGGTTGAACAAACCAAAAAATAAAATGACCATATATGTCTAGGTCTATTTTTGAATTCTAATCTGTTCCACTGACTTATTTGTCATTTCTTCCTCCACTATCACATTGTTTTGAAAAGTGTAGCTTTATAGTAAGTCTTGGAACCAAGAAGTGTAAGTTCTATAACCTTATCACTATTTTTAAAGATTTGTCGGAAACCACAAGACATGTTTGCCCATTCCAACATCTACACAGCTTTGTCTTATCTTATGCTTGCTCTGCAGATTTTATCTGCTTCAGCTACTCTGAACTCTGGTCTTTGCCTCCTGAGCTCTCTGTGTTGGGGTCAGGAAATTGTCACCAGGCAAAGAATAGGGTGATTCTGGCAGCTTACTTGTGAGTTTCTCTGCTCCTGTGGATCACAGTCATGTGCTGAGTATTGTTCAATGCCTGTAAATAGCTTCCTTACATATTTTATGCAGTTTTATGATTTTTGGTAAGAGCAGGAGTGCTAGTCTAGTGCCATTCACAATATTGGTTTATCAAACTTTTTTCTTCCTTAAATCCTCCACACTCAGCTTATTGCATGCAACTGAGAGTCCTGGCTGATGCAAGCTACTACTTTATGCTATGCTCTACAGAGGTGCTTAGCATTCAGTATGTGATTTAATCTTCATTTAAGGAAATACTTTCTTATAGAAAACAAAGCAATGGGCAAGAGACATTTCTAACAGTGGTAAGAAGGGTAAGGGTAGAGAAATTTCAGTGAGAGAAGCACTCTAGATGGAAGAAGCATGTATAAATGCACAAGAGAGTGAGCATGATAAGAAGTATGACACCTTTGGTATTTTCAAGGGAATAATTCTGAGAACTTCATAAATTCATCTAATCCAGTAAAAGCACTGTAGCACAGAATTTCCTCCATAAAATGTAGTAAAATACAATGGTTTATATAGTATATAACTTACAGGATTATTGTGAGTGCCCTTCCCACCCCTATTAACATGGGTACCTCTAGAACAACCAGCCATCCTCATTTTAGCAAAGTCTCACATCTCAGGGACTCTCTCCATCCTAGCCAAACTGGGATGATTGATCACTCTTGAAAGTGTCCCTTAATATAATGTGGCATTGCTCACCTAGCTACAGTTGATTGTTCTGCATGGGCACCAAACTTAAACTTGGCTGATGAATCCTGCCCTCAGATTTATGGATATAGGACCACAGTGTCTGTGGCAGTCATGGGAGTGCCTTGCAGGTTTTCCTTTGGGAGAAAACCTACTGTGACAAGTGGAGTTAGCTAACAACCACCAGCTATAATACTTTTGGGATATTTTTGCATCATTTGATCCAAGGTCATTCTCATCTTGGCATCTGTTTTTCAGATAACCCAGCTTGGTATAGTGTGTCTCCCTAGTGGTTGAAGCTGTAAGGTGAACATTTAGGAAGATGTCAGTAACCATATTTCCTGTTGCATGGACTTGAGAAACAAATGGGGCTTTGGTGGGAGGAGGAGAGGGAGAGAGGGAGAAAGAGTGAGAGAGAGAGAGAGAGTGCACAAATAAATGTGTGAGCAAGAATAGAGATAAAAATGACAGAGTCTTAACAGCATTTGAATCCTTCGTTCTAACCATTCTTCAAACTAACTGTACCTTGTCCTTTCCAAGTTTTGAATGTTCCACTCCTAGATTTTAATGACACCCCATTATCTTTCCATAAATTTTTCCTTTTCACTTAAGTTAGTTTCAGGGAGGCTTTTGTCACTTTCAACTAATGAAATGTCTCTTCACTGTAAAACTTATTCTACAGGTTACTAAGTGTGTGCTGAATCATACTTCTGTTAAGTCAGAAACGTTTATATCCTGTTTATATCCTCAGACAGAAATGAATACATTTCCAGCTTTTACCAAATTTTTATCCATCAGTAAATGAGAAAATTTTTTATGGCTTAGATTATTTCTTCTGAAAACTTTTAGCATTCATTTGTTTCTGTATAGAGTATATAGTAGAATTACTGTCATAGACCAAAGCCTTAGCCAAATTCAACATTTAACTGTGTACACAATGTTTATTTTCTGGCTAAAGTCACATAGTAACTTTTATTATGAATCTTCATTTTTTTCTTTCTTTACTTCATTTTTCAATCTTTCAAAGATCATTAGTAGTTGGTTCTTTTAAAGACCATTTTGACGAATAAAAATTCAAAATTACAATACACACTTTGAGACACTTTTCAACAACTCTTAAAGTTCTGACCAGGATTAGAGAACATGAAAGCTTCATTAAGATGCTGATAAAACCAAGATGTAGATGTTGGCCAAAGATGATGGCTTCCACACATCATTCTCATACAATAGTCCATGCAAGAGATGGTGGTAATTTAGTCTAGAGTAAGGGTTGTCAAATTAGAGCCCAAAGGCCTAATTCTGCCTCCTGTCTGTTTTGTAAATAAAAGTTTAATTTGAACACATGCACACTCATCATTTAAATATTATCTGTAGCTGTTTTTGCTCAATGAATTTGGATTTGAATAGTGGCAGACAGAGATGGTATGTGCCCCACAAAGCCTAAAATAGTTACTATTTGACCTTTTAAAAAATGCCAACACTTGGCCTTGAGTATTAGCAGTGTGTATGGAGACAAATAGATGAGCAGATTATATTTTTGGAATTAGAGCAGTAACAAGCCTGGTGAGTTCTAGGAACATAAGGAAAGGAAGGCCAGTATGACTAAAACATAAAAGATCCCAGACATTATAATTGCTTTTCTTAAAAAATTTTTTCTTATTTTGTAGCACATTTATACCTACTGCTTTTTATTCAGACATTAACTCACTCATTCAACAAATGTTCTTTAAGTTCCCACCCTGTCCTAAATACTATGTTAACTGCTTCCCACAAACACACACAAATCATACTAAGGGAAACCAACAAGTAAATAATTATAACAGAATAGTAAATACTAACTGAAAATGAGGGGGAGATGATTCAATTGATGCAAAGAGGAGGAAATAAACTTTGTTCTCACCACCTATTCAATATTTACCTGATATATCATGTCACGAATTTACCTGAACGCCACCTTCCCTGATTGGTCCTACCTCCCCTCCTCTAGGCACTAAAATGCTTCATCATCACAGCAGCTAATATTCATAGAGCATCTACTGTGTTTCAGTTATGGTCAGGTACTTTACACATATTATCTCATTTCATCATCACAACCTTGTGATATAGATACTATTATTACGTTCATTTGTGAAATAAGAAATTGACGTCCTTTGCTCCACATCTCATATGTGTTCCACAAAAGAGCACTGAGGACAACTACTTTCTTCCTTCTGTTGTCTGGTTTGCTGCTGATGCCTGTTAACATCATTGCTGTTTGATGGTATCACCTACCAAAGGCACCATTGCTAATACCATCCAATGTCTACGCCAAAGTTTGATGTCTAGAGCACTAATTTTGGGTCCAGGATATTGTTTCTTGAATCTCTTCATATTGTTTCTTATAGATGCCAAATATCTGAAAATAATGAACATATTTTGTAAAAGAGCTCTTTGTAGTTTTTACTTGTACTTTTATTACAATTACTACCTTCAGGCCTGGAGCCAAATTATGTAGGTTTGAATAGCAGTCCTGAAACTTAAATACTGTGTGATCCTGGTGAAATTACTTGACTTCTCTGTGCCCCAGTTTCCTTATCCGTAAAGCAAGGATAATATTATCTACCTTAAATATTTGCTGTAAAACACTTAGCCCAGCACTTGGCATGAAGCACAGGTTTAATAAATGTTGGTTATTATTACTAAGGCAAATGGCTTCTTTTTCTGACTCTTAGACAGGCTTTATCTATCAACCTCTTGCCTATTTCTGGGTACTTTGTATCTGTTGATTTCACCTTACCTTTATTGATCTTATTCACTCTAATTGTTACTGTCATGCTCCTTCCTATTACAAGACCTTTGATCATGCTGTTCTCTCTGTATGGAATGTTCCTTTTCCTGTTTGCATGTCAAATTCCTATTTGTTCTTTAAACTCCAAAAGGGCATGAACTCTATCTGCTTTTTGTTTACCGTTTTATAGTCAGCACTTAATATTGCACCTGGGTTCAGCAGACACTTATTAATGTTTACTGCATGAATGAACACCAGTCTGAGTCTATCATCTCATGTTATTCAGTTATTCCTCCGTACATTAATTCACATCATATAGTCTTTTTATATTCACTAAACACATACTATCTGTTAGGTTGTGTGCTAGAGACTTAGAAAATAAATTTGAAAAATACAAACTTTCTGCTCTCAAGAAGCTACTTGTTCACTAGAGGACACTGGCATGCAGAGAGAAATTAAAATTCAGAATGATAAGTGGTATACTTGAGGCCTGTGCTGGATCCATTGATCATATTGGAGCCATGAAAAGGGAGAATATAAATTTATCTGGGAAAGAAGAGGAAGGATTCATAAAGGAGGTAATATCTAAATTGAGTCCAAAGTAATGAGTAGCAATTTTCCAAATAGACAAGTAGGGGTAAAGCATATGGCAGAAGGAATTCCAGGACGAAAGTGTGAAGGGTTTTTCTTCTTCCGTTGATCCTTTTACAAATTTTTTCCTTTATTATTACCCTTTTGATATCAGACTAAAGATTTTCATCTTTAATAAGTACAATACTGGTAAGTTTCCCATTTTAAGCGTCTATACATTATGTCTGTTGTTTGTTGTTGCTCTCAATTTTTTCCCTCTGCTCTGTATTTCCACTGCACATACTATTTCAGTGCATTTTTATCCTTCTTTGTAATATGTATGGTTCCTGAATTTTCACTTGTATAAAACATACATCCTAATGGCTCACTCCATTCTAGTGCTGACTGTATTTAACACTGTACCTGAACCTTGGATTCAAGGTGCTCAACAGAACTGGGGAGTCCAGCACTGAATGGTATGCAATGTAAGTTCAAGAAAGTGATGGAAGGATAGTGGAAGAATTTCAGTTCCAGTAAACCTCAATAAAATACCATAAATACGAGCGTACTGTAAGGAGTCCTGAAAAAGCAAGCAAGATACTTGGCTTTTACACGAATCTGTGGTTCCAAATCTAAATGCGGGTAATCAACGAGAGCGCCCCAACCTGATCCTTCCGGATCAGAAGCTCTAGCACGCCCCCACAGCTGGCTAGGTCCCAGGCGTGCAAGGCCCCAACCCGGCATAGCCGGAAGGAGAGGGGCGGGGCCTACAGGCTTGCGCCGGGCCCGAAAAGGCTGGGGGAGGGGAGCGCTGGGCAGACAGTTTTCGGGCGAAAAAGCAGAAGGCGGGCGTAGGGCTGCTTCCCGAGGCTCTCCTTGCTGGCATTTCCTCCCGCTTTGCTGAGCTGGGAGTCGCGACCTCCAGCACAGGTGGGTCCCGCCCCGTGGATCGGGGAAGAGGTATCCTGGGTGGGTGCGATGGGTGGGTGGATTTGTCCAGGCGCTGGCTTTCAGGCCTGGCCCAGTGAGAGGGCGGTGGCTTCCACTCTGACGGCTCCGCCCCAGGGCGGTGGTACTCACCTCAACCCTGGCAGAAAAGAAGGTCACTTGTACCTTGCCGCAGGGCTGTCGTCACGGTTTGTGTCAGTTGTGCGACAGAGTCCGCCCGGAGACCAGCGCGGGGTCAGATGGGCCTAGTGCTAGGGAAGAGCTGGAAAAGCTGGAGCAGCCGCGCGTCGAGACTGACGCTCAGTGTACATTGTCTCAACCTCGGTCGGACTTCACTGGCCTGGGTCTGTCATTGACTGTCTAGCTTTCAGCAAGTCCCTACCCTCTCCGTGCTTCGCTTTGCTTGGCAGTGCAGGGAAAGGTATGACTTAGCTATAAAGGCAAAGAATTAGAAACACTATGGAAGAACAGTTTGGTGTCATTCTGATTCCTCTTCATTAAGGAACTGGTGATAATAATAATGGCAGCCATATATTATGAAAAGCCCTGTAACCTTCACAACCATGAGAGGCGAATGTATTTATTTACCACAGTACTTACAGAGATTATACTTTATTTCATAACCAGTATGAGGTAGTGAATGTTCCCTGGGTTGGTTGAGTCTGGGGACTGACTTCTTTTTCGTGTCTCACCTCATTCTTTACTTCTGGGAAGTATCACTTCCTGGTTTGGGTATCTGCATGAGGAACCACAAGCAGTTCTGTATGTCTGGTTGTCAACACTGGGAACAGCAGCAAAATATCCAAATTGATCACTCGCTGTCTGCAGTGTTTGTAGCAGCTGTGTTTTCTGCCTGCCAGGATGGCGGGTAGGGTGGGGGAGGTGGGCCCTGGATTAATAAACCCCTCTGATGGGAAGAGTCTCTTTCTGCTCAGAGCTAAAGTGAACACGGGTCCACCAGCTGGGCACCACTGTGACCCTCTTTCTACAGCACCAGATGTCCCCCCTGCTCATATGGGCTATATGGGCACCTGCCATCGTCCACGTGTAAAGAATGTACTGGATAAGAGGCTTTGGGCACAACGTGGCCTTTGCCACACCTGCAGGGTTTAGGCAAGGAGTGGCTGAACGAAGGTGAGTGTTCTTCGGGGTGTGGGCCCCGATAATTTCCAAACGGTCAACAGAGTGAGAGAGAAATTCTGGTAGAGAGCTGCTGAGCTGAGCTTGTGGGTGAGTGTAGGATTGGCTGTTTGGCAGGACCTGGTGAATGCTTTGGCCATATTTTGACTCTGTTCATGCATGCTTTCACTCCAAAGATACCAAAGATAATCAATGAATGGTTACTCTGTGCCAGGATACCGGTCCACTCCCTGAGATTAGCAGCACAGGAGGACAAAAGTGTGAGAAGACAATAGGAATCCAACTTTAAGCATGCTAAGTCTGAGGCATCCTCACCCTTCCGCATTCCCAGTATCACTCAGTTTGAAGTCTTGTCACTTCTGCAGCCTGAATGTTTTTTTAAACCTATGCACTTCTCTTTGCCCCTACTGCTACTCAAAATTTCAACCCAGCAACACTCTCTTCCTTTTGCTTCGAAAATTTTTATTTTACAAGACCTAAATCCTTGCTTGACCTTCAGCTGTCATGGGAAAACCACCATGCTGATCATAACCACAGCAACAACAACATCATCAACAACATACAACAGCCTGATGAGCTCTGTATGACCCCTAATACATTGTCAAAGACTCAAACTTGCCTTTTGTTCCCTCTGCTTCCCAAAGTGTTTTTAAATTTTTGTATTGAGATGTAATTTACGTACCATGGAATTGACTAATTTTACGTGAACATTCAAGGATTTTTAGTACATTTATCGAGTGGTGCGGCTATCACTGCGATCCAGTATTAGATAGTTGCATCACCCCACTGGCCTCTCTCTCAGGCCCATTTGCACTTAGTTCCCATTACCACCCTAGCCCCCAGCAATCTCTAATCTGCTTCCTGTCTCTATGCATTGCCTATCCTGCACATTTCACATAAGTGGAATCAGATAGTACGCAGTCTTTTGTGACTTGCTTCTTTTACTTAGTGGGACATTTTCAAGGTTCATCCATGTTGTAGGATGAATCAGTACTTCATTACATTTCAATGGTCGAATAGTTGTATATAGCGTATGTATACACCACCTTTTGTTTATGGACATCTGGGTTATTTCTACCTTGGCTATTGTGAATAGGACTGGCATAGACATTCACGTACAAGATTTTGGGTGGACATAGGTTTTCAGTTCCCTTGGGTAGATACCTAGGACCGGAATTGCTGGTCATATGATAACGCTATGTTGAACTTTCTGACTAACTGCCAAACTGCTTTTCACCATGGCTGCACCATTTTACATTGATTACATTTACTTGCACCACCAGCAGTGTATAAAGTTCTAATTTCTTTACATCCTAGCCAATACTTGTTATTCTCCATTTTTTATTATAGCCATCCTAGTGGATATGAAGAGATACCTCATTGTGGTTTTGATTTGCATTTCCCTAATGACTAATGATGTTGTACATAGTTTCATCTGTTTCTTGTCCATTTGTATATGTTCTTTGGAGAAATGTGTATTACTTACTTTGCCCATTTTTCAATTAGGTTGTTTCCCTTCTTATTGAGATATAAGAATTCTTTATATATTTAGGATACAAGTCCTTTTTCAGGTATATGATTTAAAAATACTTTTCTAGTCTGTGACTTGTCTTTTCATTTTTAATGATGTCTTTTGAAGAGCAAAGGTGTTGAATTTTAAGTTCAATTTATCATTTTTCTTTTACAAGTAGTGCTTTTTGGTATTGTATCTAAGAACTCTTTGCTATATTACTTCTGAAAGTTTTATAGTTTTACCTCTTACATTTATATCTAGTCCATTATGACTTAGCTTTTGCATGTGGTGTGAGGTATGGGGTCTAAATTCATCTTTTTAGAAAATTGAAGTATAATTGATCTACAATAGTATGTTAGTTCCACGTGCACAATACAGTGAGTTGATATTTTTATACCTTACAAATTGAATCACCATAAGTCTAGTTACCACGTATCACCATACAAAGATATATTATTGAGTATTTCCCTATATATATATTACATCCACATAACTCATTTATTTCATAACTAGAAGTTTGTACCTCTTAATCTCCCTCACCTGTTTCTCTCATCCCAACCACCTCCCTCCCCTCTGGCAACTACCAGTTTGTTCTCTGTATCTAGAGAGTCTGTTTCTCTTTTGTTATGCTTATTTATTGGTTTTATTTTTTTAGATTCCACTTATAACTGAAATCATATGGTGTTTCCCTTTCTCTGTTTGACTTTTTCACTTAGCATAATCACTTCTAATCTGTATTGTTGAAAAGGGAAGATTTCTTTCTTTTGTTATGAATGAATATTATTGCATTAAGTGTCTGTGTGTTTTCTTTATCCATTCGTCAATCAATGAACACTTAGGTTGTTTCCATATCTTAGCTATTGTAAATAATGCTGCAATGATCATAGAGGTGCATATATCTTCTCAAATTAGTGCTTTTGTTTTTGGGGTATATACCCAGAAGTGAAATTTCTAGAACATATGGCAGTTCTATTTTTAATTCTTTAAGGGACTTCTGTACTGTTTTCATAGTGATTGTACCAATTTACATTCCCACCAGCAGTACACAAGGGTTCCCTTTTCTCCACATCCTCGCCAGCACTTGTTATTTGTTGTCTTTTTGATAACAGCCATTCTGACCAGTTGTGAGGTGATATCTCATTGTAGTTCTCATTTGCATTTCCCTGATGGCTGGTGATTTTGAGCATTTTTTCATGTACCTGTTGGACATCTGTGTATCTTCTTTGGAAAAATGTTTACTCATGTCTTCTGCCCATGTTTTTAAACATTTTTATTGAGTTATAGTCATTTTACAATGTTGTGTCAGATTCCAGTGTACAGCACAATTTTTCAGTTATACATGAACATGCATATATTCATTGTCAATTTTTTTTTTGCTGTGAGCTACCACAAGATGTTGCATATATTTCCCTGTGTTATACAGTATAATCTTGTTTGTCTGTTCTGCATATGCCTGTCAGTATCTACAAATTTCAAACTCCCAGTCTATCCCTTCCCACCTCCCTCCCCTGTGGCAACCACAAGTTTGTATTCTATGTCTATGAGTCTGTTTCTGTTTTGTATTTATGGTTTTTTTTTTTAGATTCCATATATGAGTGATCTCATATGGTATTATTCTTTCTCTTTCTGGCTTACTTCACTTAGAATGACATTCTTCAGGGACATCCATGTTGCTGCAAGTGGTGTTATGTTGTCCTTTTTATGGCTGAATAGTATTCCATTATATAAATATACCGCTTCTTCTTTATCCAGTCATCTATCGATGGACATTTAGGCTGTGTCCATGTCTTGGCTATTGTAAATAGTGCTGCTATGAACACTGGGGTGCAGGTGTCATCCTGAAGTAGGGTTCCTTCTGGATATATGCCTAGGAGCGGGATTCCTGGGTCATACGGTAAGTCTATTCCTAGTCTTTTGAGGAATCCCCATACTGTTTTCCACAGTGGCTGCACCAAACTGCATTCCCACCAGCAGTGTAGGAGGGTTCCCTTTTCTCCACAGCTTCTCCAGCATTTGTCATTTGTGGACTTTTGAATGATGGCCATTCTGACTAGTGTGAGGTGATACCTCGTTGTAGTTTTGATTTGCATTTCTCTGATAATTAGTGATACTGAACATTTTTTCACGTTCCTATTGATCATTTGTATGTCTTCCTTGGAGAATTGCTTGCTTAGGTCTTCTGCCCATTTTTGGTTGGGGTTATTTGTTTTCTTTTTATTAAGTCATATGAGCTGCTTATATATTCTGGAGATCAAGCCTTTGTTGGTTTCATCATTTGCAAAAATTTTCTCCCATTCTGCAGTTTGTCATTTTGTTTTACTTATGGTTCCCTTTGCTGTGCAGAAGCTTGTGAGTTTCATTAGGTCCCATTTGTTTATTCTTGCTTTTATTTCTATTGCTTGGGTAGACTGTCCTAGGAGAACATTTTTGAGATGTATGTCAGATAATGTTTTGCCTATATTTTCTTCAAGGAGGTTTATTGTATCTTGTCTTATGTTTAAGTCTTTGATCCATTTTGAGTTTATTTTTGTGTACGGTGTAAGGGAGTGTTCTAGCTTCACTGATTTACATGCTGCTGTCCAGTTTCCCCAACACACCCTTATTTGGTTTTAAGACTAGTGGGACTGACAGGGGGCTATGAGAAACTTAGATTAAACTTGTGAAGAGCTTGCACACACTTGCTTACTCCCAAAACAAGGAGAAGATTGAGCCTGCATGGGGCTCTGGCTGGTTTACCATGAATGCCCTAGCACATGCTTTGGCCCACACTGAGCACTCACTCTGGCTCCTCTTGCTCCATGGTGCAGCTCTGCAGTAGGGCAAAGACTGCTGCTGCTGAGGAGAGTGTGAGGCTGTTGGGGGATGGAGTCAGCTTGGACCTGCACTACATCTGAATGGGATGAGGGAAGCAGATTGGGAGTGGTCTGGAATTCTAATTGGTGTCTTGGAACTGCCCAAACATGTGCCCCAGCCCACACCGAGCACCCACTTCTGGCCCCTTTTGCTCCATAGTGCAGTATCCCACTGGGATGAAGGCTGCTATTGCAGGTTGAGAAGAGTGTACAGTTGTGGAGGATGGAGCTGGCTCAGACTTGGCACTACATCTGAATGGGTCAACCATTGCTGGTGCTCTCAAAAGCAGCAGTTTGGAAGTGGTCTGGGACTCTGGTGTGCATTCTTTCCCTTCCTTTGTGCTACTATTATCACATATATTACATTTATATGTGATTATAACCCCAATATACAGAGTTACAATTATGAACTGTAAAATCATATCTTTTAAAGAGGATAAAGAAAAAAGGAGAAAATACATTTATAAAGTCTTTTAGATTAACTCACAGTTTACAGTTTCTAGTGGTCTTCATTTCCTTCTGTGGATTCATGTTATCATCAATGGCATCATTTTCTTGCTCCTGCATTGGTTTATTCTCTCCCCATACATTTTTGTAATCATCATGTATATTGTAGCTTTATATGTTCTAAAATTGAGACTACATTTTATAATTATTGTTTTATGTGGTTGCATTTTGGACCAGTTAACAGAAAAGATATAAATATATGTGTGTGTATGTATATGTGTGTATATGTTTGTAAGTATATATATGTGTGTGTGTATTTTATATTTGCCTATGTATTTAACCTTTACTTTTATTTCTTTGGATGATTTGATTACTATCTGGTGTCATTTCCTTTTAACCTGAGGGACTTCCATTAGTATTTCTTGTAAAGGACATCTGCTAGCAATGAATTCTCCATATGGGAATGTCTTTATTACATTTTCAAAGGATAGTTTTGCTGTCTATAGAACTCATGGTTGACAGTTTTTTTTTTTAACTTTAGCATGTTCCATATGCCATTGTACTTCCTCCGACCTCCATTGTTTCTGATGAGAAGTCTCCTTTTAATCTTACTGTAGTTCCCTTATATATGAGGAATCATTTTTCTCTTGCTGCTTTGAAACTTGTCTATTGTTGTTGGCTTTCAACAGTGTGACTGTAATTTGTCTCAGAGTGAATTTTTTTTTATGTTTGTCCTACTTGTAGGTTTTTGAGCTTCTCAGATGTATAGATTATTTTTCATCAAGTTTGAGATTTTTTGGCAATTATCTTTTCAAATATTTTTTCTGCTCCTTTTTGTCTCTTTGCTCCCTCTTGGACTCAAATTACTCATAGGCTATATTATGGATTAAATTGTGGCCCTCCCAAATTCATATGTTGAAGGCCTAACCCCCTGTACCCAAAAATGTAATCTTATTTGTAGATAAGATCTTTATAGAGGTAATCAAGTTAAAATGAGGTCATTAGGGTGGACCCTAATCCAATATGACCGATATTCTTATAAAAAGGGAAAATTTGGAGATACATACATACACAGGGAAGATGATGTGAAGACACAGAGAGAAGACAGCCATATACAAGCCAAAGAAAGAGATCTAGAACAGATCTTTCCCACACAGTCCTTACAAGGGATCAACCCTGCCAACACCTTGACCTCAGACTTCTAGCCTACAGAATAGTGGAACAATATATTTCTGTTGTTTAAGCTACACATTTTCTGGTACTTTGTTTTGGTAGCTGTAGCAAACTAATCTAGGTTGGTATACTTGCTGGTGTCCCACAGGTCTCTGTGGATCTGTTAATTCTTTTTCTTTCTGTTCTGAAAATAAAATAATTTCTGTTCATCTGTCTTCATGTTTATTTGTTCCTTCTTCTGCCAGCTTAAATCTGCTGTAGAATCCTCCCAGTGAATTTTTAATTTCAGTTATTGAAACTTGTCAACTCAAATTCCCATTTAATTCTTTTTATAATTTGTCTGTTTATATTTTTATGTGATTAATCACTGCCCTCATACTTTGCTTGAATTCATTAAACATGATTTTCTCTAGTTTTTTGAGGATATTTTTATGTCTTTGCCTGCTGTATGCAACATTTGGGCCTTTCAGAGACAGTTTCTATTAACTGCTTTTTTACTGCCTATAAATGGGTCACATGTTACTGTTTTTTGCATGTCTAACTTTTTAAGTGAAAACTGGACATTTTGGACAATATTACCTCTGTGTCAGCATAGCTTAGTGGTCAGCCAGTGGTTGGTCTGATTGTGATTAAAATCTTAAACCAATAAATCTCCCACCCCTTGCCAGTGGGTCTGTATGTATGTTGGGAAAAACAATCAAAGTTTAGACCATTTACAAGTCTGTCCTAGCTCTTACTTTCTATGTGAACAAGGCCTCACGTTTTTCCAGGGACAAGTATATATCTGGGACCGACTTTAACCTCTCCTAAGTGGGCGTTGCAACCTTGCACATGCATGTGGTCTGCCAAACCCCCAGGGATATATGGGAGCTTCTCAAGGCCCACTTTGCTTCTCAGTCCTTGGATATCCACATTAAATTTCTTGCTGGTTTCCTGGTCTGTAGCTCTTCACAACTAGTATTGAGACATTAGGCTAGCTGTGATGTTGGCCTTTCTTGATTATTTTCTACTGAGATTGCTGTTGTTTTTATCAATGCCACTGGACATGGGTTTTATTGTGCTTTGCTCCAAATCATGGCAGCACCCAACATCAGTGGAGCTATCTGTCCTTGTGGCCTCCACTTCCCGTTTAAAACCACCATACTGCAAAGATGGTGGGAGTAATGGGAACAGCCCCCTAATTAAAATGCTTCAGATTCCCACCATTCTTACTCAAAGTTTTTTAAATTAATGCCTCTCAATTTATTGTATGATTTTGATCAATTTCAAGAGTCATGAAGGAGTTGTTTTTGACAGTTTTGTTCAGTTCATCTTTGCTCTTTGGGGAATAGTTTTGCTGAATAGTTTTGTCTTTACTTAGCCACTGCAGTTTTGCCTGTATTTATTTTAGGTGTCTTAGTGATTTGTTTTTCCAATTGTTTTTCTTTGTTTTGTAATTTGAACTAAAATGTGGACATTTGGGATTTCAAGTTCTTAGCATGATTCTTGTTTTGTAATTTGAGCTAAAACTTGGACATTTCAGATTTCAAGTTTCTCTCATGATTCTTGTGCTGCAGAGAAAGTAAAGAATAAGTTGGTTTTATTCCAATTCCTAATGTAGTCATTATGCTCAGATTTAACTGCCAGTCATTCAGGAATCAAAGTGCCCTAGTTTGGCTTGCAGTCTTTCAGGAGATGATGTTTTTTTCTTTGTAGTAAGCATGAGAAGATTGAGTTGACCCATATGCAATTGCCTACTCTGACTAAGATTTCTAGCTATAGCTATTTTCCAGGTATTTCTAATTATTCTGCAACCAATGATTGTTAGATCTTGGTTTAATCAAATTCATATTAAAAACATATTGAGTCTTTAGTATATGTTTGGCACTGTGGGGGTTACAAAAAATTTATTCTGTGACTTCATGGAATTTTCAGTCTAGCTGGAGAATCAAAGCTTACATACTTAACTCATTTAGGAGGACAGTTCAAATCAAGGCAATACTATCATATTTGATACAAACAGTATTTGCTGTTTACCATCAGGAAAGAAAGAATTCTGTGTAGTCCAGATGATCTGAGGAAGGCTTCTTTGAATGAATAGGATTTGAAATGGCCTTTGAAGAATGAGTAGAGATTTTACATAGAGTGAAGAGAACATTCTAAGGTAAAGTATTATCACCAACACCGTGATCAGAACCATTGAGAACTGTCCCCCTTGCCCCATGCCAACTAGAATAGTTTGTCTTCTTTAATCATATATACCCACTCCTTTAGCATGTACCTCAAATCATAAAAAGAGAGTTTTGGCACATAAGTGGCTATTCACAGGGAAATCATGAACCATTCAATGTGACTAACACTGGGTCATCTCCCATTTAACTCTTCTGGAAACCATCTTTGTCATTTGTTTCTCCTGTTGCACCATTGCCTCTTCTTTTCTGGCAATTCATCATAGCTGCCCAGAGTTCACTATGGTCGCTGGAGCTCCAAAGCATCCCAAGGCATTTAGGGGGGCTCTTCATTTATACTACATCTTATCCCACAACATCTATGCATCTGAAAAAGGGTTTTCTCCAACAGAACATTGCAGGTGACCCCACATGGATGATGGGGTGCCTTATCCATACTTTAACTACAAATCCTCAGCAGTCAAAGGCCACTCCCAAAGTACATGTGGGCAATCCCTGCTATAAAGTCATCCCCCCCAGGGTACAGGGGCACCCTTTCCAGTGGGCACCAGCATCAGTAAGCTTCATCCAGAAGCAGCAACCTGTGCTTAGCACCTGTGCTCAGAAGAGCCTGACAAAGATTTGAAAAACCCTGACCTATCACCTAGATATGGAAAGTGTGGTTGAAGGGTGTGTGTGACCACGGGTTGTAGGAACTACTCGTACATTGCCAGCTGTAAGTCCTTACTGGCCAGATCTATGCCCAAGTTCTCTGCCTGTACCATAATGCTATCCCACTGTGCCTCTATGGCTCCTAGAAGAAGTCCCTTGACATTATATTCTGTGATATTCAGAAACGTGCACTGTAACCAAGGATACACCAGGAAACCCCAAAGTGCAACTGCACCTGCTTTGACCTTAGACCACCCTTGTTTGACATAAACTTTACCTCAGCCTGCCCTGTCCTGCCATACTCATTACAGTAGATGCACTGATGAAATTGGCCATGTCCTTCTTGACATTATTGTCTCTCACCAAGGGCCACAGTTGTTATTGCTTTTCAGATCCCCCAAATTTTTAGCTCTTGCTTTTATTCTCACAGCATACTAAATAAATATAGTATATGTAACAGTGCTCACTTTCATTTCATGTAGAAATCTGCAGTGCTCTGCTTAGTCAAAAATGATCATCTATTTCTGTCTTTCAACATTACTGTTTATTCAGCTTCACTGTTTATCATGTCTATAATGCTTATAGACACTTTGCTTTAAGCAATATGCTTACTCATAATTTTTGGGGTTTTTTTGGATTGCAGTTTTGCTCCTTCATACTGTGAAACCACCTCTCTATTCTGGCAATGCATTTTTAACCCACCTCAGCTAAAGCTTTTCATGTTCTAATCTGGTATCTAAATCCTACTACCTAGGTGCTATTGGTAATCTATTTTGGCCTATCTCAGGATGTATATGTAACTAGCCCATCCATGGTGAAATATATGTTAGTAACTAGAGCAGAGGTTGAAAAAGGTCCACATTTTGGCTGAATATAACTTGAGGATGTATTTTTGGCCAAACCTTTCTGGCCACCACAATGTTAGATTTACTTGTGGTATCCACAACAAAGTGCTTCTGAAATATCAAACTAAAGGAAGTGTAACTGACCAAGGGCCCAGCTGCCATGTGAGTCCACACTTCCCACAGTCTGCTCTCAACTATGAACTGAGCATGGATGACAAGGATACTAATGAAGGCCAATTTCTTGGAGATTCATAATCCTCTAATGACCACCTTTGCTTGAGGACTCCCTAACAACCTTGTTGAAACCTTCTTAGAGTTGCATCTGCAGTTTAAGACCTTGTCTCATTCTCTCTCTCCTCCACAGGGATTGCACCTACATCATGGTCTGACAGCTCTACCAGTTTTTTTCAGACTCTCTCCCCATTTTTCTCACACATGTTTCCCCAGATAAACCACTTGCACATCTATTCCTGTCATGGCATCTCCTTTTCAGAGGACCCGGACTAATGTAGTTGTCAACATTACAAATTGGAAGAGTTCTTATATAATATGCATTTCTGGCTCCTCCCAAATCTGGCAGCACTAGGCCTGTCTGGCAATAATTAGCTAGAGCTGAATAGTGACTAGAATTTTTGGACAGAACAAACATTCTTCAGTTTACCCCTCTCTCCACAATCCCTTGTTTTCTCTTATACTTGACCTATTTATGTTACTTGCCTAGACCCCATTGGCATTTAATTTTGAGACCCTGATATAAAGCAGCATTCTTTTAACTCATGAAATCAAATATATTATTGTCCTAGTTAAACATAGACACAGATATGACAGATACAATCTCAGCTTGGACCCTTTGCATTGGCCTGTTTTATACCAGACATCTTCATGAATAACTCCTTTTGTTCAAATGTCATTTTTCTCAGTAAAGTCTTTCTTGATCACTATGTTCAAAAGTCCTACACCCTTTCATCCTGCTGGGTTTTTTCATAGTTCTTATTGCTTTATAATATACTGTATAATTTACTCATTTATTATGTTTATCTTTAATTGTCTACCTCCTTCCACTAGAAGATAAGCATGAAAGCAGGAATTTTTGTCTGTTTTCCAAGTGCCTAAAATAGTTCCTGGCATTAAGTTGACACCCAATAAATATTTGTTAAATGAATTGATTAGCTAATTAGTTAATCAAGAGTGTCAGGGAAGTTTTCTTTAATGAATTGATCTGAAACCTGAAGAATGGGTAGGAAGAATGAGAGGGAGGACATGGTAGACAGAGGAAACAACATATGTGAAGGCCCTGAGATGATGGGGCAAGATAGATGGGGCCAATTATGTGAAGACTTGAGTGCTGTTTTAAAGAGATGACTCAATAAAATGGGAAGACAAAAATAATGAAACAGGCAATTATTATATGTGTTGTAACTGCATTAATAAGGGTATGCACAAAGAACTGTGAAAATGCTGAGTAGGCAGCTACTTACTCTTCCTAGGAGAGTTAGGAAAATTTTACAAAGAAGGTGACATTTGAGCTAGTCTCAGGCAGGAAAGTGGCATGATGAAAGTGTTTTAAGAAGATTAATCTGGCAGTAGTATGGAAAATGGATTGGAATATGGATGGAATGGAGGCAAGAAAACGATCTAGTCTATGGCAGTAGTCCAGGTATGAGGTGATGAAGGCATCTATAGGAATGGAAAGAGAAGGACAAATCTGAGAGACATTTGGAAGGAAAAATTGACAGGAGCTAAATGGACTCTTGGCTTTAAGCCTTTAGGAGGTAATGCTTCTTCCTTAGTAATAACCATGAAAAGATTCAGATTGACCTATTATGTAATTGCTTACTCTGACTAGAATTTCTAGCTATGGCTGTTCTCCAGAAATTTCTGTTATTGTGATTGATACTTGTTGGACCTTAATTTACATTAAGATGGCTTTAGTCTCTAAAGGTTGGGAAACTCTCAAAAACATCATTTTGACTATGAAACAACAAATTATTCTATTAAAGGAGAAATGAGGAAAGCCATAGTGCTACATGGAAGTTTTACAGTAAGTGCATAGTTGTTTTTTTTTAAGGATAATGTATAAAAGATGGAAAGAAGGATTAATATAACAGGTGGTATGTGCCTAGAGGATTAATATTTAGAAGAATAAGGCCCCAAATTACCTCAGACTTGTAGAAATACATACTTACAACGACAACAAGAACAATATTTTAACTATGTTCTGAGAAAGAAAAAGTACATGTGTTCTAGTATGGATAAGTTATAACTTGATATTGTTAAACCACTCTCAATGATCAAAAGAATTAAGGAGAATAAGGAGAGGTGCTTTAAGACTGGATTTATATAAGTACAATACCATTTCTAACAAAGAAAAAGGAGGAAGAGTTTTCAATCTTCTAATCAATGAGCTGAACTTGAGTTAGCTTCTACAACAGATTTTCAAAGTAAGCGAGTACTTAGAAAATTACAAAGTGACCAACACACAAAGACATTCCACACAAATCTCATGTTTATTTCTGATAATTAGAGATAGTTTATAGAAATATGACAGATATAACATGTACATGGAATTAATGAATGAAATTTAAGCAAGATTTTAGCAAGTCTTTTATGGTACCCTTAGGAACAAGAATTATGAACCTATATTGATGGGTTAGATAATTAATATAATTATGTATTAATTAATTAAATTACCATAACAGACCATAAGCAAAGAGAGAGTTTTAGATGGCCTGCTGTGAATCCTACCTTAGGCTTGACCTTGTCAATATTTTTATTACTTACTAAGTGAATATTTGCAGCATACAACTTACCAGATTTAAAGAGGCTGTGAAGCTGGAAGCAATTCAATCCAATTTCCACAAACATTTATGGAATTCTCCTAAGTACTAGGAAACGTATTGCAAAAATGAATGTCTTAATACTGAGGAGTGTCCAAGTATTACTGGTGGGAAAAACTCTTAAACATAATTTCAGCAAAATGTATTAAGAAAGAAGACAGAGGCATAAACAGACTACTATAAAAGGACCCAGGAAAGCTACTGGTTCATTCTGGTAGTTTAGGGAGGAATTCTTTGATGAGGTGATATCTCCACTGATTCTTGAAAGGTGAATAAAAGACAGAGTAGGAATGGCTTCCTGTTTGAGAGAACAAAGAGCAGGAACATTAGTTTCTCAGAAGGAAGAAAGAGTATAGTGGGTCTGGGAAATTATAAGCAATGAAGCACAAGGAGGTAAATAGCAGGAAGTGAGGCTAAGAGGTTGCTCAGGACCAGATAATGGAAGACATTACATAACATGTTAAGGAAATTGGACTTTACCCTGAATGCCCTAGGGATCCATTCGAAATGAATGACATATTATTATTTTAGTTCACTCTTCCTACAGTGTGCAAAATGGATTGAAAGGAGGATAAATGTGTGTATGGATAGGTCAGTTAGGTGGCTTTTGCAGTTTTTGAGTGAGGAATAATGGCGGACCTGGACTGGTGTATAGAGATGTAATGCAATGGTTCAGGTTTGATAATCATTTAGGGGTAAAAGTTATCATTATTTGAAAATTGTCTGCAAGGGAGAAATTTTAAAGAGGAGGTATCAAGTTTGAAGCACAGATTTCACATTGAACTAGTTCTACAACTGATTGGATGATATTCAAATTAACTATGAGGAAGAACACTGTGAAAGGAGTCAGTTTAAGTAGGGGAGATTAGGACGCCATTAGAAGGTGCTTCATGAGGACAGAAATATTTGTTTTGTTTACTGATGTATTTCCAGTACTTATAATAGTGCCTGGCACCTAGTACATGTAAATGTCTGATATATTTGTAATAGAAGTCCTAGGAGGGGAGGTAGAGAATGGTACAAAAACAATATTTGAAGAGATAATGACTGAGACTTTTCCAAAAGTAACAAAGCATACAAACACCCATTTATTATCTTACAGTTCTGTAGGTCAGAAGACAAGGCATGGCATGACTGGGTTCTCTGGTCATTGTATTAAAGGCTGAACTCGGGGTGTTTGTTAGGCTGTATTCTTTTCTGGAGGCTCTGGCTAAGAATCCACACCCAGACTCATTCGGATTGTTGGCTGAATTCAGTTCCACATGGCTGTAGGACTGAGGTTACTGTTTCCTTCTTGCATATCAGATGTGGGTTACTCTCAGCTACTAGACACTGCCTGCATTACTTGCCATGTAGTCCTCTTCATCTTCAAAGCCCGTGGAGAATCTCCTTGACAGCAAATTCCTCTTCTGTTTCAAGTCTCTCACCAGAAAAAGCCCATCCCTTTTAAGAGATCGCTGGATTAGGCCAGGCGAACCAAAGATTATCTCCCTTTCTTTTTTTTTTTAACATTTTTTATTGATTTATAATCATTTTACAATGTTGTGTCAAATTCCAGTGTTCAGCACAATGTTTCAGTTATTCATGGACATATACACACTCATTGTCACATTTTTTTCTCTGTGAGTTATCATAACATTTTGTGTATATTTCCCTGTGGTATACAGTGTAGTCTATTTTACAATTTTGAAATCCCAGTCTATCCCTTCCCACCCTCCACCCCCCCGGTAACCACAAGTCTGTATTCTCTGTCTGTGAGTCTATTTCTGTCCTTTATTTATGCTTTGTTTTTGTTTGTTTGTTTTTGTTTTTGTTTTTTAGATTCCACATATGAGCGATCTCATATTGTATTTTTCTTTCTCTTTCTGGCTTACTTCACTTAGAATGACATTACATAATGCCATTTGCAGCAACATGGATGCTCCTGGAGAATGTCATTCTATCTCCCTTTCTTAAAGTCAGATGTGCCATATACATAACTTAATCATTCAAGTGAAATCCTATCCATCATAGTCACGGTCCCTCTCGCCCTCCAGTGGAAGGGATTATAATATGGCAAGAGTCACTGGAAGTCATTTTAGAATTGTCTATCACAAGCATCAAGTCATAAATTTAAAAAGTGCAGAATAAATACAAAGAAAACCTCATCTAGATGTATTTTAGTAAGCACTGCTGAAAAATAAAGAAAAAGAAACAATTTTTACAGCAGGTGGTGAAAAAAGAGTAGCAATTAGATTGGCTTTCACTTCTCAACAGAAACAATGTTAAAGAAATGATACCTTCAAAATGCTGGAGAAAGTAACTGTCAATATGAAATTCTACATCCAGTAAAAACAGCCTTCAAAACAAAAATAAAATAAATGTTTTTCTATGGTCCCTAACTTAGAGAATCTTACACCAAACACCAAAGGAAATATTTAGTATCTTTACACAGAAGTCAAATGATTCCAAATTAAAGCTTGGAGGTATACAATGGGAACAATGGAGAGGTTAAATATCTGAGTAGATCTGAATGTCCATGCAATATATCAGTAATTATATTTAATATAAGTTAACTTAACACATCAATTAAATGACAGATTATTAGGTTAAGAAAGAAAATCTAACTACTGTTTATAAGAGACACAAAAATAAGAGTGGAAGAAATATACAATGCATGTAAATGCAAAACCAGCCCCCGAAAATCTGATGTAAATATGTTAATATGAAACAAAACTGACTTTAAGAAAGGATTCCTTACGAAACATAGAGATTTTTTAATAATAATAAAGGACACCCACCAAGAAGATAAAATTATTATTCTAATTTGTATGCACTTGACAGTCAAAAAATACAAAGCAAACATTGACAGATATCCAATAAATAAATTCAAAGTCATAATCAGAAATCTTAACACACATCCTTCAGTAACTAATAGAACATCAGATAAACAAAACCAACAAGTATACAGAACAGTTGAACAATAATATTAACAAACTTGACCTAATTGACTAATATATGTAACAACCATGGAATACACATTCTTTTCTGCACCCAGAAGAATAGATGATATGGTGGGCCATAAAGTAAGCAATTACATTTGCACTGAGGGTGGGTTTTTTTTTTTTTGCCACAAGGAAATGAAATTAGAAACTAATAATTATAATAAAACTAGAAAATCTCTTTAAAATAAGTAGTTTACTTTTAAATAACCTGTAGGTCAAATTTTAATAATAACAGTAGAAATGTGTAGATTTATGTATCCAGCCAAAGACCTTTCGTCTGGATGAGACCATACTCTTTTTCACTTGTGAGTGGACAGGGGATTTGGTATTCTTTGGGGTATTCTTTTAAAGAACAATTATTTTCCAAAAAATAGTTTGCCCCTTTCCAAAATAGGGTGTTCTTTTAGTTATTTCTCCTTTTTCCTGATGATTTTTGATGTTGAGCACCTTTTCAGCTAACATCATACATAATGGTGAGACTGAAGATAGGGAACATGGCAAAGATGTCCACTCTCACCACTCTTATTTATTTAACACAGTTCTGGAAGTTCTAGTCATTATAATAAGGCAAAAAAAAGAAATAAAATGCATATGTATTACAAAGGAGAAATAAAGCTGTCTTTATTTGCAGATGCATGATTATCTACATTGATTACCTTAAATAATCAACAATAAGAATCCCAGAGCTCATAAGTGAGTTCAGTAACGTTACAGGATACAAGATCAACACACAAAAATCAATTACATTTCTGTATACTTACAGTGAACGTGCAGAAATCGAAATGAAAAAATGCCTATCTATAATTACTTCAAATAAATTTACTTATGTATAACTCTAATAAAGTATGTATGATGAAAATTATAAAATGCTGATGAAAGAAATGAAAGAAGGCTTTTAAGTAGCTGGAGAGGCAAATCATGTTCATAAATTGGAAGACTCAACATAGTAACTATGTCAGTTCTCTCCCAAATTGATCTATAGTTTTAATGCAATTTCTACCAAAATGTCAGCAAGATGTTTCTGTAGATATAAAAAAGATTATTCTAAAATTTAAGTAAAAAAGCACACTCCTTAAAATAACCAAAACAATTTTGAACTGACCAAAAAATGAAAATATTACATATTCATCCCTACTCCCACCATACTCTGTATGATACTACTATAATGGATATATGTCATTATACATTTGCCCAAACGCATGAAATGTAGAATACCCAAAGTAAACACTAATGTGAACTACAGATTTGGGGTGATAATGATATGTCAGTGTAGGTTCATCACTAGTAACAAATGTACCACTCTATGATGGAGGATGTTGATAATGGTGGAGGTTATGCATGTGTTGAGGCTGGAGGTAAATGGGAAACCTCTGTATCTTTCTCTCAATTTTTCTGTGAACTTAAACTTGCTCCAAAAAAAGTCTTAATTTAAAAAAAATGTTCAGTGGGCAAAAGGCCTGAACAGACACTTGACCAAAGAAGATATATAGATGGCAATTAAGAATATGAAGAGATGCACATCAGTCATAATTAGTAAAATGCAAATTAAAACAAAAAGATATCACTGCATGCCTATTAGAATGGCTAAATCCAAAAGACTGACAGTACTAATTTACATTCCCACTAACAGTGCATGAGGATTCCCTTTTCTCCATGTCCTCACCAACATTTGTTATTTGTAATCTTTTGGATAATAGCCATTCTGTGAGGTAATATCTCATTGTGGTTTTGATTTGCATTTCCTTGATCATTAGTGATGCTGAGATCTTTTCATGTGCCTGTTGGTCATCTGTATGTCTTCTTTGGAAAAATATCTACTCAGGTCCTCTGCCCATTTTTAATTAGGTTATTTGGTTCTTGATGTTGAATTGTATGAATTCTTTGTATATTTTGAATATTAACCTCTTATGAGATATATCATTTACAAATACTTTCTCCCATTCAAAAGATGGTATTTTCGTTTTCTTCATAGTTTCCTTCACTGTGCAAAAGCTTTTTAGTTTGATGTAACCCCATTTGTTTATTTTTGCTTTTGTTTCCCTTGCCTAAGGAGACATGCCCCCCAGATATTACTAAGACCAGTGTCAAAGAGCATACCGCCTATGTTTTCTTCTAGAAGGTTTGTTTCAGGTCTTACATTTAAGTCTTTAATCCATTTTTAGTTTATTTTTGTGAATGGTGTGAGAAAGTAGTCTACTTTGATTCATTTGCATGTAGTTGTCCAGGTAACCTAACACCATTTATTGAAGAGGATATCACTTCCCCACTGCATATTTTTGCCTTCTTTGTCATAGATTAATCACCTTTATAAGTGTGGGATTATTTCTGGGCTCTCTGTTCTGTTCCATGGATCTTTGTGTCTGTTTTTGCACCAGTATCAATACTCTCACAAGTGGAGAGTACCAGAAGGACAAGAGCTGAAAAGCAATCCTTTTATATGATTGGAAAGTTAAGATTAGTGAATTTTTAAAGAACCACTTCAGTTAGATAGTGGGGTTGAAGCAAGATCACAATGCATAATATAACAGTGGCTGGTGAGAAAATATAAGTAATGGTTATTGACCACTTATGCTTAGCTCTTAGGAATTTCTTCTTTGTTTTTTTAATACTCTGTGGTTGAGATAATAAAATCTGTTCTTTTACATAGTTACATCTGTAGTGTCATTCCTATAGCCTTATAAAAAGTTATTTTTTATTGTTACTAACTCTTCTTATTGTCAAATTTTCTAGGATGTGGTGCCACAGGTTGTCCCACCTACAAATCAGGCTCCAGGACCTGCTGAGGGGAAGAGTCACATGTTGGGCCCTTCAACAGCTCAACTTCAAAAGCTTATTTCCATTAGCCATCCATTGGCACCATACAGCCTCCAAGTCTCTCAATTGTGTTTGGCGGCAACATACAGATCATTTTGGTAAGATATGTAGAGAAAGATACTTTGTTTTTCATTGTGATAAAAAAGTAACATAAACCATTTTTAAATGTACAGTTTACTAGTGTTAAGTATAATTACATACTTGAGCAATGACAGATACATTTCATGTGGACTGAAAATACTTCCCATGGAGTTGTGAAGACCTCTAAACATTTAGTTCCATGATTACCCTACAGGTTGCCAGAAAGACAAAAATAATATGGGATAACAGTAAAATCTCATCCTAGCTAGGGGAAAGGGACACTGCCCTGCTCTAGCCCCACACTGTCTCCCTGTCTCATCTAAGAAAAAAAGAAAGAAAAGAAAGCCTCAATATATAGGCGAGAGGGTTTCAAACACATACACTGGAAATTCTATAGCCAGGTAATGTATTAGATGGCAGAAGGTTAAAAAGCTTTACCCCTGTGTATTAGTTTCCTAGCACTGCCATAACAAATTACCATAACCTAATTGGCATAAAACAGCACAAATTAATTTTATCACAGTTCTGGAGGCAGGAAGTTTGAAATCAAGATATTGTCAGGGCCATGTTCTCTCTGAGGGCTCTAGGCAAGAACTCCTCTTTGTTTCTTCTGGATTATGGTGATTACCAACAACCCTTGATACTCTTTGGCTTGTGGTAACATCACTCCATTCTCTGTCTTCATGATCACATGGCCTTCTTCCCTGTGTCTCCTTTGTGTCTTCAAATCTATTTCTCTCCTTATAAGGTCACCATTTGTTGCATTTAGAGCCCACCTTAATGTGTTACATCTCGTCTTATCTAGATTATCTTCTTATTTCCAAATAAGGTCTTATTCACAGGTACTAGAGTTTAGGACTTCAACATATCTTTTGGGGAATACAGTTCAACTCACAACAGCCTGGAAAGGAACAAAAACAATTATGAAGGCCACACTCTCAAGACACAGAACCACTGTGCACTCCAAAGGCTTAGACTTAATCCAAAGATTAGAGAATTTCCTCCTCCCTCACAAACTGCAACCAGCTACTGAAGTAGCAGTGGATTACAGCTGGGAGAGCTGCAAAACACAGACTCTTTGAGGTACAGCACAAAACGAAAGGCCAAGGCCAAGAAGGAATACAAAAACAAGATCACTGGAGGAATTTAATGCCTCTGGTACTCATAGAGACAACAAACATCAGACACAGCCCAACCTTTGGGCAGATTGATATAGTTACTCTAAAGTCCTGCTTACTTCAGTATCTACTGCTTTATACATGTCTATCTTTCAACAACAAGAACAAAATTACAAATGTACTAAAAGGCAAGAAATAACTCAAGAGACAAAGCACCGTCAGAACCAGAGACATATGACACAGGTGTTGAAATTATCAATCAGGAAACTTAAAACAACTATGATTAATATGTTAAGGATTATAATGGAAACGGAGAAAAAAAGACCAGATGTATAATGTCATCAGAGTGATGGAAAACATAAGAAAGAATCAAAAGGAAATCAAAATCACAGTAACATAAATGAAGAATCATTTTGATGGGTTCATTTTTAAACTTGTCCCATCCAAGGGTAGAATGAGTGAATGTAAAAATAGGTCAGTAGAAATTACCTAAACTGAAATGCAAAGAGAAAATGAGAGTGGAAACAAAAAAAAATACCAGAGTATTCAGGAAATGTGGAACAATATCAAAAGTTATAACATATACATGAATGGAATACCAGAAAGAGAAGAAAGAAAACTAAGCAGAAGAAATATTTGAAAAAGTAATTTCTAAAATCTTTTCAAAATAAGTGACAGACACCACATATCCAAGGAGCTTAGGGAAGTTTTTAAAAGCCACGCACAAAGCCCCACACTTAGGCAAAAGAGCAAAAACAAAGAGAAAATATTGAAGGCAGTCAGAGGAGAGAAAAACACTTTAATTATAGAGAAACACAGATAAGAATTACAGCAGAGTTCTCATCAGAACTATGCAAGCAAGAACACAATGGAATGACAACTTTAAAGTATTAAAAAAAAAGAAAAACTGCCAGGCTCAGATCCTATATATAGCTATCCTTCAAAAGTGAGAAAGAAGTAGACTTTCTCAGACAACTCAAAATATTTTAAAGGACGTTCTTCTCTCAGAAGGAAAAAAAATGATATAGGTCACAAACTTGAATCTACACAAAAAAGGAAGAGTGCTAGAAAGGAAGATAAAATATAAATTTTTATTTTTCTGAATTGCACTAAATTTTAACTGTTTAAAGTAATAATAATGATGATGTATTTGTTATCTATACCATATGTAAGAGTGAAAGAAAAGACACCAGTGTGGCAAAGGATAGGAGGGAGAAATTAGGAATATTCTGTTAAAGGTAAATCAATAAAAAAAACTGACAATACCAAGTTCTATCAAGGATGCAGAGGAATGGGAGCTCTCTTTCATTGCTGATTGAATGCAAAATGGTGCAGCTTCATTGGATGACACTTTTACAGTTATCTAAAGGTAGATTATTTTGAAATGTACATCATAAACATTAGGAAAATTACTAAAAAGTTTTTTTAAATAGTATGAATAATAAGTCAAGAAATGAGATAAAATGGAATCATAAGAAATATCAATGAAAAATCCAAGAATGTAGAAAGAGAGAAAAAAATACAGGAAAACAAGGAGTAAATACAACAAATGGAAAAGAGCAAGAAGGTAGATTTAAAGTCAACTACGCCAATAATTACTTCAAATTTAAATGGCCTAATCACACCAGTCAAAAAACAAAGGCAATCATATTGGATCAAAAAAAAAAAGATACAACTATATGTTGTCTTCAAGAAATGCAGTTTAAATATAAAGATTCAAATAGGATAAAAGTTAAGGAATGGTGTAGGGACATGGGATATATGGAATTCTTGCACCTTTGGCTCAGCTTTGTTGTGAACCTAAAACTGCTCTTAAAAAATAAAGTCTACTTAAAATGTTTTTAAATTTAAAATTAAGGGATTGAGATAGACCATGAAAATGCTGATCAAAACAACAGTAGCTATGTTAATTTCAGACAAAGCAGTCTTCAGAACAAGAAAGATTATAATGGATAAAGAGGCACATTACATAGTGATAAAGGGGTCAGTTCTCCAAGAGAACATGTAACAATCCTAAAAATGTAGCACCTAACAATAAACCATCAAAATACATGAAGCAAAAACTGATAGAGATACAAGTAGAAAGGCTTTAATACCTCTTTCTCAGTTATCAATATCTATCAACTATCAACCAATTTGACCCAATTGACATTTATAGAACAATTCATCCAACAACAGCAAAGTACACATTGTTCTGAAGTTTCAATGAGACATTCACCTAGGTAGATCACATTCTGGGCCATAAAACAAAGCTCAAAAAATTTAAAGACTCTAAAAACATATAGAGTGTGTACATTGGCCATAATGGAACCAACTAGAAATCAATAATAGAAAAGTAGAAGAGTCCAAATATTTGGAGATTAAGCTATACACTTCTAAAAATGTACAAGTAAAAGAATTCTTAAAAAAAGTTAAAAATATTTTGAACTAAATGAAAATGAATATACAGCTTATCAAAATTTGTGGTAAGCAACTGGTATCCTTATAAAGGAAAAAGATACACCATGGTATTTTGTTATGGCAACCTGAGCCAAGACAGACGTAAACTACAAAATCTGACTCATGAATTCTAGCAGATATTCAAGAAATAAATATTACCAATTCTACAATTCTCTCCCAGAAAACAGAAGAGGAAGGAACACTTCCCAACCTATTTTGTGAGATCATCATTACCCTAATACCAAATATGACAAATATAGTAAATCTACAGACAAGTATTTCATGAACATAGACATAAAAACTCTTGCCAGAATATTAACAAACTGAATCTAACAATACATAAATAAGATAATACATCAAGACCAGGGAGGGTTTATCCCAGGAATACAGGGCTCTTTCAAAATTAAAAAATCAATGTAATTCAACAGATGAACAGACTAAGAAACACTATATGATCATCTCATTAGGTTCATAAGAATGATTTAACAAAATTCAGTACCCATATATTATAAAAGCTGTCAAAAATTAAGAATAGAAGGGGACTTTATTAACTTTAAAGGGTATATATGAAGAACATACAATGCACATCATATTTAATGTCAAGAGACTGAATGCTTTCCCCCTAAGATCAAGAACAAAATGGTCTCCTTTTCTCATCAGTCCTATTCAGCATTGTTCTGGAAATCTGAACTGGTGCAATAAAGCAAGAAAAATAAAAGACATACAGATTGGAAAGAAACAAATGACCATTTTCCCCACAAATGATAAGATTATCTATGTAGACATCTCAAAAGAATCTACCAAAAAACTTATGAAAATAAACAGGTTTAATGAGGTTGCATGATACAAGGTCAATATACAAAAGTCACTTGCTTTCCTATATAATAGCAACTTACAATTGGAATTTGAAATTAAGAAAGCAATTCCAAAAATGTGTGTGTGTGTGTGTATATATATGCAGAATCTGTGTGCAAAAACTACAAAACATTGATGAAAGAAAAGAACATAAATAATTGGAAAGACATTTCATGATCATGGACTGGAATTCTCAATATGATATATGGATTCAATGCAATCCCACTCAAAATCACAGCAGACTTTTTTATAGATAATTGACAAACTGATTCTAAGATATATGTGGAAAGACAAAGGTACCAGAATAGATAATACACTTCTGAAAAAAAAATAAAATCTATGGAATTGGATTACCAGATTTCAAGACTTACCATAAAGGGGTGGTACAGTTGACCCTTAAACAACACAGGGGTTAGTGGTGCTGACTTTTCAAGCAATCAAAAACCTGAGTATAACTTATAGTCAGTCCTCTGTACATAGGCAGTTCCTCCACATACATGGTTATGCATCTGCATATCAAACCAGCTTCACATCATGTAGTACTGTAGTATTTGCTATTGAAAAAGATCCACTTATAAGTGGACCTGCACAGTTCAAACCCCTGTTGTTCAAGGATCAACTATAATCAAGGCACTGTGGTATTGTTAAAAGGATAAATACATAGATCAGTGAAACAAAATAAAGAGCCCAGAAATAAACCCACACAGATATGGACAATTGATTTTCAATTCAGTGGACAAAGGATTTTTTTTCAACAAGTTGTGCTAGAACACTTGTATGTTCCTGTGCAAAACAAAACAAAACAAAATGTTGACACCTGCCTCATACTTTGTGTAAAATATAACTCAAAGTTGATCACAGGCTTAAATGTAAAATACAAAACTCTAAAACTTGTGTGAGAAAATGTTTGTTATCTTGGATTAAACAAAAAGTTCTTAGATGCAACTTCAAAAGCATAATCCATAAAGGAAAAAATGGTAAATTGGACTCAATCAAAATTTAAAACATTTTCTCTGTGAAAGACACTGTTAAGAGAATGAAAAGAAATGGCACAGACTTGGAGAAAATATTTGCAAAACACATATCTGTGAAAAGACTTGTATACAGAATATTTTAAAAACCTCTTAAAATTTAACAATAAGAAAACAAACCAATTTTTTAAAGTGTGGAAAGATCTGAACAGACACTTCACCAAAAGATGTAAGTATGGTCAACATCATTTTAATTAGGTAAATGCAAATGAGCTTCCACTACACACTTATTAGAATGACTAATTTTTTTATAAATTGGCAGTACTAAATGCTGACAAGAAAGCAGAGCAAAAGAAAACTTCTATTCATTGCAGGTGCTAATGCAAAAATGATACAGCTATCTGAAAGACAATTTAGCAGTTTCTTATAAAGTTAAACATGGACTTGCCAGCAGTTGAACTCCAACATAGTTACCCAACTGATTTGTAAACTTATGGCCACAGCAAAGACCCACACATGAATAACAGCTTTATTCGAAATTGTCAAAAGTGGGAAGCTACCAAGATATCCTTCAGTAGGTTAATTAATAAACTATAGTACATCCATACAATGGAATACTATTCAACAGTAAAAAAGGAAAGAGCTATTCACACAACAGCATGAATCTTAAGTGCATTTTTTTAAGTAAAAGAAAATGGACCATAAAAATATACATACTATGTGATTTCCTTCATATGACATTCTGTTAAAGGCAAAACTATAGGAACAGAAAACAAATCAGTGGTTGCTAGGGATTTGGAGAGGAGATGATAATATGTAACACAGGGGAATTTTCTTAGGACAGTGGAACTAATCTGTATGGCAATATGCATTTGAAAAAAAAAAAAAAACCCCATAGACCTGTATAGCAAAAAGTGAACCTTAACGTATTAAAAAAAGTTAATCAACCAGAAGGTCAGATCCTAGGATGGAATACAGCCTGTGACAAATGAATCCAGCTATATTACACATATATAACACAATTCATTGAAGGGAATGGAGGGGGTGACAGGCATAAATAACATTGGAAAACAGTGTTCTGACTGGAAATCATAAGGGTGAAAAAACAAAAGGAACTATACACAAACACTATACTCTAGTTGGTAAAGTTGTTTCTTACAAGGGTACAGATTTACAATTCTAAAACTACTATATATGTATACTGGGATTGAACACATAAGAGCATGGCAGATGGTGGGAACCAGGTTTCTTACCATTAGAGGATGTGGTTACAGATAAGCATAGGGGGAATGCTAGAATGAATCATATTGTACTGGATTAGAGTTGGAGATATCAGTGTAAACTCATATTTAGCCTAATATAGATACAGATGGATAGATACAGAAGTAATTACAGTTGACCCTTGAACAACATGGGGGTTAAGTGTGCCAATTCTCCACACAGTCAGAAATCTACATACAACGTATAGATGGCCCTCTGTATACACAGTTCCTCTGTATCCCAATTTCTGCATTCTCAGATTCAAACAACCACAGATTGTATAGTACCGTAGTATGTACTATTGGAAAAAATTCCACATATAAGTGGACCTCTGCAGCTCAAATCCCTATTGTTCAAGGGTCAACTGTATAGATATGTTTTACACATAAATTGGTATATCCCCTAGCTCTGTCCATTGAGAGGGCCTAGAGGCAATGACACCCCGGGAGCAATGAGCACACCCATATCTTGGTTTCTAATACCATGCTCCAATAAAAGGAACCAAGGATCCTTGGAGAAATTGATTATTCTAGGGCTGGGTCGGGGAAAATACAGTATAAACTTGGAGAATCTTCAAGTAAGGAAGTGCTCAAAAAAATGATGAGGGACACGGGAGCTAACTAAAAGAGCTTCTAATAGCCAAAATTGGAACAATTTGAGCGAGGAAAAATAATGCTGTATTGGATCATAACCTAGAGTATAAAATAAATATCCATGAATCCATGCTGATATAAATAAATGATTGAATGGGGAGAGTACAGACAAAAGCTTCCATACAAAAGAATTCGAAATAATTTATGTAGATGTTAATTCTCCAGTCCTAGAATGCAGGCTGCACTTAGTGATTTGCTGCAAATGAATAGAATATGGAAAGAGGTTAGAGTAACTTTAAGTGGAGAAACCTAGCAAACACTACGTTTGATAACATGTACCATTAATATGATATGGCTTTCCTGCCAAAAATCTATAACCCCACTTTAACCATGAGAAAAGCATCAGACAAACTCAAATTGTGAGACATTCTAACAAAATGCCTAACCAATACCTCTCAAAACTGTCAAGTTCATCAAAAACAAGGGAAGTCACAGACCAGCGGAGTCTAGGAGGACATGATGACTAAATGTAATGTGGGTCCCAGATGGGATCCTGGGACAGAAAAGGGGCATTAGAGAAAAACTAATAAAATTCAAATAAACTATGGGATTTAGTTGATAAACAATATATGAACATTAATTAGTTGTGACAAATTTACCATACTAATGTAAGATATTAACAGTAGGGGTAACTAAGCAAGGACTATATGGGACCTCTTTGTGTTTGTAACTTTTCTGTGAGCCTAAAACTATTCTAAAATTTAAAACAAGTTTATTAAGAGAGAGGAGAGGGGAGTGGAAACATCAAGCCATACATTTAACTATGAAAGGGAATATGAAGTGGGCTTATAGTGTTGGGGAAATACTGTTTTACAATGGAAGATATTACAACATGTTTGCTGATAAGAATGATCCAGTAAGAGGGGAAATTTTGATGATGCAAAAGAGGGTGATGGAACGATTTAACAAGTATAACCTGAGTACGAAAGAGGTAGGATCTGACTCATAAATGGGAGTGTTGGCCTTGGTTAAGTGCACAGATATTTCAACCATAGTAACAGGAAGGAAGGCAGAATGTATGGGCACAGATGCATGTAAGTGGGTATATGTGTAGCATGGGTTTGTGGAGATTGTCTTCTAATTGCTTTCATATTCTCTTTGAATGAGTAAGCAAGGTCCTCAGTTGAAAGTTGGAAGGGAGATGGAGTTTTGGCAGTTTGAGGAGAGAGGAGACAGTGTAAAATAGTCTTCTTGGAGAGTGAGTGAGTGATTTTACTAGGAAATTGTTCAAGGACTGTTTGGCAGTTTTGAGTACTCATTTGAGATTTTTGGTGATGATTTAAAAATGAAAGTAACCAGTGCAGTTTAAATTTTTTCCTCTAACAATGTTCAGCTGCTCGTCTGCAGACACAGAAAAGGTGGGACTTGAATTTATCAGGGTCAGAGCTTTGTCAGAGAAGCATGGCAGAGGAAGAGAAGGGGGCAAGGGAGTTAAGGGTATTTGCAAGGAATTGATTAAAATGATGGATCGTGGAAGCTGGGACCTGTAAGGAAGGAAGTGAAGACATTAAAAGAGACAAAATGTTGGATAACAAAAAGCAGCTTATGCTCAGTGGATTGGAGCTCTTTGTGAAGTTGAAGTATTATTGTAATAAAGAGTGCCTGAATAATTGAGCTGCAAAAGGAACAAGAAGCAGTCAGAGTATAGGGTATTTGAAATGAAATTTATGAAGGTATTGCAATTAATGATGATGAAGTTGCCAAGAATGATGATAGGAGAAGGGATGACAGGTGTGACACTGGACGACAATAAGCAGATATTCTTTCACTTAAAAATAAAGTGACTCGGGAGATACTTGATTAGAGTAATGAAGAAGGGTAGAGTTATATAGGACAGCATGAGCTTCAAAGGAGCAATGAGGCAACCATCCTACCAGGATTACTACATCCTTGTCTTGCTTCCTTGATGATCCAGAAACTAGAGCACTTTTTCCAAAGTTCAATCTGATTTTACTACTCTGATTTTTAAAAATCCCTTTGTAGAGTCCCACTGTTAAAGATGGTGATTGTTTGAATGTGGCAGAAGAAAGAAGTGGAAATGGGAAGGTCGTATGGATTTCAGAGATTTAGGAAGTGGAACCAACAAACCTTGGTGATTGATTAAATGTAGGTTATGAGAGAAATGAGTTAAGATGAGTGCCTAGTTTCTCTTCTGTATTGACATTTTGGCAAGATCTAGTTAATAAACATTTGTTTAGTGTCAACTTTATACAGAGCTGAGAACTTCTAGAGAACCAAGGATGGAAGACATAGTCCTTGCCTTAATGTAGGATACAGTATCCATGAAACATAAGATAAGTAAATATAAGAAGCATAACTATCTTATGCCATATGCAAATGCAAATTAAGTTGATACCCACCAAATAGTTAATTTCAAAGAAATATAGGGTTATTCAAGGAAGCTTCCTTGAATTAAATTAATTTTATCTAGACTTTAAAAGAAAAGATGGTTATTTAATTGGAGGAGCCTGTGATTTCAAGGAGAAAAATGGCAAGTTCAGAGGTAAGAATGAGCTTGTCATGGAAAGAAGGACAGTAAGCATACCAACTTGACTAAAATGAAGGTGGTTTTGAGGCTTTTTAAGAGATTAGCCTAGCCCCATAGTACAAATTTTTTCACTACTGTACTGTATGTGCCTAGCAACTCCTAACCTGGATATCTAATAGGGCGGAAGAAGATCATTCATAGTTTTGATGAGAGAATCATTCTTATTTCTGATGTGTGAGCTATATTGGAGTCACTAATAAGGCAGCTTCACCACTGCTCATTGATTTACTCAACAACATCATGATAAGTGCTAGGCATGCCATTATGAAGAAGACACATTCCCTATCCTCAAAGTACCATCTTATGGCAAAAACAAATACATAGACAATTATAAGACAGTGTGATCAATGCTTTTAGGCAATGTATAGAGTGCTATAAAAACAAAGAGGAGAGGTACCTAACCCAAACTGAAAAGTTATAAATGACTGCCTACAAGATATAGCCACTGAGCAGAGTCATGAATATTGAATATGAATTAGGCAAGGAAAGAAGGATGAGAAGGTAAGGATGAATGTAACAGTCAGAGGGAACCGCATGTGCAACAGCTTGAAGGTTACAGAGGAGATGTCATATTGGCCTATATTGGCCACTGCATAGAGTGCAAGGAAGGGTTGAGAAATAAGGTTTGAGAAGTTGGCAGTGGCCACAGTGTTTGAAAGATTACCCTGACTGATGTGTGGTGCTTAGATGTTGGCAGACATATCAAGAAGTTTCAAAACCTATTGAGATGGTAGTATTAGCAAGTCTTGCTAACTCACTAGAAGTGAAGGAAAAGGGTGAAAAAGGAGTTTCTGCTATGGATTATCACAGGGGTCGACAAAATTTTGTCTGTAAAGGGTCGGATAATAAATATTTTAGGCTTTGTGGGCCATGTACAATCTCTGTTACATGGTCTTCTTTGTTTTGTTTTTGGTTTATAACACTTTTTAAATGTAAAAACCATTCTTATCTTACAATGCATTTGGCCTATCAGCTATAGTTTGTCAAAATCCTGGAATACCTCAGTGTAATGACCAATCTGAATGAGGATTGATGGTACTTAATCACTTTTGTTACTCCAAAGGAATGGTTCTCAATATTTTTAGGTTATGGATCCCATAGAAATTCTGCTGAACGCTCTCCATAGAATACACACACACACACACACACACACACACACACACACACACACAATTTTATATATCATTCCGTGGATCCTAGGTCAAGAACTCCAACTTTAGGCCACCACCAAATAATGTCCCATTCCACAGTGTCATCAGTTACTATATCAGAGACTCTTTAATTAACTATAGTGTCTGAATTTTCAAGCATTCAATTGAGATATGCCTTAAAGGCACAGATGCTTTTATAAGGCATGAGTACCATCACAAAATGACTCAAAGAAGACCAACTGTTGACTCATAACTAAGTAATGATTTGGGTACATTGAGGTGATGCCCCAGTAGTCCTCTCTGCTTCTCTCCTGTAAAGTCCAAGGCTGTTAGATGAGAAAGGCATTTTCCTCCAGGTAATAAGCTACCTACTAGCAGCATGCCTGACTTAGACAATAGGATTTCATGTAATAGTCTTCTCAGATGGTTTGTGTGGACTGCTTTTTCTTCTGTCCATGGGTTACTCTTTTCAATTTCTATATGTGTCTCTCATGGTTTTTTGTTGTTGTTGAAAACCTGGAAATTTTATTATTTTTTGTATATATATATTTTACTGAAGTATAGTCATTTTACAATGTTGTGTCAATTTCTGGTGTACAGGACAATGCTTCAGCCATACATGAACGTACATATATTTGTTTTCATATTATTTTTCACCATAAGTTACTGCAAGATATCGAATATAATTCCCTGCACTATACAACATGAACTTGTTGTTTATCTATTATATATATGATATATATACATATATCAGTTATATATTATATATGTATGAGATATATATCAGTATCTGCAAATCTCTAACTCCCAATTTATCCCCTCCCACACCCTTTACCCCCTGGTAGTAACCACAAGTTTGTTCTCTATGTCTGAGAGTCTGTTCTGTTTTGCAAATAAGTTTATTTGTCTTTTTTCTTTTTTTTCAGATTTCACATATAAGTGATATAATATGGTATTTTTCTTTCTCTTTCTGGCTTATTCCACTTAGAATGACATTCTCCAGGTCCATTCATGTTGCTGCAAATGGCATTATTTTACTATTTTTTATGCCTGAGTAGTATTCCATCATATAAATATACCACAACTTCTTTATCTAGTCATCTATTGATGGACATTTAGGTTGCTTCCATGTCTTGGCTATTTTAAATAGTGCTGCTATGAACATTTGGGTGCATATGTCTTTTCAAATTAAAGTTTTCTCCAGATATATGCCCAGGAGTGGGATTGCTGGATCATATGGTAAGTCTATTTTCAGTCTTTTGAGGAATCTCTATGCTGTTTTCCATAACAGCTGCACCAAACTACATTCCCACCAACAATGTAGAAGGATTCCCTTTTCTCCACAGCCTCCCCAGCATTTACCATCTGTGGACTTTTGAATGATGGCCATTCTGACTGGTGTGAGGTACTTTTGATTTGCATTTTTTGGATAATTAGTGATATTTAGCATTTTTTTCATTTGCCTATTGGCCATTTGTATGTCTTCATTGGAGAATTGCTTGTTTAGGTCTTTTGTCCATTTTTGGTTTGGGTTGTTTGGTTTTCCTTATTAAGTTGTATGAGCTGTTTACACGTTCTGGAAATTAAGCCCTTGTCAGTCTAATCTTTTGCAAATATTTTCTCCCATTCCATTGGTTGTCCTTTTGTTTTACGGTTTCCTTTGCTGTGCAAAAGCTTATAAGTTTAATTAGGCCCCAATCTCTTCAATAAGTGGTGCTGGGAAACCTGGACATAAACCTGTAAAAGGCTGAAATTAGAACATTCTCTAACACCATATTCAAAAATAAACTCAAAATGGGTTAACCATAAAACTCCTATAGGAAAACATAGTAGAACATTCTTTGACATAAATTGCAATTTTTTTCGGATCCATCTCCTAGAGTAATGGAAACAAAAGCAAAAAGAAACCAATGGGATCTAATTAAAATTAAAAAGTTTTTGCAAAGAAAAGGAAACTATAAACAAAATGAAAAGATAACCTATGGAAAAAAGAATGAAACTTACTAAGTAAAGTAAGTCAGACAGAGAAAGGCAAATATCATATATCACTTATATGTGGACTCATAAAAATTGATACAAATGAACATATTTACAAACTGTAAAAACGCACAGAAAACAAACTATGATTACCAGAGGGTAAAGGGGTGGAGGGAAGGGATAAATTAGGAGTTTGAGATTAACAGAAACAAAATATTATATATAAAATAAACTACAAAGACCTACTGCATAGTAAAGGGAACTATATTCAATATCTTGTAATAACCTATAATGGAAAAAGAATATATATATTCTTTGTCAGATTCTTTATATATATATCACTTTGCTGTATACCTGAAACTAACACAACTTTGTAAATCAACGATACTTCAATTTAAAAAAAAAAAATCAATGTCATACTGGCAAAAGACTAGACATACACCAATAGAATAAAATTGAGAGTCCAGCAATAAACCAGTCTAACATCTCAGCAATGTTCTCCTAGGGCAGTCTACCCAAGTAATAGAAATAAAAGCAAAATTAAAGAAATTGGACTTAATTAAACTTACAAGCTTTTGTACAGCAAAGGAAACCATAAGCAAAACAAAATCACAAACTGCAGAATGGGAGAAAATTTTTGCAAACAATGAAACCAACAAAGGCTTGATCTCCAGAATATATAAGCAGCTCATAGGACTTAATAAGAAAAAAACAAACAACCCAATCCAAAAATGGGCAGAAGACCTAAACAAGAAATTCTCCAAGGAAGAAATGCAAATGATCAATAGGCACATGAAAAAATGCTCCATATCACTAATTATCAGAGAAATGCAAATCAAAACTACAATGAGGTATCACCTCACACCAGTCAGAATGGCCGTCATTCAAAAATCCACAAATGACAAATGCTGGAGAGGCTGTGGAGAAAGGGGAACCCTCCTACACTGCTGGTGGGAATGCAGTTTGGTGCAGCCACTATGGAAAACAGTGTGGAGATTCCTCAAAAGACTAGGAATAGACCTACTATATGACCCAGGAATCCCACTCCTGGGCATATATCCAGAAGGAACCCTACTTCAGGATGACACCTGCACCCCAATGTTCATAGCAGCACTATTTACAATAGCCAAGACATGGAAACAGCCTAAATGTCCATCGACAGATGACTGGATAAAGAAGATGTGATATTTTTATACAATGGAATACTATTCAGCCATAAAATAACAACATAATGCCATTTATGGCAACATGGATGTCCATGGAGAATGCCATTCTAAGTGAAGTAAGCCAGAAAGAGAAAAAAATACCATATGATAACACTTATATGTGGAATCTGAAAAAAAAAAAGAAGATAAATGAACTTAAATATAAAACAGAAACAGACTCATAGACATAGAATACAAACTTGTGGTTTCCTGGGGGGAGGTGAGTGGTAAGGGACAGACTGGGAGTTCGAGACTGGTAGATACTGACAGGTATATATAGAATAGAAAAACAAGTTTATACTGTATAGCACAAGGAAATACATACAAGTTCTTGTGGTAGCTCACGGGAAAAAAGAATATGAAAATGGCTATATGTATATTCATGTATGACTGAAAAATTATGCTATATGCCAGAAAGTGACACAGCATTGTAAACTCTATAAAAAATAAATTAAAAAAGGAATAAACCAGTCTACAGCCAATGGATTTTCAACAGTGATGCCAAAATCATTCAATAAAAGAATAATCTCTCCAATAAATGATACTCAGACAACTGGATATCCATGTGCAGAAGAATGAAGCTGGATCCCTACCTCACAGCATATATAAAAATTAACTTGAAATGGATCACCTAATGTATGAGCTAAAACTACAAAAAAACAAAAACCTTAAGCCAGTAAGGCTTCCACCCTTTGCCAATGGTTCTGTGTGTGGACTGAAGCACACAAAGTTTAGTCTGTTTATAAGTGTGACCTGGTTTTCACTTTCTGCCATTCCTCCAGGGATGTGAAGTTAACTAGGACCCTTTCTGGTCTCCTGAGTGTGCACACTCCTGCATGTGTGCACAGTCTTAGCAAACGCTAGGGATGTGAGGGATCTTTCCAAGGCCCATTATAGCTTTCTCACTTCCTTGATCCCCCTGATAGATTTCTGGGTGTTCTGCTGGCCTGTTGCTTGCCCCAACCAGTATGCCTTCCTTGATTGTTTTCAACACCTGGGGCATGGAGTTTTTATGTGCTCTGCTTCAAATCAGGTTAATCCCCTTCAGCAGCAAAACTGCTAGTTTTCTTGGCTTGCCTGCCCTGGTAGAACTACTGCTTATAGATCTTTTCAGGGTTAGAGTAGGGAGCAGGAGCACCTCAACCTAAAACACGCGGATTCCCACTGTTCTTACTCAAGTTTCAATAGTTTTTCTTGAATCAATGCTTCTTAATTTGTTGTATGCCTTTGGTCTGTTTCCAGGGTCCTAAAATTGTTGGTATTGATCATTTTGTCCAGTTTTATCATTGTTATTGGGAGAGAGGATTTGCCAAGCTCTGTACTCTGCCTTTCCAGAAGTTTCACCCTCAGAGATTCCCAAGATTACACTTTGAGAAAAACTAGTTTAGGACTATGGGGTGGGAGAATTGAGTTCATGTCCTAGCTCTGCTACCTAATGATTATATGACCTTACAAATTTATTTAACATCTCTGAGCTTTAGTTTCCTTTTCCTTAAAGTGAGAATGATAATATCATACAAATCCAATATGAGGAGTACAGGAATACTGCATTTTTAAACTGTAGATGTACCACAGTTTATTCAGCCATTACTCTACTTCTCCCATTGATAGACATTTAGTCTTATTTTCTGATTTTTTTGCTACTATAAACAAAACTATTATGAATGTCCCTGGGCATACCACCTCATGTGTGACAGTTTCTATAAGGTAAGTACTGAGAGATGAATTTATGAGTCAAGCAACAAATGTACATTTTTTTATTATCTTCATAGAAACTTCCAGATTGCCATTCAATGTGGTTTTACCAGTTTATATTTTTATATCTGGTAAGACAATCCCCTCATACCTTTCTTTTTCTTTTTCAGAGCTGTTACTTTATTAAGAGAGGGTATAGCTCAGGTGGTAGAGCACATGCTTAGCATGCACAAGGTCCTGGGTTCAATCCCCAGTATCTCCTCCAAAAATAAGTAAACTTAATTACCTCCCCTCAAAAATAAAATAATTAAAAAATAGAATAACAAGTAAAAAAGTTTTTTAAATGAACAGAATTGTTACTTTATTAATTCTGAATATGAATCTTGAAATTAGCCTGTCTAGTACATGAAAATTTTCACTGGGATTTAGATTGGAAGTACATGGAACTTTGTGTATTAATTTGTGGGAGAATTTGTATCTTTTCATTTTTGAATCTGTGAGCATATTTCTCTGTTCACATTTGGATTATGTTTTCTTTTTATATACTTGAATGGTTTTGTTTTCCAAATTTAGAACTGTGATCTATTTTGAGTTTGGAAAACAGGTGACAATATGAGATATGGACTCAGTTTTATCTTTTTCCAAATGCTTATCAGTTGTCACAACATCATTTATTTAAAAATTCATATTTTCCCCAGTGATTATACCTGACAGTTTATTACATACCAAATTTCTATATGCATTCAGGTATATTTTTGGACTTTTTTTATTCTGTTGTTTTGTCTGCCTATTCCTATACCAACTTCACACTGTTTTAATCATAGAAGTTCTATACTATGTTTTAATATCTCATAGGTGGCTACTGTCCCCCTCATTACTCTTGCTTATTTCTTCGTAGAAGACTTTTTGAAGGAAGTTTTCTGGGTATTGATTTTTTTAAAGTTTTCCTAAATAACTATTTCTTTTTTTTAATAAAATAATATAAAAGAATATGATCTTTTTCCTTAGAACTGCAGTATGCTAACACTGTGATGCGTTTTGATTATGTCTGGCTTCGAGACCACTGCCGCTCAGCATCTTGCTACAACTCTAAGACTCACCAGCGCAGCCTGGATACTGCCAGTGTAGATTTATGTATCCAGCCAAAGACCATTCGTCTGGATGAGACCACACTCTTTTTCACTTGTGAGTGGACAGGGGATTTGGTATTCTTTGGGGTATTCTTTTAAAGAACAATTATTTTCCAAAAAATAGTTTGCCCCTTTCCAAAATAGGGTGTTCTTTTAGTTATTTCTCCTTTTTCCTGATGATTTTTGATGTTGAGCACCTTGTCAGCTAACATCATACATAATGGTGAGACTGAAGATAGGGAACATGGCAAAGATGTCCACTCTCACCGCTCTTATTTATTTAACACAGTTCTGGAAGTTCTAGTCATTATAATAAGGCAAGAAAAAGAAATAAAATGCATACGTATTACAAAGGAGAAATAAAGCTGTCTTTATTTGCAGATGCATGATTATCTACATTGATTACCTTAAATAATCAACAATAAGAATCCCAGAGCTCATAAGTGAGTTCAGTAACGTTACAGGATACAAGATCAACACACAAAAATCAATTACATTTCTGTATACTTACAGTGAACATGCAGAAATCGAAATGAAAAATGCCTATCTATAATTACTTCAAATAAATTTACTTATGTATAACTCTAACAAAGTATGTATGATGAAAATTATAAAATGCTGATGAAAGAAATGAAAGAAGGCTTAAGTAGCTGGAGAGGCAAATCATGTTCATAAATTGGAAGACTCAACATAGTAACTATGTCAGTTCTCTCCCAAATTGATCTATAGTTTTAATGCAATTTCTACCAAAATCTCAGCAAGATGTTTCTGTAGATATAAAAAAGATTATTCTAAAATTTAAGTAAAAAGGCACACTCCTTAAAATAACCAAACAATCTTGAAAAAAAAGAATGAAGTGGAAAGAATTAAAGAATCACTTCATGGTTTTAAGGCCGCATAATCAAGAGAGTGTGCTTTTGATGGAGGGATAGACACATAGATCAATAGAACAGAAAAGGGAACCCAGAAATGGCACTGCACAAATATGGTCAACTGATATTTGACAAATGTGTAAAAGCCATTCAATAAGAGAGGATAATCTTTTTAACTAATGATGCTGGAATAATTGGACACCCATAGGCAAAAGTTAAAAAGAACCTCGACCTAAGTCTCATGCCTTAAAAAAAATTAACTCAAAATAGAGCATGGATTTAAATGTAAACATAAAGCTATAAAACTTCTAGAAAAGATCATAGGAGAACATCTTCAGGACTCAATAACTTTCAAAATTCAATAAAAGAAAAATAAAGAGTCCAATTAGAAAATGGATAAAAATCACACAGACACATTTCACTGAATAGTATATACAAGTGGCAAATAAACATAAGCAACGATGTTCGGCATAGTACAGCATTAGAGAAGTGAAATTTCACAATATACCTAGCACAGTGACTAAATAAAATATAATGACAACACAAAATGCTAGAAAAATTTTGCAGTAATTATATCAGGTATCACTGCTGGTGAGTATGTAAAATGGTACAGCTACTCTGAAAATACTTTGTCAATTTCTTTAAAAAAAAAAAAACTAAACATGCACTACCATACAACCCAGCAGTTGAATTGTTGAGCATTTATTCTAGAGAAATGAAGACTTATATTCACACAAATACCTGTACATTAATGTTCACAACAGCCCTATTTGTAACTGCCAGAAACTGGAAACTACCCTAATGTCCTCCAGTGGGTTTATGGCCTAAACAAATCATCCATATGATGGAACACTACTCAACAGTAAAAACAGAATGAACTGTTGACACACAAAATAACTTGGAAAAACCTCAAGGGAATTATGCTGAAGGAAAAAAGCAAATCTTCATGATTCCATTTATGTAACATTCATGAAATAACACAATTATAGAGATGGTGAACCAATTAGCAGTTGCCTGGAGTTAGGGATGAGAGGAGGAATGGTGTAGCTATAAAGAGGTAACATGAAGGAGTCTTACATGATGGTACAGTTGAGTATCTTGAGTAGTAGTGCTTACAGAAAGTTACACATGTAATAACACTGCATAGAACTACACACATCATATACACATAAATACATATATAACTAGTGAAATCTGAATAAGCTCTATGGACTTTATCAATGCCACTTTCTTGGTTTTGATATTGTACTCTGATTGTGCAAGATGTTAACATCCAAGAAGGCTCAGGGAAGGGTGCATGGGACTTCCTTATGCACTTCTTTGCAACTTCCTATGAGTCTATATTTCAAAATAAAGTTAAAACAAAAAAGCATTGGAAGAAAAAATATTTACAGTCAATACATTTGACTACTAATTTCTCTACAATAAAAACAATGCCATAGAAAGGTTTATTAAGAAACAACTGATGACAAAATATTTGAAAAATGTATGACAAAGACTAAAGACCGTTAATATATAAGGTGCCAATTTGTAAGAAAAGCACCAGTATTCCAATAGAGAAATGTGAGAAAGAAGTGAATAGACAGATCATTAAAGCACAAGTCAGGAAACATTCTGTAAAGAGCCAAATAATAAGGATTTTTAGGCTTTGCTGATTATACTGTCTTCTGTCACAACTATTCAACTATTCAGTTCTTTAGTAGTAAGGTAAAAGCAGGCATAGACAGTATGTGCTATAAAACAGGTGATACAAAAACAAGTGCCAGGCAGGTTTGGCCACAGGCCAACAGTTTGGTAACCCTTGCATTTCAAGCAAGTTTCCAAGGAAGAAATACAAATGATCAATAGGCACATGAAAAAGTGCTCAATATCGCTAATTATCAGAGAAATGCAAATCAAAACTACAGTGAGGTATCACCTCACACCAGTCAGAATGGACATCATTCAAAAATCCACAAATGACAAATGCTGGAGAGGCTGTGGAGAAAAGGGAACCCTCCTACACTGCTGGTGGGAATGCAGTTTGGTACAGCCACTGTGGAAAACAGTATGGAGATTCCTCAAAAGACTAGGAATAGACTTACCATATGACCCAGGAATCCAACTCCTGGGCTTATATCCAGAAGGAACCCTACTTCAGGATGACAGCTGCACCCCAACGTTCATAGCAGCACTATTTACAATAGCCAAGACATGGAAACAGCCAATGTCCATCAACAGATGACTGGATAAAGAAGAAGTGGTATATTTATACAATGGAATACTATTCAGCCATAAAAAATGACAAGATAATGCCATTTGCAGCAACATGAATGTCCTTGGAGAATGTCATTCTAAGTGAAGTAAGCCAGAAAGAGAAAGAAACATACCATATGAGATTGCTTATATGTGGAATCTAAAAAAAAAAAAAAAAAAAGAACACAAATACAAAACAGAAACAGACTCACAGACATAGAATACAAACTTGTGGTTGCCAAGGGGGCGGGGGTTGGGAAGGGATAGACGGGGAGTTCAAAATTTGTAGATACTGAGAGGCATATGCAGAATAGATAAACAAGATTATACTGTATAGCACAGGGAAATATATACAAGATCTTGTGACAGCTCACAGAAAAAAATGTGACAATGAATATATGTATATTTGTGTATGACTGAAGAATTGTGCTCTACACTGGAATTTGACACAACATTGTAAACTGACTATAATTCAATAAAAAAAGTTTATAAAAATAAAAATTTTAATTTAATTTTAAAAATGTAGATGTCTAACAAATGCTTATTAGCATTATTAGTAGGCAGATAAATTAAATTTATTATAATAACAGGAATTTCATTTACCAAATTAGAAAAAAATGTATTTAAAAATAAGACTAATCAATTTTGATAGGTACACATATATTGTTGGAGGGAATGAAAACTGGTAGACTTTCTAGAAAGTAATTTGGTTGTATGTATCAAGACTTAAAAGTTTATATCTTTGGATTTAACAATTCCACCTTCTGTTTTTCTGTTTTAAGAAAATTATCAGAAAGATAAATGAAGATGATCACTATTAAATAATAGAGAAAGTTAAGAATAAAACTACCTGTCCAGGAGAACAGATTGGTTAGGTAAATCTTGGTAGTGCATATTCTACAAATTATAAGCCTTAATTCTTGAAGACAATTTTTAATGATAAAATGTTAAATGACAAAGGTAGGGTACAAACTTTAATATATTTTTATATGTTTATAAAGTAAAAGAATGCATAGACGCAAACTGTAAGGAATGACGCCAAGCTGTTAATAGTGGTTTCATCTGGGTAGTTGAATATGTATTGGTGATTTTTTAATTTCCTTGTACATGTTGTGCTTTCCAAATTCTTTATGATACTTTTACTATCAAGGTGTGGAAAGCTGAAAGAGAGAAAAATAGAGACAAACAGAGACAGAGAGGTAGAAAGAAGAAGCCATAATAGCTTTTCACTCCTCTTGATATATCTTTTGCTTATCTTGAAGATTTTCTAAATTATTTGAAGGGCTGGTTTTTTACTTTTGTTTTTGGAGGAGTGGGCAAAGTCACTTTTGAAGTCACTTTATCATGTTGTATTGATGTTCTATCATTAGACCAAACTGCCCTAATTCATTTAGATGAAGGAGGCATCACAGAATAGTATTGAACTGCCAGAAGCAAGAAGCCACAGTTCTAGTTCCAACTGTGGTACTTATTAACTGTGTGATCTCGAATGAGTCACTGACTTTTTCTCCATTATAAAATAAAGATTAGTCTCTTCTAGCTGAAAAAAAGTTTGTATGTAGATGAGAGGTGGTGATGGGGGCAAAGGAGAGAAAGGGGAGTAAGCTAAAAATCAACTGGGATTTTTTTAATTAATTTTCTTTGGTGACCAGAGGCCCTTTACTGTGTGCAGTTATAGTTTCATAAACTTATTTATCTGCTGGGAAGATTTATTTGTTCATAAATTCACTTATTAATTTTTAATACTCAATGCATAAACATTTTTCTCAGGAACATTTTAATTTGATAAGTGTCTCAGGCACTCATTTTAATTTGGTTTCATAAACAATACTGTGCTGAGTAATTGTTGAAAATAACATTCTTAACCAGTAAATTACTGGAAATATTTATAATTATTATTTTTAATGCCTTTTGTTTTTCCCTTCAAAGGGCCAGATGGCCATGTGACTAGATATGATTTGGATTGGCTGGTGAAAAACAGCTATGAAGGGCAGAAACAAAAGGTCATCCAGCCTAGAATTTTATGGAATGCTGAAATCTACCAGCAAGCCCAAGTTCCATCTGTAGATTTCCAGAGCTTCTTAGAAACCAATGAGGGACTGAAGAACTTTCTGCAGAACTTTCTGCTGTATGGAATTGCTTTTGTAGAAAATGTCCCTCCCACTCAAGAACACACAGAGAAGTTGGCAGAAAGGATTAGCTTGATTAGGTAAGTCATTAGTTTCCTGATATCTGCAGTAATCAATTTCCAGAGCATGAACACGAATAAAATAATGTGATAGATACAGTCACCCTTGTTTTTAATCCAGAATATTTTGTGGTCTGAATAGGGGGATTCTCACTTATAGTGCTTTATTTGAAGCCCAGATTTCTAATCTCCAAAGACACTTATATCTTAATACGATAAAGACTTCAAAGTCACTGGTATGTTTTTCAAGTCTAGTGATGTTCAAAGTAAGACTCAGTCATTGTACACTAGAAAGAACACTAACTCTGAATAAAGAGAAACAGATAGTGATCTGAGTTCTCTCATCAAGCAGTTGTGTGAACATAGACAAGTCCATTACACACACCCCTATACCTAGGCCCCATCTCCCACAGTGGCCTCTATTTTCCCATCTGATCAATCAAAAGATTGAATAAGGTGGTGTCTTTAGAGATCATCTAGTTTTGACCTTTTATGATTCATAAGGCTTTATTCACAGACTGGTTGTTAATAATACTGCCTTATACTATATGACATTTAACCAGCATATTTACACCCATTATTTTCATTGGTCATTATGGTAATTCTGATAAGTGTATATTTTACCTCCTATTCTACTGATGAAGCATGTAAGGCTCAGATGTATTAAGTGGCTTGCCCAGGATTGCTCTGCTGGTAAGCAGTAGAACCTGGATTCAGATAGCTCAAGTTTCCTGATCCTAAATACAGTATTATGTGCACTGTATTCCTAAGTAGTATATAGATTTATCTTCTGTAGTATTAAATGTGATGTAAACCTACTTTGTTATAAATAGTACTTTCCTTTTACTTCATAAGAGTCAGATATAGCTCATTGTGTAGCAGATAGTATGCTGGGGCATTTGCCCTATCCTAGTAGTGTACAATCAACATTTATAAACCATTCAGTTTGAAACATAGCTCCAGAACTTTGGAACTTTCAAATGAAAAGAGCTGTGCTGCAATAAAATGGGAGGGCTTTAGAGATTAGAGTTCAAGAGGAAGAACATTTCCTGTTTGGATTTTGAAGTTTGAGAGAATAAAATGAACTCTGCAAGCTGAAGAATTAAAATGGCCTTTAGTCAGATCTGAGCCTACCAGGAAAATAACTATAAAATCGAAACCCATGGTGTATACTTCAAGGAGAAATACAGTAACGGTGTTACAGCAAGTCTCACTAAATACTTGCTAACATAAGGTCTTTTTCTCTTTTTATGATTCCTCTATGTCTAAAAGATGGGTAAAGATCTGCATTAATCACTTCTAAAAGCAGCTACATAAAAACATCTTTTGATATGTGAGGAAGGTGAGCACAGGAAAGAAATTTGAATGTGAAAGCTGTAGACACATAAATGGAGTGGGATGATTCCTAAGCTTTCAGACTACATTATACTTCCACCGTTCTCCCCCCCCCCCCCCAGCTTCCTAGAACATTAATCAGGGACAGAATTGTTAAGACTAGTGATGTGTTCAGCTGCCAGCTTTACCTTATAATGGAAATCTAGAGCCAAAAGAAAATCATTGTTATTTGTGAATAATTAAAGAAAGTGTTAGAAAGAGTTTTGAATGACAAGAATGAAAATTTCAAATAGCTAAAAGATCTTCCTGTACTTCACTTGACAGAGAAACCATTTATGGGAGGATGTGGTATTTCACTTCAGACTTCTCCAGGGGTGACACTGCATACACCAAGCTAGCTCTGGATCGGCACACTGACACTACCTATTTTCAAGAGCCCTGTGGGTAGGTGAATTAGAATTTTCCAGAGTGAGATCATTACATGTGATTGTCTTGAATGGTTTCTCAATCATTTTCTCTTTTATTTGAAACAAGATCATATCAGGTGCTGATGATTTGTATAACTAGTTCTTTGTCTTCTCCTTAGAAACAGGATCATTTTGAAACCCTCCCCCCAACCCCAGCTCAGTCTTCTTTAGACTTATAGGAATAAAATTTTTTGAAATGATTGAAAATCTACCTTACTACATAAATTGATCATAAGTTTGTTTAATTTACTTTTTTTCTCAATTACAAACAATTTATCAGAAAAAATATTAGCTGTTAGTTTGGGAATCTGTACAGTTTTTTTATATTTAATTATTATATTGTGAAGGGGTCAATCTTCCAAACACAGTTGCTTTGAGTATGGTATTAAGAGGAATTTGAATCCAATTTACAAGACGTTGGAGAGGAACAATGAATGAAAAATAACCTTGTCTCATGGACTTGGAAGCTATTGAGCCAAAGATGATGTATACCATACTTTTTCAAGCTTTATTGATAAATAATTGACTTATAACATTGTGTAAATATAAGGTGTACAATGTGTTGATTTGATCCAGTTATATATTGCAATATGATTACCACAAGTAGCTAACAGAGAGTAGATTTTAAATGTTCTCACCACAAAAAAGAAATGGTAATGACGTGAAGCTATGGATAGATAACATACTTGAGTTTCCTACCATTTGCCACTTACTAGAGGTACATCTGTGGTAATTTTGTTGTTGTTGTTGTTATTGATCTTGCTTCTGCGTATAGATGATGAGCCTGAGACACAAATATATGAGTAAAGTGAGTATATCTATGAATTTATAAAGATAATATGAGAGGGTGATAATATGCAATTGATTGTGGTTACATTGATTTCCTTTAAGGATTTGGAACTTAAGAATGTTTGGTTCAGAGGAGGAAGAATAAAACAGCTTTTAGAGATCCTGCTCAATGTTATCAATATATTAAAAGACCAACAGTACTGCTTCCTCATTCAGGATACAGAAAGAAGAATATGAGGAAATGAGATGAGAAGCAATTGGACAGGGTTGAGGTTCAAATATTGACTAGCTCTTTTCTCCCTCACCACTACCAGAAATAAACAGTTGTTTGTGCCTTTAATTTAACCCTTTCTAATCAATGGTAAGGACCAAGTACATTAGCAGTATAGTGAGAGTGTGAAGAGTTCAGGCTATGGCATCAACCAGACCTGGATTTGTATCCCAGCTGAAACATATATTAACTTTATGATCTTGGACAAATAACTTAACATCTCTGTGCCTCAGTTTCTTCATCTGAAAAGTTAGACAAGTAATAAGACCTATTCATTAGTATTGCTTAGGGATTAAGTTACATGATATATTTAAAGCACTTGGCATACTTACTGACACATATTAAGTGTTCAATAAATACTATTATTATTATCATTTTAGCCATTGCCATAATTATCATCATCATTATTATATGCCTTATCCTCTCTAAAGCTACCTTTGCTCTCAATCTCATCCTTTTCAATCTCCTTGGGGATTTCTCTCTCCTATATCTTCAGCCTTCCATACCTGTTGACTCCTTCCTATCAGCTTCTCATATCTTAAATCTCTACTTTTGTACAATTCCTTGGACTCTATCTCCTTCTAGTTACAGTCCTTCTCCCCTTCAGAGCTAAACTCATTAAAATAATTATCTACATTTAGTATCTTTTAATTCTCACTTCTCATTCACTCTTCAAAACTATAATCAGCTAGTTTATCCAACCCCCTCCCAATTAAAATTACTCTTTCTAAAATCACCAGCAACTAACTTTTTGCCATATCCCCTGTGTACCTTTCAATCTTCATCTTACTTGACCCCTGGGGCCATTAACCACTACCTCTTCTTAAATAGTTCTTCTTTTCTAGTTTTCCTTCTTTATCTATAACCATTTTTCCTGTCTTTGTGTTGTCTTATTTTCCTTTGTCCATATCCTACATATTATTGTTAATCAAGATTTTCTCCTTATCTCTCTTTTTTACTTGAAATGACCTCTTCAAATGACTTCTTCCATGCTATTGGCTTTACCTATCACCTGTAGAGAACTACAAAATCTACCTCCCTTTGAAAGCAAACATCTTCAACTGGCTACTAAATAATCCTGACCTAGAAGTTTCACAGAAAGCTCAATATATCCAGAACTGATATTTCTCATTTTAATTGTGTTTATCCTAGGTTCTCCTTGAAAATTCCTTCTATCTTTATTTATGTTTATTACTTATTTTACTTTGTTGTTTACTTTTCATTATTTTACTTTTTTTCTGAATTACTATTAATTGTATTTTCCCTTTGTTAATTTGAAAATTTGACTTTAGTTTTCCAGTCCATTAATAGTTGCCTTTCCTTTCCCTGCTAATATTTTCAGCCATGTATAACGCAACTATTTCAACATGCCCCTAAACTGAACCTCTTTCTCAACTCCTCATATCCACTTATTATCATATGATTATGCATCTGACTACATTCTCTTGGTAAATGGCATTATTATTTGTCAAGTTGCCCAAGTGAAAACCTGAAGTGATTCTAGATTTTCACCTGTTCTTCGTCCTTCATATCTAATCAGTTATCAAATTTTGCCAGTTCTACCTCTGTTCTATCTCTCACGTGTTTCTTCTTTTTTATAACACTCTTCTCTAAGCTTAAGCCCTCAGAATTTTTCTCTACTATTTCAGTTATCCAAGTTGTTTTCCACATATTTTGTTTTCTTTCTTCCCACCAGTTCATCTCCCATCCCAGTTTAAAATCCTTCTGTGGTTATCTTGTGCAATACCAGCAGGAACTTCTGCTCTATTCCTTGAATATACCTTGTTGTTTTACATTGATATCTCTGGTTGTACTTTTTTTATCTGCCTGTAGTTCCCTCTCCTCACCTCAATCTCATTCCTGTCCAACTCCTACTCATTCTTTAAGACTAAGCAAAACCTTTCTCATCGACCTCCTAAAACATTTCTTTGTACAACACACCACTAGAATAATTTCCTCTCTTTATGGCCCCCTGTATTTTGTATACAACTTTATTATACTACCTATCATATTTTATTGGTACTTACTTGCTTCGTCTCTTCTTAGTAGACTATGGGCTTCTTTAAAACAGAGACTGTATCTTATTCATGCCTGCATTCCCAGGGTCTTGCAAATATAGGCTTCAATACATGTTAAATATGTTTAGAAGGAACCTATAGTGGCATTATTTCAAAGCACAAAAAAGAGCAATGGGTTATGAAGGGAAAACAATTATGGAAATGAGATTTATTTATTCATGAAAACAAAATAACAGAAGTGGAATCAGTGATCATTTCATATATAAATTTTCTAAAATTTTGATATATTCTTTTTTCTCCACTGAACAGAAGAACTTAATTTTTTCCCCTCTTTAGCATTCAAGTGTTTCACTGTCTTAAGCATGAAGGAACAGGTGGCAGGACACTGCTAGTAGATGGATTCTATGCAGCAGAACAGGTACTTCAAAAGGTGCCTGAGGAATTTGAACTCCTTAGCCAAGTGCCATTGAAGCATGAATATATTGAAAATCTTGGAGAATGTCACAACCACATGATTGGGGTTGGGCCAGTCTTAAATGTCTACCCGTGGAATAAAGAGCTCTATTTGATCAGGTAAGTACCAAAGAACTATCCCTCAGTGTAATATATTTGTCAAATGTTAGTCTTCTAGTGTAATGAAAATTCCTAAGATCCTTATATCTGCCACATTTTAATATTGCTATTCTATACCTTTTTATTAGTACAATTTCTATTCCTATTACAATTGCCATGAAATAACAAATAGGTCAACAGGCAAGGATACTAGATTTGAGTGGGGGCAGATATTTCAGATACTATTTAAAAATGAAAACACTATTAAAATAAAAAAGTTGTTAAATTGTGCTTAGTGGCCAAACAGCTAGGGTACCCAAAGCCATGATGACCACAACATTTGACTATAACCCAGATTTATGCAAATCTTCTGACCTGTGTATATCGAATAGTCTACTAGATATCACCACTTAATATCTTATAGGATCATAAAACACATCATATTAAAAACTGAATTCATCATCTCCACTCATTTCAAGCCTGCTGCTTCACACAGAGTTGTTGTGAAGATAAAAAATAAATTGTTGTTCCTGCCTTTGCCCCTGGATTGTAGTAGGAACTACATAAATACAAATTTGCTTCCCTGGGATAAGCTCCACTGGAAAACTCTCCCTCGCTCATGCTTGTATTTTAATTGCCTAGAACAATATTTATTATGAACATTTTTAAACACAGAAAAGTTGAAAGCATTTACAAAGAAAACTGGAGGACCTACCATCTAGATTCCACCGTTGAGTATTACTATACTTGCTTTATTACCTATCTATATCTATCTTTCTACCCCTCTGTCCATCTATCAGTTAATCTTATTTTTGATAGATTTCAAAGGACATTACAGATATGAGTATATGTCCCCTTAATATACTTAAACATTTATAACCTTAAGTAGAGTTGAATATTTGTTTACAAATTTTACATTTTGAGATAAAATATACATACTATGTATAAAATATTGAATATACACTTGCTGAGTTTTGACAAGTATATACACCTATGTAACTCAAACCCCCATCAAGATACAGAATATTACCATCACTACAGAAAGTACCTTCATTCCCCTTCTTAGTCCACCCTGCACGTACACCAAGAGGAAACCCCTGTTTTGATTTATTGTCACCATAGGTTAGTTTTGCTTGTTTAGAAATTCATACCATAGAATAAATCCATTCTTTTATGGAAAACATCTAAGTTGTCTCCTGTTTGGGATTATTATGAATAAAGCTGCCATGAATTTTCATATAAAAGTATCTTTGTAGATATGTGTTTTCATTTCACGTAGGTAAATGCCTAAGAGTGGAATGGCTGACTTGAGTAGATGACTCTTTAGTTTATTTAGCAACTGTCAGAACTTTTACTAAAGTTGTTGTTCCATTTAACAAGGTTGTCAACAATATATACAAGTGGTAACCACTCCACATCCTTACTAATTCTTGAGTGTTGTCAGTCTTATTAATTTTAGCCATCATAGTGGATATATCCTTGGGGTTCTCATTTATATTTTTGGTGATTGATGATGCTGAGCATCTTTCCATGTGCATATTGGCCATTCATATAGTTTCTTTCATTAAGTATCTAGTTAGATATTTTGCCTATTTTTTGATTGGATTGTCTTTTCATTATTGAGTAGTAGGAGTTCTTTATATACCTGGTCACCAGTTCTTACTTGATATGTGTTTTAGGAATATTATCTTCTAGTCTGTAGCCTACCTATTTATTTTTTAACAGTGTTGTTTCATAAGCAGAAAGTTTTGATTTTAGTGAAATGTAATTGATGAGGTTTTTTTCTTTAATGATCATTGTTTCTGTGACCTGCATAACAACTCTTTGACTGTTCCACAACATGATGATATTCTCCTGTGTTTTCTAAAGATGTTATGGTTTTATCTTTTACATTTAAGTCAGTGATCTATTTCAAATTAATTTTCTACATGTTGTGAGGTAAAGGTAGAAGTTCGTATTTTGTATATATCGATATCAAGGTGTTATAGCATCATTTGTTGAAAAGACCTTCCTTCCCCTCATTGGACTGACTTTGCAACTCTTGTCAAAAATCAAATGACCATATAAATGTGAGTTTGTTTCTGGGCTCTCTGTTTGGTTCCATTATCTATCTGTGGATCTTTATGACAGTTCCACACAGTCCTGGCTACTTCAGGTTACAGTAATTATTGAAGTCAGGTAATATGTTTGTCAACTTTGTTCTTTTTCAAGATTATTTTGAATATTGTATGTCAGGGTCTACACATTTTTCTGTAAAGGGCCAGATAGTAAATATTTTAGGCCTTGTGGGCCACATGGTCTCTATTGCGACTACTCAATACTATGTAGAAGCACAACAGCAGCCATAGACAATACGTAATTGAATGGGGGTAGCTTGTTCCAATAAAATGTTATTTACAAAAACAAGGAATAGGCTGGATTTGGCCCACAAACCATTGTTTGCTAGCCTTAGTTGTAGATTCTTTAAATTTTCATATAAATTTTAAAATCAGCTTATCAATTTCTAAGAAAAAGCCTATTAGGATTATAATTGAGATTGCTTTGAATCATTTTGGTGAGAACTGACAAACAAACAGTTTTGAGTCTTCTAATCAATGAACCTGACCCATCTTTCTATTTATTTGGTCTTCTTTAATTTCTCCCAGCAGTGCTTTGTAGCACTGAAGATATAAATCTTGTGTATCTTTTGTTTATTTTATTTCTAAGTATTTTTATGTTTTGATGGCATTGTAAAATAAAATTTTAATATCATTTTCCAATTGCTTGCTGCCATTATATAAAAACAATTTCTTTGTTTTTAAATTAGCATTTTATGCTATAGCCTTGCTAGAGTCATTCATTAGTCCTAAGAAGTTTTTGTTTTTTAGTTTTCTTGGGATTTTCTATATAGACAGTCATGTTATACAGCAGTTTTGTTTTTTTCTTTCCAATCTATATGCATATTTATTTGTTTTTCTTACCTTATTGCATTGGCTTACACTTCACTACTACGTTAAATAAGAGTGGCAAAAGCAGGCATCCTTAGGATGAGAGTATTCAGCATTTGGCATGAATGACATTGGCTATAAGGGTTTGACAATGTCTGTTATCAGATTAAGGTATTTACTATCCAAGTTTGCTGATAATTTTTAAAAATCATGAATGGGTATTGAATTTTGATAAATTTCTTATCATTTGTCAATTGAAAAAATCATATTGTTTTCTTTATTATGTTAATATGGTAAATTGCATTAATTTATTTTCAAATGTTAAAGCAACTTTGCACTCCTATGATAAACTGTACTTGATCATAATTTTTTACTATACACACACATATGTATATGTGTATGTGTGTGCATGTGTATGTTAATAGTGTGGGTCCAGCAGAGATAGATACTACATGGTAGGTTAAACAGGGAAAGTTTAATATAAAGAATTATGAATTATGATAAAAGACTGACTATAAGATATGAGGAAATTCATTATAGTACCCTAGGACTGAGGCAGAATATCCAAGGGAGAATAAACATAGAAGGGATCCAGACCTGGAAGAAAGAATGGTTCAGCCACCTGATATCAGAGAGGTTTGCTGGTTTAGCCAGGCAGGAGCTGGTCTACAGTTGCTGAGCAAACAATAGGCCACCTTCCCAGAGTGCAGGTAGGGGAGCAGGCAGTCAGCAACTGGTGGTGTGAGTGTGCAAAGAAAGTCTGGGTGCCATTGAAAGCATGCAATCTAGGTGCTCTTAAGTCTTCTTGCTTTCACTGGCACCCAGACTTCCTTTCAGTGTGTGATCCTGCAGAACACAGGAGGCTGCATGTAGGTCATGCAGCGGTCTGGTTTATTGCGTTGAGAGGGTTGTGGAAAGGTTATCACCAGACTGAGGCTGCAAGGTCACGGAGGACCATGTTCTGAGCTCCAAGGGCTGGTACTACCTGATGTCTTCACATGGACATAGCAGAGCCCTAGCCAGGGCCAGAAAGAGCAAGAGAACCAGCTACTGGAAAAGTTTAAGCTTCTGCTCACTATAAAAGAGAAATGCTGAAAGGAATTTTTATATCAAAAACATGTATGTAAGGATGCACTCAGAACTGAAAAATAATGAATTGGTAACTGACACATATACATAGCTGGTTTCAGCTTAATAATATCATGTTGAGAAATTTTGCATCTACGTTCAAGAGGGACACTGGTCCACAATTTTCTATTTTTGTAATGAATTTGTTATTTTGGTATTACCTGACTTTGTAAAACTCTAGTTTACCAAAGAGTTTGTGTGCTACTAGTGCTATTTCCACCTTAAATATTTGCTAGAATTTACTAGGGAAACTGGGAATGGAGTTTATTTTATGGGAAGGTTTTGGATATTAAATTCAATTTATACATAGAGACAGTGATAATAAAATTTTTCTGTTTCCTCTTTAGTGATTCTTTCAAGAAATTTGTATATTTTATCTAAGTTGTCAAATTTGTAGTCATAAAGTCATTTTAAATATTCTCTTATTATTTTCATAATGCCTATCATCTCCATAGTGATAATTCCTACTATTGGTAATTTTTGCTCTCTTTTTTTCTCATTTGGTCTAGCTAAGAATTTCTCAGTTTTGTCAGTCATTCTTTAACCATGTTATTTGATATTCTGTGTCCTCTCTGATTTTGTCTAATTGTTCTGTCAAGTGCTGACAAAACATTAAAACAGCCAAATAATATTGTGATTTTGTCTATTTCTCCCTTTAATTCTGTCAGTTCTTGCTATATGTTTTTGATTATCTGTTATTAAGCACATACCCATTTATGATTTTTATGTTTCTGATGAAATGACATTTTGCCCTCATAAAATGCCCCTCTTTAACTTTGTTTTGAATTCTTTTATCTGAAATTAATCTAGCTACTCCAGCCTTCTTACACTTTGCATATTATTTAATTTTCTATCCTCTTTTTTCTAACTTATTTGTGTTTTTGTATTTTAAAGTGTAGTTTTGCAAATGGCATATACATACTTCAGTTTTGCTTTTTTATCAAGTCTGACAATCTCCTTTAATTGGGATATTTAGTGCACTAACATTTTTAAAGTTTAAAACATTAAGAAGTTTTTAATTTGTATACCATAAAATTAATTTTTATTGAAGTATGGTTGAGTTACAATGTTGTGTTAATTTCTGATGTACAGCACAGTGATTCAGTCATACATATATACATATACATATATTGTTTTTCATTATTGGTTATTACAAGACATTGAATATAGATCCCTCTGCTACATAGTAGGAACTTGTTGTTTATCTGTTTTATATATAGTAGTGTATATATGTTAATCTCAAGCTCCTAATTTATCCCTTTCCCCTTTGGTAACCATAAGTTTGTTTTCTATGTCTGTGAGTCTGTTTCTGTTTTGTAAATAAGTTCGTGTCTTTTTTTTTTAATTCCACATATAAGGGATATCATATGGTATTTTTCTTTCTCTTTCTGGATTACTTCATTTGGAACGACGACCTCCAGGTCCATCCATGTTGCTGCAAATGGCATTATTTTATTCTTTTTATGGCTGAGTAGTATTCTGTTGTATAAATATACCACAACTTCTTTATCCAGTCATCTGCTGATGGACATTTAGGTTGTTTCCATGTCTTGGCTGTTGTAAATAGTGCTACTATGAACATTGGGGTGCATGTATCCTTGTGAATTAGCGTTTTCTCCAGATACATGCCCAGAGTGGGATTGCTGGATCATATGGGAAGTCTATTTTTAGTCTTTTGAGGAATCTCCATACTGTTGCCCACAATGGCTACACCAAACTACATTCCCACCAACACTGTAGGAGGGTTCCCTTTTCTTCCCATCCTCTTCATTTATCATTTGTGGACTTTTTAATGATGGCCATTCTGACTAATGTGAGGTGATACTTCATTGTACTTTTGATTTGCATTTCTCTGATAATTAGCAATACTGAGCATCTTTTCATGTGCCTATTGGCCATCTGTATATCTTCATTGGAGAAATGTCTGTTTAGGTGTTCTGCCCATTTTTGGATTGGGTTGTTTGGTTTTTATCTTATTAAGTTGTATGAAATGTTTATATATTCTGGAAATTAAGCCCTTGTCAGTCTTACCTTTTGCAAATATTTTCTCCCATCCCATAGGTTGTCTTTTTGTTTTGTTTACGGTTTCCTTTGCTGTGCAAAAGCTTATAAGTTTGATTAGGTCCCATTTGTTTATTTTTGCTTTTATTCCTATTGTCTTAGGAGACTGACCTAGGAAAACATTGCTGCAATTTATATCAGAGAATGTTTTGGCTATGTTCTCTTCTAGGAGATTTATGATGTTTTGTCTTATATTTAAGTCTGTAAGCTATTTTGAGTTTTTTTTGTGTGTGTGTATGGTGTGAGTGAGTGTTCTAACTTCATTGATTTAACATGCAGCTGTCCAGCTTTTGCAACACCACTTGCCAAAGAGACTGCCTTTTCTCCATTGTATATTCTTGCCTCCTTTGTCAAAGATTTATTGACTGTAGGTGTATTGGTTTATTTCTGGGCTCGCTATTCTGTTCCATTGATCCATATGTCTGTTTATATGCCAATACCATGCTGTTTTGATTACTGTAGCTCTGTAGTAGTGTCTGAAGTCTGGGAGGGTTATGTCTCCAGCTTTGTTCTTTTTCTTCAGTATTGCTTTGGCAATTCTGGCTCTTCATTGATTCTGTATAAATTTAAGGATTATTTATTCTAGTTCTGTGAGAAATGTCCTGGGTAATTTGATAAGGATGGCATTAAATCTATAGGTTGCATTGAGTAGTATGGCCATTTTAATAATACTAATTCTTCCAATCCAAGAGCATGGGATATCTTTTCATTTTTTTTCCAGTTTCCTATTCTCTTTTTTTTTAAAGATTTTTTTAATTGGAGGTACTGGGGATTGAACCCAGAACCTCATGCATGCCAAGCAGGCACACTACCACTGAGCCATTACCCTCCCCCCTAAACATTTTTTAATTAAGTTATAGTCATTTTACAATGTTCTGTCAAATTCCAGAGCACAATTTTTCAGTTATACGTGAACATACATATATTCATTATCACATTTTTTTTCACTGTGAGCTACCACAAGATCTTGTATATATTTCCCTGTGCTATACAGTATAATCTTGTTTATCTATTCTACATATGCCTGTCAGTATTTACAAATCTTGAACTCCCAGTCTGTCCCTTCCCACCCACCTCCACCTTGGGAACCACAAGTTTGTATTCTATGTCTATGAGTCTGTTTCTGTTTCGTATTTATGTTCTTTTTTTTTTTAGATTCTACATATGAGCAATCTCATATGGTATTTTTCTTTCTCTTTCTGGCTTACTTCACTTAGAATGACATTCTCCAGCGACATCCATGTTGCTGCAAATGGCGTTTTGTTTTCATTTTCATGGCTGAATAGTATTCCATTGTATAAATATACCACAACTTCTTTATCTAGTCATCTGTTGATGGACATTTAGGTTGTTTCCATGTCTTGGCTATTGTAACTAGTGCTTCTGTGAACACTGGGGTACATGTATCTTTTTGAATTAAAGTCCCCTCTAGATTTATGCCAGGAGTGGGATTGCTGGATCATATGGTAAGTCTGTTTTTAGTCTTTAGAGGAATCTCCATACTGTTTTCCACAGTGGCTGCACCAAACTGCATTCCCACCAACAGTGTAGAAGGATTCCCTTTTCTCCACAGCCTCTCCAGCCTTTGTCATTTGTGGACTTTTGAATGATGGCCATTCTGACTGGTGTGAGGTGATACGTCATTGTAGTTTTGATTTGCATTTATCTGATAATTAGCAATATTAAGTATTTTTTCATGTGCCTATTGTCCATTTGTATGTCTTCATTGGGGAATTGCTTGTTTAGGTCTTTTGCCCATTTTTGGATTTGGTTGTTTGGTTTTTCTTATTAAGTTGTATGAGCTGTTTATATATTCTGGAAATTAAACCCTTGTCAGTCTCAACTTTTGCAAATATTTTCTCCCATTCCATCGGTTGTCTTTTTGTTTTGCTTATGGTTTCCTTTGCTGTGCAAAAGCTTATAAGTTTGATTAGGCCCCATTTGTTTATTTTTGCTCTTATTTCTATTGCCTGGGTAGACTGCCCTAGGAGAACATTGCTGAGATTTATGTCAGATAATGTTCTGCCTATGTTTTCTTATAAGAGGTTTGTAGTGTCTTGTCTTATCTTTAAGTCTTTAAGCCATTTTGAGTTTATTGTTGTGTATAGTGTGAGGGAGTGTTCTAACTTAATTGATTTACATGCAGCTGTCCAGTTTTTCCAACACCATTTGCTGAAGAGACTGTCTTTACTCCATTGTATGTTCTTGCCTCCTTTGTCAAAGATTAATTGACCAAAAGTTTGTGGATTTATTTCTGGGCTCTCTATTTTGTTCCATTGATCCATATGTCTATTTTTGTGCCAATACCATGCTGTTTTGATTACTGTAGCTCTGTAATATTGTCTGAAGTATGGGAGGATTATTCCTTCCACTTCATTCTTTTTCTTCAGTGTTCTTCAGCAATCCTGGGTCTTTATTGATTCCATATAAATTTTAGGATTATTTGTTCTAGTTCTGTGGAAAATGTCCTAGGTATTTTGATAAGGATGGCATTAAATCTGTAGATTGCATTGGGTAGTATGGCCATTTTAACCATATTAATTCTTCCAACCCAAAAACATGGGATATCTTTCCATTTCTTTAAGTCATCTTTAATTTCCTTAGTCAATGTTTTGTAGTTCTCTGCATATAAGGCTTTCATTTCCTTGGAGGACTGGCCTTTGTTGATTACCTTTTCCCTTGATAATGGGTCACATTTTTCTAGTTCTTGTTACATTGAATATTTTTCAGTTGTATTCTGCAGAATGTGAATATTGTGTTATTAGGACTCTAGATTATATTTCTCCAAAGAATTGATTTGGGGTTTGTTTTTTTTTTTCCGTTGGCAATTAATTTAATTGAACTCAGAAGTCAAGCTCTGTTCTTTGATAAGTCAAATTTCTGTTCAGTTATTTTAGGTATAGATGTAATTCTGAGTGTTTCTCTTGCACATGTGCAATTCAGGTGTCATCCAAATATTTGGGAAGAGCTTATAAATAGTTTTGTGCTCCCCTTCTCTGATTCTCTCCTTTCCAGGATTTCTTCTTCACTTTCTGGTGGCAGTGGATTCCCCAGACTGTATCCTTTGATTCTTCAGGACAGAAAGAGTGAGAGTTTTCTTTTGGGATTTTAACTGCCCTGTATGGTCAAGGGTATGGCATACCCTCAGGCTAGATGCCATGAAAATCTGAAACTCACCCAATACAGTTTCTTTCTTCCCTCCCCTCTGGTATGTGCCTTTACAGTACCTTTGGGTAGTTGGTTTTTGTATTTTGTCCAGAGTTTTTACTTGTCACCTATGAGAGGAATAGGTTAATCTAATAGGAGTTTACTTAGCTTTGTAAACTCCTCAATGAAGCAGAAGCAGAATACAGTGCTCAACGTTTGTAATAAAATAAAAAAGTAGCATGCTTTGTATATAAATACGTTTTTTAAATAAATAAGATATTGTAATAAAGATTAGGTACAATGGGTATTCATATTTTCAACCTTATTAAAACATTTTAGAGGAAGGGATATTAAAATGCAAATATTTAGATACAGCTATTTACCTATCCTCAGCTGTTAGTATTCAAAGCTTAGGCTAATCCTATCCTCAAAGTCTGAGTATAACTCACTGTGAAGACTTTCATGGTCTCTAGAGCTCATTTTTTTGTGGCTTGAGATAGCTAACTAGTGTTTATGTTAGCTAACATTATTGACCTCCTGTGTGTCAAGCACAGTGTTAGTTCACAATATATAATATTTTATATAATTTTCATAACCATATAAAGTTATTATTCTCAGTTTTCAGATGGGGAAATTGAGGCTCAAGGTGATCAAATTGTTTCTCTAAGGTCACACATCTGAACTGGGATTGTAACAGTGGTCTATCAGACAACAGTGCCCATCATTTTTCACTTATGCCACAGTACTGAAATCTATCAAACACATCTTCCATTAAATCACTGAGTTCTCTTTACTTAGAAAATCTTCAATTTTCTGTCAGCCAATAAAAGGAATGGCTTCATTAAGACTCCCTAGCTTTTCTTGTTCAGTAAGTATCTGCTTTATTTGCTTTCCTCTACTTCCAGGTCTTTCTTGCATCATATCAAAGCAGAAAAAAAGAAAAAAATTACACAATAACATAACTACATCACTTTGTCTAGAAATCATCTTATTCTAAACAAAAAAAAATTGCAAATCCATTTTACTAATCTGTAACAAAGTTTTCCTGCCACTTCCTGCTATCAACCTTAGAAAACAACATTATCTAATATAAATAGTGAATACTAGATCCCATGTGACCTTGGACAAATCACAATGCCTTATCTTTATGTCCCTTATCTATAAAGTAAGATAATAATTAATTGCTGTACTACTTACCTCAGGCTTATTAGAGGGTCAATGAGATTGTGTATATGAAAACACTTAACTGTAAATCTGTATTTGAAGTCAACAGATTACAATTATGATGTGTAGAAAGTCGACCTTATGAACCAGCATACTCAGAAATTAGATCGTTGTTCTAGTCTCTGGTACAAACAATGAGTTAAAGTATTATGGAGACCTGATTTCAAAACCACTCTGCTATATTTAAACTGTGTGGCATGTTTAACCTAAGTTTCAGTTGCCTTACATGCAAAAGGAGGTTAATACCACCTTTGCTTCTAGGGTGATAAAAGGATTATATGAAATAATATTTGTGCAAGTGCCTAACACAGCACTGAGGGTTTCTGGAAGTGACAGTGAGTGTCAATACCCTGGTGAAAACTATGCTTCCTCACCCACTTTTCCCTATGGGCATGACTCTTTGAAGCCTGGGATGAAGGACTATTATATGCATTCTTTCATTTGATTCTCACAGTAGCTCTATGAGATCAGCTAAGCAGATGTTATTATGCTCATTTTTATATATAAGAAAACTAAGAATATTGGCTCTGATTGTCCCATGTATGTCTAACACTAATGAATATGAGGTCTAAAAAGGGTACCATTAAACGTTTTTTTTTTCTCTTTGAAAAGAATACCTTTGGCAGTATCTATTAAAGCTGACCATATACATACCTTGTGACACAACAATTGCATTCTTAAGTTTATATCAAAGATAAATGAATATATATATATATATATATTTACCAAAAAACATGTAATACAATGTTCATAGCAGCACTATTTGTTTCCTTTTTTCCAGTTTTACTGAGACATCATTGACATGCAGCATTGGATTAGATTAAGGTATACAGCATAATGTGTTGATTAATATAGGTACATGTGGCAAAAGTATCACCACAATAAGTTTAGTTGACATCTATCACCACTTAGTTGCAATTTTTTATTTCTTGTGATAAGAATTTTTAAGATTTACTCTATTACCAACTTTCAAATATACAATACAGTATTATTACTGTGCATTAGGCCTTATAACTGGAAGTTAGTACCTTTTGACTACCTTCACCCATTTCACCCACCCTCTACTCCCACCTCTGGCAACCACCAATCTGTTCTCAGTTCCTATGAGTTCCATTTTTTTCTTTGATTCCATATATATGTTGAATCATACATGTTTTTGTAAATAATGCCATTGAAATTTTGATAGGGATTGCATTGAATCTATAGATTGCTTTGGATATTATGGACATGCTAACAATATTAAGTCTTCCAGTTCATAAACACAGAATATCTTTTCATTTATTTGTGTCATTTTCAATTTCTTTCATCAGTGTCTTATAGGTTTCAGTGTACAGATCTTTCACCTCTTTGGTTAAATTTATTCCTAGGTATTTTATTCTTTTTGATACAATTGTAAATGGGTTGTTTTCTTAATTTCTCTTTCTGACAGTATAGAAATGAAACTTTTTTCTTATTGATTTTACATTTTGCAGCTTAATTTTTTATTAATTCTAACACTTTTTTGGTGTAGTCTTAAGGGTTTTCTATATATAATATCATGTAATCTGAAAATAGAGACAGGTTTACTTCTTCCCCTTTCAATTTGCATCCTTTCGTTTCTTTTTCTTATATGATTTCTGTGGCTAGGACTTCCAGTACTATTTAAATGAAAGAGGCAAGAGTCGGCATCCTTGTCTTATTCCTTATCTTAGAGTAAATGCTTTCAGGTTTCACAGTTGAGTGTAATGTTGGCTGTATGTTTGTCATATATGGCTTTTATTATGTCTAGGTGTATTCCCTCTACAGTTACTTTGTTAAAAATTTTTATCATGAGTAGATGTTCAATTTTTTTCAAATGCTTTTTCTGTGTTTATTAAGATGATAATGATTTTTAGCCTTCATTTTGTTAATGTGGTGTATCACATTGATTGATTTACAGATGTTAACCCATTTTTGCATCCCTGGAATGAATCCCACTTGATCATGGTATATGATCCTTTTAATGTACTGTTGAATTTGGTTTGCTAATATTTTTAGGATATTTGCATCTGTAGTCATCAGTGATATTGGCCTATAGTTTTCTTTTCTTGTAATGCCCTTATCTGGTTTTGGTATCAGGATAATGATGGCTTCATTAAATGAGTTTGAAATTGTTTCTCCTCTTCAAATTTTTGAAAGAGTTTGAGGAGGACTGGTATTAATTCTTCTTTAAATATTTGGTAGAATTCAATGGTGAAGCCATCAGGTTATAGACTTTTCTTTGTTGGGAGGTTTTTGATTACTAATTTAGTCTCTTTGCTATTCATTTGTCTGTTCATATTTTCTATTTCTTCATGATTCAGTCTTAATTGTTTGTATGTTTCTAGGAATTTTTATCTATTTCTTCTAGGTTGCCAAGTTGGCATATAATTGTTCATCATAGTCTCTTACCGTTTGTATTTCTGTGCTGTCAGTTGTAATATCTCCTCTTTCATTTGTAATTTTATTTATTGAGTCCTCTCTCTTTTTCTTGGTAAGTATAGTTATAGGTTTGTCTATTTTGCTTATCTTAAAAAAAAAGCTTAGTTTCATTGATCTTTTCTGTTGTCTTTTTCATCTCTACTTCACTTATTTCAGCTCTGATCTCTGTTATTTTCTTCCTTTTGCTGACTTTGGGCTTTGTTCCTTGAGGTATAAACTTACATTGTTTATTTTAGATCTTTCTTATTTTTTAATATAGGTGTTTAGTGTCATGAACTTCTTTCTTAGAACTGCTTTTGCTGCATGCCATAAGTTATGGTGTATTGTATTTCCATTTTAATTTGTCTCAAGATATTTTTATATGTCAAAGATGAAGTGGTTTTTCCAGTTTTATTGAGAAATGATTGACATATATCACTATATATAAGTTTAAGATATACAGGATAATGTTTTGATTTATATACATTGTGAAATGATTACCACAATAGGTTTAGTTAGCACCCATCATCACATATAGATATAATTTTTTAAAAAAGATCTCATTGTGATGAGAATTTTTAGGATCTCCTTTGGGAGGGGGATAAAAAAGTTTGTTTTAAGAAGAACAACTCATTGAGAGATAAAACCGTTTTAAAATTTGCATATATGTACTCTTAATTGTTTCTAAGAGTAGTTTACAACTTTAGCTTTTTAAACTTACATAGTTATCAAAGGAATAAAGCCAACCACAAAATAAGAATCAACAGAAATGCAGTAATCCAATCATAAAGGACAGTCAAATGTGCTTACATATATTCAAGGGATCAGTCATCTAAGTTATAAATAATAAGTAGTTCATTTGTGTCCTTTTTGTAAGATTTCACATATAAGCGATATCATATGGCATTTTTCTCTTTCTTGCTTACTTCACTTAGAATGACGATCTCCAGGTCCATCCATGTTGCTGCAAATGGCATTATTTAATTCTTTTTTATCACTGAGTAGTATTCCATTATATATATGTGTGTGTGTGTGTGTATACACACACACACACAGGCACACACATACATACATACACGTATACATATACCACATCTTCTTTATCCAGTCATTTTTTGATAGACATTTGGGTGGTTTCCATGTCTTGGCTATTGTAAATAGTGTTACTATGAACATTGGAGTGCATGTATCTTTTTGAATTAAGGTCCCCTCTAGATATATGCCCAGGAGTAGGATTGCTGGATCATATGGTAAGTCTATTTTTCAGTTTTTTAAGGAACCTCCATACTGTCCTCCATAGTGGCTACACCAGTTTACATTCCCACCAGCAGTGTAGGAGGGCTCCTTTTTATCCACACCCTCTCCAGCATTTATCATTTGTAGACTTGTTAATGATACCCATTCTGGCTGGTGTGAGGTGATGTCTCATTGCAATTTTGATTTGCATTTCTCTAACAATTAGTAATGTTGAGCATCTTTTCATGTGCTTGTTGGCCATCTGTCTGTCTTCTTTGGAGAGATGTCTATTTAGGTCTTCTGCCCATTTTTTGATTGGGTTACTTGTTTTTTTATATTAAGGTATATAAGCTGTTTGTATATTTTGGAAACTAGTCCCTTGTTGGCTGCATCATTTGCAAATATTTTATCCCATTCTGTAGGTTGTCTTTTCATTTTGTTGATGGTATCCTTAGCTGTGCAAAAGCTTTTAAGTTTAATTAGATCCCATTTATTTATCTTTGCTTTTTTCTTTCATTATTCTAGGAGCTGGTTCAAAAAATATATTGCTGTGATGTACGTCAAAGAGTGTTCTGCCTATGTTTTCCTCTAGGAGTTTCATACTATCTGGTCTTACATTTAAGTCTTTAATCCATTTTGAGTTTATTTTTGTATATGGTGTATAGAATGTTCTAATTTCATTCTTTTACAAGTAGCTGTCCAGCCTTCCCAGCACCACTTATTGAAGAGACTGTCTTTCCTCCACTGTATATTCTTGCCTTCTTTGTCTTAGATTAACTGACTGTAAGTGCTTGGGTTTATTTCTGAACTTTCTATCCTGTTCCATTGATCTGTCTGTTTTTGTGCTAGTACCATATTGTTTTGATTACTGTAGCTTTGTAGTATAGTCTGAAGTCAGGGAGCATGATTCCCCCCCCAACACCATTTTTCTTTTTTCTTTTTTCTTTTTTTTTTTTTTTTGAGATTGTTTTGGCTGTTCAAAGTCTTTTGTGTTTCCATACAAATTTTAACATTTTTTTGTTCCAGCTCTGTGAAAAATGTCAATGGTAATTTCATAGAGATGTATTGAATCTGTATATTCCTTTGGATAGTATGGCCATGTTAACAATATTGATTCTCCCAATCCAAGAACACAGTATATTGTTCCATTTGTTTGTATTGTTTTCAATTTCTTTCATCAATGTCTTATAGTTTTTGGAGTACAGGTCTTTTGCCTACTTGGGTAGGTTTATTCCTAGATATTTTATTCTTTTTTTGTGTGGTGGTAAATGGTATTGTTTCCCTAATTTCTTTTTCTGCTATTTCATTGTTAGTGTATAGAAATGCAACTAATTTCTGTATATTAATTTTGTATCTTGCAAATTACTAAATTCCTTGATGAGTTCCAGTAGTTTTCTGGTCACTTCTTTAGGGTTTTCTATGTATAGTATCATGTCATCTGCAAACAGTGACAGGTTTACTTCTTTATTTCCAATTTGGGTTCCTTTTACTTCTTTTTCTTCTGTGATTATTCAACTATGTTGAATAAAAGTAATGAGAAGGGGCATCCTTGTCTTGTTCCTGATCTTAGAGGAAATGATTTCAGCTTTTCCCCATTAAGTATGATGTTAGCTGTGGGTTTGTCATAAATGGCCTTTATTATGTTGAAGTATGTTCCATCTGTGCCCACTTTCTGGAGAGTTTTTATCATAGATGGATGTTGAATTTTTTCAAAAGCTTTTTCTGCATCTATTGAGATGGTCATATGGTTCTCCTTCAGTTTGTTAATGTGGTGTATCACCTTGATTGATGTACAGATATTGAACAATCCTTGCATCCCTAGGATAAATCCCACTTGATCATGTGTATGATCCTTTTAATGCATTATTGGAGTTGATTTGCTAGTATTTTGTTGAGGATTTTTGCATCTATATTCATAAGTGATATTGGCCTGTAATTTTCTTTTTTGTGTGTGATATCTTTTTCTGGTTTTGGTATCAGGGTGATGATGGCCTCATAGAATGAGTTCTGAAGTGTTCTTTCCTGTGCAATTTTTTGGAATAGTTACAGAAGGATAGGTGTTAACTCTTCTCTAAATGTTTGGTAGAATTCACCTGTGAAGCCATTTAGTCCTGGACATTTGTTTGCTGAGAGTTTTTTAATTACTGATTCAATTTCAGTACTGGTAATTGGTCTATTCATGTTATCTATTTCTTACCGGTTCAGTCTAGGCAAATTATACCTTTCTAAGAAATTTTCCATTTCTTCTATGTTGTCCTTTTTGTTGGCATATAGTTGCTCATAGTAGCCTCTTATTATCCCTTGTATTTCTGTGGTGTTGGTTGTAACTTCTCCCTTTTTATTTCTCATTTTATTAAGTTGGAACCTCTTCTTTTATTCTTGATGAGTCTGACTAAAGGTTTATCAATGTTGTTTGTCTTTTCAAAGAACCATCTTTTAGTTTCATTAATCTTTTCTGTTGTTTTTTAATCTCTATTTCGTTTATTTCTGCACTAATCTTTATGATTTCTTTTCTTTACTAACTTTGGGTTTCGTTTGTTCTTTTTTCTCTAGCTGCTTGAGATGTAAGGCTAAGTTCTTTACTTGAGATTTTTCTTGTTTCCTTAGGTAGGCTTGTATCACTATAAACTTTCCTCTTAGAACTGCTTTTGCTGCATCCCAGAGGTTTTGGATCATTGTGTTTTCACTTTCATTTGTCTCAAAGTGTGTTTTGATTTCCTCTTTGATTTCTTCAGTGGTCTATTGGTTGTTTAGTAGCATAGTGTTTAGCCTCCACATGTTTGCAGTTTTTGAAGTTTTTTGTTTGTTTGTTTGTAGTTCATTACTAACCTTATAGCATTGTGGTTGGAAAAGATGCTTGGTATGATTTCAGTTTTCTTAAATTTACTGAGGCTAGCTTTGTGGGCCAGAATGTGGTCGATTCTGGAGAATGTTCCATGTGCACTTGAGAAGAATGTGTATTCTGTTGCTTTTGAATGGAATGCTCTATAGATATCAATTAAGTCCATGTGATCTAATATGTTATTTAAGGACTGTATTTCCTTATTGATTTTCTGTCTGGATGATCTGTCCATTGATGTAATTGGGGTGTTAAGGTCCCCTACTGTTATCGTGTTATTGTTGATTTCTCCTTTTATGTCTGTTAATAATTGCCTTATATGTTGAGATGCTCCTAAGTTAGGTGCATATATATATTTACAATTGCTATATCTTCTTGGATTGATCCCTTGAGCATTATCTAGGGTCCTTTGTCTCTTGTAACAGTCTTTATGTTAAAATCTATTTTGTCTGATATAAGTATTGCTACTCCAGCTTTCTTTTGGTTTCTGTTTGCATGGAATATATTTTTCTATCCCCTCATTTTCAGCCTGTATGTGTCTCTAGCTCTGAAGTTGGTCTCTGGTAGACAGCATGTATATGGGTCTTGTTTTTGTATCCATTCAGCCAGTCTGTGTCTTTTGGTTGGAGAATTTAATCCATTTACATTTAAGGTAATTATTGATACTTACATTCTTATTGCCATTTTGTTAATTGTTTGGGGTTTGTTTTTGTAGGTCTTTTTTTCTCTCTCTTCTTTTTGTTCTCTTTTCTTGTGGTTTGATGACTGGAGAAGTTCCTTTAACATTTGTTGTAAAGTTAGTTTGGTGGTGCTGAATTCTTTCAGCTTTTGTTTATCTGTGAAGCTTTTGATTTCTTCATCAAGTATGAATGAGGGCCTTGCTGGATTGAGTATTCTTGGTCGTAAGTTTTTCCCCTTGCATCACTTTAAATATACTGTGCCACTCCCTTCTGGCCTGTAGAGTTTCTGTGAAAAATCAGCTGATAACATTATGGAAGTTCCCTTGTATGTTATTTGTTGCTTTTCTCTTGCTGATTTTAAATATTTTCTCCTTGTCTTTATTTTTTGTCAATTTGATTACTATGTGCCACAGTGTGTTCCTCTTTGGACTGATCCTGTATGGAACTCTCTGTGCTTCCTGGACTTGGGTGACTGTTGCCTTTCCCAATTTAGGGAAGTTTTCAGCTATTATCTCTTGAATATTTTCTCAGGTCCCTTCTCTCTATCTTCTCTTTCTGGGACCCTATAATGTGAATATTAGTGTGCTTCATGTTGTTCCAGAGGTCTCTTAAACTGTCCTCATTTCTTTTCATTCTTTTTTCTATTCTGTGGTAGTGATTTCCACTAATCTATCTTCTAGCTCATTGATCTGTTCTTCTGCCTCATTTAGTCTATTCTTAGTTCCTTTGAGTCTATTATTTATTTCAGTAATGGTATTCTTCAACTCTGTTTTGCTATTCTGTATATTTTCTATTTCTTTGCTAAAAACTTCAGTCTGTGAAACTATATTCTTACCGAGTTCTCTGAACATCTTTACAATCATAACTCTAAACTCTTTCTCAGATAGATTGCCTATGTCTTCATCACTTATTTCTTCTTCTGGGATTTTATCTTGTGCCTTGGCCTGGGAGATATTCCTCTGTCACCTCATATTGTCTAAATTTCTATTTGTGTTTTTATGTTAGTTAGTTACATTTCTTGACCTTGGAGAAATGCCCCTTTGTAGGAGACATCCTATGCATCCCAGCAGTGCACTCATCTCTTGTCACCCAAGGGCCAGGATCCAGTTGGTCCCAGGGTAGAGTCTGGCCTACATTTGTAGATTCCTTCCACAGGCTTTGGGATTGTTGTTTTCTTATTTCTGGTATCTGCCCCCAGTGGATGAGGCTGGACTAGAGGTTTATGCAGGTTTCCTGGCAGGAGGACGTGGTGCCTGCCCACTGCTGGGTGAAGCTTGGTCCTGGACCTCTGGTGGGTAAGGCTGTGTCTAGAGGTATTTGTGGCTCAGAAAGTCTGCTGATGTGTGGAGATGTGTTCCCACCCAGTATGTTGTTTGGTCTAAGGGTTCCCACCCCTTAAGCCTACAGGCTGTTCAGTGGAGTTAGGTCTTGATGCTAATGATCCAATCAAGATGTTAGCCTCCAGGAAAGCTCACGTAGATGAAAACTGCCCAAATGTCCTCCACCAGCTTTTGTGCTACCAGGGTGAGCTGCAGGTGTCCCTTAGCTCCCCAGGTGACCTTCCAAAACCAGCAGGCAGATCTGGCCCAGGTTCCTATGAAATCACTGCCTCCACCCTTGGACCTGGTCCATGCAAGATTCTGTGTACACTTCCCAAGAGAATGAAGTCTCTGTTTCCCCCAGTCCCATGGGGTTCATGTAGTTACATCCCACTGGCCTTGAAAATCAGATGTCCTGGGGTCTCCTCCTCCCAATGCTGGAACCCCAGGCTGGGAAGCCTGACATGGAGCTCAGAACTCTCACTCCTGTGGGAGAGCCTCTGCAACTTAATTCTTTCAGCTCATGGGTCACCCACCTAGGGGGTATGGGACCTGATTATATCATAAGCATCCCCCTCCTACAGTTCCGGTTTTGGTTCCCTATTTTTTGTTTCCAGTTGAAGAATATCTTTTTTTGCTAGATTCCAGTCTTTTTTTTTTTTTCTTGATAGTTGTTTAGTGGTCAGTTGTGGTTTTGTTGTAATCATAAGAAGAGGCGAGCTTATGGTCCTACTACTCTGCCATCATGACCCTCTCTTACTTCTTGTAAGAATCTCTCCTTTAAATTTTGACAATTATATTGTGTCTCACTGTGGGTCTCTGGATTCATCTTCTTGGGAATCTCTGGGCTTCTGGGATCTGGATATCTGTTTCTTTCTCTAGATTAGGAAATTTTTCAACATTTTTAAAGAAATAAGCTTTTTGTCCCTTTCTCTCTTCTCATTCTGGAAGCCCTGTAATGCAAATATTAGTTTTCCTGATTGAGTCCCATAATTCTCTTAAGATGTCTTCACTCTTTTCCATTCTTTTTTTTCTTTTTTCTCCTCTGATTAGATAAGTTCCACTTTCCTTTCTTCGAGTGCATTGATTCTTTCTTCCACATTATCTATTTTCCTGTTGAATCCATCTATTGACCTTTCCAGTTTAGTTATTGCATTCTTCAGTTCTGTGATTTCTATTTGGTACTCTTTTATATTTTTTGTCTTTTTATTGAAATTCTCACTTTGTTATGCATTGTTCTCTTAAACTGGGTGTGAATCTTTTGATAATTACTTTGAACTCTTCTTTCAGATAAGTCATTTATCTCAATTTCATTAAGCTTTGCTTCTGGAGTCTTATATTGCTGTTTTGTTTAGAACATATTCCTCTGTTTCTTCATTTTCCTTTACTCTCTTTGTTATTTTCTGCACATTTCTCCCAGTCTTGACAGAGTAGTCTCATGTAGGAGATCAACCTTATCATTCAGTCCAGCTCTACCTCCTTGATTGTCTCTCAAACCTTTGTGATTTGTCCAAGCTGCTTTCTCTGTTAGTTATTAGTGGCTCCCAGCAGGTGAGGCTATGTCAAGTCCTGTCAGTGTCCCAAAGAGAAGGATCTCAGTCAGTACCTGGATGCAGGCTGATTGGCAGCAGTTTTTAAAGTATGCAAGTAGACCTCTTTCAAGGGAAGACTTGAAGCTGGGAGCTTCTGTCTGCTCCCTCTGCACTAAGCCATGGAGATATAGCCAGTAAAGAAGTGTTTGTTTGCTAATGTCTTGTAGATTCTGAAGCTCAAGCCTCACAGGCTACCAGAGCCAAGTAATCAAGGGGTTTATCTCCTGGGCAGCAGCCAAAAAAAACCAGGTTGTCAAACATGTGTACAAGTTCATTCCAGGGAGACACTAGTGGCCTGGAGTGGGCCAGAGGGAGAATGTGAAGATGATGCTCACTGGCCTTTCCAATCTTCAAGGATGATCATAGTCTGTCCCTAAATGTGTGCTAAATTAGAAGCCTCCCTCAGACATCAGCTTTTAAAGTATGCAGATAGGCCTCTTAGGGAAAGACTGGGATATTAGTGTTTATGTCTGCTGTCTCTGTGCTAGGCTTCCAGGGGATAGCAACAGTGAGTCCTCACAGATTAAGAACTGTTTCTTTGTTTGGTATAGTCTGGTGGGTCTCATGATTGCAAGGCCCATTGTTTTTCAAAACTGGATATTTTAAGGGCCCATCCCTCAGGTGGAAATCTTAAAAAATTGGGAAAGTATATGTTGTGTCCAAACCCATCAGTCCTCAGGGAGAAGCTGGGAATTGTCAGTTTCTTAATGATTATATGTTGCTGCATTATGGGTGGAGTTTATGACAAGATTGTTTCAGCCTTTTCTATCCGTATTGATATAGGATTTTTCCTCATTCATCCAATGTGTAGAAGATTCTCAGCTAGTTTCTAGATTTCTTTCAGAGAGAATTGCTGTAGATTTGCTTTGTGCATGGGAGGAGGGGAGTTCAGGAGCCTTCTATGTTTCCAACATGGACTAGACCCTCCATCACTATTTGTAATAGTTACAAACTGGAAACTATTTAAATGTCCATCAACAGTAGAATGGATGAATAAACTGTGGTATATCACACAATAAAATTCTATTCAGCACAAAAGCTGAATGAACCCCTGCTACCTAGCACAACAATGATGAATCCCCTAAATATAATATTAAATGAAACAAGCCAGACACAAAAGAGTAAACACTACACTATTCCATTTATATAAAACTTTATAAATTAGCAAAACTAATCTTTGGTGACAAAAGTCATGATGGTAGTTATCCTTGGGTCAGGGGAGGGACAAAGGAGTATTCTGGGGTTCGGTAATGATCTCCTTATTGACCTGGGTAGCTAGTGATGTCGATGTGTTCATGTCACGAAATTCATCAAGCTTATGATTTGTGTACTTTTCTGTATATAGACTGTATTTCAGTAAAAATTTAATTTGCCATGGGTAAAAAAGAAATCAAGTATCTTAGAAAAGGTTTTTCAGTGGCTTCAGAGTAAAATCCGAAGTCCTTACCATGGCCTACAAGGCTATAGATGATTTGGCCCATGGCTAACTCCTCCCCATCATTTCTTACTGTTATTCCCTTTGCTTACTCAGTTCTAGCCACATGACCTTCTTGCTTTTCCACTAACATAAAACTCCTTTCCACCCTAAGACTCTGTACCTGCTGTTCTTTCTGCCTGGAACACTTCCCTCAGCTTGTCACATTTCTGGTTTCCTACCATACAAGTACCAGCTCAAATGTCACTTCTTTTAAAAAGTCCTTCACTTAACACTCCATCTGAAATAGCCTTTGCAGTCACTTTTTATCATGTATTACTATTTTTTCTTTTTTTTAACATTTTTTATTGATTTATAATCATTTTACAATGTTGTGTCAAATTCCAGTGTTCAGCACAATTTTTCAGTTATTCATGGACATATACACACTCATTGTCACATTTTTTTCTCTGTGAGTTATCATAACATTTTGTGTATATTTTTCTGTGCTATACAGTGTAGTCTATTCTACAATTTTGAAATCCCAGTCTATCCCTTCCCACCCTCCACCCCCCTGGTAACCACAAGTCTGTATTCTCTGTCTGTGAGTCTATTTCTGTCCTTTATTTACGCTTTGTTTTTGTTTGTTTGTTTTTGTTTTTGTTTTTTAGATTCCACATATGAGCAATCTCATATGGTATTTTTCTTTCTCTTTCTGGCTTACTTCACTTAGAATGACATTCTCCAGGAGGATCCTGTTGCTGCAAATGGCATTATGTTGTCGGTTTTTATGGCTGAGTAGTATTCCATTGTATAAATATACCACCTCTTCTTTATCCAGTCACCTGTTGATGGACATTTAGGCTGTTTCCATGTTTTGGCTATTGTAAATAGTGCTGCTATGAACATTGGGGTGCAGGTGTCATCCTGAAGTAGATTTCCTTCTGGATACAAGCCCAGGAGTGGGATTCCTGGGTCATATTCCTGGTAAGTCTATTCCTAGTCTTTTGAGGAATCTCCACACTGTTTTCCATAGTGGCTGCACCAAACTGCATTCCCACCAGCAGTGTAGGAGGGTTCCCCTTTCCCCACAGCCTCTCCAGCATTTGTCATTTGTGGATTTTTGAATGACGGCCGTTCTGACTGGTGTGAGGTGATACCTCATTGTAGTTTTGATTTGCATTTCTCTGATAATTAGTGATATTGAGCATTTTTTCATGTGCTTTTTGATCATTTGTATGTCTTCCTTGGAGAATTGCTTGTTTAGGTCTTCTGCCCATTTTTGGATTGGGTTGTTTATTTTTTTCTTATTGAGTCGTATGAGCTGCTTATATATTCTGGAGATCAAGCCTTTGTCGGTTTCACTTGCAAAAATTTTCTCCCATTCCATAGGTTTTCTTCTTGTTTTATTTCTGGTTTCCTTTGCTGTGCAGAAGCTTGTAAGTTTCATTAGGTCCCATTTGTTTATTCTTGCTTTTATTTCTTCTAGGAGAAAATTTTTTAAATGTATGTCAGATAATGTTTTGCCTATGTTTTCCTCTAGGAGGTTTATTGTATCTTGTCTTATGTTTAAGTCTTTAATCCATTTTGAGTTGATTTTTGTATATGGTGTAAGGGAGTGTTCTAGCTTCATTGTTTTACGTGCTGCTGTCCAGTTTTCCCAACACCATTTGCTGAAGAGACTGTCTTTATTCCAATGTATATTCTTGCCTCCTTTGTCAAAGATGAGTTGACCAAAAGTTTGTGGGTTCATTTCTGGGCTCTCTATTCTGTTCCATTGGTCTATATGTCTGTTTTGGTACCAATACCATGCTGTCTTGATGACTGTAGCTCTATAGTATTGTCTGAAGTCTGGGAGAGTTATTCCTCCAGCCTCTTTCTTTCTCTTCAGTAATGCTTTGGCAATTCTAGGTCTTTGATGGTTCCATATGAATTTTATTATGATTTGTTCTAGTTCTGTAAAATATGTCCTGGGTAATTGGATAGGGATTGCATTAAATCTGTAGATTGCCTTGGGCAGTGTGACCATTTTAACAATATTGATTCTTCCAATCCAAGAGCATGGGATATCTTTCCGTTTTTTAAAGTCTTCTTTAATTTCCTTCATCAATGGTTTATAGTTTTCTGTGTATAATTCTTTCACCTCCTTGGTTAGATTTATTCCCAGATATTTTATTACTTTGGGTGCTATTTTAAAGGGGATTGTTTCTTTACTTTCTTCTTCTGTTGATTTATCGTTAGTGTAAAGAAATGCAACTGATTTTTGAACGTTAATTTTGTAACCTGCTACCTTGCTGAATTCTTCAATCAGCTCCAGTAGCTTTTGTGTGGACCTTTTAGGGTTTTCTATATATAGTAACATGTCATCAGCATATAATGACACTTTTACCTCTTCTTTTCCAATTTGGATCCTTTTATTTCTTTCTCTTGCCTGACTGCTGTGGCTAGGACTTCCAGGACTATGTTGAATAGGAGTGGTGATAGTGGGCATCCTTGTCTTGTCCCAGATTTTAGTGGGAAGCTTTTGAGTTTTTCACTGTTGAGTACTATGCTGGCTGTGGGTTTGTCATATATAGCTTTTATTATGTTGAGATATGTTCCCTCTATACCCACTTTGGCGAGAGTTTTTATCATAAATGGGTGTTGAATTTTTATCAAATGCTTTTTCTGCATCGATTGAGATGATCATGTGGTTTTTGTCCTTTCTCTTGTCGATGTGATGTATTACACTGATTGATTTGTGTATGTTGAACCAGCCTTGTGTCCCTGGGATGAACCCCACTTGGTCATGATGTATAATCTTTTTTATGTGTTGTTGGATTCTATTTGCTAAAATTTTGGTGAGGATTTTGGCGTCTATGTTCATCAGTGATATTGGCCTATAAGTCTCTTTTTTTGGAGTGTCTTTGCCTGGTTTTGGTATCAGCGTGATGGTGGCTTCATAGAATGAGTTTGGGAGTATTCCCTCCTTTTCAATCGTCTGGAAGAGTTTGAGAAGGACTGGTATGAGTTCTTCTTTGTATGTTTGGTAGAATTCCCCGGTGAAGCCGTCCGGTCCTGGACTTTTATTTGTAGGGAGGTTTTTAATTGCTATTTCTATTTCCTTTCTAGTGATCGGATTGTTCAAGTGTTCACATTCTTCTTGATTCAGTCTTGGTGGACTGTATGTTTCCAGAAACTTGCCCATCTCCTCTAGGTTATCCATTTTGGTTCCATATAGTTTTTCATAATATTCTCGTATGCTATTCTGTATTTCTATTTTGTTTGTTGTAATTTCTCCATTTTCCTTTCTTATTTTGCTAATTTGTGCTCTCTCTTTTTTCTTCTTTGTGAGTTTGGCCAGAGGTTTGTCGATTTTATTTACTTTTTCAAAAAACCAGCTTTTGGTTTGGTTGATTTTTTCTATGGTCTTGTTAATCTCTATTGTATTTAATTCCTCTCTGATCTTTATTATTTCCTTCCTTCTGCTGCTTTTTGGGGCTTTTTGTTCTTCTTTTTCTAATTCATTCAGGTGGTGGGTTAAATTGTTTATTTGGGATTGTTCTTCTTTTTTGAGGAAGGCCTGTATCGCTATAAACTTCCCTCTTAGCACTGCCTTTGCTGTGTCCCATAGGTTTTGAGTGGTTGTGCTTTCATTATCATTTGTCTCAAGGTATTTTTTAATTTCAGCTTTGATTTCCTCATTGATCCATTGTTTTTTCAATAACATATTGTTTAATCTCCATGCTTTCCTTTTTTTTTACCTTGGTTTCTCTGTTGTTGATTTCCAGTTTCATGGCATTGTGGTCAGTAAAGATGCTTGAGATAATTTCTATCTTCTTAAAATTATTGAGGTTTCTTTTGTACCCAAGTACATGATCGATCCTGGAAAATGTTCCATGTGCACTTGAAAAGAATGTATATCCTATTTTTGGGGGGTGTAATGCTCTGAAAATATACACCAAATCTAGTTTTTCTATTGTAGTATTTAATTTCTCTGTTGCCTTGTTTATTTTCTGTCTGGAAGATCTGTCTAGTGATGTTAATGCAGTGTTAAAATCTCCAACTATGATTGTATTCCCATCAATATCCCCCTTTATCTCTGTTAGTAATTCTTGTATGTACTTAGGTGCTCCTATATTGGGTGCATATATATTAACGAGTGTAATATCCTCATCTTGTATCACTCCTTTAATCATTATAAAATGTCCTTTATCTTTCTTTATGGCCTTTGTTTTAAAGTCTATTTTGTCTGAAATCAGTACTGCAACACCTGCTTTTTTGGCTTTTCCATTTGCATGGAATATCCTTTTCCATCCTTTCACTCTCAATCTATATGTGTCCTTCTCCCTAAAGTGGGTCTCTTGTATGCAGCATATTGAAGGTTCTTGCTTTATTATCCAGTCTGCCATTCTGTGTCTTTTGACTGGAGCATTTAGTCCATTAGCATTTACAGTAATTAATGATAGATGTGTGTTTATTGCCATTTTGAACTTATCTTTGCAGTTGATTTAATATTTCCTCTTTGTTCCTTTCTTCTTCCTTTTGTGGTTTGGTAATTTTCCTTTGTATTATCATGGATTATATTTAATTTTTGTGACTCCTTTGTAAATTTTTGGCTTGTGGTTACCCTTTTTTGTAAATCTATCAACCCATTACTATAACTGTTTTTATTAAACTGATAGTAACATGATCTCAAACCCATCCTACTGTTAAAAAAATTTTAAAAAGAAAGAAAAAAATATTCTATATTTCCCTGCCTCCCTCTCCCACTCTCAGTGATTTGTATGTCTTCTTTTATAATTTCATGTTTACTTTATTTGTAATTCATGAGTTATCACCTTTCCAGTTGTGTGTTTCTCATTTCTGTAGCATCCTGCTGCTTTTTTATTTATAGTATACCTTTCAATATTTCTTTTAGCATGGGTTTAGTGTTGCTAAACTCCTGCAGCTTTTTTTTGTCTGTGAAACTCTTTATTTCTCCTTCTATCCTCAAGGATAGCCTTGCTGGATAAAGGATCCTAGGCTGCATCTTTTTTTCATTCAGGGCTTTGAATATATCTTGCCACTCCCTTCTGGCCTGTAGTGTTTGTGTAGAGAAATCAGCTGATAGCCTTATGGGGGTTCCCTTGTAACTCACTCTTTGCTTCTCTCTTGCTGCCTTTAGGATCATTTCTTTATCCTTGACTCTGGCCATCTTGATTATGATATGTCTTGATGTTGGTCTATTTGGGTTCTTCCTGTTTGGGACCCTCTGAGCTTCCTGTACTTGGATATCTGATTCCTTCTTTAAGTTTGGGAAGTTTTCAGTCATGATTTCTTCAAAAACCTTTTCAATCCCCTTTGATCTTCCTTCTCCTTCTGGGACCCCTATTATGCGAAGATTGGGACACTTTATATTATCCCGTAGGTCCCTTATGCTATTTTCATTATTTTTTATTTGCTTCTCTTGTAGTTCTTCTGAATGGGTGCTTTCTATTGCCCTGTCTTCTAGATCACTAATTCGTTCCTCTGCATTATCTAGTCGGCTTTGCACAGCTATTAGATCATTCCTCATCTCTGTCAATTACCCATTCTACTTGGCTCTTCTTTATAGCTTCAATTTCATTTTTGACATATTTTATATCTCTAAACACTGTTTCTTTTAATTCCTTCAGCAATTCGATCACTCCTTTTTTGAAATCTTGATCTAGTAGGCTATCAATGTCTATTTCGTTGATCTTTCTTTCAGGGGATTTCTCTTGTTCTTTTAATTGGGAAAGGTTTCTCTGCTTCTTCATCTTGCTCATACCTCTTTGGCACTGTGGTTTATGGAGTATCAGTTGTTTATTTTGGTCCTTAAGGATTTTATCTATCTGATGCCTATTTAGGAATAGAACTTAGGAAAAAAAGAAAAAAAAAGTAAGAGAGAGAGAGAATTTTAAAAGAAGGGAGAAAGAGGGTTTGAAAACAGTGTATAATGAATAATAGAAGAGTGAGTTGAAGCAGAGTATTAATCAGGTTGAGACGTCCTTTTGAAACCTTTACAAAAAAACGGGGGGAGATGAATAGATGTATTTGAAACCTGTGTCTAATCAATAGCAGGACATCAAAACCCAAGAGAAATAGAAATGAATTAAGAAGTAAAGATTAAGACAGTAATAGAAAATAGAACAGGTAAAAACAGATTTAAAAAAAAAGGGGGGGGGGAGGTTTGTCGGTGTTCTCCTGGAGTCTGTGTGCTTTTAATGTGAAGTCTTTCTGTCTTCATCCTGTTTTGGAAGCTCAGCTTGCTGTTTTCAGAGGCCCTCCGTTGGCGCCCTCTTCTGTGCTGCTCCCAGCACCTGTCGGCAAGCAGATCGCGCCTCCTCCTAACACGGTCAGGTGCAGCTCTCTGCTGTGGGCGGGCGGGTCGCTGCCCCTCCGGATGCCGCAGTCAGATGTTGCAGACTGGCCAGGTGGGAGGGCGGGTCGTGCCCCCTCCCAGCACCTCGGTCAGGGCCTGTGTTCCTGCCCGAAAGGCGGGTGGGGGGGGGGGGCCGCTCTCCCTCTACCTGCACCGCCGGTAGCTCCGCTGCTCTGTGCGGCTGCGCGCTCCGCCCTGGTCGGCGCTCCGCGGGTGGGCTCGGGGAAGACCGAGGGACAGCCCTGTCCCTGCTCCGAGCCAAAACCCAGCTTCTTGTTTGTCTTTGTGGGGCAAGTTCTCTGAGGGACCAGGATGGAAGGATCCTATCTGTCCCAGGCTGCAGGCCAGTCTCAGTCTGGCCTTTGAGGCCGCTAAGCCCTTCGGTGCGGATGCAGGTTTCGCCCCCGCCCCCGCCTGAGTGCTCAGCGCGGAGGATACGGCGGCTGTGCCTGAGCCCCGCCTCTCTTCCCCCGAAAACTTTCCGCGGGTTTTCAGAGATGGGGGTGTGCGCCCTTCCCCCGAGAGCACATCAACCGTGCTGTTTTATGGAGGGCCCAGGTTGTTCTGCCCTGTGCACCCACAGCCACGGCGCGCAGCCCCTTGCAGTCCCCCGGCGCTGCCTCCGTGCAGCCGCCCCCGTCCTCCGCCCGGCTTGTGCAGCCTGGCCCTGCCCGCGGCTGCCGGCCCGCGTCTCAGGCTGGGTGTCGGGGGGACGCTCTGTGGCCGTTTAACTCAGTTCTGTTAGTCAAGGGCTGCTCTGTACAGATCCGAGCCTCGGAGGCTCCCCCTGTCCCGCTGGCCTCTCGGTTGGAGAGGGGAGACCCAGCGAGCGAGCGCCAGTCCTCCTTTGCCGCTCCCTCCCCGCGGGACCCGTCCCGCGCTGCTTTGCCTTTTGTTCTTTCTTTTTCCCTTTTCTCCTACCAGATTTTTGGCGTCTTTATCTTTTGAAGAGGGCGATGTTCTGTCGGAGTTCCACAGGTGCTCTGGTTGGCTGAGTGGGTCTGTAGATGTGGGTCTTGGTGTATCTGTGGGAGAGGGTGACCTGCGAGCGTCCTTCTACTCTGCCATCTTCCGGAAATCCCCTACTATTTTTTCTTAATAGCGTCTGTAACTAGTTATGTATTTATTACTTGTTCATCATCTAATGTCAATCCCCCAAAGGCTAGGATCATGTCTTCTGTGTTCATCCTTGTATCTTTAATGCCTGACACACCACCTAGCAGTTAGCAAGTGCTCATACAAATGTTAGGGTTAAATGAATGAATAAAGATCTCTGGGTAAAATGTCCACTAGGTTGTAGCTAGGATTTCTCCCACAAAGAGAAACACCTGAGAAGTTGCAAGTCATCCTGTTAAAAAAGAAAGCTTTTTTAATATAAACTCTTGCCAACCTCAGCTTGGTGGGGAGAAAGTTCAGATCTTTCCCCAATGCTTCTATGAAATTTGGCCAAGGGAATATGCTTTAAATAAAACATCATATTCTAAGATGGGAGAAACCAGATAGAACTTTCTTGTATCTGCTACCCCCAGATTTTCCAAAGGAAAACAAAATATGGTCAACAGGCAGTGGAGTGGTTCTCTAAAATTCTATAGTCCTGACAGAACACTGACTTACTATTATCACTTCATCTCTGGTACAAGTAACAAATGTAGGGAAAGCCTTATATAAAATTGCTGAATAAACAACAGATGTCTTTAACATATGTTTGAGGTCTTTCTTTCTCATGATTGCATCTTAGGTACAACAACTATGACCGGGCTGTCATCAATACCGTACCTTATGATGTTGTTCATCGCTGGTATACAGCACACCGGACTCTCACAATAGAGTTGAGGAGACCTGAGAATGAGCTTTGGGTCAAACTAAAACCTGGCAGGGTGGGTGCCAAAATCTAAAGATGTTAAGTATGCTTGTTATACTGAAGCAGTAAAGAATGGGTACTTATTTAATATGTGAGTCAAAATGTTGGAAAGGTAAAAGAGGAAAGAGTCCTGGATGTTGGCCCTGCTCCTACCACTCCACTCACTGGGTGGAGCCTGTTCTTTTTCCTTCCAGCATGTTAATACACCAATGACTCAGTGATTCTGTATTGTCAGGGGGTTGAACTAGATAGTCCCTAAGGGTACTTCTGGCTTTATGATTCCTTTTTTCTTTTATCTCCTGAAATTTCCTCTGAATGAATAATATCTCAAGCTTGGCATAAAACACAATAAAATAGTTTAACCCTTTGAGAACATATATAATAATAATTAAAGAGAAAAGAAAAAGAAATCAATGGTCTGGTTTGCTTTGAAAAGAGAATAATTACTCAAGAAACATAAGCTCCTCAGGTACAGGACCTATTACCTACTGTTGCCTTTGTAACTTCCAAGGCTATGCACGTCCTAGTTTCTAAATGTTTGTTTAATCTCAAAAGAAAAATACTTCATTGAATGTAATCAGGAACAACCTATAATTTTCCTTTTAAATTACCTCTTCTGATTTAGGGTTCCTTTGTCCTGCCCTTATTCTAAGTGTTTTTCCTCTCTTTTTTCCCATTCACAGGTCCTATTTGTAGACAACTGGCGTGTCCTACATGGCAGGGAATCCTTCACTGGCTACCGCCAACTCTGCGGCTGCTATTTAACAAGGGATGATGTATTAAACACTGCTCGTCTCTTGGGGCTTCAGGCTTAAAATTGACAGCATTGGGATTATGAACATATCTGACATCCCAGCTACCAGAATTTCATATCAGCAGAATCATATTGTGTCAAAATGTACTTCAAGTTGTCTCTTTACCTCATCACACGAAACAAAACCTCCCCCTTCTCTAGTAGGGGAAACCTTAGAGAGGCCTCTGAGATAGCTGATGTTAGGCCATGTAGTGTGGTGGCTTTCTTCCCCAAGTTATAACATGGACTCATTTGTTTTTTAGACCTATTATTGTAATTTTGGCCAATCTGCTTAAGAAATATAATCACCGCATTGATAGGGAAACAATAATCATCACCAGGTAAAAATTTGTTTCAACTAGATCAGTTAGAAAGAAATGCATTCTAGGAATAACAAGTCTTAGTGGAACAGAGATTTGTAACATTTTTGGTCTTATAACACCTTAATACCCTTAAAAGTTACTAAGGACCCCAAAGAATGCTTGGATGTGGATTATCATATCTTAATTCTATTAGATATTAAGACTGAAAACTGTTTAAAATTCAAGAACACAAAAGCATACATCCCTCAGCTATCAGAAACATGACAACATCACATGTCATGTAGCCTCTGGAAAATTATTCTGTACATTCATGAGATAATGAAAGTGAAAAAGGTACTATACCTTAATGTTGTTATTAAAAATTGTTTTTAATCCACAGACCCACTAAGAGGGTCTCAGGGACTGCTTTGGGTGTATTCAGATCCCACTTTGAGAGCCAATTGACTGGAGGATACCTTGCGACAGTCCTTTACATAGACCTGTGGATGAAAGAGTTTAACCGAAGCCCTAGATTTTTTTCTGTGATCTCCTAGAACTAGAAGTATTGTAGGAATTGCTTGATAGCACAAGATCAGTGATAAGGTGGGAACTGAATACAAATATAGTGTTTTATCTTGTGAGAAGGGTTATCTCTATCCAAGTCATCTCTCAAGGAGTTAAACTAAGAAATCAAAAGCAAGTTGCAATCTGTTTTCCTCCATGTCTGCTGACTTTTTTTTTTTTTTTGCTTTTTCTTCTCCTATCTTAAAATATTATACATGTTAATTGCTGAAATTTGATTCAGTTAAATATAATACCTTGTTTCTTTTATTTTCAATGGCTTTCCTTTACATGTGGAGAGAGAGGGGGAAAGAGACAGAGAGATAGGCATGAGGTTTATTTCCCCTTGGCTTTCATTGAAGGTGAAGCTGTACAGTAACCACATGGACTGCTATAGAATGATGAAAGACAATCCAGGATGTGCACAAGAGGGAAAAAGGCATTATAAGTGAGGATGAGAGTCACAAATCAAAGAAAAGTCAGTATTTTGGCAGAGAATAGAGCCTAATCTGATGTCTCCAGGAAGTTCCTAGTTGATATTTAATAGTTTGTGCATTATTTTATTGACCCATCCAGTGCTTCAAAATATGTTCTCAAAATATTTCTGCATTTTAGTTGTGCTATATAGGAATTTTCAGGGGTCTTCCATGAAGTGTGTTTTCCTCTTGGGTTGAAAGATTAATGATTAAGTTCATGTCTTAAAGAGGATACCCTTTAGCAATCAGAATAGGAATAACAACATTTTGACATACAACCTTTTCTCTCTACTATTATGTACTCCTAAAATGTGTAACCATTAGACTTCACCAGGATATCTACCTTTTTTGAACTTTTGCCTAAATTACCTTGAAAATTACAGTATAACTGAAGTCATCATTGATTTATGACAACCAAGGAACATATTCATGACCCTGGAGAGATAAGGGCACAGATCAATCTTCTCCCTTACTGAAGGGCTCCCTTTACTTTCTGTCTTCCTTGGGACGCGATTCATTCATTATTTCATCCTCAGGTTCCTAAATTTTCCATCAGTACTTTTGTACAATGTACTCCCCAGAGGAAGAAAGAGAGAAAGGAATTATTTGAGTGTTGATCATGGTCATTGAGAACTTTCTATATGAGAAATTTCTTTTTTATATCTCTTTCTAGTCTTCTTGAAAATGTAATCATGGGTCTATATCTGCCAGGTTTACTGTAAAATCACTTTTGCCTTTCACTATAGTGGAATGTTATGAGTAGGATTAAGAGCACAGCACCTAACATAGTGTTTTATAACATAGTCATTTCATAATACAGATTTGTTGGAATAAGAATAAATTAATGAATTCTTTTCAAACAAACTCACCAGAAAATACCACATTCTCTGTATGTCTTTTTGTGTTTGGCAGTTAACTGGCACTGAATTTTGTTCACCTTCGTCTACAGTGGCCAAGCATCCAAGTCTGCCTAGACTGAGAGGTTTCCTGGGCTTCAGAAGTTACAGTTTTAAAACTGAGAAAGTTCCACACAAATCCAGACTGTTGGTTCTATCTTCTTGCTGCTAGATAGAGTTTGCTCTTCTGTTTGCTATTCTTCAGTTTAAAATGAAGACCCTGGAGTAGGCAGCATCTAAAGGCTCTGCCACTCTATAATTTTGTTTGGCCTCTAACAGCTTAAGTTTTTTCAAATTGGTATAGTAAGGAAAATACCTACCTCACAGGGGTTTTTTTTGATAAATTTGTAATTATTAAATAAGATGTTTATGGCACATAATGATGACCAGTAATAATAGCTAACTCTTATATAGTGCTTGCTATGTGCCAGACATTGTTCTAAGTGCTTTTTTTAACTTTTTTTTTATTGAAGTATAGTCAGTTTACAATGTTGTGTCAATTTCTGGTGTACAGCATAATGATTCAGTCATGCATGAATATACATATATTCATTTTCATGTTCTTTCTCACCATAAGTTACTACAAGATATCGAATATAGTTCCCTGTGCTATACCGTATAAACTTGTTTATCTATTTTGTGTATACCTGTCAGTATCTGCAAATCTCGAACTCCCAATTTATCCCTTCACACCCCTTCCCCCCTGGTAACCATAAGTTTATTTTCTATGTCTGTGAGTTCTAACTGCTTTCAATCCCCACTACAACCCTATTTCCGTTGTACAAACAAACAAACAGAGGCAACAGGAGATAAAGTGGCTTACCCAAGGTCACACAGCTAAATAAGTGTCAGAGTTTGGATTAGAACCTTGACAATCTGGCCACAGGGACAGTGCATTTAACTAATTTGCCATATTGCTCAAAAAATGTTAAAATTTAATAAATATCAGAAGATCAAGATGATGGAGTAGGAGGATGCTGAGATCACCTCCTCCCACAAATACATCAAAAATATATCTACATTTGGAGCAACTTGCTGGAAACAAATTGAAAATTGGCAGAAACACTCTTCTTCAACCAAGCCTGTAAAGAAATATCTATGAAGAATTAGGTAGGAAGGAAAGAGAAGTGATCAGGTCAGGACTCATACCCCTAGCAGAGGACATAGAAAGGAGAGGAAATTATGGCTTGGGGATCCTCCCTGGGTAGTGAAGGGTTCAAGACACATATTAGGCACCACAGCCCTGGGGTCCAGCACTGGGAAGATGAGCCCCCTTAGTGGTTTGGGAACCAGTGAGATTTATTTGGAGGGCTGTAAGAGACTCTCCCCATGAAGAGTGTATGCACACTCTTTCTCACTCCCAGGAACAGCATGGAGGAAGTTGAAAAATACCCTGGGCCCTAACCATTTTCCTGTGACTGCTCCAGAGTACACCCAGCCTGCATTGGTTGCCTCTTGCTTTAGTGCTGGTATCCACTAGGATGAAGGCTGCCATTGTCAAGGAGAGTGTGCACACTTAGAGAAAATGGAGCTGGTTTGAACCCCACCCTGGCCCTAAAAGGGGTGAAGTCAATCATTACCAGTGTGTTTGCATAGAGATTGAAAACTGTATGGAACTCTGACCAGTATCCTGGGATCATCCCAGCACAACACACTGAACCCACACGAGGTGTCTGTTCCAGCCCCTCCTGCTCTGGCACTGCTCTCCACTAGGGCAGAGGTGCCATTGCCAAGGAGAATGCACATACTTTATAGGAACAGAGATGGATCAGACTCAACCCTCAAAGCTTCTGCTCCAGCACCTTGGGACCTGCCCCCAACCCCAATAAGGTGATGGCTGCCATTGCCCACAGGAGAAGCTCCAGCTCACATCTGTCTCTGGCTTCAGCCCCTCCATCCCCAGCCCTATCTCCCTCCAATGTAGTAGCTGCCAGCATTCCCTGGGGGAAATTATGACCCATGAGCACTTCAGATCCAGCTCTATCACTAAAGCTAATGGACACATGCAGACTAATGGGGACACTCCCACACAAGGACATCCCTTCAAATCAAGATAGTAACTGTTTCACCCAACTTCATAGACAAAGTTAAACAAAAAGAGAAGACAGAGGAATATGTTTCAAATCAAAGAACAAGGAAAAAAACTGAAAAAACTCAAATGAAGCACAGATAAACAATTTACCAGATAAAGAATTCCAAGCAATAATAATAAGAATGATAAGTGAACTTGGGAAAAGAATAGATGAACACAGTGAGAATTTTAACAAGGAACTAGAAAATTTAAAAAAGAACCAGTGAGAGCTGAAGCATACAATAACTGAAGTGAAAAAATACTCTGGAAGGAACTAGCAGCAGACAAGGTGATACAAAACACACACACACATAAGCAATCTAGAAGATAGAATAACAGAAATCATGTGATCAGAACAGAAAAACAATTTTTTTTAAGTGAAGAACATTTAACATCAGGCATACAAACATTTGCATTATAGGAGTCGCCAAAGGAGAAGAGAGACAGAAAGGGATAGAAATGGTATTTGGTGAAATTACAGCTGAAAATTTCCCGAAGCAGAAGAAGGAAACAGATTTCCAGGTATAGGAAGCACAGAGAGTCCCAAACAAGAACTCAAAGATACCCACACCAAGACATATCATAATTAAAATGGCAAAAGTTAAAGATAAAAGGAGAATTCTAAAGGCAGCAAAAGAAAAACAAAGTATCACATACTAGGAACATCCATAAGGCTATCATCTGATTTTTCTGCAGAAATTATGTGGGCCAGAAAGGAGTGACATGATATATTTAAAGTGCTGAAAGGGAAAAACCTACAACCTACGATACTCAGTCCAGCAAGGTCATCATTCAGTATTGATGAAGAGATAAAGAACACAGACAAGCAAAAACTAAAAGAGTTCATTTACACTAAACCTACCCTAAACAAAGTGTTAAAGGGTCTTATGTAAGTGGGAAAAGAAAAGACTACAACAAGAAGCAAGAATTTTTATGAAAAGAAAAATCCCACTAGCAAAGGTAAACATGTAGTAATGGCTGTGGAATAACCACTTAAACTAGTACAAAGATTAAAAGACAAAAATTTAAAAATCAACTATAACTACAATAAACACTTAAGGTATAGACATGAAGATGTAAAATATGACATCAAAAACAAAATGAAGGGTAGAGGAGTAAATAATGTAAATCTTTTAGAATGTGTTTGAACTTAAATATCAGTTTAAAACAAGTAAATACAGTTATAGGTCAACACACAGGATCCCCAAGGTAACCACAGATCACCTACAATAGATACAAAAAAGAGAGAGAGAGAAAAGAAATGAACAAAAGCACATGACTAAAGAAAATCATCAAACCACAAAGGAAGAGACTAAAAGAAGGAAAGAACAAGGGAAAACAAAACATCTGGAAAACAAGTAACAAAATAGCAATAAATAGACATGTATCAATAGTCACTTTAAATGTCAATGGACTAAATGCCTCAGTCAAAAGACACAGGGTGGCTGACTGAATTTTAAAAACTAAGACCCATTTATATGTTGCCTATGTTTCAATCTGTTGTCACACACAGACTGAAAGTGAGGGGATGGTAAAAGATATTCCATGAAAATTGAAATGAAAAGAAAGCCAGGGAATTATACTCATATCAGACATAGTAGGCTAAAACAAAGTCTAAGTCTTTAACAAAACAAAAAATGAGCATTATTTAATGATAAAAGGGTCAATAAAAGAATAGTATATAACATTCATTAATATATATGCATCTAATATAGGAGCATCTAAATATATAGAACAAATATTAATGTAAAGAAAGGGAGAAATTGGCAATAATACAATAAGAGTAAGGGACTTTAACAACCCACTTACATCAAAAGACACATTATTTAGACAGAAAATCAATATGTAAACAGTGGCTTTAAATGATATATTAGACCAGTTGGACTTAATAGATATCTACATGACATTCCATCCAAAAACATCAAAATACACACTTTTCAAGTGCACATGGAACATTTTTAAGGATAGATCACAATCTAGGCCACAAAACAATTCTCAACAAATTTAAAAGGATAGGAATTATATCAAGCATTGTTTCTGGCCACAGCAGTATGAAACTAGAAATACTACAAGGAAAAAAAATGGGAAAAACACAAAGACATGGAGACAAACAACTTGCTACTGAAAAAGTAAAACACAGTGAGTCAGCAAGAAAATCAAAAAATAGCTTGAGACACATGAAAATAAAACATAACTTTTTAACCCTAACCTTTTATTGTCACTTCTTTTAAAATTATCTCTTTATTTTACCTTTTTTATCTGTTCTATTTTCTGTTACCTTTTTAATTTCTACTTTCTAAACAATTGTATACCCTTCTAGTTTTAATAACTTTTAAATTTTTCTTTTAAAGTAGTTATACTATAATTATTTTTTTTAATTCACAAATTTTATTTTCACTTCTTTTGGTTTTGATCTCCTGTTATTGATTATACATAGGTTTCAAATATTATTTTTTGATCTCTTTCCCTTTTTTTAAATGGTTGTTAAAAAGACATCTCAACTCAATTGCTAGTCTGATTCAAATTGCTCTTCTATAATTGATTATACACTTTTTAAAACCTTTTTTCTCCCTTCTTTTAAAATTCTCTCTCTCTCTCACTCCTCTCTCTCTCTCTCTCTCTCCCTTTCTTCTTCTTCTTCTTCTTCTTCTTCTTCTTCTTCTTCTTCTTCTTCTTCTTCTTCTTCTTCTTCTTCTTCTTCTTCTTCTTCTTCTTCTTCTTCTTCTTCTTCTTCTTCTTCTTCTTCTTCTTCTTCTTCTTCTTCTTCTTCTTCTTCTAGTGTTATTCCTATATAGGCATTAGATAGATAAATAAATAAACTCTGTAAGAACCGAAATAGATAACTGATACTCCATAAACCACAGTGCCAGAGAGGTATGAGCAAGATGAAGAAGCATAGAAACCACTCCCAATTAAAAGAACAAGAGAAATCCCCTGAAACAATGATCAATGAAATAGGCATCAATAGCCTACTAGATCAAGATTTCAAAAAAGAAGTGATCACAGTACTGAAGGAACTAAAAGAGATACTGTTTAGAGATATAAAATATGTCAAAAATGAAATTGAAGCTATAAAGAAGAGCCAAGTAGAATTGGTAAACTCATTGGCTGAGATGAAAACTGATCTAAAGGCTGTGCAAAGCAGACTAGATAATGCAGAGGAACGAATAAGTGACCTAGAAGACAGGACAACAGAAAGCACCCAATCAGAACAGCTGTGAGAAAAACAAATGAAAACCACATAAGGGACCTATGGGATAATATAAAGTGTGCCAATCTACACATAATAGGGGTTCCAGAAGGGGAAGAAAGATCAAAGGGGATTGAAAAGGTATGGGAAGACATCATGACTGAAAACTTCCCAAACTTAAAGAAGGAATCAGATATCCAAGTACAGGAAGCTCAGAGGGTCCCAAACCGGAAGAACCCAAATAGACCCACACCAAGACATATCATAATCAAGATGGCCAGAGTCAAGGATAAAGAAATGATCCTAAAGGCAGCAAGAGAGAAGCAAAGAGTGAGTTACAAGGGAACCCCCATAAGGCTATCAGCTGAGGTCTCTACACAAACACTACAGGCCAGAAGGGAGTGGCAAGATATATTCAAAGTCCTGAATGAAAAAAAGATGCAGCCTAGGATACTCTATCCAGCAAGGCTATCCTTTAGGATACAAGGAGAGATAAAGAACTTCACAGACAAGCAAAAACTAGAAGAGTTTAGCAACACTAAACCCATGCTAAAAGAAATATTGAAAGGTATACTATAAATAAAAAAGCAGCAGGATGCTACAGAAATGAGAAACACACAACTGGAAAGGTGATAACTCATGAATTATAAATAAAATAAACATGAAATTGTAAAAGAAGACATCTAAATAACTAAGAGTGGGAGAGGGAAAGAAGAAATTATAGTTTTTTTTTTCTTTTTAAAATTTTTTGTTCTCGGTAGGATGGCTTTGAGGTTATGTTACTATCAGTTTAATAAAAACAGTTATAGTAATGGGTTAATAGACTTTCAAAAAAGGGTAACCACAAGCCAAAAACGTACAAGTGAGTCACAAGAACTAAATAAAATCCATGATAATACAAAGGAAAATTACCAAACCACAAAAGGAAGAAGAAAGGAACAAAGAGGAAATATTAAATCAACTGCAAAGATAAGTTCAAAATGGCAATAAACACACATCTATCATTAATTACTGTAAATGTTAATGGACTAAATGCTCCAGTAAAAAGACATAGAGTGGCAGACTGGATAAAAAGCAAGAACCTTCAATATGCTGCATACAAGAGACCCACTTTAGGGAGAAGGACACATATAAATTGAGAGTGAAAGGATGGAAAAGGATATTCCATGCAAATGGAAAAGCCAAAAAAGCAGGTGTAGCAGTACTGATTTCAGACAAAATAGACTTTAAAACAAAGGCCCTAAAGAAAGATAAAGAAGGACATTTTATAATTATTAAAAGAGTGATACAAGATGAGGATATTACACTCATTAATATATATGCACCCAATATAGGAGCACCTAAGCACATAAAACAATTACTAACAGAGATAAAGGGGGATACTGATGGGAATACAATAACAGTTGGAGATTTTAAGACTGCATTAACATCACTAGATAGATCTTCCAGACAGAAAATAAATAAGGCAACAGAGAAATTAAATGATACAATAGAAAAATTAGATTTGGTGGATATTTTCAGAGCATTACACCCCCCAAAGTAGGATATACATTCTTTTCAAGTGCACATGGAACATTTTTTAGGATTGATCATGTACTTGGGCACAAAAGAAGCCTCAGAAATTTTAAGAAGATAGAAATTATCTCAAGCATCTTTACTAACCACAATGCCAAGAAATTAGAAATCAACAACAGAGAAACAAAGGAGAAAAAAAAGGAAAGCATGGAAATTAAACAACATGCTATTAAAAAAAACCAATGGGTCAATGAAGAAATCAAAGCTGAAATTAAAAATACCTTAAGACAAATTACAATGAAAGCACAACCGCTCAAAATCTATGGGACACAGCAAAGGCAGTGCTAAGAGGGAAGTTTATAGCAATACAGGCCTTTCTCAAAAAAGAAAAACAATCTCAAATAAACAATTTAACCCACCAGCTGAAAGAACTAGAAAGAAGAACAAAAAACCCCAAAAGGCAGCAGAAGGAAGGAAATTATAAAGATTAGGGAGGAAATAAATTAAATAGAGATTTTAAAAAAATAATAGAAAAAAATCAATCAAACCAAAACCTGGTTTTCTGAAACAGTAAGTAAATTGAAAACCTCTAGCCAAACTCCCAAAGAAGAAAAAAGAGAGAGCACAAATTAGCAAAATAAGAAAGGAAAATGGAGAAATTACAACAAATAAGATAGAAATACAGAATAGCATATGAGAATATTATGAAAAACTATATGGAGCCAAACTGGATAACCTAGAGGCGATGGGCAAGTTTCTGGAAACATACAGTCCACCAAGACTGAATCAAGAAGAAACTGACCACTTGAACAAAAACTGATCACTAGAAATGAAATCAAAATAGCAATAAAAAACCTTTCTACAAATAAAAGTCCAGGATCGAACGGCTTCACCAGGGAATTCTACCAAACATACAAAGAAGAACTCATACCAGTCCTTCTCAAACTCTTCCAGAAGATTGAAAAGGAGGGAATACTCCCAAACTCATTCTGTGAAGCCACCATCACTCTGATACCAAAACCAAGCAAAGACACTACCAAAAAAGAGAATTATAGGCCAATATCACTGATGAACATAGATGCAAAAATCCTCACCAAAATATTAGCAAATAGAATCCAACAACACATAAAAAAGATTATACATCATGACCAAGTGGGGTTCATCCCAGGGACACAAGGCTGGTTCAACATACGCAAGTCAATCAATGTAATACATCACATCAACAAGAGAAAGGACAAAAACCACATGATCACCTCAATAGATGCAAAAAAAGCATTTGATAAAAAACCCATTTATGATAAAAACTCTCGCCAAAGTGGGTATAGAGGGAACATATCTCAACATAATAAAAGCTATATATAACAAACCTACAGCCAGGATAGTACTCAATGGTGAAAAACTCAAAAGCTTCCCACTAAAATCTGGGACAAGACAAGGCTGCTTACTATCACCACTCCTATTCAACATAGTCTTGGAAGTCCTAGCCACAGCAATCAGGCAAGAGAGAGAAATAAAAAGGATCCAAATTGGAAAAGAAGAGGTAAAAGTGTCACTATATGCCGACGACATGTTGCTACATATAGAAAACCTAAAAGGTCCACACAAAAACTACTAGAAATAATCGAAGAATTCAGCAAGGTATCAGGTTACAAGATTAACATTCAAAAATCAGTTGCATTTCTTTACACTAACAATGAATCAACAGAAAAAGAAAGTAAAGAAACAATCCCCTTTAAAATAGCACCCAAAGTAATAAAATATCTGGGAATAAATCTAACCAAGGAGGTGAAAGAATTATACACAGAAAACTATAAACCATTGATGAAGGAGATTAAAGAAGACTGAAAAAATGGAAAGATATCCCATGCTCCTGGATTGGAAGGATAAATATTCTTAAAATGGTCACACTGCCCAAGGCAATCTACAGATTTAATGCAATCCGTATCAAATGACCCAGGACATATTTTACAGAACTAGAACAAATCATAGTAAAATTTATATGGAACCACAAAAGACCTAGAATTGCCAAAGCATTACTGAAGAGAAAGAAAGAGGCTGGAGGAATAACTCTCCCAGACTTCACACAATACTATAGAGCGACAGTCATCAAGACAGCATGGTATTGGTACCAAAACAGACATATAGACCAACGGAACAGAATACAGAGCCCAGAAATGAACCCACAAACTTTTGGTCAACTCATCTTCGACAAAGGAGGCAAGAATATACATTGGAATAAAGACAGTCTCTTCAGCAAATGGTGTTGGGAAAACTGGACAGCAGTATGTAAAACAATGAAGCTAGAACACTCCCTTACACCATATACAAAAATCCACTCAAAATGGATTAAAGACTTAAACATAAGACAAGATACAATAAACCTCCTAGAGGAAAACATAGGCAAAACATTATCTGACATACATCTCAAAAATGTTCTCCTAGAACAGTCTACTCAAGCAGTAGAAATAAAAGCAAGAACAAACAAATGGGACCTAATGAAACTTACAAGCTTCCGCACAGCAAAGGGAACCATAAGTAAAACAAAACGACAACCTACAGAATGGGAGAAAATTTTGCAAATGAAACTGACAAAGGCTTGATCTCCAGAATATATAAGCAGCTCATAAAACTTAATAAGAAAAAAGCAAACAACCCAATCCAAAAATGGGCAGAAGACCTAAACAAGAAATTCTCCAAGGAAGACATACAAATGATCAATAGGCACATGAAAAAATGCTCAATATCACTAATTATCAGAGAAATGCAAATCAAAACTACCATGAGGTATCACCTCACACCAGTCAGAATGGCCATCATTCAAAAGTCCACAAATGAAAAATGCTGGAGAGCTGTGGAGAAAAGGGAACCCTCCTACACTGCTGGTGGGAATGCAGTTTGGTGCAGCCACTGTGGAACACAGTATGGAGATTCCTCAAAAGACTAGGAATAGACTTACCGTATGACCCAGGAATCCCACTCCTGGGCTTGTATCCAGAAGGAACCCTACTTCAAAAAGACACCTGCACCCCTGTGTTCACAGAAGCACTATGTACAACAGCCAAGACATGTAAGCAGCCTAAATGTCCATAAACGGATGACTGGGTAAAGAAGAAGTGGTATATTTATACAATGGAATACTATTCAGCCATAAAAAAGACAACATAACACCATTTGCAGCAACATGGATGCTCCTGGAGAAGGTCATTCTAAGTGAAGATGGCCAGAAAGAGAAAGAAAAATACCACATGAGATCACTTATGTGCGGAATCTAAAAAAAAATGAATAAATAAATACAAAGCAGAAACAGACTCATAGACATAGAATACAAACTTGTGGTTGCCAAGGGGCAGTGAATGGGAAAATACAGACTGGGATTTCAAAATTTGTAGATACTGACAGGCATATGCAGAATAGACAAACAAGTTTATGCTGTGTAGCGCAGGGAAATATATACAAGATCTTGTGGTCGCTCACAGCGAAAACAATGTGACAAGGAAAATATGTATGTTCATGTATAACTGAAAAATTGTGCTCTACCCTGGGATTTGACACAACATTGTAAAATGCCTATTACTCAATAAAAGAAATGTTTGAAAAAAAAAAGAATAAACAGGGACTTTAACCACAGTTGTGATGCTTTAGAGCTAAATCTTGGTGGTGAGTAGATTGTTATTTGTTATATTGTCATCTATACTATTTGTATGTCTGAAATATTTTTAAAGAGAAAGCATTCAGAACTAAACACACACTTCTTGCAATTCTTGTGAGCTGATCTTGAAAAGAAATTGTGCTTAACAGTTTCAGACATGAGGGGGAATACTATAAATAAAGATGTACAAAGAACTGGAGTCTTATAGAAGGGAAGGTGAAAATTATTTTTGGGGTAGTTTCCTTTTGGATTTTAATATGCACTTTTAGGATGTGGGGAAATAAGCATTCATACACTGATTTGTGTGTGTTTATGCTATGGGAGTACATTTGGTGGGCAATTTATCAATATCAATACAGGTTTAAATTGGAATAGCCATAGATACAGATTAAAATGTACTTATATCCTTTTAGCCAAATATTTCTAAAAGCTTTGAAAATGTTCTTCATAACAGGTTCCTGACTTTCACTCTTGTTCTTGCTCCAAACTGAATGTCCACAATGAACCCAGAGTGACCTTTAAAAACTGCACACTCTCTAGTCACATCATTCTCTATGCATTATCTTATATAGAACTATTTGCAAGTCCCCCCACATGCTTGCCCCTACCTCTGTGCCTAGCAAACTTCTAGTCATCCTACAACAGTCGATTCTAGCCTCATCTTTGAGCCTCTGTGAAATCTTAAATATACACTTAAAAATATTTTTTCATCAGGTGGACTCATTGGTATAGATAGTCTAGTAGACTTATATGTTGTAATTTCTTTCTGTATTTCCCAAAAATTCCAGGGCTTACTCCCGTGCTTATTAACAAATTTTCACATGAATGACCTCATTTCTCTTTTCCTTTTTATAGATCTTTGTAAACAATTCAGTATGGTCATATAGCTTCTGGGACATTACTGTAAACTGAAAATTTATAACAATATTTATGTAAATCAGACCTTTTTAAATGGATATATCAATAATAATATTTTTCGATCAGTATTACCCAGTATTTTATGTCATTTCTATATTTAAAACATAATCATCTGTCTTTACACTTGGAATTCAGGTAAATAGCACATCCTGGTTCATTTTATTTTGTGGCAGATTTGATTTTGTAAATGGCATAAGGACTAGATTCCTTGGCTATCCAGATTTTATCTCTTTCTTGGTTTCTTTCCTTAGCTGCACTCTCTAAAGCTTCAGTCAGTTCAGGGCAAAACATGCTACTTGAGGCTGGATACATGTGAGTAAAATGATGGAAAGAGGAGCCAGAAGAACTGTCATTGTTTTGATTTTCCTCTTCATCCTGGTCGTGTAGCTTTTTTTGGCCCAACTTGAAATTTATACACCAGAAAACTTCTTTCATGTCCTGGACAAAGGTCACTTTGGAAGTAAAGATGCGTAATAGAAAGATAAGACCTCCAGAGATGCTGCACAGGAAATACAGGCATACTTTCTCAAGGATGCCTGTGAGGAAAACAATAAACAAGTGATCCATAAGGATCATGGGCATTGTTTAAAGGGAAAAATATTTATTGATCTCATCTCCTTCTGGGAATACTCTATAATGGGACCAATATGAGAAATACTAAATCAAACAAAAAATAAACGACAAACCACTTCTTTAGTCTTTTGGTGGTTTTTGTATTCCTGAATGCTATAGATTGAATTGTGTCTCCCCTCCCCTCAAATTCATATGTTGAAGCACTAATCTCAATGTGATGGTATTTGGAGATGAGTCCTTTGGGAGATAATTAGGTTTACATGAGGTCATGATAAAAGGGTCCACATGATGCGATTAGTGCCCTTAGAAGAAGAGACAACATAGGCGCTCTCTCTCATTCTCTCTCTGCTTTTTAAGGATACAGTAAGAAAGCACATGTCTACAATCCAGGAAAAGAGCTCTCACCAGAAACTGACCATATCAGCACTTTTATCTGAACTTCTAGTTTCCAGAACTGTGAAAAAATAAAATTCTATTCTTTAAGCCAACTAGTCTATGGTTTGTTTTTTTTTTTTTACAGCAGCCTGAGCAGACTAATATATTGAGTAAGATTGAACTGGGCTTTCATGTGTATTTGATGTTTGTAAATGTGGAAACCAAGATTGATTTAGTATTTTTTCCTAATGTATGAAGCAAAATACAGTAATTGTATATGCATTTTTTCATTCTTCAAAGTTGAAAATACAGACAAGGTGCTTACTTCACATCAGTTCCATATTAAATGCACACATCCAATGAAAAAAATTGCTAAAAAGTTAAAAACATTTTAGAAAAATGTACTGCCAAAATAAAAATAAGTCTGAACTAATAGAAAATATGATGGTTGTGGATTTTAAAATATCCCTTTCATGGATAAGAAGTATGCCCAGAGATCTTCTCGGTCCCAAACTACAGCCCACTATTTAAATACTACCTTCAAATATTACCAAAAGGGATAATATAAAAGGAAAGTTTTTATAAAGGAAAACACCAAGATTCATAGATAAAGATAGACTGAAAGAGTTACTCCCAAGGAACAGAATAAAGGCCTAATCAAGGAATACTTTCCACTACCAGTCATTATGACCAAGTAGAACTGTTTGAGGTCAGGCTGGGGGAACACAAAAGGATGTACTTCTGTTATATAATCTTGTACTTACTCTTTTCATAACACGTGTATTATAGTTGCATGTTTAATTACCTGTCTCTATTATTGAACTGCATGTTTTCTGAAAACAGGGACTGCTCCTTGGGCATGAGGCAGACTTTTCTTTACATATTTCATAAGGTTGTTGTGAAGAATAAAAAAACTAAATAATAGTTAATAACATAGTAAGTACTCAATAAGTAGTTACTGAATTGAATTGTATTGATTTAAGAAGATAATAATCCTTTTCCCTAGGAGGGTTATTCTAAGCTATATCAATACCTGTGCAGTTGGATAAGACTTAAGTACCAAGAGTTAAGTTCAGCCTTTGTTTTCAAATTTGAGTGATTTGATTGTATTTTAACATGTAAATTTGAGTTCATATAGTAATGGAATATTTTAAATTCTATAGAAAGATTTTTGATTATCCTTTAAGAATGGTTTGCTTTATCCTTTAATGGATAACAACAACACCTTTTGGTCAGTCAAATTGCTTAGCTTCCTTCTTATTTCTGTTGAATAAAAGATCTAATTTCCTTTGCAACTTTGCCATATTTTTGCTTCTAATATTTAAAAAATTACTACTATGTTTTATCTAATGAGTGCTTGCTCATTTAACAACAATGTAATCTGGTCATAAGGTTCATATTCTCATCTCTGACTATGAGTTAGTCATATTTCTAGGTCTTGATCTTGATCTCTTCCTAGAGCTGATTTTTAAAAAATCATTCTTTTAAGATTTGCCTCTCTAATATGCTCACTCTCTGATTCATTATTCACATGATAAATAAACTTATGCATGTATTAAACTAGCAAAAACGTAAAATTGTTTTTAATGATTTAGATGGAAATGTTTCTAAGGAACAGTTTGAGATTGTGGCTATATGTCATTTGTAACTTCAACCATCTATTGACATGATGCATTCTGCATTCTAGGAATTTAATCAAATAGCAAAAGATCTTTATGATTTCCATGTCATTTAAGATTACAGTGGTTGTGTAATAGGAATTTTAAAAATTAAGTGAAAACATGAAGACCTTTAAAATACACAATGAGCAGATAGTTTGGATTAACTAGAGACAGAAAATATAGCATTCTTCATAAAAGAGTTGGACAGAAGAAACAATATTTTGCATATTCTTATTTCCAAGAAACTGTCTAATATGATAACAAGTGAAAAACAAATGAACTTCTTCTACTGAAAGAGCTGTTCTAACTCTTCTGTTTAGCCACACTTGCATAGGTATTTTCAATTTCTTTGTCTTCAGGACACGTGTGGGTAAATTCTTCACGGGCATAAGCATTCTGGAGATAGCGCCAGACACCTGAGAATTCTCCTGGAATGTCAAAGTCACGGTATTTCTTTGCAGCAACCTAGGGTTTGGGGGGAAAAAAGAAGAAAAAGCAGTTGGTAGTAAGAGGCATCAGTAATATACCTAGTGTATAAAAACATATCTCAAGAGTCAAGATCATCAAGGACATGTTATCTGCACAAAAAGTACTAAAAAATAAATTTAAAGAATCTTGGATTTACTACTTTAATATTTTGTCTACAAATGTAGATGAAACTCTATGCTTTTAATCATATTTATATTTATGCTGTATTTAATTATGAATGTGTATAGAAGAAGGAAGCACAGGAAAAAGCACATATGTCTCCCCAGGACTAAAAGTTTGTTTAGGATCCTGACAGTGTCTTATTTTTTATGTATTCTCTGTGTCTGGCATAGCACCTGAGATAGAATAAGTTCTGTTCAGTACAAATTTGTTAAATTAATGTTTATATCATAATAATAATATTAATAGCCCACATTATTGTCACTTGTTATGATCCAGACACTGTTCTAAGTATTTCACATACCTTAATTTATTTAATTTTCTCAACTATTCCATGAAATGGGTAATATTACCCTTGTTCTATAGACAAGGCAGTAGAAAACACTTTAGGAAAAAAGAAACAGGCAGTTTTTATGTTTCCCAGAGGAGATAATTCTGGACTTTTCCTCTGAGGAGAAAAAGGAGACATACACTATGCATAATGATGATGACGAAGTCATCATATAAAAACCTCACACTGAATGGTTACTGTGCTTCCTGCTGGCAACTCCCAAATTGCTCCCAATCATTCAGCCTGCCCTATAAAGACTTACTTTAATAATGTTCAGTTTTGGTAACAAACTGCAGTCAGCCAGTGTCAGCTGATCCCCATCCAAGAACAATCTTCTGGAAACTGTGAGTTCCTCAGCACTGTCTGGATCAATTTCATCCAGAAGTGGGGTGTTTAAGTAGTCATCCAGACGCTTAAATTCTCTAAGCAGAGATTTTTCAAAATCTGAGGCAATGAAGTCATAGGGTTACTTATAAATGTATTGTCTTCATGACTAAATACATTCTCAAAATGTTTTTCATATACTTAGATATCTCTATCTATACACAATGTTTACACTGGCTCTTCAAAATATATATAGTTAACTAGAATGCTTGACTACCACCCAATAAGACAGAATCAGATGTTTAATCAAATAGCGAGTGGAAATATTTTTGGACTTTTATTGAGGAGTTACATTGGGAGGAGTCAAAGAAAGAAAGAAAAGTAATATATATTATTACTTAACGTAGAAGAGTCAGAAAGTGGAATCAGAAAATAATAGCTCTCATGACTCAGAGAATAGTAAACCTATTCAAGAATGCTTGTGGGAGATGGTAGGTGCTATGGTTTCAGAAACCTTAGAGGTACACAGGACTGGGAAAGTTGCGGAGGTTAAGAAATACAATCCTGCAGTTATTTCACATCTGGCATGTCAATGTTCTAATTGTGCAAGGTTGGTAATTGCTATATTGAATCTTAGGTTCTAAAGGCAATAAAACTTCATACAAAGGAATTTCAGAAGAGAGAACATTTCTCCAAAGAAGACATACAGATAGCCAACATGCACATGAAAAGATGCTCAACATCACTAATTATTAGAGAAATGCAAATCAAAACTACAATGAGGTATCACGTCACACCAGTCAGAATGGCCATCATTCAAAAGTCCACAAATGACAAATGCTGGAGAGGCTGTGGAGAAAAGGGAGCCCTCCTACACTGCTGGTGGGAATGCAGTTTGGTGCAGCCACTATGGAGAACAGTATAGAGGTTCCTTAAAAAACTAACAATAGAGTTACCATATGATCCAGCAATGCCACTCCTGGGCATATATCCATAAAAGATGAAAAATCTAATTCAAAAAGATACATGCACCCCAATGTTCACAGCAGAACTATTTACAATAGCCAAGACATGTAAGCAACCTAAATGTCCATCAACAGATGACTAGATATAGAAGATGTGGTATGTATACACAATGGAATAAAAAAAGTATAAAATAATGTCATTTGCAGCAACATGGATAGACCTAGAGATTATCATAATAAGTGAAGTATGTCAGGCAAAGACAATAATCATATAATATCACTTATATGTGGAATTTTTAAAAAATGATACAAATGAACTTATTTATAAAACAGAAACAGACTCACAGACATAGAAAACTATCTTATGGTTCCCAAAGGGGAAAGGGGGTGGGGGGTGGGGGGATAAATTAGGAGTTTGGGATTAACAGATAAACACTGCTGCATATAAAATACAACAAGTTTCTACTCTATAGCACAGGGAACTATATTTAATACCTTGTAATAACCTATAATGGAAAATAATCTGAAAAAGATTATATATATAATTAAAAAGATTATATATAGATGAATCACTTTGCTATTCACCTGAAACTAACACAAAATTGTAAATAAAATATATTTCAATTAAAAAAAGATTGGAGAAAAATTCAAAAAATGATATCTTACTCTTATTTGCCTCCTTTTGTGTATTCTTAATGTATGCAGAAAACTTGGCAAAGAGATTACAGCCCACATCAAAGGACTCCTTGTTCTTGGGACTCAGATGAGGATACCTTAAAAAGAAACATCACTGCACTATCATTCACACATAATAAGACAGAGACCAGGTGTCCTAGCTTGCATTCTACTGAGACTGGAGATTTTGGAAAACTGTGCTGGAAATTGAAGGTCCTGAGAAATCTCTCATTGGAAATATGTCTTTTCCCCAATCTGAGAATACTTTAGTTTCTAAATTTCACCAGGAAATCAGGTATCTGGAATTCAAAACTCATTTACCTATAGAAACAATGTTTCAAACAGCAGTTAGGTCCCCATATTTGCTCCTAAAAGCCTACTTGGTGGAAGATATGGTGGTAATACATTTTCAAAGATAAATAGTATGAAAACACACGGCTCCAAATTAAAAAACACATAAAAAATAAAGAGGATGAAGAAGATGGGGGAAAGTAGCCCAGATATCAGCCTCTTAGGTAATACAAAGTTAATTTAGCATGATAAAATAAAATAATGTAATAATGTAATTCACCACATTAACAACTTAGATAAGGAAAACTGTATGACCATGAATAGATGCCCAGAAAGTATTCAATGAAAATCAATTCCTATTCATAGAACCCCCATTAGTAACTGGAAATGGTTCAACCAGACACTTAGCCATCTTCCTTGGTTCCTCTTTCTCTCTATATCCACATTTGATCCATAGGCAACTCCAGCCAGTCTACCTTTCAACATGTACCCAGAATCTGTCTATTGCTCACCCTCTCCATTGCTCCCTGCCCGGTACAAAGCCTATATTACTGCAGCAGCTTTTGATTAGTCTCCCACTGCCAACCTTATTCCTCACACTCCCTGTCTATTATCCACCTGCTGTCAGAACAATCATGTAAAATGTAAGTATATTATGTCTCTCCCTTACTCATTACCTTGGAATGTTCCCATCTCATTCAGACTCAGAACTCAAGTCCTCACAGTGGTCTGTCTACAAGGGCCAATATGATCTGACCCCACCTTACCTGTCTCATCACCTCTTCCTACTCTCTTCCTTACTTTGCTTCACACTGACCTCCTTGTTGTTCTTCAAATAGACCTGACAAGCTGCCACCCCAGGGCCTTTTCACTTGGTCTGCCCTTAAATAGAGTGCTTTTCCTGATATATGCACATGGCCTGCTCCCCTTCTTTTTTCAGGTCTTTTTATCTGTTATCTTCTCCTAAGTAAGGGCTTTCTCTGACCACCTTGCCTGACATTGCAACCTCCACCCTGTCCCTAACACCCACTACTTCCCTCCCTTGACTTAGTTTTTCTTAGTATTTGTCATCATCTAAAATAGTTTATATTTTGCTTTTAAATCTTGCTTATTTACTGTCCTCCCTAACTAAAATGTAAGCTCTGCTAGAACAGAAAGTTTTTTCCCATTTTTTATTCACTGATGTGTCTCAAGTGTCTAGAATAGTACCTGACACTTAGTAAATATTTGTCAAATGATTAAATTTATTAATTTCCTTAACTTGATAAAAAGTATCAATCAAACATTTTCAGCAAGCATCATTTTAAAAGATGAAATGTTAGAGCTATTTCCTTTAAAACCACTAAAGGATGAGGATAATCATGATCCCTACTGCTCTTTAACATTGTGCTGAATGTACTAACCAGTAAGACAAGTAAAAACACCATTTAAAACAGTGAGTCTACATTTTTTACATTATATTTAGTAACAAAACAGGAATGCCTACAATTACTATTATAGTTGACATTGTTTTTGAGATTTTACCAAGTGGAAAAAGACAATAACATAAAGCAATCAGTATTATTGGAAGAGAAGCAACAATGTAATTATATACCTAGAAAAACCAAGAAAGTATAGGAAAAATTTCTAGAATTAATGAGCTATTTTTGATAAGGTGGCTAAATACAAGTCAAACATTTTAGAAATAACTTTTATATGCTAGCAATAACCAGAAATAAATGGATATTAGCAGCATATTAAATTTACAATAGTAACAAAAGTATAAAATATTTAGCAATAATTTAATACAAAGTGTATAGAACAAATAAAAAAGCAGAACAAAATAAAATATCATGAAAGAACATAAGACAGGCACTTAGGTTGATAACCTAAGCATCTGTCAGCAAAAGGCTGGATAAAGAAGATGTGGTTTTATACACACACATACACTGGAATATTACTCAGCCATGAGAAAGAAGGAAATCCTGCTATTTGAGCCAACATGAATGGATCTTAAGAGCATTATGTTAAGTGAGACGGGCTGCACAGAGAAAGACAAACATTGTATGACATCACTTACATGTGGAATCATGAAAAGCCAAACTCATAAAAACTGAGATTAGAATCATGGTCACAAGAGGCTGTGGACTGGAGAAATTGGGGAGATGTTATTTAAGAGTAAAAACTTGTAACTGGCGGATAAGTAAGCCCAGGAAATCTAATCCACAGTATTGTGATTAGAGTCAACCATACTCTATTATAAATTTCAAAGTTTCTAATACATTAGATCTTCACTGTTATCACCACAAAAAGAAATATTAATTATTTTATGGGATAAAGGTGTTAGCTGATGCTATGGGGGTAATCATATTGCAATACATAAATGTATCAAATCAACATGTTGTATACCTTAAACCTAAATAAACAATGTTATATGACAATCATATCTCAATTTAAAAAAAAAAAAGAACATAAGATGATACCCAAACAAATATACAAATCAAGTCCTCTGATGGGATGAATTCACGTCATAAAAATGAAATTTGTTCAAATAGTAATACAAATTAAATGCAATTTCAATTAAAAGCCCAATTTTTAAAAACTGAGATAAAATTCACATAATATAACGCTTACCATTTAAACTATTTTTAAATGTATGATTCATTGTTTTTTAGTACAGCCACAGCATTGTGCAATCACCACCCCTATCTATTTTCAGAACATTTTCATCACACAAAAAGGAAACTGTGCTCACATTAAGCAGTTTCTCCCCATTTACTCCTCTTCCCATCCCCTGGAACCACTAATCTTTCTGTCTCTATGGGCTTGTTTATTTGGGGCACTTTATATAAATGGAATCATACAATGTGTGGTCATTTGTGTTTGGCTTCTTTTACTTAGTATAATGTCTCAAGGTTCATTTTTTTTGGTATGTATCAGGACTTCATTCCTTTTTGTTGATGAATAATATTTCATTGTATGCATATACCACATTTTGTTTATCCAATAATCAAATGGATATTTGTGTTGTTTTTACCTTTTAGCTAGTGTGAATGCTTTTGCTATGAAAAGCTGCATACATGTTTTTGTTTCAGTACCTATTAGAAATAATAAATGAATGCAGTAAAGTTGCAGGATACATGATGAATCTGCAGTAATCTATGGTTTACCTATACTCTAATAATAAACTATTAGAAAGAGAAATTAATGAAACAATCCCATTTACAATCATATCAAAAAGAATAAAATACCTTGGAATAAACTTAACCAAGGAGGTGAAAAGCCTATTCTCTAAAAACTATAAAATATTGATTAGGGAATTTGAAAATGGTATAAAGAAATGGAAAGATATCTTGTAATCTTGAACTAGGAGAATTAATAATGTTAAAATTTCCACACTGCCCAAAGCAATCTACAGATTTAGTGCAAACCCTATCAAAATACCCATGACATTTTTCACAAAACTAGAACAAATAATCCTAAAATGCATATGGAACTATAAAAGACTCTGAAATGTCAAAATAATCTTGAGAGAAAAAGAACAAACCTGGAGGTATCACATACTCTGACTTCAGACTATACTACAAAGCTACTGGCATCAAAACAGCATAATATTGGCACAAAAACAGACACATAAATCAATGGAACAGAATAGAGAGTCAAGAAATAAACCAATTCACTTACAGTCAATTAATATATGACAAACGAGGCAAGACTATACAATGGAGAAAAGACCGTGTCTTTAATAAGTAGTGCTGGGAAAAGTGGGCAGCTACATGTAAAACAATGAGATTATAAAACTTTCTCACACCATATGCAAACAATTAACTCAAAGTGGATTAAAGACCTAAATGTAAGACCTAAAACCATAAAACTCCTAGAAAAGAACATAGGCAGAACCCTTTGACCTAAATCATAGCAATTTGTTTCTTTTGCATCTGTCTCCTAAGGTAAAAGATATAAAAGCAAAAAACAAAAACAAAAACAAATGGGACCTAGTTGAACTTAAAAGATAATGCGCAGAAAAGGAAACCATTGGCAAAACGAAAAGACAGCCTATTGGATGTAAGGAAATATTTGCAAATGATATGACAATAAGGGGTTAATATCCAAAGTTTATAAACATTTCAGAAAGCTCTATATCAAAAAGAAAAAAGCAACCCAATTGAAAAATGGGCATTGTGGTTTTGATTTGCATTTTGCTAATAGCTGATGACATTAAGCATCTTTACATGTACTTATTAGCCATTTTTATATATTCTCTGAGAAATGTCTACTCAAATCCTTTGTCCATTTTTAAATTAAGTGTCTTTCTGATGTTGAATTGTAAGAGTACTTTAAATATTTTGGATACTAGTCACATACAAAGGAACCCCCATGATGTTATCAGCTTATTTTTCTTCAGAAAATTTGCAGACCAGGAGGAAATGGCATGATATATTTTAAGTGCTGAAAGGGAAAAACCTACAACTTAGGATACTCTACCCAGCAAAGTTATCAATTAGAAGGAGAGATAAAAACTTCTCAGACAAGCAAAAATGAAAAGAGCTCATCAATATTAAACCAACCCTAAAAAAGTGTTAAAGGGTCTTCTCTAAAGGGAAAAGACTCTTTGTTTTTCTCTTTAGAATTCTTTCTTTGTCATTAACTTTTGCCATTTTAACTATGATATGCCTTTGTATGGGTCTCTTTGAGTTTATCTATTTGGGACTCTCTGTGCTTCCTGTGCCTGGAAATGTTTCCTTCTTCAGCTTTGGGAAGTTTTTAGACATAATTTAATCAAATACCTTTTGTACCCCTTTCTCTCCCTTTTCTCCTTTGGAGATCCCTATAATGTAAATGTTAGTTCTCTTGATGTTGCCTCAGAGGTCCATTAAACTTTTCTCATTTTTTAAAATTTGTTTTTCCTTGTGCTGTTCTGATTGGGTGATTTTCATTATTCTATCATCCATATCATCTAATTTATCTATTTTTTCTTTTGTTGCATGTGCTTTTGGTGTCATTTTTAAGAATCCATTGCCAAATACAAGCTCCTGAAGATTTACCTGTATATTTTCTTCCAAAAGTTTTATAGTTTTAGCCCATACATTAGGTCTTTGATGTACTTTGAGTTAATTTTTCTATATGGTGTGAGATAAAGGTCTAACTTTATTCTTCGGCATGTGAATGTGAATATCTAATTGTCCCAGGAACATTTGTTGGAAACACTATTCTTTCACCATTGAATGTTTTTTGGCACTCTTTAAAATTGATTGACCATAGATTTATGGGTTTATTTATGTACTTTCATTTCTATTCCAATGATCTTTAAGTCTATTATTATGCAAGTACTGCAATGTTTTGATTACTGTAGCTTTGTAGTAAATTTTGAGACTCAGGAAGTGTGAGTCCTCTCATTTTGTTTGTCCTTATCAAGACTATTTTAGCTATTTGTGGTCTCTTGCAATTCCATATGAATTTGAGGATTGGCCTTTTCATCTCTGTAAAAATACCATTGGGATTTTGGTTGGTACTGCATTGAATTAGTAGATCCCTTTGGGGAATTTTTCTATATGAATAATATGAAGTCTCCTCACCCATGCATATGGAATGTTTGTATGGGTTAAACTGTGTCTCCCCAAAAACATATGTTGAAGTCATAAACTCCAATACTTCATTATGTAACTTTATTTTGAAATAGGATTGTTACTGAAATAGTTAGGATGAGGCCATAATGGAGTAAGGTGGGCCCATTAAACCAATATGACTTGTATCCTTAAAAAAGAACACCTTGTGAAGATACAGAGACATAGGGAGAATGCCCTGTGAAGATGGAGGATTGGACCTATGTATCTACAATACAATGATTGCTGGAAAATCACAAGAATCTAGGTAGAAGCAAAGAAGGATACTTCTCTTATACGTTTCTGAGAGTATGGCCCTGCTGATACCTTGACTTTAGACTTCTTGCTTCCAGAACTGCAAGACAAATTTCTGTTGTTCTAAGCCACTCCTTTTGTGGCACTTTGTTATGGCAGCCCTCAGAAACTAATAAATATCTTTCCATTTATTTAGATCTTTAAATTATTCCAGCAATGGTTTGTAGTTTTCTGTGTACAAGTTTTTATCCTCTTTGGTTAAATTTATTTCTAAGCATTTTATTATTTATGATGTCACTGTCAAATTCACCTATTAATCAGGGAAATGCATACTAAGGTATCAATGAGGTATCACTATACCCATCAGGTTGCCACAAGTTTTAAAAGAAAGATAGCACATAGTATTACAGATATGTGGGGAAAGAGTACCTTCATACACTGATGGGTAAAGCAGTAAAAAATTGTAAAGCTATATACCATTTTAATTTTGCTGCTGGGAGCATATCCCACAGGAATAAAAACACCAGTACATAAAGACATATGAGCAAGCATGTTATTAAAACACTGGGGGTGAGGATATAGCTCAAGTTGTAGAGTGCATGCTTAGCATGCATGAGGTCCTGGGTTCAATCCCCAGTACCTCTTCTAAAAATAAACAAACTTAATTACCTCCTCCCACTGCAAAAATAAAATAATAAATAATACAATAAAAAATCACTGCTTGTAGTGATTCTAAAAATGTAAGAAAGGGGAATGTTTATCAGTAGAAGAATAGTTTGGCAACTTGTAGCACATCTGTGACACGGACTATTATGGAGCCATTAAAATAATAAGTTAAATCTGTACCAGTATACCTGAAGAAATGAGATAAGCAAGATGCAATTTATTTATGAAGTACATTATGCTTACTATTATTATGCTCATATGAACATAGAAAAAGATATGGAAAGATACACAATGATTTTTTCACTAGTTACTTTTGGGTGCAAGAAAAGGTTGGGGACCAGATAGTAAAGGAAGGTGGATGGGGGGAAAAGAACAAAGTAAGACTTGATACTTATTGGACAAACTTGGAACAGGTGCTTAAAATCTAAGAAACCGTCAATAACAGATGAAAGAGATCTAGAATAGGCACACAGGAAAGAATCTAAAATAGTATCCCTAGTTTCTTAGGTAGGAAGAATTACAGACCAATAGAACTTGTGTGTATGTGTATATGTATATATATATATACACCACACACATACACACATATATATGTGTATGTGTGTGTGTGTATGACAGACTATTTTTAGTGCAGTTTTAAGTTTACGACCAGACTGCTGACCAATTAAAACTGTGAGATAATAAATGAGTGACATTTTAAGAGTGAATTTGTTGCACAGCAATAAAAAATGAATGCAGCAAGCTTATTGTTTCCAGACACTATCATTTTGGGGCAGAGATATACAGCTGTCATTCAAGTATAGACAGTGCAGTTATGGCCTCTGGCTAACTGTGAGAACTGTTTCCTGGCCCCTACCTCTTGTGTTGGGTATATTCTATCTTCATGCCATCAGTGATATAAGACTAGTCGTGACCAGTCCTTATGAACTATACAATGTTATTACCCCATGCCCTCACTCCAATTCCACCATGGGTTTCTTCTCTATTTCTATACTACAGAGAATTTACTTTCTTATTTTAAATATGCTACACATTTAAAAATAATTTAAAATGTTACATCGATTGTCTTTGTGCATTTGAAGTTGAAGGGGGAAGTTTATACATAATAGACTATATTTCTCAAACTGAAGAGCTAAAAGGTCAGACTGGATTAAAGGCTACTTCTAAATTGTAGATCTTCTGAGGGCTCTACAATAAAATAAATCTGATTTCTATCAGTATAATGCCCCCAAACATGATTATGGATCAGATAATGTCGCTGAGATTAAATGTAGCCTAAATTTACCCATCTTTCCCAGGTTTCCAAGTCTATCCTTTGCCCTTTCCTAATATACTACTTGCATCTCATAAAGTTTTAACAGCTTTACATATATTAAATAAATAATTCTGTAGTAAAGTTTTCTAATCATACATGGAGTGATCAAATGGGATCTTAGCAAATTTTTCTAGAAAGGTAGCAAAAGAGAAGTCTGACATTGAAAAAGAGTTATGTTTAGAAGTAAGAATACTCAATCTGAAGTAAATAAGTCAATATAATAGATTATTTCATGAACAATAATATCCTGTAAAATGCTGTACCTTGGAGGAGCCAGTGTCTGTTCTAGAAACTCCTCAATTTTAATGAAGTCTGTTTTCAACTCCTTGTTATACACCAGGAAGGGAGGATTGGTACCTGGGGCTAAGTCCTTCAGCTCTTCAGGTTTTCTATGATTATTGAAAATAAGCAGAGTTAGGCCATTAGATAAACTACACATTATACAAACACCAACATTGTATTGTTATCTACTGATTTTAATCCCCAGAATGAAACATGTCCTGATTTTTCTTACCTGGTAATGTCAACAGTAGTCACATTGAATTTAACTCCTTTAAGCCAGAGGATCATAAAAAGGCGTTGGCAAAAGGGACAGCTTCCAATACTCTCCCCGTCACTTCCAGCCTATTAAGATAAAGAAAAGCCTCATTCATTCATTCGCTCAACATGTATTGAGTGCCTTACCAGGAAATGATAGTGCTTAATCTCATGAATTCTACCATCTGTGGGCAGAGAGAGATAGTGAATCCAGTAATCTCATTGTATGTACAATTACAAGTGTGATGAATATATAACAATAAATAATACATTTTATATATTGCCAGAATGTATATAACCATTTCCTATTGAACCATTTTAGATATTCCAAAATTTTTGCTATCCGAAGTACTTTAGCAACAAATATTTCTGAGCATATAACTTGTTCCATTTTTGAGATTGTATGTTTAGAGCTAATCTTTAAAATGAGAATGCTGAGTAAAGAGTATGCGCATTTTCCATTTTGGTAGATCTTGCAAAATTTCCTTCTTCAAAGGTATTTCCCATATGTTCCTTGGCCATTTGATTTCCTTATTCTGTGAATTGTTTGTTGATGACAACTTTACATTTTTTTTATTAAGGTGATGACTTTTTCCTTATTACTTTGGAAAAAATTGCTTTTATACTAAAGATGCTAACTCTTCTTGATACATGTTATATGCAATTTTAAAAATATGTCTTGCATAAAATTTTAATTTTACATAAAATCTTACATTGTTTTCCTTTATGCAATCTGGTTTTTCTGATCTGCTTATATGGCCATTAAATACATCATGATTGCAAAGAAAAAATTACTTTCCTGTTTTGTTTTACTATAAAGATATTTTCTCATGTTTTCCTCTAGTACATTTATGACTTAATTTTTACATTTGTTTCATCTATTTGGCATTTATTTTGGCATAAGAAGTGCACTAGGACTCCAGGTTTATTATTTTTTTTTATAAATAGTTGTCAACATCCTTCATTTAAAAATTCATCTTTCCCGCACTGATTGACAACAATACACTTTTCTGCTTTAAAATTTTATACATATTTACATTTATCTATGGGTCTTATATTCATTTATTCATTCACTCTCCCAATAAATATTTACTGAAAAATAATTGTGTTTAACATAAACCAGACATAATTATATATGTACATAGACATATATATAATTATACATTGTATAATGTACATATGTATATAATACCCCCAAATTTAACTTTCAGGTTTTTTTAAACTTTGTTTTAAACTGAGATAAATTCTTTGAAGGAAGAACATGCATGTTATGAGTGTGTAACAGAGAAACACAATCTATATGGGGTCTGTCAGGGAAGACATTTCCTAAGGAAGCTGCATTTGAACTGAGTTCAAAGGGTAAGAGCTAACTAGGTGAATGGGCATGAAGAGGGCATTCTAGAACAAGAGAATAGCATATCCAAAGGTTTTGCAACAGGCTTGCACACGACATATATAAGGAACTGAATGAAAGAGGGTCAATGTGGCTGGTATTTAAAGTGAGGGAGAGAAGAGAAAAATGCAATAAACTGGGCTACATCAAAGCTAAAGTCTACTTTTTGAAAGAACTGTAAAGAAAATGAAAAATGTCTTGTATCCAAAATATATAAAAATATGAATAAAGAACTCTTACAATTCAATAAAAACTACCCAACTTAAAATGGGCAAGAAATTTAAATACTTTACAAAAAATATACAGATGGTAAGTAAGGACATGCAAAAATGCTCAACATCATTAGGGAATGTCAAATTAAAATCACAATGGGATACAACTACACATAAATTAGAATAATGGAAATTAAAAATAGTGACCATACCAAGTATTGGCAGGAATGTAGATCAACTGGAACTGATATACTCTTGTTGGGAGTGTAAAATGGTACACCTGTTTTATAAAGAGTTTTTCAAAGTTAAAAATGTACCTACTATATGACCCAGCAATTCTAATCCTAGATTCTTACCCAAGAGAAATGAAAGCATATAGGCATAGAAAGACTTGTACATGAATGTTCATAGCAACTTTATTCATAATAGCCCCAAACTGGAAACAACATAAATGTCCTTCAGTGGGTGAATGAATAAACAAATATGGTACCACTCATGCAGCTGAAGACTTCAGCAATAAAAAAGGAATGAACTATTGCTGCATATAGCAATACGGGCAAATCTCATAATAATTATACTGAGTGACAGAACCCAGACCACCGCCTTCCCCCAAATAAAGAGTACATACTGTATGATTCAATATAGAAAATTTTAGAAAATACAAACCAATATCTCCTTAAAGAAAGCAGATCAGTGCTCATCTGGCAAGGGGGTATGGGGTAGGGTTGGGAAGATTGACAGCATAGAGATACAAGGGGACTTTCTGAGATGATGGAAATATTCTATATTTTGATTGGGGTAGTGGTTATGTGTATACATTTGTGAAAAGCCATTTGATTGTGCACTTAAAATAAGTCCATACTATTTTATGTAAATTATACCTCAATAAAATGTATTACAATGGAAAAGTACAAAAAGAAGAACAGAAAAACCTCAAATAAATGATATTATGCAGAGGCTGCAGATACTGCAATGAGAAAGGAAAGGGTATAACCATGGAAGGGGGTGATAATAAAGTCAAGGATTAGGACGTCTAAAGAAAATATAGGTCAGTGTGTGGAGTAAAAAAACGGGGAAGAAATTCAGTTTGGGATATGTCGAGGTTGAAGTGTCTAAAACGTGAATCTCCCATGAAGACAATACATCATATATTGAAGTGTTAACCCCCAATGTGATTGTATTTGGAGGTGAAGTCTTTGGGAAATAATAGGTTTAGATGTGGTTATGAAGGTATAATGGCTTTATAAGGAGAGACCAGGGAGCTTCATTCCTCTTTCTCTCCCCTCACCGTGCATGCAAGGACACAGCAAGAAGGCACCTATCTATAATAAGCCAGGAAGAGAGTCCTCACCAGAAACTGACCATGCTAACACCTTGATCTTGGACATAATTCTTATTTTTGGCAAATTTTCCTTTTCCTGGCAGTGAGTGTGACAGAGGAAATGTTTGTTGTTGCTCTTTTGTGGTGTCAGGGAGTGAAGAGATATGGGAAAAGGCAACAAAACTTGGCAGCTGAACTTCTTTGTAACAGAGGTCAGACTAAGTATCCAATCATAACTGGGCTTAGTGAGTGGAAACTTGATTGGGGTGGGAGGCAGGAAGAAGAATGAAGTCTGACAATAGATACAGCAGGAAGGGTGGATCGCCTTTGGCAAAAGGAAAGTCAAAACAGTAAGGTGTGGGGGAAATGCAGTACAATTTTACAGGAAAACTGAATTTTTTTCTGTTTATAATAAGTGCCATCATGCACAAGTTTAGGATGTAAATTTCCTAGCCTGACTGATGAATTACCTACTTAAGTATCTTTTGTTGGCAAAGACAGAATGTGGTCGTTCACCAAAACATTCACAGGGAACTATGTTCAATATCTTGTAGTAACTTATGGTGAAAACTTTTTCCCTTTGTGTTTGAGATCTAAGTTTATAAACATGAAAAATAATAATGGCCATAATATCTGACACATGTTGAGTGTTTACTATGTTAACAACTACTGTGTCTTATATATTTATTTTATTTAATCTTCACAATGAAGATGATCCTGTGAAGTAGGTTCTTGTTTCACAGAGGAAGAAATTGAGGCTCAGAGAAGCTGATTTGCTAAAGTACATTCAGCTACACAAGAGTTGATGACATATATACTCTTCTCATGTAGCTAACCCAGGACTGTCTACTCCAGAATCCACACTCAAGCACTGCTTTCTCCCATCTAATAGTTTTTTTCAAAATTTTTATCGAAGTATAGTCAGTTCACAATGTTGTGTCAATTTCTGGTGCACAGCACAATGCTTCAGTCATACATGAACATACATATATTCATTTTCATATTCTTTTTCACCATAAGTTACCACAAGATATTGAATATAGCTCATTGTGATATACAGTATGAACTAGTTGTTTATTTGTTTTATGTAGTTAGTGTCTGCAAATCTCAAACTCCCAATTTATCCCTTCCAATCCCTTCCCCACTGGTAACCACAAGTTTGTTTTCTATGTCTGAGAGTCTGTTTCTGTTTTGTAAATAAGTTCATTTGTCTTTTTTTCTTTAGATTACACGTATAAGTGATCTCATGTGGTATTTTTCTTTCTCTTTCTGGCTAAATTCACTTAGAATGACATTCTCCAGGGACATCCATGTTGCTGAAAATGGCATTATGTTGTTTTTATGGCTGAATAGTATTCCATTGCATAAATATACGATTTCTTTATCCAGTCATCTGTCATTGGACACTTAGGTTGTTTCCATGTCTTGGCTATTGAAATAGTGCTGCTATGAACATTGGGGTGCATAAATCTTTTTGAATTAAGGTTCCCTCTGGATATGTGCCCAGAAGTGGGATTGCTGGATCATATGGTAAGTCTTTTGAGGAATGTCCATACTGTTTTCCACAGTGGCTGCACCAAACTGCATTCCCACCAGCAGTGTAGGAGGGTTCCCTTTTCTCCACAGCCTCTCCAGCCTTTGTCATTTGTGGACTTTTGAATGATGGCCATTCTGACTGGTGTGAGGTGATACCTCATTGTAGTTTTGATTTGCATTTCTCTGATAATTAGCAATATTGAGCATTTTTTCACGTACCTATTGGCCATTTGTATGTCTTCATTGGAGAATTGCTTGTTTAGGTCTTCTGCCCATTTTTGGATTGGGCTGTTTGCTTTTTTCTTACCATCTAATAGTTTTGTTGGATTTTTAAAATTAAGCAGTCTTTATGATAGTGTTTATGATAGTTATAAGAGAATTTGAAAATAGTCTGAACATTCAGAGAAAAGTAACATTTCTTTCTTGTTTTCCACATAGATAATTTTTTTTTCAAAACATTTATCAAGACTAAAATATTACATTCAGGATTTTGGTCCAAATATTAGGGTCTATAACATTACCTACAAATCTACTAAAACTTAATTTTAGGCTGGTGGAGAATAGAAAAACTCCATTTATCAATGAACAACAAACCAATAAGGTAAATTCTGCATTTGGAGAAAATAAAACATGTGTTAGAAATTCCTTTGTTTTTAGTTCCTGGATATAAATCTTGTGCAAATCATTCAGAGCTGAAAGACAATTTTTTCACTGACTACATGGAACACATAGGGCTATGTGATAGAAATTCTTAATTGTGACAGGAAAGTACTTACTTTCTTGTAGGGATCCCTTTAGTGGTAATGGGGAAGTTGCGGTAGAGTTTTTAAGCGCCATAGTCAGAAGTAGTTGGGGAAATTACATACTTATTTAATCTTTAGAAAGATACCAAATTATCTATAAGTGAGATATGATTGGTAAAGAGTAGTGCTTTTTAAACTTACTCATTAATATTTTTCACCCTTCTCAATCCCCATTCCCTCTCCCAGTATCTTCCATGAAACTTCCAGGGATCTTCGGAATACATATTAAAGCAAAGCAAAACAAAAACCTGAACCAAATTATACTCAAGTATCTTCCAGAAAATCTGTAACTTGTATTAATGTCATTAGATAAGCTTACTTCTAAAGGAGTTTATCTGATGAAATTCTGGGAACTTTTACTAGAAAGTGTGCCAAATTGAAACCAATTGAATAAGATTAGGCACAACTATTATAAAAGACTAGAATCTTAACCCAGCCATTCACTAGCTATGTGACCTGAGACAAAGTTACCTAGCTACTCTTTTCTTTAGTTTCTGTATCCATAAAATAGAGTTAATCATAAACCACTTAGCACAGTGCCTGCCATATAGTAAATACTCAATAAGTGATTAGTTATTTTAATCTGAAAGTTATTACTTAATTCAACATTTGCTTATCCAGTGTGTGATTTGCTAATGTCTCCTGTCTAGATTACTACCCAAACATGGGAAGTCTTTGAGGATAAACACACAACTGGCTAGAGGAGTTTGCTTGGATTGAACGAAAAAGCTTAGACAAAAGAAACACTTCAGTTATCCTATGAAGAAACATATTACCTCTGGTTTGGAATTGGTAGATGTAAAAAGCCAGTTAAGATATTAAAGCCTATTTACATTGTATCTGAGCAGTCACATGTTTTATTAGAGTCCAGAGATAAGAGAAGTAGCTCTTATACCCCATAGTCCAGAAAACACTTAGTTGGAGTATTTTGCTATGCAAGAATTTGAGTTTCTCTCCTGTAATTTTGAAAAGGCAGGTTAATTGTGTCCTTGGTGTATATATGTGACTAGTTGCTAAATATTTTTAAATGATTATAAAAATATTACTTTGGCCAACAGGTGTTAAACCTAGTATTTGGTAAGCACACCTTATTTTATGTCTTTCTAAGCCATAAAGAGGCAATGTAGTTTTAGAGGTAAGTTACATAATTTTATTGCCTTAACTTACTTATCTAGAAATAATGAGGACAATATTACTACAATGAGGAGCACTACTATCACCACTACTCCTGATGATACTACTATACTACTATTAACCTATCTCCTAAGTTGTTGTCAGGACTAAATGAGATAATATATGTAAAATGTTTAGAAAAAGGTTAGGCATGATATAAGAGTTTGTAATTATTATTATCACCATCCTGAATACTTCTAATAGTCAATGAGAATATGAGAAAAATACTTAATACAGGCAAAGATTAAGGAAACTAGGTAATTTCTACTTGGAATAACCCATACAGAATTATTTCCTTTTCTTGATGGGCTAATTTAGAAACACATGTTCCTTTTTTCTGCTTTAGGGGTTTTCCAAAGGGCTTTTCTGAAAAATTAATACATTAAAAAAAAAAACAAAAAACAACCAAGACAAAATGCCTCCTCCACACATACAGGCACACAAATTCCTGGCTATTTCCTCCCATAGGGTCCATGTAACCATGCTGTGATGTTCATCCATTGTGAGATAATTTTAGAAATCTCTATTTGGACTATGTGTTGGCCCTCTTCTCCTTAAATTCAGGTCTTCTAAAACCTATCTCATAAAACACAGGTTGTGAGAGCTGGAAAGCCCTTAAGGATCATTTTGTTGGGCTCCTTCATTTTATAGATGGAAAAACAAAGAGGGACAGAGGGATTTTCCCAGGGTTACATAGGAATGCACTAACAATACAATTTAGTTTTTCTGTACCAGTCAGTCTAGTTGTCTTTCCACCATGTCTTCTTCCCTTTCTCAGATGAGATGTTTTTATATTGTTATCTAAGAGCAGCCAAACACCCAGACATTCTTCTAGGAATCAAAGTAGGTATATAATTGCAAAATTATTTCCTATTTCTAGCCCAAATGTTGAATTTTTAAAAAGAGGCTGAGGTTCAGTGCCAAGAAGTAATACATTCTGTAAGCTGTTATTATAGCTAGAAAACTTACCTTCACAAAAAGCTCAATTTCAGGGTCTGCTTGACTGCTGGGCCTCGGGCCTGCCATTTTTCTATTTTTACTGCCAGTTGTCAGTCCCTTCCCTTCTGTACAGTCCACAGTACTCACAAATTCTTTTCTTCCAGTTTTAGTCAAAGGCTTAAATGACGGTTGTGCTTTAAAAGGAAAGTTCAGCTTATAGTGGACTGAGTCAGAGCTGGGCCACTCTCTCAAGAGGTGGGGTGCAGAAAATTCTAGATGCTTGGGAACAGCTCTTGAATTCTTTTTCCTCTTCCTCTTCACCGAACATTTGAATTAAGGAGGAGCCTTAGGGGTGTGTATAAACTGGCTGCCTAGAAGGGTGGGGGTGTTTCCAGAGAGGCTTCAATGTTATGAGTCAGCATAGGAGAAGCACATACACACAAACACACACATGCAGTTTCAATATACCAAGCAGACCAGATGTTCTCTAGACCCTCCCTTTGAATCCTGGGCTCCATGCCCAGAAAATGGCCTTCTTGTGCTGTTCTTGTAACCCGAAAGCAGCAAAAAGCTCTTCCAGGAAAAGGGCCAGAAATGACTCAAGTTTTATCATTGAAAAGAATGTTTATCTAATGACATTGTCTAAATGGTGGCTTTAAAAAAAAATAAGTATACTTCAGCAAATGTCTTCTCCCTCAATTTTACTGCTGACATAGCCAGATTTCCCTTCTGGGTTACAAATTTCACTTCTCTTCTATACTTAGGGAATGTTCCCTGGGTTGGTTGAGTCTGGGGACTGACTTCTTTTTCGTGTCCCACCTCATTCTTTACTTCTGGGAAGTATCACTTCCTGGTTTGGGTATCTGCATGAGGAACCACAAGCAGTTCTGTATGTCTGGTTGTCAACACTGGGAACAGCAGCAAAATATCCAAATTGATCACTCGCTGTCTGCAGTGTTTGTAGCAGCTGTGTTTTCTGCCTGCCAGGATGGCGGGTAGGGTGGGGGAGGTGGGCCCTGGATTAATAAACCCCTCTGATGGGAAGAGTCTCTTTCTGCTCAGAGCTAAAGTGAACACGGGTCCACCAGCTGGGCACCACTGTGACCCTCTTTCTACAGCACCAGATGTCCCCCCTGCTCATATGGGCTATATGGGCACCTGCCATCGTCCACGTGTAAAGAATGTACTGGATAAGAGGCTTTGGGCACAACGTGGCCTTTGCCACACCTGCAGGGTTTAGGCAAGGAGTGGCTGAACGAAGGTGAGTGTTCTTCGGGGTGTGGGCCCCGATAATTTCCAAACGGTCAACAGAGTGAGAGAGAAATTCTGGTAGAGAGCTGCTGAGCTGAGCTTGTGGGTGAGTGTAGGATTGGCTGTTTGGCAGGACCTGGTGAATGCTTTGGCCATATTTTGACTCTGTTCATGCATGCTTTCACTCCAAAGATACCAAAGATAATCAATGAATGGTTACTCTGTGCCAGGATACCGGTCCACTCCCTGAGATTAGCAGCACAGGAGGACAAAAGTGTGAGAAGACAATAGGAATCCAACTTTAAGCATGCTAAGTCTGAGGCATCCTCACCCTTCCGCATTCCCAGTATCACTCAGTTTGAAGTCTTGTCACTTCTGCAGCCTGAATGTTTTTTTAAACCTATGCACTTCTCTTTGCCCCTACTGCTACTCAAAATTTCAACCCAGCAACACTCTCTTCCTTTTGCTTCGAAAATTTTTATTTTACAAGACCTAAATCCTTGCTTGACCTTCAGCTGTCATGGGAAAACCACCATGCTGATCATAACCACAGCAACAACAACATCATCAACAACATACAACAGCCTGATGAGCTCTGTATGACCCCTAATACATTGTCAAAGACTCAAACTTGCCTTTTGTTCCCTCTGCTTCCCAAAGTGTTTTTAAATTTTTGTATTGAGATGTAATTTACGTACCATGGAATTGACTAATTTTACGTGAACATTCAAGGATTTTTAGTACATTTATCGAGTGGTGCGGCTATCACTGCGATCCAGTATTAGATAGTTGCATCACCCCACTGGCCTCTCTCTCAGGCCCATTTGCACTTAGTTCCCATTACCACCCTAGCCCCCAGCAATCTCTAATCTGCTTCCTGTCTCTATGCATTGCCTATCCTGCACATTTCACATAAGTGGAATCAGATAGTACGCAGTCTTTTGTGACTTGCTTCTTTTACTTAGTGGGACATTTTCAAGGTTCATCCATGTTGTAGGATGAATCAGTACTTCATTACATTTCAATGGTCGAATAGTTGTATATAGCGTATGTATACACCACCTTTTGTTTATGGACATCTGGGTTATTTCTACCTTGGCTATTGTGAATAGGACTGGCATAGACATTCACGTACAAGATTTTGGGTGGACATAGGTTTTCAGTTCCCTTGGGTAGATACCTAGGACCGGAATTGCTGGTCATATGATAACGCTATGTTGAACTTTCTGATTAACTGCCAAACTGCTTTTCACCATGGCTGCACCATTTTACATTGATTACATTTACTTGCACCACCAGCAGTGTATAAAGTTCTAATTTCTTTACATCCTAGCCAATACTTGTTATTCTCCATTTTTTATTATAGCCATCCTAGTGGATATGAAGAGATACCTCATTGTGGTTTTGATTTGCATTTCCCTAATGACTAATGATGTTGTACATAGTTTCATCTGTTTCTTGTCCATTTGTATATGTTCTTTGGAGAAATGTGTATTACTTACTTTGCCCATTTTTCAATTAGGTTGTTTCCCTTCTTTTATTGAGTTGAAAAAGTTCTTCTGGATACTAGACTCTTATCAGATGTATGATTTCCTAATATTTTCTCCCCATCTATGGATTTTCTTTTAATTTTCTTAACAGTATCTTTTGAATACCAAAGTTTTAGAATTTTTATAAACTCCAATTTGTCAGTTAATTTCCTTATTATGAATTGTGGTTTTTTGTGTATTGTATTTAAGAACTCTTTACCTAACCCAAGGTCATAAAGATTTTTTTCCTCTATTTTCTTCTAAAAATTTAATCCTCCCTCAGTACCCACAAGATTGTTTCCAGGACCTCTGTGGATGCAAAATTCTGAGGATTTTCATGTCCCTTATATAAAATAGCATACTGCAGTCAACCTCCACATCTCCAGCTGCAGAATGTATAGATTCAACCAACTGTAGATCAAAAATCCTTATATATCTTACATTTAGGTCTCTGATCCATTTTGAGTTAATCTTTGTGTATGATGTGAGGTAAGGGTGTAAATTCAATTTTTGTATGTGGATATCCAGTTGTTTCAGCACTTTTGTTGAAAACACTATCCTTTCCACCACTGGATGTCCTTGGCATCTTTGTCAACATAAGTTGACCATAAATATGAGTTAACTTCTAGATTCTCTGTTCTGTTTCATTGATTTATATGTTTATCCTTACGGTGGTACCAAACTTAATAACAACTTTATAGTTGGTTTTGAAATCAGGAAGTAAAATTCTTTCCACTTTTTTCTTACATTTCACTATTGTTTTGGTTATTCTGGGATCTCTGCATTTCTAGATAAATTATACGATCAGCTTATAAGTTTCTTCAAAAAAGCCTGCTGGTATTTTAAGGGATGTATTGAATACATACATCAACTTCAAGAGTATTTCATCCTAACAATACTGAGTTTTAAAATCCATGAACATGGAATGCCTATCCATTTATTTAGATTTCTTATCTTTCCTCAACTATATTTTATAGTTTTCATTGTACAAGTCTTATACTCCTTTTGATAAATTCATTCTTAGGCATTTTATTTTTTGATGATACTGTGAATGAAAATATTTTTCTTAATTTCATTTTTGGAATAGTCACACTAGTATATAGAAATAGAATTGATTTGTAAAAAATAAATCTTTATTTTGGAATAACTTCAGGTTTACAGAAAAGTTGCAAAGGTAGTACAGAGAGTTCTCAGTTTCCTTACCCAGTTTTTCTTAGCATTAACATCTTACATTACCATGGTATGGTTGAAGAAAATAAGAAACCTACATTATTACATTATTAACTAAATGCCAAACTTGGAGTTCACCATTTTTTCCACTGAAGCTCCATTTCTGCTCCAGGATGCCTTCCAAGAAATGGCATCACATCTAGTCACCATTTCCCTATAATCTCCCCTCATCTGTGACCGTTCTCACCTTTTCCTTTTTTCTCATGACATTGGAAGCTTTGAAGTACTAGCCAAGTATTTTGTAGAACGTTCCTCTATTTGGGTTTGATGTTTTTATCATGATTAGACTGGAGTTACTGGTTTGGGGAAGAATACTGTAAAGGTGAAATGCTCTTTTCGTCACACAATGACAGAGATACATGGTATCCACATGACTTATTACTGGTAAGGTTAACCATCACCTTCTGGCAAAGGAGTGTTTGCTGGGTTGCTTTATGTAAAGTTACTATCCCCATCCCCCTGCTTCCATACTCTATTCTTTGGAAGCAAGTCTCTAAGTCCAGCCAACATTCAATATTGGGAAGAGGAGATTGACTTTTACCTCCTGAAGGGGGTTCCAATTATATAAATTATTTGGAATTCTTCTCTAAGAAAGATTTGTCTCTGCTCTTCATTTTATTAGACATTCAATAATTTACTTATATTAGTATGAAATCATATGTATTTATTTTATACTTTAAATTATAATCTAGCACTGTATTATTTATGTTTTGCTGCTCAAATTGTTCCAGTTTTGGCCATTAGGAGCTGTTTCTGGTTGTCTACTGCATCCCTTAGACATGGCTATCCTTTTATTCCTTTTCTTTAGCACTTATTTACTTTCTGTCACAACCAGATGCTCCAGTTTATCTTGTATTTTCCCTGCCCCAGCCATTTCTCCAGAGTCCTTTCCTTTTATTGATGAATGATATTTAGAAACTAATAACTTGGTGCTGGGTGTGCTCATCAATTACAGGGATGTTACTGTTTCTAGGCATGCTTAATGTATAAAGTTAAGAAATCTATGTATGTATACTAACCTGGGTATTCACATCTATCTACACTTATTAATTTGTCTATCTATTAATTTGTACTAATATTAGCACAACATAAGTTCAGACTGATTTTCCAACTCTTAACCCAGCACTGCATGGCTTATTTTAGACCTTCCCCTTTACTTATCTGTAATTTTCTTTTTCCAGAGTTGAAAACCTGGTTATCATAAGCCACCATCAATTTGCTTATTTGTGTATATTACAAATGTACACTTTGCCCCAGTGTACATATTAAGTAGTTTCAGAATTGTTTAGCTGTAGTCCCTTAAGAAGAAATTCTTTACTAACTGGAGAATACTGTTTATTTATAGTTTCTTTTTTCTTTAGTTTTACAGTTTCCAGTCGAGAGTTCTGGTCAAGGTAGGGGAGTAGTAGGATCATGAGCTCACCTCTTCTCATGACTACAATGAAATCACAACTGACTTCTAAACAACCATCAGAAAAAAAAAAGACTGGAACCTAGCGAAAAAAGATCCTCTTCAGCTGGAAACATAAAGAGGAAACCTTAGCAGGATGGTAAGAGAGGCGGTTTGTAATATAATTGGGTCCCATACCCCCTGGGTGGGTGATCCACATACTGAAGCATAATTAAGTTATAGAGGCTCTCCCACAGGAGTGAGAGTTCTGAGCCCCATGTCAGTTTCCCCAGCCTGGTGTTCTGGCATTGGGAGGAGGAGCCTTCAGAGCATCTGGTTTTGAAGGCCATTGGGGCTTAACTCCAAGGAGCCCCCCGGGACTAGGGGAAACAGAGACTTCACTCTCTTGGGAAGCACACATAGAATCTTACGTGGGCCACATCCAAGGGCAGAGACAGTGATTTCATAGGAACCTGGGCCAGGCCTGCCTGCTGGATTTGGAAGGTCTCCTGGGCAGGTAGGGGGTGGCTGTGGCTCACCCTGGGGACATAAAAGTTGGTGGTGGACATTTGGGGAGTGTCCATCTACAGGAGCTTTCCTGGAGGCTGATATCTTGCTTGAGTCATTGGCACCAAGACCCAGCCCCACCCAACAGCCAACAGGCTTAAGTGCTGGGAAGCCTCAGGCCAAACAACATACTGGGTGGGAACACTGCCCCACCCATCAGCAGACTTTCTGAGTCCAGAGCCACCTCTAAACACACCCTAGGCATGGTCATATCCACCAGAGGGCCAAGACCAAGCTCCACCCAGCAGTGGGCAGGCAGCAACTCCTCCTGCCAGGAAACCTGTATAAGCCTCTAGTCTAGCCTCATCCACTAGGGGGCAAATACCAGAAGTCAGAAAACAAGAAACCCAAAGCCTGTGGAAGGAATCCTCAAATGCAGGCCAGACTCTACCCTGGAACCAGCTGGAACCTGACCCTTGGGTGACAAGAGAGAAGTGCACTGCTGGGACACATAGGATGTCTCCACAGAGAGCCACTTATCCAAGGTCAAGAAACATAACTAACCTACCTAAAAATGTAAATAGAAAGAGAAACAGTATGAGGTGAAGAGGAATATCTCCCAGGTCAAGACACAAGATAAAATCCCAGAGGAAGAAGTAAGTGATGAGAAGATAGGCAATATATCCAAGAAAGAGTTTAACGATGGTGAAAGTGTTCAGAGAACTCAGGAGGAGTATAGATAAACAGAGTGAAGTTTTTAGCAAAAAGTTGGAAAATATAAAGAATACCCAAACATAGTTGAAGAATAAAATCACTGAAATGAATAACACACTAGAGGGAACCAAGAGTAGACTAAATGAGGCATAAGAACAGATCAGTGAGATGGAAGACAGATTAGTGGAAATCACTACCACAGAACAGAAAAAAAGAAAAAAGAATGAAAAGAAATGAGAATAGTTTAAGAGAACTCTGGAACAACATGAAGCACACTAATATTCACATTATAGAGATCCCCAAAAGAGAAGAGAGACAGAAAGGACCTAAGAAAATATTCAAGGAGATAATAGCCAAGAACTTCTCTAACTTAGGAAAGGGAACAGTCACCCAAAAGGAAGCACAGAGAGTACCGCACAGAATCAACCCAAAGAGGAACACACCAAGGCACACAGTAATCAAATTGACAAAAATTAAAGATAAGGAGAAAATACTAAAATTGGCAAGAGAAAAACAACAAATAACATACAAGGGAACTCTCATAAGGGTATCAGCTGATTTTTCAGCAGAAATTCTAGAGGCCAGAAGGGAGTGTCACAATATATTTAAAGTGATGAAAGGGAAAAACTTACAACCAAGTATGCTCTATCCAGCAAGGCTGTTGTTCAGATTTGAAGGAAAAATGAAAAGCTTCACAGATAAACAACTATTTACAGAGCAACTATTGATGAGAATGACTTAAAGACTAGCAGATAAGATCTTCTGAAAGAAGGAACCACAACAACGTAAGTAAGAAGGGCAAAGACATGGTATAGTCAAGACCCATATTCCCATGATAGGCAACCCACAAATGGGAGGATAATTACAATTGCACAAGTTCTCCCCAAGGACTGAAAGAGTCTGAGCCCCACATCAATCTCCTCAGCCTAAGGGTCTTGTACTGGGAAGAAAAGACCCCAAATCATTTGGCTTTGAAGGCCAGAGGGCCTTATTTTTGGCAGAGCCAGAGGGCTGTATGAAATAGAGACTCTACTCTTAAAGGGTGAACACAAAATTTCATGTGCTCTGAGACCCAGGGAAGAAGTAGTAATTAGAACAAAGCCTAAGATAGGCCTACTTGCTGGTCTTGGAGTGCCTTCCAGAGGGGCAGGAGGTAAATGGCTCTTCCTCTACAGACATAGACACTGGCAGCAACCATTTTGGGGAGCTCATTCTACCAAAAGGACAGTGGTGCTTTCAAGCACCAGTTTGGAATCCTCTCTCTAGCTTATTAGCACCAGGACCTGGCTGCACCAGAGGGCCCAAGACCTGGCCCTACCCACCAGTGGGTTGGCACTAGCCCTGGGGCCCCATGGGCTGTAAATCCAGCCCATACCAGGACTCAGGCCCACCTACCACAGCAAGCAGCCTCTGCACTATGCAGAGCCTGGCAACCAAACTGACAAAGGGCCAGCCATGCCTGCTGGACCGCCCACAGTAGTCATCCTGCCAAAACAGAAGGAGCCACAAAGCTCACATAGATGGCACCCGGAGAGCATATATCTCTGGTAAACAGAACAGAGTGCACTACTGGTCCCCATTGGATGTCTCCTACATTAGGCCACTTCTTCAAGATCATAAGACATAAGCAACCAACCAAACACATAGAAATATAAACAGAATTAGGCAAAATGAGGTGACAGAGGAATATGTTCAAAATGAAGGAACAAGATAAAACCCTAGAAGAACTATATGAATTGGAGATAAGCAAACTATCCAATAAAGAGCTCAAGGTAATGAACATAAAGATGCTCAGTGAATTCAGAAGAATGGAAGAAAACAGTGAGAAGTTAGAAGTTAATAACAAAAAGTTATAAAATATAAAAAATAACCAAACAGAGATGAAGAATACAATAACTGAAATAGAATATACACTGAGAGAAATCAACAATAGGTTTGATGATACAGAAGACTTGATCAGCAAAATGAGAGAAAGAATAGTGGAAAACATCAAAGCTGAACAGGAAAAAAATGAAAAAAAAGAATTTCTAAAAATGGGGACAGTTTAAAAGACCTCTGGGACAACATCAAGCAAACTAGTAGTCACGTTATAAAGGTTCCAGAAGGAGAAGAGAAAAAAGGGGAGACAGCATATTAGACAAAACAGCTAAAAACTTCCCTAACCTGGGAAAGGAAATAGACATCCAGGAAGCACAGAGACTCCAAAACAAGAGCAAACCAAAGAGGTCCACACCAAGAAATTTTGTAATTAAAATGTGAAAAATTGAAGATAAAAGGGAATATTAAAAGCCATAAGAGAAAAGCAACAAATAACATACAAGGGAACTCCCATAAGGCTATCAGTTGACTTTTTAACAGAAACTTGGCAGGCCACAAATGATGATCTATTTAAAATAGTGAAAGAGAAAAAACCTACAACCAAGAATACTCTACCTGGCAAGGCTATCATTCATATTTGAAGGAGAGATCGAGTTTCACAGACAAACAAAAGTTAAAAGAGTTCAGGACTATGAAATTAGCTTTACAGAAGTGGTAAAGAAGTGGTAAAGGAACTTCACTAAGCAGAAAAGAAAAGGCTACAACTACAAACATAAAAACTACAAAGGAAAAATTTCATTGGTAAAAGCAAACATACAATAAAGGTAGTAGATCAATCACTTATAAACTTAATAGGAAGTTTAAAAGACAAAAATAGTAAAACCATCTATATCCATATTAAGTAGTTAATGGATATACAAAACTAAACAATGTAAAATATGATGTCAAAAACATTATATGTGGGGAGTATAAAAATGAATTATTGTTAGAATATATTTGAATTTAAGAGATTAGCAACTTAAAATAATCACGTATTTGTATATCATCTATCACAGATATATAGATTGCTATATATAAACCTCATGGTAACCACAAACCAGAATCCTATAATAGATACAAAAAAGAGAGACAGAAATCCAAACACAACCCTAAAGATATTCATCAAATCACAAGGAATGAGAACAAAAGAAGAAGAAAGGAACAAAAAAGAACTACAAAACAACCCTAAAACAGTTAATAAAATGGTAATAGGTACATATTTATTGATAATTACTTCAAATATAAATAGACTAAATGCTCCAATGAAAGACATAGAGTGGCTAAATGGATACAAAAACAAAACCCACATATATGCTACCTACAAGAAATTCACCTCAGATCTAAAGACACACACAGACTGAAAATGAGGGGGTGAAAAAAGATTCCATGCAAATGGAAATGAAAAGAAAGAGTAGCAGTACTTATATAAGGGGAAAAAAAGACTTTAAAACAAAGGCAGTAACAAGAGACAAAGAAGGTCATTTAGTAATGAAAAAGGGCTCAGTCCAAGAGAAGATATAACAACTGTAAATATATGAGCAACCAATAAAGGAGCACCTAAATACATAAAGCAGATGTTAACAAACATAAAGGGAGAAATTGACAGTAACACAATAATAGTAGAGGACTTTATCACTCCAATTACATCAGTGGACAAATCATCCAGACAGAAAATCAATAAGGAAACAATGGCCTTAAATGTACATTGGACTAGATGGACTTAATAAATAAATGTAGAGCATTCCATCCAAAAGCAGAATACACAGTCTTTTCAGGTGCACATGGAACATTCTCCAGGATAGATTACATGCTAGGCCCCAAAACAAGTCTCAGTAAATAAAATTTAAGAAGATTGAAATCATATCAAGCATCTTTTCTGACCACAATGCCATGAGACAAGATTAACTGAAAGAAAAAAAGCTGTAAAAGACACAAACATGTGGAGGCTAGAAAGTATGGTACTAAAAAACCAATGGGTCACTGAAGAAATCAAAGATAAAATTATAAAATACCTGGTCACATATGAAGAGGAAAACACAACGATCCAAAATCTATGGGACACAGCGAAAGCAGTTCTAAGAGAGAAGCTTATAGTATTACAAGCTTATTTAAGGAAACAAGAAAAATCTCAAACAAATAATAAATAAATAATCTGAAGGAGCTAGAAAAAGAAGAAAAACTAAAACATAAAAGTAGTAGAAGGAAGTAATTATATAGATCAGAGCACAAATAAATGAAATAGAGACTTAAAAAAAGTAGACATGATCGGAGAAGGGCCAAGATGGCGGAGTATAAGGATGCTCATAGCTCACCCTCTCCTACAAATACACCAAAACTGACATCCATGGACTCATCCAGCCAATCAGAACACCTGCTGAACTTTGACAGAACATCACCTTCTTCAAAAGACAAAATTCGCCATGAACCTGGTAGGAGAAAAGGAAAAAAGAAGGAAGAAAAATCAAAATACAGCAGAACCGGTTGCATGGGGAGGGAGCAGCAAAGGAGGAATAGTGCTCATTCCTCCAACAGAGAGGTCAGCGGGACAGAGGGGTAACCTCCAAGGCTCAGATCTGTATCCAATAGCCCCTTGCTGACAGAACTAAGATAAATGGGCACAAAAGGTCCCCTCGACCCCCAGCCCTAGAGGCAAACCATCAGGTAAGGGACGGGACAGACTGCCCGGGCGAAGGACTCGGGCCAGCTGTACAGAAGCAACCTCAGGGGACTATAGTTTGCTGTGTGCTGTTTCTGGGAGGGTATCCAGAGCAGAACAATCTGGGTCCCCCATAAAATAAGGAAAAAACTCAAAGTAACACTGCTGGTGTGCCCTGGAGGAATGGGTGCCAAAGCGTTTGTCTCTGAAGACCCACGGAACCATTACTGGCACATTCTCAGGAGAAGAGAGGCAGGGCTCAGCCACAGCCACCATATCCTCCCGTGCTTAGCGCCCAGGCAGGGGTGGGGTCAAAACCTGAATCAGTACCTAGGGGCTTAGCAACCTCAGAGACAGGACTGAGATTTGTTCACAGCCCCCAGGCAGATAGGATCATTCTGCCCCTGCCTTTGTGAACTCGTACCTCTAAGACAAACGATCAAGGAGTGGACTTCTGGCACAGAGCAGGGGCAAGGGCTGCTGCCGCCGTTTTCTCTGAGCCCGCCTACAGAGTGCAGACCCGACGCGGAGCAGGGAGCTGCACAGAGCAGGGGAGCGACCTGCCGGCCTACTCTGCACTAGCGCTGCGACTGCGTCAGGAGGGGGCGCGACCTGCCCGCCAACTGGCACTGGGAGCAGCACAGACCAGGGGTGTGACTGGAGGGCCTCTGGAACCAGAGAGCTGAGTTCGTACAGCAGGGCGAGTGCAGGAACACAATCGCCACAAAACAAAAAAGAGGCCCCATTCAATAGCCAGGGCAGGCTCTGGCTACCAGATCAACAGCTACACCCTAACCAAAGGGATAATAGATAAAAGTCACGGAAGTAAGACTTGGCAGCCACCCATACTTAAGAAGAACCTCTCAACAAAATTAAGAGCACACAGTCTCCATGGGAATGCATCCACTTTTTTTTTCTGTTCTATTTTCTTTTACTTTAAAATTTTTTACTTTAAAAAATTTTTTTGTTTCTATTTTTAATCCTTTTTAAATTTTTATTTTAAAATGTTTTTATTATTATTACTTTAATTTGTCTCAATTTCATTTTTATTTCTCGTTTTGTTCTTCTGTTATTGATTATACTGTTTTCAAATCTTTTCATTTTTAAAAAATTTCTCTCAATTTCATTTTTATTTCTCTTTGTTTTGTTCTTCAGTTATTGATTATACCGTTTTCAAATATTTTTTTCTTTTAAAGTTTTTAAAATACATTTCAGCTTGATTTTTATTTTTCTTCAATTTGTTTTTCTGTTATTGATTATACTCTGTTTTCAAACCTTTTTTTCTTCTTTTAAATTTCTTTTTTTTAGTTTTATTTCTGTAACTGCTTTAGATAAATAAATAAATAAACTCCTTAAGGACCACAGTAGATAACTGATACTCCATAAGCCATAGTGCCAGAGAGATATAAGCAAAATGAAGAAGCACTCCCAATTAAAAGAATAAGAGAAATCCCCTGAAAGAATGATCAATGAACTAGACTTTGATAGTCTAATAGATCATGATTTCAAAAAAAGAGTGATCAAAGTACTGAAGGAACTAAAAGACATTGTGTTTAGAGGCAGAGAATATGTCAAAAAGGAAATTGAAATCCATGAAAAGGAATAGAGAGCCCAGAAATAAACTCACATTTATATGGTTAATTAATCTATGATAAAGGAGGCAAGAATATACAATGAGGAAAAGACAGTCTCTTCAATAAGTTGTGCTGGGAAAACTGGACAGCTACATGCAAAAGAATCAAACTAGACTATTTCCTCACACCATGTAAAAAATAAACTCAAAATGGATTAAAGACCTAAATGTAAGACCTAAAATCACAAAATTTCTAGAAGAAAATATAGATAATATGCCCTTTGACATCAGTGTTAGCAATTTTTTTTTTTTGGCTAGGTCTCCTCAGGCAAGGGAAACAAAAGCAAAAATAAATAAATGGGACTACAACAAACTAAAAAGCTTCTGTGTGGCAAAGGAAACTATCAATAAAACAAAAAGAAGCCTACTGAATAGAAGACATTTGCAAAGGATATATCTAATGATGGATTTACATACAATATATACAAATAACTCATACAACTCAACACAAAAAAGAAAACATTATAAGAAAATTGACAGAAGAACTGAATACACATCTTTTCAAAGACATACAGATGACCAACGGACACATGAAAAGATGCTCAACATCACTAGTCATCAGGGAAATGCAAATCAATAGCACAAGAGATATCATCTCACACCTGTCAGAATGGTTATCATCAAAAAAAATAAATAACAAGTGTTGACAAGGATGTGGAGAAAAGGGAACCCTCATAACAGTTAGTGGGGATGTAAATAGGTACAATCACTATAGACAACAGTATGGATATTCCTCAAAAAATAAATATAGTACTACTATATGATCCAGTAATTCCACTCCTGGTATTTATTCAAAGAAAATGAAAACACTGATTTAAAAAGATATATGCACCCCTGTTTTCACTGTAGCATTATTTACAATAGCCAAGATATGGAAGCAATGTGTCTGTCAACAAGTGAATGGATAAAGATGTACTACATATATAATGGAATATGACTTAGCCATAAAGTGGAATAAAATCTTGCCGTTTCTCTTAACACAAATGGACCTAGAGGATATTATGCTAAATGAATAAGTCAGATATAGAAAGACAAATACTGTATGAATTCACTTGTATGTGGAATCTAAAAAAAGCAAAACAAAACAAATGAACAAACTTAAGAGAAATAAAGTCATAGATACAGGGAGCAAACGGGTGTTTGCCAGAGGGGAGAGGGGTGAGGAGCAGAGTTAATAGGTGAGGGATATTAAGAGGAACAAACTTCCAGTTACAAAATAAATGAGTCATGAGTACAAAGTTGCAGTGTGGGGAATATAGTCAATAATTATATGGTGTCTTTGTGTAGTGACAGACCATGACTAGAGTCATCATGGTGATCATTTTGGAATGTATAGTATTGTAGGTCAATTATACTTCAAAAACAAACAAACTCATAGAAAAAGATCAGACCAGAAGCAGGGAGTTGGGGTAGTAGGAATTGGATGAAGGCAGTCAAAAGTTACAAACTTCCAGTTATAAGGTAAGTAAGTAGTAAGGATATAATGTACATGATAAATAAATTTAACACTGCTGTATGATGTATATGAAAGTTATTAAGAGAGTAAATCCTAAAGGTTCTCATCACAAAGAAAAATATTTTTTCCATTTCTTTAATGTTATATCTGTATGAAATGATAGATGTTCAATAAATTTATTGTGGTAATGACTTCATGATTTATTGTAAGTCAAATTATTATGCTGTAGATCTTTAACTTATACAGTGCTATATGTCAATTATATCTCAATAAAAGTGGAGAAAAGATTTTTTAGGAGCAGATTCAGGTTCACAGCAAAATTAAGGAAAGATATAGAGATTTCTAGTACACCTCATACCCCTACACATGCATAGTCTCCACCATTATCAATACTCTCCACCAGAGAATGGTAGATTTATTACAAGTGGTGAACCTACATGGACACACCATTATCACTTAAAGTCCATAATTTTACATTAGGGTTCACTCTTGATGTTGCACATTCTATGGATTTGGGCACATGTATAATTACATGTATCCATCATTATAGTATCATACAGAGTGTTTTAACTGCCCTAAAAATCCTCTCTGCTCCATCTATTTATTCTCCTGCCCTCAACCCCTGGCAACCACTGATCTTTTTACTGTCTCTGTAATTTTGCCTTTTCCAGAATGTTTATATAGATGGAATCATACTGTATGTAGTCTTTTAAAATTTTTTTTTCACTTAGTAATACATACTTAAAGTTCCTCCATATCTTTTTATGGCTTAATGGCTCTTTTTAAATGCTGAATAATATTCCATTGCCTGGATGTATCAGAGTTTATTTATTCATTCACCTACTTAAGGACATTTTGGTTGCTTCCAAGTTTTTGCAATCATGAATAAAACTGTTATTTATACAGCCTTATTACACATGTGCAGGTTTTTGTGTGTGTGGACACAAGTTTTCAACTCCTTATACTAAATACCAAGGAGTACAGTGGTTGGATTGTATGGTATGAGAATGGTCTGTTTTGTAAGAAACTGCCAAACTGTCCCCCAAAGTGGCTGTGCCATTTTTCATTTCCACCAGCAATGAATGAGAGTTCCTGTTGCCCCACATCCCTGCCAGCATTTAGTGTTGTCAGTGTTCTAGATTTTGACCATTCTAATAGGTGTGTAGTGGTATCTCACTGTTGTTTTCATTTGCATTTCCCTAGTGACATATGACATGGAGCATCTTTTCATATGCTCAGTTACCCATCTGTGTATCTTTTTTGGTGAGGAGTCTGTTAAGATCTTTGGCAGATTTTTTTTTGAGTTGATTGTTTTCTTATTGTTGAATTTTTAGAGTTCTTTGTATGTTTTGGATAACAAACTTATATCAGATATGTTTTTTTCAAATATTTTCTCCAGTATATGCCTTGTCTTCTCATTCTCTTGACAGACTTGTGGTTACCAGGGGGGTGGAGGGTGGGAAGGGATAGACTGGGATTTCAAAATTGTAGAATAGATAAACAAGATTACACTGTATATCACAGGGAAATATACACAAAATGTTATGATAACTCACAGAGAAAAAAATGTGACAATGAGTGTGTATATGTCCATGAATGACTGAAAAATTGTGCTGAACACTGGAATTTGACACAACATTGTAAAATGATTATAAATCAATAAAAAATGTTAAAAAAAAAAAAAAGAAAAGAAGCAGTTTTAAATTTTAATGAAATCAAGCACACCAATTGTTTCTTTCATAGATCATCTTTGGTGTTGTGTCTAAAAAGCCATTACCATGTCCAAGGACATTTGGGTTTTCTCTTATTTTATCTTCTACAAGTTTTATAGTTTTGCATTTTACATTTATGTCTGTGATCCATTTTGAGTTAATTTCTGTAAAGGGTGTAAGGCCTGTGTTGTAATTCATTTTTTTTACATGTGGATGTCCAATTGTTCCAGCACAATTTGTTTCACCATTTGTTTAAACGAGTATCTTTTCTACATTGTGCTTTCTTTGCTCCTTTGTCAAAGATCAGTCAACTATATTTATCTGGGTCCACTTCTAGGCTATCTGTTTTAATCCATTGATCTACTTGTTTATTTTTTCACCAATTCTGCACTGTCTTGTTTACTGTAGCTTTATAGTAAGTTTTCAATAGGCTAGCGTCAGTCCTCCAAATTCATTCTTTTCCTTCAATATTGTGTTGGCTATTCTGGGTCTTTTTCCTTTCCATATGAATTTTAGAATCAGTTTTGCTGATATCTACAAAATAACTTGCTGGGACCATCGGACTTTTTTTTTTTAGATTGTTTACTCACTGTCGTGTTTTAACATTTCTATATCTTATTGAGTCCTTTATCAAATATGTGATTTGAGGACTTTCTTTTCTATCTACAGCTTGTCCTTCCATTCTCTGAAAAGTGTCTTACAGAGCAAAAGTTTTATATTTTAATAAAAGCCAGTTAAAGTTTGCTTTTATAAGTTGTAATGTCATACCTAAGAATTTTGTCTAACTCAAGGTAATGAATATTTTCTCTTATGTTTTCTTTTAGGACTGTTATAGTTGTACATTTTACATAAAGGCATGTGAGCAATTTTGAGGAATTTTGTTGTAGGGTATTAGGTAAATGCTGAGATTCATTCTTTTTGCATATGTACCTGCAATTTTTTCAGCCCAAGTTGCTGAAATAATGATTCTTCCATCATTGAATTGCCCTTGCACCTTTTTCAAAAATACTTGATTATATTTTCATGGGTCCACTTAGAAGTCTGTATTATGTTCTATTGATGTATATGTCTATGTTTTCTCCAATACTACGCAGTCTGGGTTATTGTAGCTTTAGAGTTTTTCTTGAAATTGAGTAATTTGAGTCCTTTGACTTTGTTTTTCCCTTTCAGAATTGTTTGGCTATTCTAGTACATTTGCCTTCCCATGCAAATTTTAAAGTCAGCTTGATGATATCTACAAAAACGTGTGATGGATTTTGTTTGCAATTTTATTGAATCTATAGATCAAATTGGGGGGAATTGACATCTTAAGAATATTGAATCTTCCAACCCATAAACATAACCTATCTCTCAGTTTAGTTAAGGCTTTCTTTGACTTTCATAAGTCTTTTTAAAATTGAAGTATAGTTGATTCACAATATTGATTAGTTTCGGGTGTACAGCAATGTGATTCAGTTATATATTTTTTCAGATTTTTTTCCAGTATGGGTTATTACAAAATATCAAACATTGTTCCCTGTGTTATATAGTAAATTATTATTGCTTATCTATTTTTGTATAGTAGTTTGTATCTGTTAATCCCATATGCATAATTTATCCCTCCCCCCATTCCCTTTATACCTCAGACTGGTGTGAGGTGATACCTCATTATCATTTTTATTTGCATTTCTCTAATAATTAACAATGTTGAGCATTTTTTCATGTGTCTGTTGGCCATCTGTATGTGTTCTTAGGAGAAACGTCTATTTAGTTCTTCTGTCAATTTTTTTATTGGGTTGTTTGTTTGTTTTTTATATCAAGCTTCATGAGCTGTTTCTATATTTTGGAAATTTAGTCCTTTGCTGGTCTCATTATTTGCAAATATTTTCTCCCATTCTGTAGGTTGTCTTTTCATTTTGTTTATGATATCTTTAGCTGTGCAAAAGCTTTTAAGTTTGATTAGGTCCGATTTGTTTATTTTTGCTTTTATTTCTTTTGCTTTGGGAGACAGATCTAAGAAAATATTACTACAATTTATGTCTACAAATTATATCTCTTCTAAGAGTTTTATATTCTTACAGATTTTTAAACCATTTTGAGTTTATTTCTGTATATGGTGTGAGAAAATGTTCTAATTTCATTGATTTACATGAGACTGTCCAGCTTTCCCAGCACCACTTATTGAAGAGACTGTCTTCTGTCTATTGTATATTCTTGCCTCCTTTGTCATAGATTAATTGACCATATGTGTGTGGGTTTATTTCTGGGCTCTCTGTTCTTTTCCATTGATCCATATGTTTGTTTTTGTGCCAATATGATGCTGTTTTGATTACTGTAGCTCTGTAGTATTGTCTGAAGTCTGGGAGGGTTATGCCTCCAGCATTGTTCTTTCTCCTCAGAATTACTTTGGCAGTTCTGGTCTTTTGTGGTTCCTTATAAATTTTGGGATTATTTGTCCTAGTTCTGTGAAAAATGTCCTGGGTAGTTTGATAGGGATTGCATTAAATCAGTAGATTGCTTTGGGTAGTATGGGCATTTTAACAATATTAACTCTTCCAATCCAAGAGTATGGGATACAGTTCCATTTATTTGAATCATCTTCAGTTTCTTTTATCAATGTTTTATATTTTTCAATGTATAGGTCTTTCACCTCCTTAGTAAAGTTTATTCCTATATGTTTTATTTTTATGTGACTTTAAATGGTATTTTTTTAACTTTCTCTTTCTGATATTTCATTGTTAGTGTAAAGAAATGCAACAGATTTTTGTATATTAATCTTGTATCCTGCTACCTTGCTGATTTCATTTATCAGTTCTAATAGTTCTTGGGTGGAGTCTTTAGGGTTCTGTATATAGAGTATCATGTCATCTGCAAATAATGACAATTTTATCTCTTCCCTTCCAATCTGGATACATTTTATTTCTCTTTTTTCTGATTGCTGTGGATAAAACTTCCAATACCATGTTGACTAGAAGTGGTGAGAGTGGATGTTTTTGTCTTTTTCTTGAATTTAGCAAGAAGGCTTTCAGCTTTCCACTGTTGAGTATTATGTTGACTGTGGGTTTGTTGTAAATTGCTTTTATTATGTTCAGATATTTTCCCTCTATACCCATTTTGGTAAGAGTTTTTATCATGAATGGATGTTGAATTTTATTAAATGCTTTTTCTGTATATGTTGAGATGACCATATGATTTTTGTCTTTTCTTTTGTTAATGTGGTGTATCACGTTGATTAATTTGCATACGTTGAACTATCCTTGCAATCCTGGAATGAATCCAACTTGATAATGGTGTATGGTCCTTTTTTTTGTTTTGTTGGATTCCATTTGTTAGTATTTTGTTGAGGATTTTGGTGTGTATATTCATCAAAGATATTGGCTCATAACTTTCTTTCTTTTTTGTGTGTTGTTTTTGTCTGGTTTTGATATCAGGGTGATGATGGCTTCACAGAATGAATTTGAGAGTGTTCCCTCCTCTTCAATCTCTTCTTTGACTTCTTATGTCAGTGTCTTAATAGCTTGCCATATACATAACCTGCACATATTTTCTTAGATTTTTTTACCTAAGTACTTTCATTTTTTGAGTGCTGTCATAAGTAATATTGCTTTCTTATTTGAAATTCCAATAATTTATTCTTTGTATATAAAATGTAATTTTTTTGTATGTTCACCTTGTATCCTGTGACCTTACTGAACTTATGTATTAGTTATAGCGTTTTTATTGTAGATTATTTGGGGTTTTTTACATATACAGGTTTTTTTCCCTTTGTGATATCTATCCTTGTCCTTCCTTCCTTCCTTCCTTCCTTCCTTCCTTCCTTCCTTCCTTCCTTCCTTCCTTCCTTCCTTCCTTCTCTTTTTCTTGTCTTGTCTTGTCCTGTTGGACTAGCTAGGACTTCCAATGCAATACTGAACAGTTGTGAGGAAGAATACCCTTGATTTGTTCCTGATCATAGGGGAAAATCATCAAGTTGCTTACTGTAGGTTTATATAGTAGCCCTTATTAGGTTAAGTTCCCTTCTATTCCTAAACTGTTGATAATTCTTATCATGGATGAATATTGAATTTTGTTGAATTTTTTTCCTCATCTATTTCTATAATAACCTGTTTTTTCTTATTTAGTCTGAAAATATGGTGAATTATATTGATTGACTTTTTTAAATGCTGAACAAGCATTGAATTCCTGGGATGAAACCTACTCGACTATTATTCATTATCCTTTTTATATATTGCTAGATTTGATTGGCTAATATTTTAGTAAGAATGTTTGTATCTGTGTTTATGAAAGTTATTGCTCTGTAGTTCTTTTTTATCATTATCTGGTTTTGATATTAACATAATGCAGGCTTCATAAAATGAGTAGAATAGTGTTGTCTTTTCTGTTTTATAAGAGATTGGTATTATATGTTACTTAAAAGTTTGGTAGAATTTATGAGTGAAAATATCTGGCCTGGAGTTTTCTTTTTTGAAATGTTTTTAACTACAAATTCAATTTCTTCAGTAGGTTTTGGGGTATTCAGGTTATATATTTTTTTCTCATTTTAAGTTTTTAGCTTAAGGAATTGGTCTATATCATCTAAGTTATCAAGTGTATATGCACAGATTGTTTAAAGGTCTGTGGGGTCAGTAGTGATATATCTTGTTTCAGCCCTCATATTGGTAGGTTGTGTCTCTTCCATCTTTCCATCTTTTTTGTTGGTTGGCATGGGGTTTTTCAGATTTATTCATCTATTCAAATATATTCAAATAATCATATTTTAGTTTGATTGATTTCTCTGTTGTTTTCCTGTTTTCAATTTAATTGATTTTTGCTCTAATTAAAATTAATTTTCTTTTTCCTCTAGTTTACTAAGGTGGTAGCTTGGTTATTGATTTTATATCTGTCTTCTTTTCTGGTATAAGCATTATATTCTATGAATTTCCCTCTAACTACTGCTCTATCTTTTTCATTCTTGTAAATAAAAGGAAAAGATGGTGCTAAGGATGAGAATACCAAGTGTACCAACATATGGAAAAGATAAAAATGACCCATTCTGGTTTTTATATATTAATCTATCAGAGTAAAAAAGAATCAGGCAACTACATGTCCATAAACTCTATATTTTAACTGATAAAAGCTACTTTTTCCTTTGTTATTGATACAAGAATCTTTTGTTTTCCATTTAATAATGAGACTTAATCCTTGAATGTAATATACTCTTACATGACTATAAGTACCTCTGTACTCAGAGTACAAGTTGTCATTTCTTTAGTAATTCGAGGGCACATCAAAAAAGCTGTGTATTCATGTCCTTTGCCCATTTTTTAATTGGATTATTTGGGGTTTTTTGCTGAGTTGTGTGAGTTATATATTTTGTATATAATATATACTTACATATTTTAGAAATTAACCCCGTATCAGATACTTTCTGAGTATTTTCTTCCATTCCATAAGTTGCCTTTCTATTTTACTGTTTATTTCATTGCCCGTAGAGAAGATTTTTAGTTTGAAGTGATACTTCTTTATTTTGGCCTTTGTTGCCTTGGATTTTGGTGGCATATCAAAAAAAATAATTGCCAAGACCAATATCAAGGATATTTTCCCCTATGTTTTCTTCTAGGAGTTTCATAGTTTCAGGTCTTACATTTAAGTCTTCAACCCATTTTGACTTAATTTTTCAGAGTGATGTAAAACAAGAGTCCAGTTTTACTTTTCGCACATGGATATCCAGCTTTTGCTACACCATTTTTGAGGAGACTACCCTTTCTCCGTTGAGAATTCTTGGCTCCTTTATCAAATATTTGTTGACCATATACGTATGGAATTATTTCTGAGCTCTTGATTCTGTTTCATTGGCTATGTGTCTATTTTTATGCCAGTACCATAATGTTTTAATTACTATAGATTTGTAGCATAGTTTGAAATCAGGAAGTTGAGATTCCTCCAGCTTTGTTCTTGCTCAGAATTACTTTTGCTATTTGGGGTCTTTTGTGGTTTCATAAGAATTTTATGATTGCTTTTTCTATTTCTGTGAAATGCGATTGGAATTTTGACAGGGATTGATTGCATTGTATCTATTGATGGTTCTGGGTAAATGAACATTTTAACCATGTTAATTGTTCCAATCCATGAACACAGGATACCTTTCCATTTATTTGTGTCTGCAATTTCTTTCATTAATCTGTAGTTTTCAATGTACAGATCTTTCACATCCTTGCTTAAATTTATTCCTAAGTATTTTATTATTTTGATACTATTGTAAATAAGATTGTTTTCTTTATTACTTTTTCAGATATTTCATTGATTTGTAAGGAAATGAAACTTATTTCTGTGTGTTGATTTTGTATCCTGCAACTAAACAAATTTGTTTATTAGTTCTAATAGTTTTGGGGGGAATCTAGCATTTTCTACATATAAGACCATCTTATCTTCAAAGACAGTTTTACATCATACTTTCTGGTTTGGATGCATTTTATTCCTTTTTCTTGCCTATCTGCTTTAGTAGGAATTTCAGTAGTATGTTGAATAAGAGTGGTGAGAGAGAGCACCCTTGGTTTTTTTTAACATTTTTTATTGAATTATAGTCATTTTACAACCTAGTGTCAAATTCCAGTGTAGGCACAATTTTTCAGTCATACATGAACATACATTTATTCATTGTCACATTTTTTTTTTGCTCTGAGCGACCAGAAGATCTTGTATATATTTCCCTGTGCTATACAGTATAATCTTGTTTATCTATTCTGCATATGCCTCTCAGTATCTACAAATTTTGAAATCCCAATCTGTCACTTCCCACCCCCCTCCTCCTTGGCAACCACAAGTTTGAATTCTATGCCTATGAGTCTGTTTCTGTTTTGTATTTATGTTTTTTTTTTTTAGATTCCATATATGAGCAATCTCATATGTTTTTTTTTTTCTCTTTCTGGCTTACTTCACTTAGAATGACATTCTCCAGGAACATCTATGTTGCTGAAAATGGCATTATGTTGTTGGTTTTTATGGCTGAGTAGTATTCCATTGTATAAATATACCACAGCTTCTTTATCCAGTCATCTGTTGATGGACATTTAGGCTGTTTCCATGTCTTGGCTATTGTAAATAGTGCTGCTATGAACATTGGGGTGCAGGTGTCTTTTTGAAGTAAGGTTCCATTGGGATATATGCCCAAGAGCAGGATTACTGGAGAGCAACCTTGTTTTGTTCCCGATCTTAGAGGAAAAACTTTTAAACTTTTACCATTAAGTATGATGTTAGCTTGAGGGCTCATCATAAATGGCCTTTATTATGTTGAAGTATGTTCTTTTGAAAATTAATTTGTTGAGACTTTTTATTTTAAAAAGAGTGTCAAATTTTGTCAAATGCCTTTTTATTGACTTGATAGTATGATTTTTATCCTTCATTCTTTTAAGGTGGTCTATCACTTTTATTTGTTTGAATATGTTGAACCATCACTGAACCTTGGGGATAAGTCCCACTTGACCATGATATATGATCATTTTAATGTGCTACTAAATTCAGTTTGCTAGTATTTTTTTGAGAATATTTGCATGTATATATATTGGGGATGTTGGCCTGCAGTGTTTTTTTCTTGTAGTGTTCTTATCTGGATTTGATATCAGGGTAATGCTGGCCTCATAAAATGAGTCTGGGAGTGTTCCTCCTCTTCAAATTTCTGGGAGAGTTTAAGAAAGATTGTCAATAATTATTCTTTAAATGTTTGGTAGAATTCACCAGTGAAATCATCTGGTCCTGGTCTTTTCTTTATTAGGAGGTTTTGATTACTGATCAATGTCATACTCAGTGGTGGAAGACTGAAAGTGCTTCCCCTAACATCAGGAGCAAAAGAAAAATGCTTGCTTTCAGTGCTTCTACTCAAGGCTGTCATTGAAATCCTAGCCAGAGCAATGAGGAAAGGAAAGAAAGAAAAGAAAGAAAGAAAAGAAAGAAAGAAAAGAAAGAAAGAAAAGAAAGAAAGAAAGAAAGAAAGAAAGAAAGAAAGAAAGAAAGAAAGAAAGAAAGAAAGAAAGAAAGAAAGAAAAGAAAGAAAAGAAAGAAAGAAAGAAAGAAAGAAAAGAAAGAAAGAAAGAAAGAAAGAAAGAAAGAAAGAAAGAAAGAAAGAAAAGAAAGAAAAAGAAAGAAAGAAAGAAAGAAAGAAAGAAAGAAAGAAAGAAAGAAAAAGAAAGAAAGAGAAAGAAAGAAAGAAAGAAGGAAATAAGGAAGGAAGGAAAGAAAGAAGGAAATAAGGAAGGAAAGAAGGAAGGAAGGAAGGAAGGAAGGAAGGAAGGAAGGAAGGAAGGAAGGAAGGAAGGAAAGGCATCCAAATTGGAAAGGAAGAAGTAAAAGTATCTCTGTTCTCAGATGACATGATCTTATGTACAGAAAACACTAAAGAATTCACAAAACGCTATTAGAGTTAATAAGCACACTCAACAATGTTGAAGTACACAAGACGAACACACAGAAATCAGTTGTATTTCCATATACTAGCAATGAAAAGTCCAAATGTAAAACTGACAACAGTTATAAGATAGATGAATAAAATATACATAGGATGAATTCAGCCAAGGAGGTAAAGACTTGTGCACTGAAAACTACAAAGCACTGCTGAAAGACGTTTAAAATGACCCCCAAAAAGGGAACAATATCAGCATTCACGGACTGGAAGACTTAACAATGTTGAGATGGCAATACCACCCGAATTTATCTACAGATTTACTGCAACCCCTACCGAAATCCCAATGATCTGTTTTACAGAAATGTAAAAGCCAATCCCAAATGCATGTGGAATTTCAAGGGACCTTGAATAGCCAAAATAATCCTGGGAGAGAAGAAAAAAGCGGGAGGACTCACATTTGCCTCTTTCAAAGCTTAGCATAAAGCTACAGTTATCAAAACTATGTGGTACTGGCATAAGAACAGACACATAGATCAATGGAGTAGAATGAAGAGACCAGAAGTAAACCCATAAAGCTATTCATGGGTATAAACCCCAAAGAATTGAAAACAGGTGTTCAAAGAGAACCCTGTCCAGGAACGCTCACCACAGCCTATTCACAACAGGCACAAGGTGGCGGTCACCCAAATGTCCACCAACTAAGGAGAGGATACACAACCTGTGTGGTCATGCCATGTGGTGGAATACTATTCGGCCACGAAAAGGAATGAAGTGCTGATTGTGCTACCAGGTGGATGAACCACGATGAAAGCGTTACACTAGGTGAGAGCAGCCAGACCCAAAAGGCCACCTCTGTATTGTATGATTCCGTCTCCGGGAAGTGTCCAGCACACGCCAACCTCTGTGGACAGGAAGCAGATTAGTGGTCGCCTGGGGACTATGGGGGTGGGAGTGGGGTGGGGGAAACTGCAGGCGGGGGCAGCGGGGATGACTGCCTGGCGGATACAGGGGCTTCTTTTGGGGGTGGTTTCAACGTTTTGGAATTAGATGGCCGTGACGGTGGCCCAACACCGCCAGTGTATACTTGGTACCACTGGATCGTCCGCCATTTGCTCTTATCCTAGAGTTCCCGTCCCATGGACAGTGGGAGTTCCCTCAAAGAGAGGGTCCAGCGAGCAAGTGAGCAAGCGTCCTGCCAGCACCACTTCTTTGCCAGCCCAGGCCCAAGGGGGCGGGGGCGGGGGCGGGGGGTGGGGTGGGGGCTGGGGGCCAATGGGAAAGCAGTGACGTCACGGGATCTACGTGTCACGGGGCGTGCGCCCTGACCAATGAGGGGCCAGCCCATGGTCGCTAGGCTGCGGAGTAGAGGCCTGGATACCCGCTGTCTGCAGACGTTGGGATCAACTGCCGCCATCTCATCCCACCGCACCTCATCTCACCGAACCACATCCCACTGCACCTCACCGCACCGCTTCGCCCAGCATCCCGCCGCACCGCAGAGCTAGGCCAGTGGGAGAAACCGCACCCTACGCCCAGCATGCCGAAGGAAAACAGCCGTCGAGGGTCATCCCATGGTCACCAGAGGCGGAACCGCTCCTGCTCCCGCACCACCAGAGCCGAGCTGTCGTTCTCCGTGAGCCACATGGAGCGCCTCCTGCGAGAGGGCCACTATGCCCAGCGCCTGAGCTCCACCGCACCAGTCTTCATGGCGGCCATCATCCAGTACCTGGCGGCCAAGGTCCTGGAGCTGGCGGGCAACGAGGCCCACAACAGCAGCAGGAGGCGCATCACTCCAGAGCTCGTGGACTTGGCCGTCCACAACAGTGCACTCCTCGGTGGCTTCTTTGGGACCACAACCATTTCCCAAGTGGTCCCGGCCCGGCGGTAGCTGCCCAACATGACCTGGGGCTCCGGGCCTCGGCCGACGGGCGCCAGGCCCGCTCACAGCCGGGGCAGCCGCGGCCTGCCTGGTGCCTTGGGCAAAGTCATTGGAAATCAATAGTGTTTTTTCGGAAACCCATGTGCGCATGCTTCAGTCACTTTGCGGGGGAGGTGGTTGTGGAACATCCCTCGTTGGAAGGTTGGGGCGGTGGCAGGGGTCTGGCCTAGGGGGTGGGACGTGGTGGGGGGGGTGACTGAGAGGAGTGGTGTCTCACGGGGACAGTGCCTGGGGTGGCCCTGGGCATGGGAGAGGCCGACTGGGGTGGGGGAGGGGTGGAGTGGGGTCTGGGCTGAGGCTGGGCGACGGAAGACTCCCCCATTGGCTCCGAGCAGGTCAGAGCCAGGCGGAAGTCTTCAGGAGGACAGTGTCCTTGAGGTGGCGCTCAAGACCATGGCCGCAGCGTCGTAATAGATAGGCGGACGTGAGATGGCAACTCTGGTGCGGAATGGACGCGTGGACCGAGCGCTTGGCGCGAACTCCACTGGGGCTGGGGCTTTGACGGGAAGGTTGAGGCGTGATGGGGGACGGGGTGGGCGGGAAACAATCAGGAAATATGCCAAGTCGGCACTAGGCTCCTGTGGGGTCAAGAGCTTAGTTTTGGGTCATGTTCTCTAGAAGATGCTGGGAGATGCCCTGCGTAGCAACCTGCGTAAACAAACTGTCGCCTAGCAACAGCGGACGCCTGGCCGCGCCCCTGCACCCTGGGTCTACACACGCAACGGACGTCAGGCCAGGCCCCGCCTCAGGATCCTCGATTTGCATACGCGGCCCGCAGCCAGTCCCGGCCCGGCCTCCGAGCTGGCTGTTTTGCATATCACCAGGGCAAGCGGGAGGGCGGGAACCGCCGAGCCGGCGCGGCTGCGCGGAGGGCCGGGGCGGACGCAGGGCACGTCGTGGTCCACCGCCTCCCCCCCTCCCGCACGTGCGCCCTGTGTCGTCAGCGCGCCCGGAAGCGTCCAGACGGCGAACATGGCGGCGTCCGCGGCCGGCCTGGGTGGCGGCGGCGGCGCCGGTCCGGGGCCCGAGGCCGGAGACTTTCTGGCCCGCTACCGCCAGGTGTCGAACAAGCTGAAGAAGCGGTTCCTCCGGAAGCCGAACGTGGCGGAGGCCGGCGAGCAGTTCGCACAGCTGGGCCGCGAGCTGCGCGCCCAGGAATGCTTGCCGTACGCAGCCTGGTGCCAGCTGGCCGTGGCGCGCTGCCAGCAGGCGCTGTTCCACGGGCCCGGGGAGGCGCTGGCGCTCACCGAGGCCGCGCGCCTCTTCCTGCGGCAGGAGCGCGAAGCGCGCCAGCGCCTCGTCTGCCCCGCCGCCTACGGGGAGCCACTGCAGGCCGCCGCCAGCGCCCTGGGCGCCGCCGTGCGCCTGCACCTGGAGCTCGGCCAGCCGGCCGCCGCCGCCGCCCTCTGCCTCGAGCTGGCCGCCGCCCTGCGCGACCTGGGCCAGCCGGCCGCCGCCGCCGGCCACTTCCAGCGCGCCGCTCAGCTGCAGCTGCCCCAGCTGCCCCTGTCCGCGCTGCAAGCGCTCGGCGACGCTGCGTCCTGCCAGCTGCTGGCGCGCGACTACAACGGCGCCCTGGCGGTCTTCACGCGCATGCAGCGCCTGGCACGCGAGCACGGCAGCCACCCGCTGCAGCCGCCCCCGCCGCCGCCGCCGCCGCCGCCGCCGCCGCCGCCGCCGCCCGGGCCCCAGCCGGGCTCCAGCGCGGCCCCCGCCCCGCCGCCGCTCGCGCTGCTCCCCCCCGGCGCCGGCTCCGCGACCGTCGCGCCCTCCCCGGCCGCGCTGGGCGCCTTCTCGGACGTGCTGGTCCGCTGCGAGGTGTCCCGCGTGCTGCTGCTGCTCCTGCTGCAGCCGCCGCCCGCCAAGCTCTTGCCGGAGCATGCCCACACCCTGGAGAAATACTGCTGGGAGGCCTTTGACGGCCACGGGCAGGAGGCTAGCGGCCCTCTTCCCGAGGAGCTCTTCCTGCTGCTCCAGTCCTTGGTCATGGCCACCCACGAGAAGGACACGGAAGCCGTCAAGTCGCTGCAGGTGGAGATGTGGCCGCTGTTGAGTGCCGAGCAGAACCACCTCCTTCACCTCGTGCTGCAGGAGAGCATCTCCCCCTCGGGCCAGGGGATCTGACGAGTCACATGATCCCGGTGCCTTCCCTCTCGCCTGTTCCCAGACCTCACGCATCCACCTTTGCGTTTAGGGGGAAATAAAAGACGATGGTCCCGGAGGTTCTGCCTTTGTTCGCCTTATTCCTGTTGCCACCCTAACACTTAAGTGGACGAAAAGTTACCTTACTTCCGCAATAGTGGGAGAAAAAAACAATATGATAGGATCGGAGTGGTGGACATGGCTCTCTTCCTGCACCCAGCACGAACGTGACAGTCCCTGTCACCCCTGTATCTTTTCACCCAACTGTCCCTACCAGCCCCCCACCCCGCCTGCAAAACCCCCCTCCCCCCGGTCTTTGTTCCCTAGTGAGGGTTAATTTGCACAGGTCTGGCTAAATCCCTGAGCTATGTGATCTGTTTGTGGTGACTGATTCCTCAGCCTATTTGATGTCTGTGTGATCAACCAATTTCTCCTTTCTTTGTTTCGTCCGTGGGATCATTTGATCCAGTACAACGTTGCTGCCGCCACAGCCCCAAATCCGTGAAAGCCATTCTGAGACTCGTAACTTGCGGTTTAGATTTACTTCATCTATGAACCGGGAACACCTTCTCTCCATGTCAGGAGGCAGAAAGGAGAAACAGTTCCCTTTTAGCTGCCAGACGTATTCGTCCGTCTGAAATGGACAGTGTGCCTAGGATGCGGGCTGCGCCAGGCGATGAGTCACAAAGAGCCTATGCGATGCGGTCTTACTCCGACAGCTGCAGTGCACCTGTGTCCGGTGCCAAGCCGGGCCGGGGGTGGGCTTGGGGTGCGGGTGGGGTGGGCTCCGGCGCAAATGCGTCCGACGTGCCTCGGAATCCTCAGTTCAGGTTCTGTTCCGAGAGGGACGGGCAGTCCACGTGACAGCTTGCATTTGTAGGAGGGATCTTTCTGCGACTCTTACGTAACTCAGATACGTAAAATCAGCATGCTTCTTTGGTATTTGCGATCCTGTATGTGCCAGACCGTGTCCTTGTTCCCCGAAGACGGGGTGGCGTTCCATTTTTAAACACTCAAGTTCCAAGCCTTTTTGGTCTGAATGTTACATGCAAACCGAGTTGGCTGTTTTTTGTTTTTGTCGTTTTAATTCAGTTTTATTTTCTTTAGTTTTGAGAGGAGTGGTAACAAGACCTCTTCAGAACATAATCTCACCCTCAATCATTCAGCTTGGGAAAGTGCATCCTTTAGGCTGAAGCTTGAGTGTTCAGCACTCATCTTTGGGGGTGAGATTTAAGGACGCCCTTTGGGAGCAGAGTTTGGTTTTGCCTATTTGGGGGTAGGGGAGGGAGGGAGGGAGACCGTGTGGAGCGCTGTCACTCTGAATTAAGCGCCTCAAAATGGGCGGGGCTTTTAGGGTATTCTTTTCCACTTCTGTTTCAACAGTGTGGAAGCAATGGCTAAGGAAATAGGGGAGAGGCCCATGGCGGGCAGATTCAGCCCCTGGTCCTGTGCTCTCACTTGGCCGCCAGGATCGGTCCTTTGGAGCCCCAAAGCCTAGTCCACCTTACTGCAAAGGTGGTAAGGGCGCATGCTCCTCTGTGCTTTTCCTTTTTCGGGTACACTCTTCTTCACTCTGGGCTGCAGTCCTGGCCGGCTGCCTTACTGTCCTTAGGACACGTGTGACTGGTGATAGCATTTGGGTTCCGGCTTAAGGAAATGCCTCCTTAGACCTCCAGTCCGAAATTGCATTGAGGAGGTCGGGGGAGGGATTACCATAGCCTGGTGCTGGATATACAAGCATTATTACAGTTCTCCAGAGAATTAAAAGGAACAGCTCTCACGCGCACTCGCTGTTTGTGTGTGTGTGTGTGTGTGTATACACACATACATATATACACACAGATACATATGAAGATATAGATCTATATCAAGACAGAGACAGATTTGAAAGAATTGGCTCATGTGATTCTGGAGGCTTGGAAAGTACAAAATCTGCAGGTAAGCCTGGAGAAAAGAGGTACAGTTGGAATCTAAGGCAGTCTGCAGGCCCAATTCCTTCTTCATCTAAGGAGGTCGATCTTTTTCTATTAAGCCTTTTCATTGATTGAATGATGCCCACTGACATATGTAGGGTAATCTTTACTCAAAGTCCACTGGTTTAAATGTTAATCTCAACTAAAATAAAAACCTCACAGAAATATCTAGAATAATGTTTGCCCAAATATCTGAGTACCATTGCCTAGACAAGTTGGCATGTAAAGTTAACCATCACAAATATTTGAACTTGGCACCTAGACACATCTGCTTGAGTTTAAGTCTGTAACTTAAGTAGTTAAGTCCAATATCCTCCTCTGGGCCTTTTTGTTGTTCGTGACATGAGACAGACGGTTGCTGGGGGTGTCATCAAAGCAGTAGACAAGAAGGCAGCTGGAGCTGGCAAGGTCACCAACACTGCCCAGAAAGCTCAAATGGCTAAATCAATATTATCCCCAATACCTGCCACCCCAGTCTTAGAGGTAGAAGAATGGTCTCAGGACTGTTTGTCTCAATCAGCCATTTCAGTTTAATAGGAAAGGACTGGTTAATGATAACAATGCATCATCAAACCTTCAGAAGGAAAGGAGAGTATTTTGTGGAATGTTTGTTTTGTGTGTGGCAGTTGTAAGGTATTAGTTTATAATATTACTACTTTTTCATGGAAACAATTTGACCAAAAATCTATCACAGAATTTTGAGACCCATTAAAACAAAGTTTAATGAGAAAAATTAAAGAAAAAAGACATCCATAAACTCCTAATAAAGATAAGGACCAGGTCCTACTTAGACCTACCATGATACAAATATTCAATGTATAACCAAAAAGGCAATAACCCTTTCCCAGTAGGGCTACACAGTCCTTGGGGAATGCTCATTCCTCTTCTTGATATCCTGAAACTTAAATGATATGATGTAAAGTTAACAATTCTTAAATACACTTATATAATAGGATAAGAAGGAGAAGAAAACATTTCATACACACACACACAAACACACACAAATGTATTCATAACAAAATAAGGAGGCAATACTCATGACAACTATAGTTCTTGTTTCTGAAACTGGTCACATGTTCATAGCTGCTTTCATAATTACGTTCTTCCACTATCTGTTCCATATCCCATTTGCCCTCAGGAAGCACCTCAACTGGTTGTGGTTCTTTACCTGGTAGGGTGACCCAAACATCATTCCTCTAGGATATGGGCCATTAGTAGACCTGCCTGAATTGGGTTATTATACTTTTCCGTTGGCTGTAATCAGAAGGCATGGTAAGTAATACTGAGACACCCTAAGGGATGTCCAGACAGTCTTCCTTACGGCCAGTGTGGAACAGCAGTCCAATGTCCCCTTGGCAGTCAGGGTCAATCATTTCAGTAACTGCCTTCCTTGCCTGTTGACTCAGAGGCCTGAGGAGCCCCAAGTGGCTGGGTGGCAGCCTTAACTTCCGGTACAGTGGAATCACTGTTGTCTCCTGATGGAAACATTCCTCCCTCGGGGGCGAAGGCCTCTAGGCCAGCAGAGCGCAAAGTCATGGAATGAGGAAGCACAGATTTTGCTGCTGGGTCACTAGGGGTCCTAGGGAATGGTACTGCTCCCGTTTCCGCCCCTCGATTCCTGGCTGTGGGAGAAGCAGGACCATGTGTTGAACACTGACTCAGAGCATATGCAGACTTCTGGAGAACGTGCCCCTGCCTTAGAGGGTATCGCCACCTAGCTGGTGCTGTAACTGTCTGCGAAAGGCCACTCCATCCTATCAAGCCAGCTGCTTCAGGATGATGGGGAACACGGTAAGGACAGTGAATTTCACAAGCGTGGGCCGGTTGCTGTACTTCTTTTGCTGTGGTAGGAGTTCCTGCGTCAGAAGCAACGCCGTGTGGAATACTGTCAGGCGGATGAGGTATTCTCTAAGTCCACGGAGGGCTGTTTGGGCAGAAGCACTGTGTCCACGGAAGGAAAATCCGTATCCCGAGTGAGTGAGTGTCTGTTCCAGAAAGGATAAAACACAGCTCATTCCCTGATAGAAGTGGCCCAATGTAACCAACGTGACACCAGGTAGCTGGCTGAGCACTCCAGGGACTGGTACCACATTGGTACTAAGTGTAGGTCTCTGCTGCTGGCAGGTCAGGCAGTACAGTGGTGGCCATAGTCAGGTCAGCCTTGGTGAGTGGAAGTCCATGTTGAGCTCATGCATCACCTCTGTCCCTGCGACCGTGGCCACTTTGTTCACGAGCCCATTGGGTGACGACTGATGTGGCTGGGGAAAGAGGCCGACTGGAATCCCCAGAATGGGTCATCCTATCAACTTGATTATTAACATCCTCCTCTGCTGAGGTCACCTTTTGGTGAGCATTCCCATCGGACACCAATATCTACACATTTTTTTGTCCATAAAGAGGTTTATGCACATACTTCTTCCCCAAATTTCTTTGTCACCAACTTTTCAATCATGTTCCTTCCAAGTCCCTGACATACAGCCAAACCATTGGCCAGGGCCCATGGATTGGTATGTAATCACACACCTGGCCATTTCTCCTTCCAAGCAAAGTGAGCAACCAGCACCACTCAAAGTTCTGCCCCCTGGGAGGGCTTCCCTTCACCATGTCCCAGAGGAATGTCCAGGGAGGGGCTGTTGTGCTGCAGCTGTCCACCTGTGGGTGGTGCCTGCATATTGTGCAGAACCGTCTGCAAGCCAGGCCCAATTATGGTCAATGAAGCTAGAACACTCCCTTACACCAGATACAAAAATAAACTCAAAATGGATCAAAGACTTAAACATAAGACAAGATACAATAAACCTCCTCGAAGAAAATATAGGCAAAACATTATCTGACATACATCTCAAAAATGTTCTTCTAGAACAGTCTACCCAAGCAATAGAAATAAAAGCAAGAACAAACAAATGGGACCTAATGAAACTTACAAGCTTCTGCACAGCAAAGGGAACCATAAGTAAAACAAAACGACAACCTACAGAATGGGAGAAAATTTTTGCAAATGAAACTGACAAAGGCTTGATCTCCAGAATATATAAGCAGCTCATAAAACTTAATAAGAAAATAAAAAACAACCCAACCCAAAAATGGGCAGAAGACCTAAACAAGCAATTCTCCAGGGAAGACATACAAATGATCAATAGGCATGTGAAAAAATGCTCAATATCACTAATTATCAGAGAAGTGAAATTCAAAACTACAATGAGGTATCACCTCACACCAGTCAGAATGGCCATCATTCAAAAGTCCACAAATGACAAATGCTGGAGAGACTGTGGAGAAAAGGGAACCCTCCTACACTGCTGGTGGGAATGCAGTTTGGTGCAGCCACTGTGGAAAACAGTATGGAGATTCCTCAAAAGACTAGGAATAGACTTACCGTATGACCCAGGAATCCCGCTCCTGGGAGTATATCCAGAAGGAATCCTACTTCAGGATGACATCTACACCCCAATGTTCATAGCAGCACTGTTTACAATAGCCAAGACATGGAAACAGCCTAAATGTCCATCGACAGATGACTGGATAAAGAAGATGTGGTATATTTATACAATGGAATACTACTCAGCCATAAAAACTGACAACATAACACCATTTGCAGCAACATGGATGCTCCTGGAGAATGTCATTCTAAGTGAAGTAAGCCAGAAAGAGAAAGAAAAATACCATATGAGATCGCTCATATGTGGAATCCAAACAAACAAACAAACAAACAAAGCATAAATACAAAACAGAAATAGACTCATAGACATAGAATATAAACTTGTGGTTGCCAAGGGGGCAGAGGGTGGGAAGGGATAGACTTGGATTTCAAAATTGTAGAATAGATAAACAAGATTATACTGTGTAGCACAGGGAAATATACACAAGATCTTATGGTAGCTCACAGAGAAAAAAATGTGATAATGAATCTATATATGTTCATGTATAACTGAAAAATTGTGCTCTACACTGGAATTTGACACAACATTGTAAAATGACTATAACTCAATAAAAAATGTTAAAAAGAAAGAAAGAAAGAAAGAAAGAAAGAAAGAAAGAAAGAAAGAAAGAAAGAAAGAAAGAAAGAAAGAACCTCTATTACCAAAAAAAAAAAAAAAAGAATAGCAGTTCTGAAATTATTTTGTTTTTTTTAACTGTGATGAAGAAAGGCTATTTGTACTATGAACATATTTGAAATTGGTCACAGTAGTTGTCAAGGGAAAAAACTAAAAGTCTATCATCAACATCATAGTATATTTTTCAAAAGAGTAATACATTAAATTTTTCTTAGTGATATTTTAAGCTTTTAGAATATGTGAAATTAATACTTATTGCAAACAGCATATAGAGAAACACCTAACAAGAAACTCTATGGGGGGAATGTATAGCTCAAGTGGTAAAGCACGTACTTAGCATGCATGAGGTCCTGGGTTTGGTTCCCAGTACCTCCATTATAAATAAAGATAATTACTTCCCATTTCCCCCCCAAAAAAAGAAAATCCATAAAAACTTTATAAGAAAGGCAAGAATCTGTAGTATTTGAACCAAGACCACTCCCTTCCTTCCCATTCCCACACCCCACTCAGCAAAGAGGAGGTGCCACTAAATTGTAACTTTCTTTTCCTTCAACTCCTAGTTGGGGGGCTCTCTTCCTGGAAGGATCAGTATGTCAGCATTTCTCATCCTGAGCCCAGCTATGTGTTGCTGAGGCTGAGTCCCAGGCAAGTGTGGTTGAGAAGTGAAAGTTCCCTTCTTGCAGCCCCCACTTGTCAGATTGAGGCACTACCCTGGGTGCAGTGTGTTAAAAAGATTGGGATCCTGATCATCTTGCTCTTTCCATGGCTCATGAGTTGGTGGTTCCACTTTAGGCTGATGCCCCCTACCAAGTGTTCATCTCCTAGAGCAATAGTGCCACTCAGAAAGAAGCTTGCCAATGTCCCCAACCCCAGCTCCAGAGCCCTGACTCGGAGATTTTACCCAAAGGGAGAAGCAGACCATAAAACAGATAGCTCCTAATCTCTTCCCAAAGGAAATGATTTTATTTACAACAGAGTACGGGGAAGTTCAAACCTAAGAACACTCTCAGGAACAGTAGAGGCTATAGTGAAAGACACTGGGTAGGAGACTTGTAGATTTAATAAAAATCCAGACTACGGGTCAGGTAGGAGTCTTCCTGGGGTCAGAACAACTATCAAGCATGAACCTCAAAAACTATTCTTCAAAGGAGCCACAATTTGATTGATTTAGTCTGAAGAATAACTTTTGCCCTCAAGGCTTTGATGAAAACAATAGAGTAATTAGCTGGCAATTTGTGGGGTTTAATAGCTGGACATGGTCAGGCAAAAAGAGCCTTGTCAACATCACTGTCATTCTAGGGTAAAACATCAGAGGCTTAACACTGTGTGTGAGGATATAGGGGGGTGGGAGGTAGGGGGGTTGAGGTGGGAGGTAGGGGGGTTGAAGTGGGAGAATAGACTTCACTAATATAATCCAGGTAATCACCAAAAAAATAATAATAATAAGTAACAATAACAAACCCTGGGGTGGGGAGGGGATCAATACTCAGAGTTACTATGTTACCTAAAATGTCTAGTTTCCAACAAAAAATTATGAGACATGCAAAGAAACAACAAAGTATAATTCATACACTGGGGGAAAACAACAGGCAACATAAACTATCAATACAAGTGATAGCAAATGCATGTTGGGTTTAACAGAAAAAGACTTCATAGACGTCATTACAAATATGTTCACAGAACTAAAGGAAAGCATGGTTAAAGAAGTAAACGTATAGTAAGTCTATTCCTAGTCTTTTGAGGAATCTCCATACTGTTTTCCATAGTGGCTGCACCAAACTGCATTCCCACCAGCAGTGTAGGAGGGTTCCCTTTTCTCCACAGCCTCTCCAGCCTTTGTCATTTGTGGACTTTTGAATGATGGCCATTCTGACTGGTGTGAGGTGATACCTCATTGTAGTTTTGATCTGCATTTCTCTGATAATTAGTGATATTGAACATTTTTTCACGTGCCTATTGATCATTTGTATGTCTTCCTTGGAGAATTGCTTGTTTAGATCTTCTGCCCATTTTTGGATTGGGTTGTTTATTTTTTTCTTATTGAGTCGTATGAGCTGCTTATATATTCTGGAGATCAAGCCTTTGTCGGTTTCATCGTTTGCAAAAATTTTCTCCCATACTGTAGGTTGTCATTTTGTTCTACTTATGGTTTCCTTTACTGTGCAGAAGCTTGTAAATTTAATTACCCAGTAATCCCTCTCCTGGGCATATATCCCAAAGGAATCCTACTTCAAAAAGACACCTGCACCCCAATGTTCATAGCAGCACTATGTACAATAGCCAAGACATGGAGACAGCCTAAATGTCCATTGACAGATGACTGGATAAAGAAGATGTGGTATATTTATACAATAGAATACTATTCAGCCATAAAAATGACAACAAAACGCCATTTGCAGCAACATGGATGTCCCTGGAGAATGTCATTCTAAGTTAAGTAAGCCAGAAAGAGAAAGAAAAATACCATATGAGATCGCTCATATGTGGAATCTTAAAAAAAAAAAGAACATAAATACAAAACAGAAACAGACTGATAGACATAGAATACAAACTTGTGGATGCCAAGGGGGACTGGGATTTCAAAATTTGTAGATACTGACAGGCAAATGCAGAATAGATAAACAAGATTATACTGTGTAGCACAGGGAAATATACACAAGATCTCGTGGTAGCTCACAGTGAAAAAAATGCGACAGTGAATATATGTATGTTCATGTATAACTGAAAAATTGTGCTCTACACTGGAATTTGAGACAACATTGTAAACTGACTATAACTCAACAAAAAATGTTTTTAAAAAAGAATAGCAGTTACAGTGCTTAAAATAATATCAAAAAGTAGTCTTTCCACACATTGCTGAGTAAAATTTAAATTTCTAAATAGTTTTGCAAAGTATAATGCCCATATCTGTAACATTTAAAATATTCATACTCTTTGACTTACTGGTGTTTCTTATAAGACTGTATTTCATAGAAATAAAGTATGTGTGACTATACTTAAGGGAATATTGCAGCATTGTTTTGGCAAAAGGAAAATGAGTTGGAAATGGAGAGATGAATGTGATTCTTCATTAATTGCAAAAGGCAAGTGTCAGAATAATGGTCCAATTTGATCCAATTTTTGTGAAATCAAGTAGCAATAAATGCACATAGACATGCATATTTTCATATAAATAAATGTGGGAGATTATATATCAAAGAGTTAATACCTTGAGAGGTAGGGGACAGATAATTATAGAATTTCCTCTTTGTGTGTATTTTTGTGTTGTTCCGTTAATTTTAATGAAAAGGTGTTACTTTTGCAATTTAAAGTAAACAGAGAAAATTTTTAATTAAGAAGAGGGGGTGGGTGGAGGAATTAGGAAGGAAGGGACCAGAGTAGGAAGGGATAAACTGGAAGTTCAAGATTTACAGATACTAACTACTGTATATAAAATAAATAAACAAAAAGATTATACCATATAGCACAGGGAACTATATTTGATATCTTGTAACTTACAGTGAAAAAGAATATAAAGACGAATATATGTATGTTCATGTATGACTAAAGCATTGTGCTGTACACCACAAATTGACACAACATTGTAAACTGACTATACTTCAATAAAATATATATTGGGGGGAAAAAAAAGGAAGGGAACGAACTGCTTTTGCAGCCATTTCTGTGTGCGCTCCTCTTACAGACAGTGCGGCCCTGGGAGTCGCCTCTACGTGGAGGATTACAGTAACCCTGTTGTCAGTGATGAGTCAGAGTGCGTGGTGCTGATGCTGCTGCCATTTCATCACTTCTGTGAGCGCAGCATCCATCCCTCTGCTCTCCTTGCGCCTGGGCCTACCTTCGCCTCAGGCTCCCAGGCCAGCGATGCGCTCCTGGCTGATCTAGATTAGGACAGAGCCACGCTCTCCAAGGCCTCGGCGGGGCGCCCCTCTCGCCGCCCACAGCCCAGGCCAAGGAGACCTGCCGAGCTCCGGCCATGGAGGCCATCTGGCTGTACCAGTTCCGGCTCATTGTCATCGGGGATTCCACGGTGGGCAAGTCCTGTCTGATCCGCCGCTTCACCGAAGGCCGCTTCGCCCAGGTTTCGGACCCCACGGTGGGGGTGGATTTTTTCTCCCGTCTGGTGGAGATCGAGCCAGGAAAACGCATCAAGCTCCAGATCTGGGATACCGCGGGTCAAGAGAGGTTCAGGTGGGAGCGTAGCATGGGCCCGCGAGCAGTGGGAGGGTCTTTGGGGCTCGCACAGGCCCTGGGGAAAGAGGACTTCCTGGACCTGGTCGTGGCTTTTAGGGATGATACCGAAGGTCTGAGGGTTTCTGCTCAAGCTCACCTTCAGCTAGCCAGGAGTTCAGTGCAGGGAAAGCTGTGCACTGGCAGGGAAGGCCAGTCATTAAGACATACTGCTCGCACCACTACTCCACCAACCTGCCCCTTGGTGGCTGATAAACTAGCTGGAATTGATCACTGTAGTTCATTCTAACATAACTGACATATATAGACAGATGATGTAGAGAAAGAGCTAAAGATAGCTAGATATAAAGATATAGATCTAAATATAGATACAAATACAAATATATATATATATATACACATGTATATTTGCATATGAAATAGACACAGATGATTGATTCCTTCTTGCAAGCAGCACACATTCAACGATCATCCACTATATGCCAGACATTGTGCTGTTTCTGGGGAAACAGCCCAAGGAAACTCATGCAAGGGGATGCTATGTAAACAAAATAGACACAAACATTTCCCTCTTAGAACTTCTGTGCTAGCAGAACAGGTTTAATTTTCTCTTACAACCCTTTGCCAGCTGGAGAGGATGAGGCCTGATGAGTATGACTACCCAGGCAAAGATAGGAAAAGCCCAGGGAGAGGAAACAGCATGGATACAGACAGAAGTGAGAGAGAGCAGTGTACACAGAAAACTTTGAGCCAAAGTCATGTAAGAGCAGCAGGAACTAGATTAAGGGGACTCAATAGCTCATATTTAGAATCATTTATTCATTTATCTCTTGAACACTAATTGAGCATAGGAAATACTGGTTAGGTGGTTGGAGAGAGGGAGGGAGAAGAGAAAACTTCAAACTTCAGTTGTATCCACCTCCCTACTTCCACAAATATCCTTGTACAGGTTCACTTTGAACCTGTGATAGAAAAGGATTAATACTCAATATATAAAGAGCTGTTAGAAATCAATATCACCCAATTAAAAATAATCAGTGAATATGAAAAGGGTGTTCATGCAGAAAGAAATTCCAATAAACATATAAAAGACACCTTTCTCCACTTATAATATGAAAAATGCAATCACAGGTTCAAAGCACAGGAGGTTTTAATCTTTGTGTAGCTTCATGTTGTACTTAGAAAGGGCTTCGCTACTTTGAAAATACTCACAAACCATTAAGTAATAAGGTACTTTAGAGTTTTGACTACAGCTTGCTTTTTGATACCTTGAATCAAGCTGTTCATGAATCAAAATCTTTGTTCATGTAGAATTTTCTGTACACCTACAGGATCTGTTCCATGAATCTTCAAACATAATGGAATTAGAAATGCTTTCAGTCCCCAGGGCTGATTTGCCAGCTTCTGGAGACTTGAACTCATTTAAAGTTTGTTCTTAGCATCATCTAGCTTGCACTTTCATTCCCTGGACAGTATTTGTTCTGTTATCATTGGGCCACTCGCCCTAAACCTTAAGCTATTGAGTCCCTCATTGTTTATCTCCTTCATCCAAAGAGAAAGAAAAACTAAAAAAAGACATAGATCAAAAAGCGTGGTAGTCTAAAGCAAGTGATTGTACAAGTAAATCGTTCTGCACCGTCTAATACACTCTAAGAAAACTACCATAGTGCATATTGATAATGAAGTTCCCCAAATCAAGAAGTTGAAATATACGAGGTTTCTTCTGTTTAAGAAGTACAGAAAATGCATAATAGGTTTTAGAAACATTCTACTTACAATGTTTTAAATAAATCATGTCATTTTAAGGGGTAGCTTTGGCTGTTTAGACAGTTTTTTCCCAGCTGATGACTCCTTTGCCAGCCTCTTTGAAATATGCCAGGAAGTAGATTAAAATAGAAATAATCGTAATAATAGAAAGACAAAGATGGTAATGGGAAATGGGAAAATGGAGTATATTGTAATATACCTATCTACTTATAAGCATTTTCTGTCACCTATCATAAATTCATTTTTTATTTTTTAAAAAAATCCTGTTTCAACTACTATAATTTGTCACAAACTCTCCAGGTCACAGAATACTTTAACATTCATTATTTCATTTTGCTTCATGATTACCTGTTACTTAGGTAACACTTATTTCTAGAAGATGCCATCTTAAAGTTTTGCCCAAGTGAAAATTCATGTATCATTATTATTATGGCATGACATTTACATTCTCTTGTTAAAGAAAAGAAAATCATTTTCACTGAAGGATGGTGTCAGTAACCAGAGGCTGCAGAATACACTGAATTTGTTGAAGTGCAGGAGTTTGGGCATGGCCTTTATTCTTTACTTCTTTCTTGTGTTTTAGATCCATCACTCGTGCCTACTACAGGAACTCAGTAGGTGGTCTTCTCTTATTTGACATTACCAACCGCAGGTCCTTCCAGAATGTCCATGAGTGGTTAGAAGAGACTAAAGTACACGTTCAGCCCTACCAAATTGTATTTGTTCTCGTGGGTCACAAGTGTGACCTGGATACACAGAGGCAAGTGACTCGCCACGAGGCGGAGAAACTGGCTGCTGCATATGGCATGAAGTACATTGAGACGTCAGCCCGAGATGCCATTAATGTGGAGAAAGCCTTCACAGACCTCACCAGAGACATATATGAGCTGGTTAAAAGGGGGGATATTTCTATCCAGGAGGGCTGGGAAGGGGTGAAGAGTGGATTTGTACCAAATGTGGTTCACTCTTCAGAAGAGGTTGTCAAATCAGAGAGAAGATGTTTGTGCTAGTTAGCCCTTTCATTTTCAAAACATGCTCTCCCACTTGAACTTAAAGTGATCGTCGTGTGACTGAAGAGAACTGAACCTCCATATTGGATACCAAGTGAGCCTCCTTCCCAAGGGGCCCTCTGACAGGCAGTGAGTGGGGGGATGGGGGAGCCTGGGCTCTGTACATGGGACTGACACGGGTGAGGCACTGATTTGTGGCATATGCCGGGCAGTGGCTGCTCTGTGTGCCCTTTGTGGACCACATGTCCAGGAGCTGAGGTTTGGGGAGCTAAGCCCCAGGAAAATACACTCACAGACAGGAAAACTCTTTCTTGATATTTCAGCTCTTTCATAGGTCACGATCATAAAGAAATATGTAAAGAGGAGAAAAGTAACATGCTGGGAACAATTAACAAAACTAACAAAGACTATGAGATCAGCTTCATCCATGAGAGTACCCTATACCAAATGTATGTGCTGGCTTTGGTTAAGAGGTACCGGTTAGCTTCTAAACAGCTCATCTGGAAAATGAGGGGCATGGACCAGCTATTTACTAAGACCCTTTCAAGGCTTGATGTTCTAATAAAAATGGTGTGAATGTGAAAAGGGAGGCTATTTACACACTGTTATTATTACATTAAAAAATGTATACCCTTGTAATAGAAATAACAAGCTGTGTGTAAGAAACTGTCCCAAGCAAATTATCATGAGAGGAGAAGAAAGAAACACTGTAACCCAAACACCATTCCCTCTTTTCCCTCTGACCGTGCCCGTGGGTTCACTGGCTCTTCAGGTGCATTGGCGGCAACAAGGCAGGGATTGTCTCCAGAAAGAGCCCTGAGGTTTTCTTCCCCATTTTATGAAAAAATAAACTAAGAGTCAGGAGACTCAGTTGGCCAAGGTGAGGTCTCCTGGCTCCTGGTTCTTGTTTCACCGCGTCATCCTGCTGTCCGATGAATAAACTGTTACTAACTTGTTTACTTTGGAAGAGATATGACTGTAAATAAATATTCTCTACATGTTAGGATATGTTTCCTCGTTGATTACAACTCAGCTATAATCCTGAGGGAACCTGGGGTTGAATCAAAGGTAAAACTCATTCAGGTATTATTGTCACAAGGATTTTACACAAGTGAATAATTGTACAACTGAAAAACACATTGGAACTGTGTGGGTTCTAAGTGTTCTTATCACTGGAACACAGTGGATATATTATTGAAAGGAACCAAATACAGCAATGGGGAGTGGGATGGGGATAAAATACTCACCTCACAATGACCTTGGCTACTTGTTTGCCATATACCTACACTGGGTTTCTGTCTACCCTAGAAAGTCAGCTCTTAATTCTCAGGTGAACAGACAGCTAACTGCATCAGAAAATTGGAATGCTTGGCTTGAGGTTCCATTATCTTCTTAAAGAGAGGTGATGCTTTAAATTATTTTTTGAATTGGAGCCAGTTCAGCTAGACAAAGCCTTAGTTTTCACAGTAAGAAAACAATTCTGATGAGAGTCAGGTTTCTCATATCCATTGTGAAAGGAAAGCCTGAGAATGGTAAATTGCTTTGAGATATATCTTTTTTAACATTTTTTATTGAGTGATAGGCATTTTACAATGTTGTGTCAAATTCCAGTGTAGAGCACAATTTTTCAGTTATACATGAACTTACATATGTTCATTGTTGCATTCTTTTTCACTCTGAGCTACCACAAGATCTTGTATATATTTCCTTGAGATGTATTATTGAACTTCAGGATGAATGTAACTGAATCTGGAATTTGGGGGGATCTACTTCAGCCGGACTAAAAAAGCCGGCTTCACCCAAATAATGAAAATTATGGAAACAAAGCACCTTGGACCTACCTACCTGCAGCATCAACTACAAAAGCGAGCCAATCACCATCTCCACATTTAACATGACCTGGTTTGGGTGGAGCTATTAAGTTCCCAGCTTTGTGGTTGTAGAAGGCAAATGAAACATAATACATTGGGGTAACACAAAGTTTCATCAACTACTGTCCTTAATTATGTTTAGAAGAGTCTGAAAGCAAGATTATCCAGTGGCTAAATGATACTTGACTGGATTCTCAGTTCAAAAAAAGGATAGAAACAAAACTATCGTTTTCTTGACTTAAATATACCGTATGTACACTTTCCCCAGTCCTTGCACTTTTTAAGGCAGATTTGAAAATACGCAGCATAGATCCAGCAGAAGTGGCTGAGCTTAACTGCTTCAACAAGTTCTAGAAACTTTAAAAATCATTTTAGTAGAATTCAGTGCTGTGATCACTGCAACAAGTGGGTTTTAGAAAATGTGTGAAAAAATCAGGTGTTAATACAATATTAAGGGTAAAGCTTTAGAAGCTATTTTACTACATAGGTAAAGAGAAGATAAACTAACTTGTAACAAAGACCACAGCTGCATGTTGGATTAGATTGTCTCATATTTCAGAATAAAATGTACTGTATACCTTTCCTCACTTTGTTGTGCACTGTAATGAAATGTGAAAAAAAAATGTTTTCTTTAGCTGTATGTGGATGAAATTATGCTTGTATTTAGTAAAATAGTTGATTATGTGACTGTGAGATTCCAAGTGTGTGTTGTAGCTGTTTCCAGAGGAGTCTGTAACCGCAGAGTAGCAACCACTACCAGGAATATCAATTAGGTATGACATGTACTATGCACAATAGTATTCACCAGGATCTTAAACCCAGAAAGAGAATATGACTTTTGAAAATCATATGGTCACCATGCTGAAAGTCCCAGAGACCTCACAAGTGCCTGGGAGTTCCATACTTTTGGAAAAATTGGTTCTGTCAAGCCTAAATCTGAATTGCAATTCTTCATTAAGGATCTTTTCTTTAAAAAATTAAGCATTGTAAATTAAATACCTTCTTTTGTTTTTTTAATTGAAGTATGGTTAATTTACAGTATTATATTAATTTCAGATGTACAACGTAGTGATTTGTTATTTTTATAGACTATACTCCATCTTAAGTTATTACAAAATAATGGCTATAATTCCCTGTGCTGTACAATATATCCTTGTTGCTTATCTATTTTTACATAGTAGTTTGTATCTCTTAATCCCCTACCCTTATCTTGTCTCTCCCCTCTTCCCTCTCCCCGTTGGTAACCACTAGTTTGTTCTGTGTCTGTGAATCTGCTTCTTTTTTTGTTGTATTCACTAGTTTGTTGTATATTTTAGATTCCACATGTAAGGGATGTCATACAGTATTTGTCTTTCTCTGACTTATTTCACTTATCATAATACCCTCCAAGTCCATCCATGCTGTTGAAAATGGCATTATTTTGTTCTTTTTTATGGCTGAGTAGTATTCTATTGTATAAATATACCACATCTTCTTTACCCAGTCATCTGTTGATGGAAATTTAGGTTGTTTCCATGTCCTGGCTGTCGTAAATAGTGCTGCTATGAACATCAGGGTCTGTGTATGTTTTCAAATTCGTGTTTTTGTTTTCTTCAGAGAGATACCAAGTAGCTGATTACAACTGTTGGCTTCCTTGGAAAGTCTTCTTTCCCCAGACTAAATTGCCTAGTAGTTTTTTCAAGTCCTACTATGGTGTACGTTTAGTGTCAGGATCACTTAGAGTGTGGAGCCCAGATTGGAATATATTTAGGGGATGGTTCAAAAAAAAAAGACATATGTTTGATTCTGAGTCTGGGCATAGGTAGGCTGAGTTTATAGTCACAAGTGAATAAGGGAGGGAGGGAGGGAGGACCAACAATGCAACAGCATTTAACACGCACTCTATCCTCCTTAAAACACTCCTCAGAGCCTGATTAACTTTTCTTCAGTTACGGTAATTCTCTTGGTGGCTTCATTCAGTCCCATGGCTGTAAATAGCATCTGTAAAGCCAATGAGTCCTGAATTTGTATCTTCAGTTTGTCTCTTTCCCATGGACCCCAGACTTTTATAGCCAGCTGCCTACCTGACATCTCCATATGAATGTCTACTAGGCATCAGAAATTTAACTTGTTGCACTGTCACTTGTTGCCTGAGCTATTCTTTCCTGTTCATCACATACACCCAGTGCGGTCACACCTCACACCTCAGGGCCTTTGTACTTGCTCTTCACTCAATGTGGAATTCTCTTTCTTGAGATATCTGCATGGATTTCTCCCTCATTTCTATCAAGTTCTGAAACCAACAGCTTCCAAAATCTGTAAGTAGCTTCCTGATCCTAGAGACAATGTGGCTCCGGAAGTTTTTCCTGATAGCTCAACATAGAGTCTCTTTAGTCTTCCCTGGGGAACAACAAAGTTTAGGGTGTACAAAAAAGGGAAAGCAAACTTAGAAGGACAGAATGGAGGACCTGGAGAGTTCAGTTTCACAGGAAGGAATGGATAATACTATCACAGTGCAGCAGTGGGTTCAGAAAGACAGGGACTAAAGCATATCCATAGGATTTGAGGGAGCAGGAAGTCATGTGCGACCTTTGCCAATTCTTTTCTCACTCTCCATCCTCTTCTCTCCAGACAGTCTCACCTACTCTCATGACTTCAGTTACTGTCTTTGCATTGCTGACTCCCAAATGACGGACTCAAGCCCGCTCTGTTGAGCATTATACCAACAGAGCCAACTTCCTACTGAACACATCCACAAATTCCCCAAATTCGACATAGCCAGTAGGAAATCAACATTTATCAAAATGTGCTCCTTCAACTCCAGTCTTTCTTGGGGACTGACTTATGCATAGAATGTGGAGGTAGGGATAACAACTATTTTCTTCTAAATGGCTAGCTATTTACCCCACACTATCCATAGAATACTCCATCCTTTACTTCAATGATTAGAAATTCTACCCTTTTCAAATATTAAGTTGTCATATATATAATCTGTCTATTCCTGTCCTAACACTACATTGTTTTAGTTACGCTAATTCCTTAGTGTGTATTTATTATCTTTTTTTCCCTTCAAAATTTTCTTGGATATTCTCATGCCGTATATTAGAATTTAAGAATAAATGTGTAAAAAAGAATAAAATGTGTCAAAATCTTAATCCATGCATAGGTTGAAAAAGCCAGACACAGAAAGAAAACAACTGCATAATCTCACTTATATGTGGAATCTGAAAACCTCAAATACATAGAAGCAGAGGGTAGAACGGTGGTTGCCCAGCAAAAGGAAGTGGGGGAAAAGGGAAGATGTTGGTAAAAGGTTATAAAGTTGTAGTTGGGTAAGATGAATAGGCTCTAGAGAGCTGTTGTACAGCATGGTGACTGTAGATAATACTGTATTGAAAGCTGGAAATTTGCCAAGAGAGTAGATTTCAGATGCTGTCACCACATACACAAAAAAATGATAGCTACGCGAGGAGATGGATATGTTAATTAACTTGACTGTAGAAATCATTTCACTATGTATATGTATATCAAATCATCATGTTGTACACCTTAAATGTATACAATTTTTATTTGAAAAATAAAGTAAGAATAAATGTGTTGTTTCCCCCCAGGTAGGGTTAGGATTTTGATTACACTAATTTACTGACACTGATAGAATATGTCATTCCATTAGTTTAATCCTTTATGTCCATCAGAAATTCTTATATTTCACTTATAAATTTTAGTTATTTTCTGTTTATTCCTAGATATTTTATAATATTTATATATCATAAATATAATGTTTCTATTTTATTTAAATGAGTTATTTTACTCATTACATGTTCTACTTGGTGACTGGAAACCCTTGGTGGGTTTATGTATGTTTACATCTTGTAACTGGACACCTTACTAGACTCATTACGTTCATTTTTCAATTGATGTCTTCTGTTTTCTAGGTAGTCATCATGGTTTACAAATAATGATAGTTTTCTGTCTTCCGTTCTAATATTTATTCTTCTTTTCTTTTTTTTTTTTTTTTTGTCTTCTTACATTAGCTAGAGCCTGGAGTAAAATGAATAACCACAGTAATGGTGGGCATCTTTGTCTTGTTCCTACTGGAAGCATTTTAACTTTAAATTATCTTTATTAGGTTATAGAACTTTTCACTGCACTACTATTTTACTAAGAACTTTGAAAAAGAATGTTGAGTTTTTCAAACATGTCTTTTTTGTATCCACTGAAATAATCAAGTGATTTTCTTCCCTTAACCTATTTTTTTGTTATTTACTTACAGTTTACAATGTTGTGTCAATTTCTGGTGTACAGCACAATTTTTCAGTCACAAATGAATATACATATATTCATTTTCATACTCTTTTTTTCTGTGAGTTACCACAAGAACTTGTATATATTTCCTTGTGCTATACAGTATAAACTTGTTTTTCTATTCTATATATATCTGTCAGTATCTACCAATGTCGAACTCCCAGTCTGTCCCTTCCCACCCTTCTCCCCCCTGGCAACCACAAGTTTGTACTCTGTTTCTGTTTTATATTTAAGTTTATTTGTCTTTTTTTTTTTTTAAAGATTCCACATATGAGCGATCTCATATGGTATTTTTCTTTCTCTTTCTGGCTTACTTCACTTAGAATGACATTCTCCAGGAGCATCCATGTTGCTGCAAATGGCATTATGTTGTCATTTTTATGGCCAAATAGTATTTCATTGTATAAATATACCACTTCTTCTTTATCCAGTCATCTGTCAATGGACATTTAGGCTGTTTCCATTTCTTGGCTATTGTAAATAGTGCTTCTATGAACATTGGGGTGCAAGTGAATTTTTGGAGTAGGGTTTCCTTCTGGGTATATGCCCAGGAGTGGGAAACATATTAGAAAACACTGACCTTTTGTCTGTTTCTTGAAAGTTTGACAGATTTCACTCATAAAAGCTTTTGGGTCCTGCATTTCTTATTTATTCTTTATTTTGTGAAATGGGGTGTAGATTTTTCACAATCCTTTCTACTTATTTCATGATTATGGTTAAACTATATTTTAAACCACAAGAGAGACTGCTTTGTTGTTCACATGTATCTGTTGCCCTTCCCTGAAATAGGATTATACCTCCCTCCTACCATATAGGCTTGGCCATGTGACTGCCAATGTCCTGGCTAGAGGATCTCCATCAGCCTGGATTCCAGAGCAAAGTGGACATGAAGCAGAAGCGCCCCAACCTGCAGTGGACATATGGCCACAGGGATTGAGGACGACTAACATAGCAACAGATAGTCCATCTAGATTAATATGTACATCCTTGTGAGTATATTTTGCTGATTTACATTTTCCTTGAAAGTTATCCTTTCCATCTAGATGTTCAAATGAATTGGTAAACAGTTGTGCTTAGTATAATTTTAAAATATCTGTATTGTTGGATAGAAACCTCTTGTTTATGTGTTTCTGGTTTTCTTTTTATTATTCAGAGGAGTTACAGAGGTTTGTCTATTTTTATCAGTATTTTGAAAGAACCAGTTCTGTTCTTGGTGTTATGAATTTTACTTTTTCTGCATATTTTTATGTTATCAACATAAATGTATACTTTGTCTTTTTTCATGAGAGGGAATATTTCTGTGGTTCTTAATATGCCAAGTAATCTTTCATTGTATTCTGGATATTTTGAATATTACATGACTCTGGATCTTATTTAAATTCTAAGGCAAATATTGGTATTTTTGTTTTAGTAGGCAATTTATCTGGATGGGTCAAGGTCACATATTCCAACTTGGCCTCTGTGGGCTGTCCTTCCAATGTCAGTTTTCAAAACTTTTGCTGAGCCAAGGGGTTGAGGATTAACAGACACACATTATTATATATAAACAGCAAGGACCTACTGTATAGCACAGGGAACTATATTCAATTTCTTTCACTTTGCTATATACCTTAAACTAACATTGTAAATCAACTACACTTCAATAAAAAATTAAAAACATTTTTTTTTTGCTGAGCCACTGGGATCTTTCCTGTGTTGGTGCACCACTCAGTGGACAGTCCAAACGCTGGGCAGTGGCTTATCGTTTTCTTCATTCTTCAAAGTAGTTGGTATGCTGATTGGGAGGAGTTCATAATCAATACTGTGTGGTCACTTTCCTGAAGTTCTTCCTCTCTTTCTGTCTCACTCCATTCCTTTACAGTTCCCTGGGGCTTTCCTTTTCTGTGCTCCAGCCAGAGGTCCCAACCAAGCTGAGACACTATTGACAGTAGAAGGGGGAGCTAAAAATAATAGGTGTTAGCTGCTCTACAACAGGTATAAAGCAGGGCTGTCCCTGGTAAACCATAGCATACACACCAGAGTTAAATACTAGTGGGAAAACATCAAAGAAGAGGGACAAGGACATGCGTTTGTATGTGCTTTGCAGGGGGTGAGTCATTTCAAATATATATATGGCAGCCAGATGAAGCTTATTTATGAAGTTCTATTTGAGCGGAGACCTGACAGAGTTGAGGAGTGAGTCATGTAGATATCTATGGATTCCCGGGGAAGCACTTGCCAGGAAGAGAGAACAGCAAGCGGAAAAGTTCTGAGGGAGGAACAAAAGGAGTACATTCCAGAAACAGCGAAGAGACAGGTGTGCAACAGCAGAAGACACAAGGGGAAGAGCGGTAGGAGGTCAATGAAGAGAGAGTGGAAGCTGTTCCAGGTAAATGAACCTAGGCAGGGAGCAGGAGGGCTCTGTAGCCCATTGTAAGGACTCAGGCTTTGCTCCGAGTGAGATGAGAGACACGAGATTCGACTTACACTGTACCAGAATCCATCTCCTCTGGCTTCTTTAGACAATGGACTGAAGAGAGACAAGGGTGGAAGCAGGGAGCCCACTGCAGGTGAGAGATGTTGGTGAGTTGGACCAGGGTTGCTGCTGAGGTGATAGTGAGTCAGGATTTGCTGATGGACAGGTGTGAATATGAAATCAGAGTATGTTGTATAACAGTGTGGGTAGACCTGGGTGGGGGAGAAGGAAAGGAGGACTTAGGTGTTAAACATGTTAAATTTGAGATGCCTATTAAGTTTCACACATGGAAAGAAATGTCAAGTAAGCAGTTGCATATGACAGTCTGAAATTCTGAGGTCTAAAGGCCAAGCTGAAGTTAAAAATCTGGCCACCATCAGTGCAGAGACAGTATTTTCCAACATGAGACTGAAAAAAGATACACTGAGTTCTTAACCCTCAGTACCTGTGCACGTGACTTTGCTTGGAAATAGTTAGCAGATGTAGTTAGTTGAGGTCATATTAGAGTAGGGTGGGCCTCTAACCCAATATGATTGGTATGCTTATTAAAAGGGGATATTTATTTATTTATTTATTTATTTATTTATTTATTTATTTATTTATTTATTTATTTATTTTTAAAGGGGACATTTAGACATAAACATGCACACAGGGAGAAGGCCACGTGAGGAAGAGTGATGGCTGCCACAAGCCAAGGAACTATCAGAAGCTGGGAGACAGGCCTGGAACAGATCCTTCCCTAGTGCCTTCAGAAATGTGCCCTGCGGACACCTAGATCTCAGAATTCTGCCTCCAGAACTGTAAAACAATACATTTCTGTTAAGACCCTCAGTTTGTGGTATGTTTTATAACTGCCCTGGCAAACTCATAGAGCAACAATAACAAGGCCTAAGGGAAGAAACAACAGTTCTGGGTCATATCACTCAAAACAGATGTAGTCATTGGCACCTGGGATATACCACATTTACTGCCCAGGCTAGAGCCTGGCTGGCTGGAGGCTGCCCTGGGTTTGTTGAAAATGCTCCACACTGCCTGGAAATACTTATAAAGCTTCTAAAGTTTTGGTTAGGGCGGGGCTGGGTGGAGGCTAACCTGGAGGATGGGGCTGACTCGGTGGGACAACCATGGAGGTAGGCACAGGAGGCTGTGTGACCTGCCAGCAGACTGTCCCAGACTGGGGCTTGCACCCAGGAATAGCGCTCCCATTCAAAAATTTATTTTGTTGTATGGGTTTTTTTTAGCTTTTGTTTTTGTCTTTTACTGAGGGACATAAATACTGGCAGATGGTGGGTAGATTGACATGGAGTGGAGCACATGTGGATTCCTCCCGTTGCTTCCATCTTCTTGTCCAACGAGGAAGTAGGGGCATCGGCTGAGAGCAACAGCAGGTAAGGGGAGGAGTGAATGAGTGATTGCCCACTGAAGACTTGCAGTCATGACTTTAAAGTGCTGGGAACTAGCAGAGCCAGACTGAACAAGACAGTAGCTTAGCTAGGTCAGCATAGCAAAGCAGGATGAGGACAAGAGCATTAATGGTGTGTACAAGGAAGTGAATAGGACAGAGCAGTGAAAATCTGGGAGGGAACAAAATGGCTTGGAGCTGCAGTGACTGGTAATGACAAGGTCTCAGCTGTCACTGGGATGGGGAGGACAAGCTCATGGGAAGGAAGGAGGTTGAGCAGGAGGAGCAGTATTACCACAAGGGAAGGGTCATCCGTAACCTTTATTGATGGAGGCAACAAAAGTTAGTTTGTCGGACATTGATTTTTATCCTTTTGAGGTCAGCATCAAGAGCTCGTATTTTCATCTGAATCCCCATTAATACCTATGGGATAGGTTTATTACTGTTCTCATTGCATTAAATTCTAAATAAACTATAATTCTAGCTCTGATTTTTTGACCTAAAAGTTTTTAAATAGTGTTTAATTTTGAAATGTTTCAGTTTTCTTCATTTAAACTGTTACTAATTCCTACTTTAGCTCACTTATGGTCAGAGGATGTCTCAGATGATTTGCCTGTAAGTGACTTGAACGCCTACTGCAAATTCCCTGGTGACCTGGTACTTTAGAACCCTCAACACAAAAACATTAAGCACCAGCATGAAAGATGTCAACAAGGGAGAGTTTATACTACTAGAAGGCCGCAAAACTGATTCTCCAAAACGTCCCATTGCCATGTCATCTGAAGTGTTTAAACATTTTTAAAAAGTATGTTACTCTGAAATACTTTACTTGTATTAATTACAATTCCATAAAAATATTTTCCAGAGTGGGAAAAAGGGAGCAGAGGGAGGCAGGTTAAATGAATAAAAGTCATACTAAATAATGTTTATAATAAGGATATGGTTGGTGATTTCCATAATCAGTATGCAATATACTCCACCACTTTTAAGCACCTATTGGTATCTATTTGACATTATTCACCAATCCAAATAATTTTGTCTCATGACCTATGAAGAGCCATGCATGAAAAGTCGCCCAGTACAAAGTCACTCTGACCACATTCCTTCCCTTTTAAAAACCCTTCCAAGCTTTGTTCTTATTATCTGATTTAAAAATGCTCTTTGCTTTGGTCATTACTATGGGTGAACAGTTACCCCTACAGTTACTATCAAGATTTCGCCCAGAACCAGTTTGGGCCTCATCTACTTTCAGAAGTTCCTGGTGTAACCAACTTAATACCTATGAGACAGATGGAGGGTCAAGGACAGAGGACTGATAGGGAGCAGGTAGGAAGGGAAGGGGCCCCAGGTTTAGTCCCTCACTTGCCCGCCTCTGTATTGCTCTTCCTGCTATCTGTCCTCCAGGACAATATTTATTGTCTTGAACCACTCCTTCCCTAGGATAAAATTTCTTTCTCTAGGACCTTCTTTCTCTACATCTGACCTGCACAGCTTCTATCCAGAAAGCCAAGATCAGTCCTAGACCTTGGGCATCTCTCAGGTAGCGGAGGACCAAGAGAGAAGATGAGGACAACCACAGCCCATTTTTAACTGAACACCAGTGTAGGTGTTTCACTGTGACACCAAATAGATACTGAAAAGGTAGTCTTGTCACTTTGTTCCGGTATTGCAACCAATAGTTATAGTACAGTTGAAAAGTAAATGTCTAGGCTCAGCTAAAGTTTAACTCTTAAGCTGCCTCTGGACCATAAATTATTGCCCATTCCAGTCCAGATGTAAGTATTAAGGAAAAGAGATTGTTATCTCTTGACCTTTCCCTTTTTAATTTGTGTATATTTTACTCTCTTAGAATCCAAATCTCATCTGAGGAAAATCAGCTGATTCAGTCTAAGAAGGGTTTGTTTGGGGAGCTAAAAGATCTAGAAAAATTCTTCCATTTGGTCATGGTCTATCTCTGAATAAAGTATCCCCATAAGGGGAATACAGTTACACAATCAACTAAACATAAATTTATTTGAAAACCATGGCCAGGAGGCACAATCCTTTACACACAAACTGCTCAAATATACTGTGCACACCAGGTCCAGTCTTTTTGTTTAATATGGCTATAACCAAATCTGACATAAGACAAGAAAGGGACGGAAACAAAAGTAAATTCTTCAACTGAACTTTGAAACACCATCCACACCTGAGTTTTCAGGTGCAGATAAACCGTGGGCCATTTTCTGCTAACAAACAAGAAAAGTGGTTCTTTGCACATAATACATTAAGCAGTTCCTCCAGCTTCAAACACTTCCAATCTCAAACTGATCCCTTCTCACACCTGGTCATGTAAGCAGTACTCCCTGGGTATAGAAGACTAGTCACATATAGAAAAAAATGGTTAATTATAGCAGGCCCAACTGTTCTGCCATGATGGTTGTAACTATAAAGTTTTCAAAATAAAAACTATAAAAATGAAAAATTGTATCGACTAGTTTTTTGGCCACAAGACTAAAAAGTCACTCTGCAACGAGGTCATAAGATTTCATTAAATTTATAGCATCACTTGGTTTGGGGTGAAGGAGAACAAAGCTCTTCAATCCATCATATAATTATGAAACTCTGGACCTCCTAACTGATGCCTTAGTTTCACCTAACTCGGACAGAAATGTTCCCATTTGGCCCTTTAAAATACCTGAACTACTACTACCTTTTTTGCAGAGGCAGACATAAAACTGACCAGGATTACGCAAGGCCCAGCAGGCTGAATGAGAGCTGTTCAAAACCCACTTCTCCCTCGAGGTGAGGACCTGACCTTGGATTAACTTTCTAGTTTGTTCCCCCTGGAAATCTGATGAAGGTGGACTGTCAGCTGTGAGACAGGTGGGCCTGCTCTTGGTCAAATGCCCCAGGTGGTACCCTGTACCTGGTCTGGGAGGGCAGTGAGTCAACGTAAACACCTGCTGGAAGCCACAGCTCAGGGCTGCCTGCCAAGTGCACTGCATCTCTTGTTCCTGGGCCCAGGCCTGGGCCCTGGCCGGGACCAAGGCTACACATGGTAGACTGTTACAAGAGGCAGTGGTATCTTATGGCTTCAAAGCCAGGGTGGCTCCTGCCTCCACCTGTATAGTCTGTGGGAACTGCTGCAAAAACTTCCACAGAACTGTGCCTAAAGCTGCCCCTGGCATGCTGTCCATGGTGTCTTGTCTGTCCTTTGTCCTTCAGAATAAACTGGTGTCAGACATGGCCTATCCAGGTCTTGAGAGTTTAAATGATAAGTTGAACCCAACACCAGCTACAATGACTGTTGCATATGCACTCGGCAGAGACAACACAATCCTATGTTACCACCAGATAGACACAAACATGGCTATGTATTGGATTAGAATCAACCAAGATAAACCTTTAAGAAATGGTTCAAGATCCTTAAAGGCATCACTGAGGTTTAGGGCAGAGACTATGAAACATACAAAGAAAGGAAAGTACTCATTCATTAAGGGACTGGACTTAACATTTTTAGCAAACTTAGTCATGAGTTATTTCTAAATAAAAGAGCAAGGTACCATGGTACAGAGGGAAGGCGATTTATCCGGGAACCAGGTCTGGGTTTCACTCTGGCCATGTGGCCTTAGATAAGATCCTTACGTCTGCAGCCATCAGTTTACTATAGTTTACTCATTAGAATACTACTATGAAACCAGTCGCGTTTATGTAACAGCACTACATAATAAGCAAATTCCATGTTAAGTAAAAAAAGGATAAAAATTATAAAGACAAAATTATTTCAATTATATTTTTAAAAAACATGCACAGAAAAAGAAATGGAAGCCACAGACATCAAGGGGGACTGTAAATGAAACTTAAATATCTTTTTTTCCCCTGTTTTCTAAATTTTCTCAAATGAACATATTTTATAGTGGAAAAATAAATTTCAGTTGCATTTCCAACACCCTTGTTACTGACTATGACATTCTGTAATCAATCTTTTGCTCATTATCCTCTTTGGGCATACCATAGTAAGATTAAGATTAACCCTGAAAATATCATCCCATATCAGGCTAGTTGTATTATCCTGAAAATGTAAACTGTTTATATAAGAGAATCTAGCAGAAGCAGGATTTAAATATCTTTTATTTAATTAACAGAGCTTAATTACTGTTTCTGACATGTTTCTGACATGGGTATTTATGTATATTTGTTGAATAATTAACGTAATTTTTACTCTTTAACTCATATCTCTAAAGAGCTATGTTTCTTCATATTGCCTGGAATACTTAATTTTCATATTTAGATTTCCATGGACTTTAAGTTTTAAGACAAAGTTAAGACCTTCTGAGCAAATCATTCTTGTCCTAATATTAACAGGGACATTTTGTATCAATATACTTAGCATAATAAAGTTTGGGGAAAAGTAGGACTTAAAACATGTGAAGATACAAATTCCAAATTCTAAAATATGGGTATTTAAAATTATGAAAGAAAAACTGACTCAAGGAACTTTGGTATCTTTCAGATTTATCCTGTCAATTGTTTGCTTATGTATATTCCTTCCAATGGTATCTTATGTTGCTTCTACAAACATAAGAAGTTCTTGGGACATGCTATTTACATGTGCAAGTAAATAAACTTTACAAATATGTAAAAAGACCCATGTCAATTTTAGAAAGAATAACATGAAAAAAGGTGCTATGCCAGTTTTAACTTCACTGTTTTAATATCATGAAATACAAGTACAAAACATTGTACATGGAGATGGAGTAATACATTTGTGTTCTCACCCGAATCCGTATTGCCCAGTGGTAGCCGCTGTGCCAGTGGCTTTCCACAGGGCTTTTCTACTACTCTTACGAAGTTTTATCAGGAATAAAAAAAGCTTAGAACTCTTTTAAACCATTGCAGATTTATATTTATCTTAACATTCTTGTTCAGCTGCTTTGGAGAACTCTTAAGAAATACAAAATTGCCTTATGCAAGAGATTCGAGTAGGTAATTTTGTGATTTCACGTTGGCCAAGATCTCCCTTATGCTGGCACTGCAGAGCCTCTGTGCACTTACATCAGCTTAGAAAAAAAGTGTTGTCGCGATAGCCCTCTTGTTGTTTAGGAAAGCAAATTACCATTTCCTGAAAAGCACAGAATGTTAGTTATTGGCTAAGCAATAATTCATGAAACTTCATTTACGTAAGACAAATAACAACAACAGAGGACCATAAAGACCCACGTGTACTAAAGAAAAACAAGTTCTCAAATATTCAAACTGTTTTTGCTACCTCTAAAGTGGTTTAATGACATCAAGTGAGAACACCAGCTAATAAAGAAAAAGTAGACTCTGTGAAACTGTCCAGACATCAGCTTTCATAACATACCTCACAGTTTTCAGCCATTTCAGGTAAGACTTTTCTTATGACAAACAAACAAAAAACTGATGAAAGCAGCATTTACTTTGTTGGAAATGTGAAAAAAATAAAAATACTGCTAATTTCATAAAATATTTGAAACTAATTTTGTTTTTATAAATAAATAAAGTGGTGTTTATCTTTTTTTAAAGTTTTAATTACCATTCTTGCTGTTAAAATTATTTAAAGTTATGTCAACCTTTAAGGATAAACTTTGGGGTACTTAAAACAACATGTTTGGAAAACTGAACCACATTTTTTACTGCCAGGATTATGCTTTGTTCTTGGTCGAATCATCTTTGTTTCTTCTTTTTACATCCCAGTTATAAACCCTGGCCATATCTGCAAGAATTGTCAAAGAAAATGCAAATACAATTCTAAAGATAACATACGCAATGCCTAACTATTCATTTCCACAGTGAATCAAAAATGGCAATCACACAAAGTACTAGTGACAATATACCAAGAAAAGACTGAAACTAAATTCCACCAAAGCCAAGTCAAGGCCTCAAATCAGTCACTGCTTAGCATGTCTAGTCAACTATGGCGTTCTATCCGACAAACACAGGCCTTACAGTGTCAGCAGCTTTTAAGACAGCCCCTCATGCATAAAATTTCAAAGATTGTTCAAACCATGCCTTGACATGTAACACTTAAATTAGTACAATTTAATTATCAGTAATTTTATCTCTTACTCTCTGTTTAGTTTAACAGGACATTCACCCCACTTATTAAGCCATCTACATCTTTCCCTTTCCACAAGCACCATCCAGCACAGGCCTTCACACATCAACTATTTCTTTCATCACTGTATTGGTCATCTACATTTTCTCCAATCTTCTAAGAATTTTATTTATTTTTTTTTCTCTGAATGAAGTCTCCACCTTACCAATCACATGCCAACCCTGCTCTAGGCCTCAAGTAGGCCTGCCTTCTCTCACCCCACCACTCAACACCTGTCATATTCTCCATGCTATGGAGAAAAGGGAGAAGTGCAGCCCCTACACTTGAAGAGCTCCCAGTCCAGCATGAAAAACAAAGTCCTACAAGCAAAGTGCTAAGTAAGCACACAGTAACAACAAAACGCCCTGAGAGGATTAGAAAATATTCAGAAATGTTCCGCTGCTCGAGCTGAAATATGAAACATAAAAAGGAGTAAGCAGGTAAGTAGGGGGAAATCATTCCAGGTAGGAGGAACAAAGTGTGGAAATGCGAACTACACGGCACATTTGAGGGGTGAGCAGGACAACTGACTGGGTTACTTAGAACTCCGGGTGTACTGTGGGAGGGCGAGGAAAGGAAGAAATCAGTGGCTTGAGGTAAAGCTGGCTGCAGCCCCTCAGAGTGCCCATGTGCATACCTTAGAAGTCACAAGGAACCAGGGAAGTACTATGACCAGAGGAATACACATAACATGCGTGACTCAGTAAATTCAGGGTGGAGATAGTGTGAATGACAGATGGGAGGAAAACAGACTAGAAAACTACCAAGTCCAGGTTCTGGAAGGCCAAAATGAGAGTCACAGCAATGGGCAGAGAGGTTTACAAGGGAAATCAGACAAGAGTCTGCTGATTAGTGGCTTTAGGTGACGAACAAGGAAGCAGTGAAGGCCTACTCCCAGGTTTCTGTCTTGGGTGACTGTGTGGGGCAAATGACTGTGACAGGAACCAGGAGGAGAGACAGGTCAGAGAGCAAAGGCCAAGAGCTGTGTTTCAACATGCCAGCCTTCCGCCTTGACGAGAATACCCATCCCCTGCCTCTTCTCTCCACTGATACAAATCCTACCCTGCCTTTAAAAACAGCCTAAGTTCTACCTTCTCAAAGCCTGCTCTGAACTAATTCCAGTTCATACCTATCTTTCTGTAACTTTAAAATTGCCTTGGTGTTCTGTACATGAAATGAACATACTTATATTTGCTATGAAATATGAAATATTTGTTAAGAAATCATCATTTAGCTGGTTTACATGTACAGTTCTAAACAGCAAGACTTTGCCACTCTTTTTCTTATTTGCACTGATTCCCTCACCATCCCATGCCCCATACAGCTTAGCACACTTGTAGGAACATAGGAGACCCTTAAAATAATGCTTGAGGAACTACTTACTTGACAAACTATTTGGAAGGAAAATGCTCATGTGTTAAATTGAATTTGCTCTTCCCATACTTTCATACTTCAAATTCAGATTAGTCTACCTACAAAGTTATTTAAGTACTAATATTAAGTATTAGTTCCAAATACATCACGTACTACTCTCATAAAATGTGCAACTTACCATTACTCTAAGAATAAGTACATTTTTCTCATTAAAGCAATGCATGTAAGAATGTTAAAAACATCTTTCTCCTTTCCTCCCTTTGCCTTTTTTTAAGAAAGGATACTGACTTCTGTGGTAGTAAATTGATCTCGAAGAAAGTCCAGGTCTTCCTCAAGAGAATCAAGATTCTTTGTGGCAGTCGATAAATTCTTTTCCAACAAAGCCTGAGCTTCATCAATATCATATTCAAGCATTACATTAGCCTGGAGAGAGAGAACCATGACAGTCACTAAGCATTTACCTAGTACTTGATAGGTTAGAGCAGGGGTTGGCAAACTACAGTCCTTGAGCCAAATCCAGCTGGCTGCCTCTGTCATAAGTTTTATTGAAACCCAGCTATTTTTTATTCACTTAGACTTTCACACCACAGTGGCAGAGTTAAATACTACTTGTGACAGAGACCATGTGGTCTGCAAAGCCAAAAATATTTACTCTCTGCCCTTTTACAGAAAGTTTATTGACTCATGAGTTAAGAGTGTTTCTTTACATATATTATATCATTTACTCCTCATAACAACCCTGTGAGGCAAGTTATCTGCTTTACAGTTAAGAACAGAGGCTCAGAGAATGTGACAATGAATGTATGTATGTTCATGTATAACTGAAAAATTGTGCTCTACACTGGAATTTGACACAACATTGTAAAATGACTATAACAAAAAAATGTTCAAAAACAAAACAAAACAAAACAAAAAGAACAGAGGCTCAGAAGTCAGGTGACCTATGCTTGCATAGACAGTAAATAAATGGAAGAATGAGGATAAGAACCACTATGTTTAACATGGATGTTCCTAGAGAATGTCATTGTAAGTGAAGTAAGCCAGAAAGAGAAAGAAAAATACCCATATGAGATCGCTTTTATGTGGAATTTAAAAAAAAAAAAAAAAGAAATACAAAACAGAAACAGACTCATAGACATGGAATACAAACTTGTGGTTGCCAAGGGGGCGGAGGGTGGGAAGGGATAGACTGGGATTTCAAAATTGTAGACTAGATAAACAAGATTATACTGTATAGCACAGGGAAATATATACAAGATCTTGTGGTAGCTTACAGAGAAAAGAATGTGACAATGAATATATGTATGTTCGTGTATAAGTGAAAAATTGTGCTGTACACTGGAATTTGATACAACATTGTAAAATGACTATAACTCAATAAAAAATGTTAAAAAAAACCCCACTATGTTTAGTTACCAGATCCTATCTTTCTACTACCTCCATCATGACACTAACTAGTATTACATTTCAATCAACTTTAAAAGTTGTTTCTGAGCTTAAGATACAATAACTTAAAAGTTTTCAAAGACATATATATTACCTATATTTAATCCATTAAGAAAAGCAGCTAACTTTTACTGTCTCCTTCTCATTTCCAACAGATGGTAGGGGCAAAGGCAAAGTTACTGACTTACCACTTTCATCATCTGACAGATGGAATTTAAAAATTACTCAAATGATTGTCATAAGGATTAAATGAGACAACATGAAAATATTTGGCACAAAGTAGGTGCTACATAGATACTTACTGACTGAATATGCCAATCTATGATAATTAGAAAACTGCATAAAAATTCAGGGACAAAAATATTCAATGAAAAGCAAATGCCTCTCCAAACCCATACCCCCAATATCATTCCTCAATCAATTACTGTTGTCTCTTATTACGTTTTTTTTTTTTTCAGAAAATGTCTACACTTTGCCTACTTTTAATAAGAAAAAATGGAATACATTTAAAAACACTTCATTCACGTCAAAAACCATCAGTATCAGGCATTCATTTGGGAAGTACCCTGTGCCAAGTATTTCTCCCAAGCTGATTCACTCCTCAAATACTGCCTTATCAGCTTCTCCACTTGACGGTGTAATAGGAACCTCAAGACTGACGTGCCCAAAACACAACTCCAAGTCACCGTGAAAACCTGTTTCTCCTTTGCCTGTGATTTGAGTTACAAGTATTTTTTCTATTCATTGCCTTTGACTTTGCTTATGGTTTCTGGGTTTTGTGGCCTAAAAAACCATCCTTATTCCAGGGTTACAAAATGAGTTATCTATGACTTGGCCTAGAACTTTGATAGTGTCAGTATTTCATATAAGTATGTGACCTATTTGGAATTCATCCTCCTGTAAGGTGGGCTCCAGGTGCAATTCTTAACAGAGAGCTCCCTGTTGTCCCAGTCTAGTTTATGGAATTATCTTATTCACACTTGTTGATGGAATGTGAGCCAAGGGAAAGTGAAACCAAGGAGGATAACCCCCAGGATTTGAGCCATTGGGTGGATAACTGTTCCATTTACAGAACCAAAACTAAACAAGTATGGGAATAATGGTGGCAGAATTAAATGTAAAAACTCTGAAAATATTACAGCTAACAAAAAGCAGGAGAAGGTACTAAGGGATAGAGAAGCGAGTGCCTCTCAGGGATGATCCTATAGGACAGGAGGGAGAGCTTCGAGTAGTACTGACTTGCTACTTTGTATGGGAACTTGCCTGAGACAACAAGATCGATGGACAGCTAGCTGGACAGTCAGGAGTGACTCGGCTGGTTGGTCAGGGGACTGAGAGGAGTAAAGTAGGGAGAAATCACAGACAAGGTCTATGAAATCATCAAAATTGAAATACATGATTTAAAAAATGTATTCTAACCTCAAGTTTTTTGTAATAATCTTTTCTCCCTTTAGAGAGAAACTTCTAGAACTAACAAACTCTTACGGTGAAGAAACATCTATCTGAGGTTCAACAGTACTTTCTATTTTACATCTATTGCTCTTCCTTCTGCTACATTTAAGAGAGGAAGCATTAGCTGGAGGGGAAGGAGGGTTGTGATCAGTTTTGTTTTGAGTGGGACAGACTTGAGCATGTTTCTGCAGTAATCTTCATCACACTCCTGATCCCCACTGGACACCACCCCCTCATTCCTTCCACAGTCAAGGGAGATGAGCACTTTACACAGCTCAAACAGTACCACTGTGCAAGGGAAAACATCCTGGTTTACAAATGTCAGCCAAGGAAGCTGCGGCTACTACACTTACTTACCCCCAACCACAGACACACTTTATCAGTAGGAGGAACTGAAGCTTTGCAATACAAGTTATCTGCCAGTAAGAATCTGGTCTCCAGTGAATTGGTGGACTCCTTCAAAAGAAATGACAGTACTGTAAACAGTCCATTTTAACATCAACATTATAAAGGAGAGATCACAGAGCTGAATCTAACCCATTTAAAACAGTACCATCATGCAGACTAAATACAGTGGTAAAAGAAATGAATGCTGGAGCCAGACAGCTGGGCACGGAGGGCGTGGACTCTGGCTCAGCTACTTACTACGTGTGTGCGTATGCACACACACACATCCAACAGTACCTGGCGCAGAGTAAGCACCATTCAAGAAACATCTAGCGTTAATTATTGCTTCATCAGTGCTTCATGCTCAACTAACCAGTTTTCTGAAGTTTCCTACAAAGTTCAGGACAGAAAAAATGTACTAGAAATGTAGTTATTTTACCAGTCAACCTATAAATCATATATATACATGTACACATAATCTTGTAAATACAATACGCTTAGGAAATTTAATCTTTACAGCCTGCTTTTATTTAATAAATACTGGATTAAGACTAAAAAGATTCTCAAATCCAGTTTTCCCAGCAACTAGCTATATGACACTGGTCAAGTGTAACCTCTTTGCAAAGTTTCCTCGACTGTGAAATGAGAACCCAAAATATAATTTCTAAGATTCTTTCTAGCTCTGTAAGTCTTGGACTCACTCCTTATTCTGAGAGAACAACAGCAACAACAAAAACTGACTTTTTGCAGAAAGGCACATGTATTACAGAAGCACAGTGTCTGTAACCTCAAGACATGTGCTCAAGAAGGCAGACTGGATCTCCCAGCACAGTTCAAATACCAAAGAGCACGTCTCTGCTGAAATATCCTGGTTGGCTCATATTTACAAACAAAAATGCACTTACTTTTTTCTTCTGCATGTATTTTAGAATTTCTAAAGTCTGCTTAATTTCAGGAATCTGACTTTTTAGCCTGTGAATAAGAAAAAGGTTAGCTTAATATTTCTGCCACCAAGACACAGTCTTACTAGCTTTGCATTTTCTGTTGATATGTTTTGAGGGCAATTTATACATATGAAATCTTTAAGATATTTAATAAATTTTATTAAAATATCTATCCCAGACATAAATATTTACTAAAATATTTAGATATAATAGCAAATATTTATGGAATGCCTACTGTGTACCAAAGCCCTGTTCTACGTGTCAAACACCACAGAAAATCATATTCCACATAGGTGATTCAGAGGTTCTGCATCTGATTAGAATTGGATTTTAAATAGACTAATTTTAAAAATAACATGCATTCAAATATATTCTAAATTGGAAACCACTGGAAACCACCAACTCTGTCAGGCGTGATGAGACTGACTGGACTTAACAGGTAAGTTATATAATAGCTACTAGCCTGGAATAACTGGACATCCACACATAAAAAATTACTCTAGACACAGACCTTACACATTTCACAAAACTTAAGATGAATCATACCTAAATATGTACAATGAAAAACTATAAAGTTCCTAGAAGATAACACATGAGAAAACCTAGATGACCTTGGGTATGGTAAAGACTTTTCAGATACAACACCAAAGACACAATCCATGAAAGAAATGACATGCTAGACTTTATTAAAATTAACAACTTCTGTTCTGCCAAAGATCCATCAAGAGAATAAACAGACAAGGTACAGACTGGAAGAAAATATCTGCAAAAGACACATCTGATAAAGGGCTGGTATCCAAAATACACAAAAAACTCTCAAAACTCAACAATAAAACAGACAACTGGATTTTTTAAATGTACTAAAGACCTTACTTAACAGACCCCTCACTAAAGAAGATACACAGGAGGCAAATAAGCACATGAAAAGATGCTCCAAGGAGACCGAAAGTGGAGTCTTCCGAGCATTTCAAATATCTGCTTAGAAATAGCATGCGATAAAAAGGAACATTATTAATACACTGGTGTTCTTCACTTCATTACATGAACAGCCACAGGAAAACTAAAGGAAATGTCTTCATTATTCTGACTGTAAATTCTCTGTCATGTGATAGTGGAATATGGGATGCTACATATATTATATACTTATATATATGTAAGACTTAAAGAAATGGAAAGATATCACATGTTCTTGATTTGGAAGAATTAATATTGTTAAAACGGCCATACTACCCAATGCAATCTACAGATTTAATGCCATCCCTATCAAAATACCCAGGACATTTTCCACAGAACTAGAACAAATAATCCTAAAATTTATACGGAATCAATAAAGACCCAGGATTGCCAAAGAACACTGAAGAAAAAGAATGAAGCGGGAGGAATAACCCTCCCATATTTCAGACAATATTACAGAGCTACAGCAATCAAAACAGCATGGTATTGGCACAAAAATAGACATATGGATCAATGGAACAAAACAGAGAGCCCAGAAATAAATCCAAAGGCCTATGGCCAATTAATCTTCAACAAAGAAGGCAAGAATATACAATGGAGTAAAGACAGTCTCTTCAGCAAGTAATGTTGGGAAAACTGGACAGCAGCATATAAATCAATGAAGTTAGAACACTCCCTCACACCCTATACACAAATAAACCCAAAATGGCTTAAAGACTTAAATATAAGATATGATACCATAAAACTCCTAGAAGAAAACATGGGCAAAACATTCTTTGACATAAATCTTAGCAATGTTCTAGAGCAGTCTACCAGGCAATGGAAATAAGAGCAAAAATAAACAAATGGGACCTAATTAAACTCATAAGCTTTTGCATAGCAAAGGAAACCATAAGCAAAACAAAACAACAAACTAAGGAATGGAAGAAAATATTTGCAAATGATGCGACTGACAAAGGCTTTATTTCCAGAATATATAAACAGCTCATACAAGGTAATAACAAAAAACAAACAACCCAATCCAAAAATGCGTAGAAGACCTAAACAAGCATTTCTCCAATGAAGATATACGAATGGCCAATAGACATATGAAAAAATGCTCAATATCACTAATTATCAGAGAAATGCAAATTAAAACTACAAGTTATCACCTCACCCCAGTCAGGATGGCCATCATTCAAAAGTCCAGAAATGATAAATTCTGGAGAGGGTGTGGAGAAAAAGGAATCTTCCTACACTGTTGGTGGGAATGTAGTTTGGTGCAGCCATTATGGAAAACAGTATGGAGATTCCTCAAAAAACTAAACAGACTTACCATATGATCCGGCAATCCCACCTCTGGGTATATACCCAGAGGGAACTCTAATTTGAAAAGATACATGCACCCCAATGTTCATGGCAGCATTATATACAACAGCCAAGACATGGAAACAACCTAAATGTCCATCGACAGATGACTGGATAAAGAAGATGTGGTATACTTATACAATGGAATACTACTCAGCCATTAAAAGAAAATAATGCCATTTGCAGCAACATGGATGGACCTAGAGACCGTCATTCTAAGTGAAGTAAGCCAGAAAGAGAAAGAAAAACACCATATGATATCACTCATATGTGGAATCTGAAAAAAAAAAAAGGACATTATGAATTCATCTACAAAACAGAAAGACTTACAGACTTAGTAAACAATCTTAAGGTTACTGGGGAAAGGGCATGGGAGGGGATAAATTTGGGAGTTTGAGATTTACAAATGTTAGCCATTATATATAAAAATAGATTTTAAAAATGTTTCTTTTGTAAAGCACATGGAACTATGTTCAATATCTTATAATAAACATTAATGGAAAAAATATGAAAATGAATATATGTATGTATATGCATGACTGGGACATTGTGCTGTACACCAGAGATTGACACATTGTAACTGAGTGTACTTCAATTAAAAAAAAAAAGAAATGAGTTATCAAGCCATTAAAAGACATGGAGGAAACTTCAATGCATATTACTAAGTGAAAGAAGCCAATCTGAAAAGGCTACGTACTATATGACTCCAAGTATAAGACATTCTGGAAAAGACAAAACTATGGAGACAGTAAAAGGATCAGCGGTTGTCAGGTTAGGGGGAAGGGAGGGATGAATACGTGGAGCACAGAGAATTGTTAGGTCAGTGAAACTGCTCTGTTTGATACTGTAATAGTGGACACATGATATCGTCCATTTGTCCAAACCCAGAGAAGATGTGGTATACTCTGGCAGAACACCCAGAGTGAACACTAATGTAAACTATGGACTTTAGTTAATAATAACACATCAATATCGGCTCATCAACCGTAACAAATGCCCCACTCTGGTGGAGGGTGTTGGTAACGGGGGAGGCTGTGCATGTGTGGGGGCTGGAGGTAGGTGAGAAATCTATGTATCTTCTGCTCAATTTTGCTATGAAACTAAAACTTCCCTAAAAATAAAGCCTATTAGAAATAATTTTTTAAAAACTACTAGCAACTGATTCTCAAATGACATGAATCTCACTGACAAGAAAATAAAGAGATAAAATATGCTGAAAACACTCAGAGAGGAAAGAATAAAACTTTTAAGCTTTTTTTTTTGGACAATTAGAAGCTACCCAAGGCTTTAAGTGTTTTGTGTGGAAAAAAGTGCAAAATAGTTCTGGGGTTCCTGTCAAATCACAATGTAATTTGTAACAAAACAGACTAAGGATACAAAAAGAAAGGTGTGGTCCTTTAAGAATACATTTAACTAAATATTATTGGAGATCAGCATGTAAACAAAGTTTAAATATGATAATGAAAATATAGTTACTGAATCATATAAAGGAAGTCACAGCACATGTGAAAGAGGCTGGCATGGCAAACTTTGTTACACCCTGTGCTACTGACTTGGCAAGAAATGTGTTAGATGAGCCTGACGCTTAAAAAAAATAGTATCACTATCTAGTAATATAGCCTAATGAATAATCTAGAAACACACATTTAGCATTGATTTTTTTTAACTTAGTTTGAAGGCTAATGTTCTATGAATTCTTTACAATTCAACACATGCTGTAGATCTCTCCATTCTGCTTATTTTTGTATATGCTGATATAGGTAAATGCTACAAAGATGTACATTTATTCATTTGTAAAATATCTGATACACATACAACATAAGTATGTTCAAATCAAGTTTTTTTGGTCATGTAAATGACTTCTATGATATATTTTTGCACGTATTACATGTAATAGATAAGCTAGGAAGCATATCAATGAATCAAGCAGCTACAATCCCATTCGACTTAGGAACCACATCACCAAGGCCACTATGCATGTCTGAGAAAAACACCCCTCCCCACCATGCTCTGTCCCAAAAGATAGCAACTCTCCAGAACTGTGTGTTTACAGTCCCTTTTTTACCTTTTCAAATAGTTCATCACATCTATGTGTATCCCTAAACAATTTATTCTTTGCGGGTTTCTCAGCTTAATACAAGCAGTCTCTTGTACATGCTTTTCTGGGGTTTGCTTTATAACTCAATTAGGTTCCTAAGATTTGTTCATTTATTTTCACTGCTGTGTAACATCCAATTACAAATATAACACAACTTGTTTTTCCACTGCCCTGTCAATGGACACTTGGTTTAGTTCTAGGTCTTTGTTATTATATGAACAATGGAAATCTCTAGGTCCTGGGAGTGCAAAGGGCAGTGAGAGGGGAAGCAGCAGCTTAGAAGTGAAGTGGATCAAGTCCTCAAAAGGGGAGTTTAAGGTTAAAAGGAAACTTTCTAGGTGTTATTCCTCCCCCTAAAATGCCCTGTGTGAATTGCATTACCTATCCTATCACTGCTAAAGGGCAGAAAGCCAGTAGAACTAGCCAGAGTCAGGGAGAAGGTAAGGCTGAGGAGCTGAGAAGACAAGTTCCCAGCAGTTCCTCTTTCTCCACTTCCACTCCCAGGGGAGATGATAAAGACAAAGAAACAGAAAGAATCTCCCAGTGGCCAAGTTGTCTGGCTGGGGAGAAGGAACATTTGTTCAATGGCTGTGCCACAGACTGAATAGCAGCAGCATTCTTCCTAACCCTACCCACAGGAAGGGACTTAAATTATTCCCACTCCCACATACATTACTGGCCAAAGTAACTTGATATCCCTGAGCTGACAGGCACAATAATCTGATCAACTCAACTACAAAATTAAATAAAGACAATAAACTCAACAACCTCTACAAGATGAAACAAAATTAAATAGTAAAAGATTATACAAAAAAAGATTATACACACAACATTGTAAACTGACTATACTACAATAAGAAAAGAGAAATGGAAAAAAGATTATACAGTGAGTATTAAAAATACCTCTAAGAGAAAAGAAGATATTGGTAATCTGAAGAAAAAACAAGTAGCTGTAAGAAGAGCCAACCAAAAATGACATAGGGATCCCAGGAACTGTAAGATAATTGAAAGATGGCAGCTTATTAATAAATAAAAAATACATAACTAAATTAGAATATCATCATTCTGCAACTCATAATTAATGGATCTAGGCATTGAGTATCATAGTAAGAGACAATTAGATACTATCTGCCTCTTAATGGAAAAACAATACACAAATCTATGAAGCAGTGTTGCCAAAAACAAAAGAAAGAAAAGAAAACCTATGACCAAGACTACAGATCTAATTATCACTTTACTGTAAACAGAAAGTACAAAGAAACATGCCTGAAAACCCACAATTGCTTTGAAATTTAGCAACACACTTCTGAATAATCCAGATTATAGATATAAATGTGAAACATAAAACAATAAAGCCATGAAATACAAAATTGGCTTTCTTAAGCAATACACAAAAAGCACTATGAAGAGAAATTTTGACTGAAAACATTTAAATTAAGAACTACTTATCAACAGAAACCATAACAGGGGGAGGCTATAGCTCAACTGGCAGAGCATGTGCTTAGCGTGCATGAAGTCCTGGGTTCAATCCCCAGTACCTCCTCTAAAAATAAATAAATGTAATTACCTCCCCTCCCCAGGCCAAAATAAAATAAATAATACAATAATGAACAAATAAAAAATATAAAAAAGAAATCATAAGAAAAAAAGACAAATTACAAAAGTAAGAAAAATTTCTCACACATATAATCTAAATGTGTCCAATATATAAAGAATTCCTACAAATAAAAAGACAACCAAGCCACTATTAAAATGGATAAAACTCTTCAAAAAAGTTCTCTGTATTCACTGTGTCCAATTTTATCATTCTTTTCTGAATCACTGGACCAACACTGTTCCCATTCAGAATATCAATGTCTTCCACTTAACTAAGTCCAAGTCCATTCTCAGCCCTTATCCCACTTGGGCGAGCTATCAGCAGCATCAGACAGGGGTGATCATTCCCTCCTCCAGGACACATTTTTTTTAGCTGGGCTTCCAGAACCCCATGATCTCCTGGCTTTCCTGACCTCACTGAAAGCTTCTTTTCAGTCTTTTTTGGTAGTTATCCCTCTTCTCCCTGTCGCAATGCCTAGATCTTTGATCGTCTCTCTTGGTAATGCAGCTCACTTCAGTCCTCTGACTTTAAATGACTTCCAAATTTTTATCTCCAGCCCAGATTGCTCCCAAAATTCAGACTCATATATTTAATCACCTACTTACATCTCCACCTGGATGCCCAAAAGGCATCTTAAATGTGTCCAGAATTGAACTGCTCCTGATCTTCCCCCAAACCTGCTCCACCCAGTCTTCTCAGGTGATGGTAACTCTCCTTTCCAGTTGCTCAGACCTGGGAGCCATCCTACATGCCTCAGTACGAGAGTCAGCAATTTAAGTCTATACAGAGATTCTCTCCTCTTCCCCAGGGCTTGGTTGTGAGGTGCATTTTCTCCTCTAACTATAACTTCCCTACAAGTGATCTCAAATCCGATGGCTTTAGTCTTCTTTTTCAAATAAAAATAAACTTTTATTATAAAAGCAGCACATGTACACTACAGAGAATTAAGAATACAGATAAGCAAAATAAGAAAAATGCCATATTCCCACCACCCAAAGATTACCACTGTTAATGCAACACTATTGTCAATTCTTCCAGGTATGTCTATGCACATACACATTTTTCCCCCAAAATGAAAGCATACTGTTTATAGCATTTTCTATTCTTTCTTCCATTAACACTCTTCATCTGTCCATGTCAATGACTTTTCATATCATCTAATACCAAGCCCTTATTCAAATTTCAATTGTCACCAAAATCAAAGAAGAAAATGTATCTAAAAACAAACTTTTGTATCTTTGCACAAGTGGTACCCTCATACCCAGACTACCCTTCCTTACTTTAGTCTGCCTCCAAACTCACAACCAGCCTTCAGAATTCTACACAGCCGCCTGCTCCTCTTGGAGCTCTTTGTCTGCCTGCTTCAGATCATACCTTCCCCTGTATTAACTCATTATTTTGTACTACAGTGTCTTGACTGCTACACTTTGTGAATCTAATTTACTTACAAACCTATCATGCCCCTAGATTATGTCCCTGTGTAGATACTGGAACTTATTTCACTCCAAACAGTATCTGGCACCTATTAGGAATTCCATAAACACTTAACTGACAGAAGAATGCTGGCACATGTGCATAGCAGACAGATACTCATAAGTATTTATTACTGGGAACTGATTTCATAAGCTACTATAAAAATACAGGGGAATAAAGGATTGAAAGCAAGGATACTTTTATTCTATGCCCATTAGTTACGTAGTTCTGGGAAAGTCATATCCTCTGTGGGTCTCTCATCTCAACAGCAAAATGAGAAGGATGAAGTGGACACCTAAGATGTTATGCTCTTAGATACTCTGGAATAAGTACTTCAATATTCATCTATTATGTTTCTAAACCATATTTAGACTGACAATACCAAGTGCTGACAAGGATGAGGAACAAAACTCCCATACACTGCTGGTGGGAGTGTAATATGCAATAGCAACTTTGGAGGATGTTTGGCACTTTCTCATAAAATTAAACATACACTTACCATGTAAGTCAGCAATTCCACCCCTAGGTAATTTCCAGGAGAAATGAAAACAAACGTCCACACAAAGACTTAAAATCAAATGGAGAAACAATCCAAATGTCCATCGACAGGCAAAGAGATAAAAATAGACAAAAATTGTGGTACATCCACAACAACAGAAAATGACTCAGTACTAAAAAGAAACTAATTTACTGCTATAACACCATGGATGACTCTCAAAAGTATTATACTAAGTGTAATAAGCCTGACATAAAACAGTAGTTACTATATGTTCCATTTATATGAAGTTTAAGAACAGAGAAAACTAACCTATGATTAAAATAATCAGAAAAGTGGTCATCTCTAGGACTGGGCAGGGTTGGCTGGAAAGGGGTGGGAGGAATTTCCTGGGGTAATAGAAATGTTCTATATATTGGTCTGGGCAATGGTTAAAAAGTAGATACATTTATCGAAGTTAACCAAACTAAACATTCAACAAACAGACATTTTATTTGTATGCAAATTGTCTCAATCTTTCAAAAGTTTAAGCTATACAAGATTACTCTTTAAAACTTGGAAATTTTCACTCTTACCTCCTTTTCTTTTGAGCAAGGTTGAGTTCCATAAACTTATACTTCTGGTACTGTTCATCCAGCTTCTTTAGTACTGTATCTGCAGTCTCATTCCCAGGCTGTTTCATAAAGGAATCTACATCTTCCTTTAGCATCAGAAAGAATACATTACAAACCTTAGAATTCATACCTCTAATCAGATTTTTGACTGCTTTAGCTTTATTTTTAAAACATAAAGGAAAAAGAGCTTGTGTTTCTTTTTCTCTAAAGGCTTATAAAAAAGTAGTTATAAAAGTTAGGGACCATTTCAGACAGTGCACATACACTATGTAGCTAATTTATTCTTCCTCCATCTTCCTCTTTTTACTTACACATGGGGAAAGATGACCTTGTCTACTTCATGCATCCTCCATGCAGCACTAGTAGCAAATATGAAAATTACCAACAGTCAAACACATTGCCTAGTCATGTGCCCTACCCACAAAATGATTCAACAGGTTGCCTGCCAAAATTATCAATTTTATCACTTAAAATTTTAATTCAAGTGCTGCCACAGAAATCAAGCTAAACATGGTCAGTAGGTTCCTAAAACAAGCCACAAATGCTTCCTTAAGTATCAAGTGGTTGAAATAAAGCAAAGCTAAGAGGCAAACAGAACAATCTTTTGTAACAGGAATAATTAACCAAAAGACAAGCAGTAAAACCCAACAGCATTTTTTAAAAATGCAAACTACACAGGCTGGCCCTTGAAGAAAAGCTAGTTACTTAGATAAGGATCAGGTACTAAGTGAAAATATATGGAAGTTTTAAGGAGATTTTATAAGGGCTTTCCAGTAGTTTAAAGAACTGTAGTCCTTCACTGCAAGTATCTTACAGTTCCTGGGATTGCTACATCAGTGTTCTCATCCATGCTTACTAGCTATAAGGGAGCATTTTAACCAAAACAAGGCAAGAAGAAAAAGGAAGAGAGTCACAGCAAGGGAGTGCACTAGTAAGTGCTCAGCAAACATCAGCTGTGTCTATACAATGTGCTAAGGGAACAGATGGATGTGCCAAGAATGCCGTCCTGGGGTGGCAGTCAGGGAAAACTACAGGGAGGTCATATCTGAACTACATGTTGAGATGAAGAGGTCAACAAAGGGACAAGGGGGAAAGGGACAATTTAAGCAGAGAAAGAAATTACTGCACCAATGGAAATGGGGAAAAGGCACAGTCTGGTTTCTAGCCAATATGGTATACTGCCTCCTCTCACCACATACAGTAATACATATTAAGCATCTACCTGCAATACTGAAAGGACAATTTCTGTTTCTCTTGGCAACTCTAAGTACTGCCACCCCTATTTCAGTTAAAGAAACGGAGGCCAGAAGCTGTAAATTAATATGCTCAAGACTAAGCGGCAAGTGGGAAGTAGAGGCAGGATTCAAACCTTGGGCTACTTAGAAACCAATGTTCTTTCTACAGTATTATGCTATTTACAATTGTTTGGGAACATAAAAATATTTATGCAAAATTTGGATTATTATATTAGATTGGTAGAAATTTTAAGGTCTAAAAAAAAACCCATAACATTTTAGGGAAAAATGCATTTTAAGATAAGACTTTATTAAGCCTTCAGATAAAGTCTATCCTCCTGAATTAGATTTGTGAAGCCATCTCTCCGTGACCACCGTGAATGTAGTATTTTAAGGCACTATGGAAACTCAATTCCACATCTGGTCATGAGCTTATACTGTGTGTTAGGTACTGTGCGGGACCAGGAGAAATGACACTGAGCAAGATAACGACCTCACTTTCCTCCCAGAGGCAGAGCATGACATGTAAGTAGAGGCGATGGGGCTCCACAGACTGCCGAATTCAAATCCTGGGTAACTCACACCCTGCGTGACTCGGGGCAAGTTACTCAGGGGCTCTGTGGTTCACTTTCACCATCTACAAAATGAGAGTAACAGTACCTGCCTCCCAGGGTTTTGTAAAAGCATTAGGAAAGTGCCCTGTATTCAAGACATTTTATCTGTTAAGCTGGGAGATGAGTGTAAAGAAACAAATGGCACAGCTCAGGGAGAAGTATAGAAAATTCTATAAAACTGAATCAGCAAATGTAAATATACAGAGTATACATAAAAGTGGTCTAAATAAAAGAATAAATAAAATAAATGGGTCTTTTGAAGGGTGTAAGATATGATTAGCAAAAAGACAGAGATAAGGCAATATAGATTAAGAAAATTCCCTTAAGATTTTGTAGCAGTTCAGCCAGAAATGAGTAGGGAAAGATAGATGACACCGGGCTGGAAGGTCAGTCACGTTTTCTCTCATTATTCCAATAGTTTTCAAATACTATTTCGAGAATAGCGTTATGGAAGTACTGGGTTGAAACCAACTACTTGCTTCTCTCTGGACTTAGGTTCGTCTCCCTGTTCTGTGAAGATTCCAAATTGCATTCGTCGCTTCCTTTCTGAACTCCACACGATTTATTCTCTACTAAGTTGTTAGGACAATGTTATCTAAAAGCAAATATGATTATACAGTGGCTTTAACTAGACACCTTCCGTTGCCTACTGGATAAAACCTCAGTTCCTCAGCAGGACACACAAGGGCTTCACGTTCTCACCCTCTCCGACTTCCCCAGCAGTCCCTTCCTCCATTCTTCAAAGGAAGGAACCACTGCAGTCCTTCCCCAGACTAGGTATCACTTCCTATCTTCACACCTTAGCACCAGCTCTTCTGCCTTCTCATTGTACCCTAAGTCACCACTCACACATCGGCCTCTCCAGAACCTAGGCCGGAACTCAAGCTTCTCACCGCCTCCCGTTCTCCAGGAAGCAGGGGACGAAATCCAGCTTGGGGATTGGGGTGGCGGTGGGGGTGGCGGTGGGGTAGGGTGGGGGCGGTCCCGAAGACCACCCCGCCCCTACTCCCGAGCCCTCCGGCCCCGCACTCCCTTATCTTCTGGAGCCTTTTCGCACCGCGTTCCCGCCGAGCGGGTCCCAACAGGGCTCAGTCCGTCCAGGCGCGGAGGGGGAGAGCGGACGGAGTTCTCTCTCCCAAATCCTTTAGCTGAACTCGTTCCCACAACAACCGAGGCCAGGGTGGGGACCAGGAAGGAAGGGGTACCCCACAGAACAGCGTCAAGATACCGAGGAGCGGAGTGGCCCTTACCACAAAAACGGCCTCAGGAATTCCTAGGTGGAGTCGCCGCCCGTTCCCTGCGGCCACGTCTTCCAAAGCACAACCGTCCTTAGCGGCCGCCATCTTGGGGAAGCGAGCGCGCGACTCACTCCCTCTCGAGCGGCCAGTCACCGGGGGCCTGTGATTGGCTCGCTCACAACTTCAGGCCCGCCCCCCGCCTGTGAGGCTGCGCATTCATTGGCGCACAGGAAGTAGCTGCCCTTTCCCCCTCGGCCGAGTCGCCCAACCAATGGGTGCCGTTTGGCTGCGCACGGGTGAATGACAAGCGTGGAAGGGCCGCGGAGGCGAATCTAACGCTGCAGGAAGGACCAATACAGTCTCCTGGGAGAAGGGGTTCCGGGGATTTTTGTGGGTGGGCGGGCTGGAGGCCTCTGGCTGTCTGGGACCTAGCCAGAACGGACCCCACTGCCACCTCAGACAGGCGGCACTCTCCAGAATAGCCTTTGAAGCGACCCGATGTCTTCTCTGATACAAGCAAATCCAGAACCTAGATGCCACCATCGAGCTTGAGCCTCAGTGTCTTTCTGGTCATACCATCTTGACAAGCTTCCAGGCCCTTGAAGAGGACTTGTTTTGTGCCTGCTTCCCAGTGTAGCCAGTGGCCGGATTCTAATAAATACCCCTCCCATTGCATCAAACTTTACCGAAAGCCACCTTTGATTAGACACTCACCACCCCAGCTAAAACGTTTTCAAAAGTTTACAGTCTACATTGCAAAATCCCAAGATCTCTTACGAGGCTTCTAGGCCCAAGAACTTCACCATTTTGAAAGCCAAGTGCATTATACAGACCCAAGTAATTATTCTTCGATCTGTTTTTTGACACCTAACCACCGTATTTGTTCCTGCCTTGGCTGTTCTGGAGTACATCGCAGCGAAGCAGTGCTTCATTCACTCACTGAAAGCCTACCATGAGCCAGGCCCTCTATGAATAAAGGATAAATGTCAGTCCCCTTACTTAGTGAGTGTATATGTATATATATATAATAGTGATTAACATTTATTAAAAACGAACTATGTCCAAATCACTGAGTCATGTTATTTAAACCCCACTGCCCAGTGTGAGGACTGCTATCACCCCTAACTTGCAGACCAGTAAAGGAACTATTGTAAAAATGAATGATTGGTAACATAATAGACTAAATGTTATAAAAGGAACACAGGTGAAGACACTAAGTCGTATTTTAAAATGAGAATAACAGCGTGTACCAACAACACTGTTGTAAAGGTTAAATGAGATTTTGTAATGTAGAATACCTAATAAGTACTTGCCACACAATAGGGCTGAAGTAGTGAGGAAACTAGGCAGGGCTGGAGAAGTGGGAAGATGGAGGCAGGCGGATTGGAGAGAGGGGTGAGACGGGAGGGAGGGAAGTGGGCGGGGCTTTGGACTGAAGGAAGTGGTAAAGGACTGGGTAGGGGGAGGGTTTGGAGGACTGGAAAGAGGGTGGGATTAGAGGACAGGAAGGGGTGGGAGCTGGAAGACTGGACCTAGGGGTGGGGCTGAAGAACTGTTGATAAGGGCAGGGCTAGTAGACTCAGAAGAGGGAAGGGGTTGGAGGGGTGGGAAAATGGGTGGTGCCTAAGGAGTTAAGAAATGGAGCAGGGCAGTAGGACTAGAGGGTGGAGAGGCTGAGGACTGGAGACAGTGGCAAGGCTGAGTCCTGGTAACGGGCGGTGGTAGAGGACAGTGGGAGCTTCTATAGTGTAGTAGCAAAACCTTAGAATATGAAATTGAACAATACCATTATATTAGAATTTAAAAACATAAAATACTTGATAGTTATATAATGCAAAATGCTAGTTACTATTAAAAACCACAAATCAATGGAAAAGAAATTAAGAATGCCTGAATAAGTAGTGTTATACAGTGCTCATGATTTGGAAGTGGTGATATTGTTAAGATGTCTATACGTCTGTCTTCTCCAAATGTAACTATAGATTCAGTGTAGTCCTAATCACCATGATCTTGGAGGCCTTTTTTAAATAGAATTGATCAGCTGATTATAATATTTTATGTTCTTCAAAGAGAACCTGAATACCTGAAACAATCTTGAAAAATATGAATGAACATGGAAGACTATCTGATTTTGAGACCTACAGAAAACTCTTCTAATCAAGTGTGTGTTTGGATCAATGGAACAAAACAAAGTAAAAAAGTAGACCCATAAATATGTTGTCAATTGGTTTTTGAGAAATTTACCAAGACAACCCAAGGGGAAAGGAATTTGTTTTTCCCAAATGTTGCAAGAACAACTGGATAACTACAGGTAGGGGTAGAGATTTACTTTTTACTACCTGTCACCAAACATGAAAATGTATTTTAGATAGATCATATATCTAAACATAAAAGCTAAAACTATAGAGCTTCTAGAAGAGAACTGGAGGATATCTTCATGGTATTGAGATAATCGAATTATTTCTGAACATGTAATAAGCATTAATCATAAAAGAAAAGCTTGATAAATTGGACTTAAAAATTAGAAAACACCTATTCATCAAATGATATTACAAATGTGAAAAGGCAAGCCACAGACTGGGAGAAATTATTTGCACAATATATCTAACAAAGAATTAATATTGAGAATATACACAAAACTACAAATCAATAACAAAAAACAAAGAAAAATATTAAAATGAACAAAATAGTTGGACACTTCACACACACAAAGATTGGAATGACCAGTACGTATATGAAAAGTTACTTAGTCATTAAGGAAAGGTAAAATAAACCATTATGTTATATTACTTACAAACCCACTAGAATGGCCAAAATTTAAAATACTGATGGCAGTAATTTGAGGCCAGAATTCAGAGTACCTAGAATTATCATACACTGCTGTTGGAATAAAGTGATACAGTCATTTTTGGACAACTTTTAGCACTTTTAATTTTACATAAACACATACTCTATGACCCAGCCATTCTACTCCTACATATTTACCCAAGAGATAGACCCACATTTGTCCACAAAAAAGACTCATACAGGAATGTTTATAGAGTTTATGTGTGTATCCATTTAAAATTTAGTTTAAAAATAATGAGTATGAAAAATATATTTTCAGATAAACAAAAACTGAGTTTATCACCAGCGTAAGTACCCTAAATAAACTTTTAAAAGATGTACTTCAGGAAGAGGGAAATTATTACAATGCAAGAAGGGATGGTGAACAGAGAATTTGTGAACACTGGTAAATCTAAACAAAAATGTTTCTATATAAATACTAACACTTCTAATCTGAGGGGCTAACAAAATAGGACAGGGCTAAAATACTGGACCATCATAATATGTGAGTTGGGAGAGAATGCCCTTGTAGTTTTAAAGTGTTCTAAGGTCCTTGTGTTATTTGGGAGGGGAGATTAAGATATTAACTTTATTTTTTGATAATTTTGAAGTTTTTGGTAAAATTTCAAGGATAACTAGTAAAACAAGAGAAAGACTGCATCACCTCAAAAACATTGAATTGAAGACTCTCAAGAGTATTGAATGTCCAAATGAATGTTTATTTTACTTGGAAGATGGGGGTGATTCAGTTCAGGCTGTAGAGAGATCATCATTTGTTTTCACATCTGATTCTGAATCTTTTTGCTTTGGTACTTCTACATGGAATTTTGCCTGCATGAAAGGAAGACAGATATGTAAATCTTTCATTATTTATATGTCTTTTTTCTTGTGGTTATAAAATAAATGACAAGTATTTTTACACAAAACTCTGGTCAGTCTTCTTATTATCTAATACTTGAAGATTTGTCAGACCTGCTGAAACAGACATTCAGGAACCAGGGGACCCAATACATTGGCTGAAGATTGAAGGCAGAAACCTTGTAAAGGTACTCTCTATATTACAACTGACAGCTTACACTTCTAGGCTCAAGATGTTTTCTCTGCCTCTAGCTCTAAAGTTCTACCATCTATACATCTACTAGTTGAAATCCTCCTTACCATTTGATATTCAATGCCCTGGTATTCAACTTAGGTATCACTTCTCTGGAAAGCTGTCCCTGAAACCTCCAGTCTGAGCTACCCACCTCTTCCAGCACTGATCACAGTTGTGTTTGTTGAATAAATAAATGAAACTATTGCTGAATAGGTATCAGAACCCAGCTGAGGTTTGACAACATCAGTTTCTATAGGACAAGGTCTGTATATTCTGTGTCTTTTTACAATGCTGAAACTGCTAGAATTAGTTTTTCTTCTGTGAGAGACCAACAGTGCACAAAATATTGTAAAACTCTGTTCTAACACTGGTCTTGCCTCCAATGACTGCAAATCTCTACCAAGGCCCTAAGGAACAACAGCTCAAACATACCTTATCTCTTGTAGGTGGAGTGGAAGGATTGCTGGTCCTTAAGCCCGGCTGGGTATAAATCATGGGTTGACGTGCCATTAGGGAAGGAGCTCCCAATGGAGTTGGAAGCTATGAATTCAAATGGAAAAGAAAACAAAGTGAAAAATTAATTAGTCTGTGATTGCTGTCCTAAAACAATAGTACTGAGAGGACAAGTAACCCCTCTAGAGCAGATATTACATTTCAAGAATGTCAACTGAAAGGAAATGTCAGTTACAAAGAGAGAAAGCCTCCATCCCTAAACCTGAGAAACTGGCACTGAAGAAGCTGTTGAAAAAAACCTCCAAAGTAAAAAAGAAAGGAAAACCATAGCTTGATGAAAAGAGATACACGTTCCACCTCTGCTGGATTTTGAACAAGTTGAGACATAAGTCAAAACAAGGGCATATGGCCTTAAATCACTGGAATCTATATAACTAGATGTTCTATTGTCCCCTCCTTCAGACCAGAATTTACTTCAGAAATATTTACAAAGAGATGGAATGTGACCAGGCCCTCTGCACCTCCTGCGGTCGTCAGAGTCCGCACACTAAGGGTCGTATTTGCTAAAGTTTCAGTGGGCCTGCTGTTTTCCAAAGACTAGCATGTTCAGTTTTGATTCTAGAAAAACAGTTTTTGGTGAGCTGTTTAAAGCTTCCTGATCAGGACACAATAGATAAAAGCCAGCGCCACTCCTGTGAAAAACAGGCACAAGAAACAATAGAAGCCTTTGCAAACAGCTAAAATAAAAATGTCCCACTTGTTAAACCACTACAAAAACATCAGGGCCTTGCCAGGAGTCCCAGTCTTTTATTTTTCTCCAGGGGCATTCCTTGCTTAATTTTACTGGTCAAGACTGCGGCTGTTGGGGCTTGAGGGGGCCCAGTAAATCGCAAAACTTATCCCACAGGAATTCTGAACTAATTGAGATAAAGAACATGGAATAAGATAGACCAAAAATGAAATACCCCTTTATCACTGAATGGCTAGATTGGCATATGGTGCTCAGGTATGCAGACAGACATGATATGCTTCCCTGTTCAGAATCCCAGAATTGGATGTACAGACCTAAGGCAGTGCTAAAAAAATCAGTCTTTCTAAAGGGACAGGACTGGCAGAGCAGATCATTAGGGATACTTCTGACAGGAAGCTGACTCCCAAGAAGAAAAAAAAAGGCAGATGGGCACAAACTTTTGACTTCATTCCAGATAGAGGCCAAATTGAGGAATGGATCTTCAGGGCTGCTTGTCAAGCCAGACTTGTACTGATTTCAGAATGAGGTAGACCTACTCAGCAAGGTACAGACCAGGCTGGACCAGTGAAGCCCACCTTGATAAGGCAAAGCTCCCACACAAATGACCAGCTGGAGGGGTGGAGGGAACTCTGCTCTGTGCAGCAGGCTGGCTCTAGACCAGAGGCTGTAGGCCAATCATTATTCTTCCCACATTAATAATCAGGCAAAACACAGCCCCCTCCCCCACTTCGGGAAGAGTGGGTAAAGGAGGGAGCTTAAGAACACACTCAGGGAGCACCTGTCCACATGAAAGCTAGGAGTGGGCAAAATGTGGTTCTAATACAAAGCAATTAGAGAAAGATTAGAAAGGGCAGTAACTGTGGACATTGTTCATTGTAGATTCAAATAAAGACATATTAAGGAAATTTTAAATTTCAAAAAAAAAGCTATGTTTTAAAAAAGAAGATGTGTGGGGGAAAAAAGGAGAAAATAATCAGCCTGTCCTTAGGCTATTCTTTCATTATTTTACATTCTTACCTATTATATTTTAAAACTATTTATTTTTGTTTTCTTTCAGCTAAAACTCATAAAAATATGTGCATTCAAAAAAAAAAAAAAAACCTCCAAAGAAGAAAAAGGAAAAGATGACCCAGAGCCACATAAAGTGGAAGGAGTATGATAATTTGGAGGTCATTTGTGACTGAGATAAGAACAATGAGGGCAGGCAGAATCCTTACTGGAATAGGTTCAGGAGAGAATGAGAGGGAGAAATACAACAAAGTAGTGAATATAACAAAAAGGAAGCCTACTCACAGAATGCACAAGTGGCTACCAGTGGGGAGAGGGAAGGGGGAGGGACAAGTTAGAGGTAGAGGAGCAAGAGGTACAAACTATTAGGTATAAAATAAATAAGCTACAAGTACATAGTGCACAACACAGGGAATATAGCCAGTATTTTATAATAACTGTAAGTGGAGTATAACCTTTAAACATTGTGAATCACCACATTGTACACCTGTAACTTGTATACTATTGTACAGCAACTATATTTCAATAAAAATTCAAAAAAAGAGAGAATGAGAGGGAAAGAAATAGTGGCATAGAATACAGATAACTCTTTTAGGGAATTTTTCAGTAGCATATTCACGTATGAAATAGCACTGAGCCATTATAATGGACCAATCTAAACAGATCTCAAAAACCTAAGTATAAAATAATGCCAATTATAATCAATTTTTAAGAACCATGTAGAATAGTACTACATGTTTTTCTTTAGTAAAAGTATGAAAATGTTCTGGAAGGCCATACATAAAATTCATCATTGTCATTGTCTCTGGAGAGTTCGAGGGTGACTGAGACAAGGGGTGTGCCAAAGAGCCTTTAGTTTTATTTGTAAAATTTCATTTAAAAGTGATCTAGAAAAAACTATGACAAAATGTTAATATTTAGTAATTCACAGTGCTGAAGCATGAATGTTTGTTTTCCTCTATAGTTTCTTGCATTTTTATTTTTATTTTTTTCCTGTACTTTTAACATTTTTCCAAATTGACATCAACAACAAAAACACGAGTGAACCGGTGGCGAGGCTGTGTGGACTGAACAACTTTAGAGTTCCCGTTACTTGTATTATAGCACATGAGATTTATGTAATGCACTGAACCTATAAAAAGGGAACTGGTGATTTCAATCAATTTTTAACTAAGTAAAGAAAATTTTTAAATCATGAAAACATTGCCAATAGGCAGAACAGAAATAACAAACTAAAAATGAGTTAGAAGAAGGTTGGATAAAAAGCCAGAAAAAATCCAGATAGAATTCTACCTGTCTAAATTCTCCCATTGGAAGTCTTGAACAATAAGAACAAATTCAGCCTTATTAAATTCCACTAAATTATACTTGAATCTCTATTATGTATATATTGATTATTCCCATTTTGGATTCTCTATTAATTCTGGAACAGCTTTCCCTTAACTAGTCCACTTCTACAATCTCTCCTCCTTCCATTTAAAATTATCCCTATCATGCTTTTTATCTGTTAGTGCAAATCATGGGGAGTTTTAACTTTATCTCCCACTCTTTATATCATAAAACTGGTTTTTATTACCATTCTATACATAGGCACTTGCTGTGAAGTCACTGGATAGGCCATTGGAGGTGGAACCTTGAAGAAAAGTGTCAATTACTATATAGTACATTTTTGACTAGTATTTAATAAGAGATATCATAAGATACAGAATACTTTCTGCTATGTATTTAATATTGAGAACAAACATAGTGAACCATTTACAGTCGGGACAATGATCTTTCCTGGAACATGACAGATTTAGGAGGTTAAGGACTTCCAATTACTGCTATGTTGCTTTGGAAGCCATAGCAGAGTTCACAGTAGCTCAAGTTCCCTTAAGAGTGGGAATGGGTAAAAAATGAAGATATTTTGGCTTTTATCACAACAGATGGAAAAAAGTAATATATTTAGTGCTACTGATGTAACATCAAATTATGCTGCCTCCCAACCCTGATTTAGTCTCCTTGCCTATACTAGTCATAACTTTAATCCTTGCCTTAATCTCTTTGTTTATTACTAGGTAATACAACATAAGAGACAAGTCTTTGACTTTAGACTTTGACCCCAGAGTGCTAGTGCTCGGCCACAAGGACCTGAACAAAGAGGCAGAAACACATCTTTAATACCAATGTTTCTGATCTTTCCAAAGTATTCTTCTCCTCTAGCTCCTAATTACACTATTAAAAAATTCTTCATTCTGATATATATCATCTGAGCCAAAATTGGTAACTGGATCATGAATAATTTCTATCCTTGTTGTTTGTGCCCTATTACCGGCACTTACCATTAAGCCCTGCTATTCAAAGTCTGATCATTGGACCAGAAGTATCGATATAAGCTGGGAGCTTGCCAGAAATGCAAAGTCTCAATCTCCATCCCAGACCTGCTACATTTTAGCAACTCCCCCAGGTGAGTCAGATGCACATGAAAGCACAAGAATAAGAAAGTGTAGCAAGGGTCTAAAAAATTCTGTCAAGGGAGAAGCATATGAGAAGCTTCATTATGGTTAGGGGGGATGCTTATTCTCCTTGCCTTCCTATTTTCATATCCCTCTCTTAGCACTGAGGGGATGTAATTTAATGGTCTATGTTTCACATCCTAGTGGGAGGAGTACTGTGCCACAAATCACTATTATCATCGTCATCGTCACCATCAGCAGTATGCTGCTAATATTTATTGAGCACCTACTGTGACCTAGGCACTACTTTAAGCAGTTTACATGTCTCACCTCATAAAACCATAAGAAAAAGACAAATAACCAAACAAAAAATAAGTGGAAGCTTGAACAGATATTTCACAAAAAAGAAAACTTAATGGTTAATAAATATATCAAACAATGCTCAACCAGATTATAAATTAGACACATACCAAAAATAAAACATACCATGATACCATTAAACACCTGAAAGAATGGCTCATTTTAAATTATACTATTTATATTTTAATTTTAGGTAAGTATTCCTATTTAAATATTAATGAAAAATTAACATCACTATTATTTTATATTAATTAAATAATTAAAATAATGTCAAGTGTTGATGACATTGATAACACTCTTATACCACTGGTGGGAGTACACATTGTTACAGCCCTTTTTGAAAACACTTTAAAATTACCTAGTGAACCTAAACCCTATGGCCAAGCAGTTCCACTCCAAGGTAGATTCTCTAGTGAAACTCTTGCAATGTGTTCATAATAGCAAACACCGTGAAACAACATACATGTACATGTCTAATATGAATGTCTATGCAATAAAATGTTACACATTAACATAAATGAATCTTACCAACATAATACTGATTGAAGGAAGCAGGCCACAAAAGAATATGTACAGTATGATTCCATTTATATAAAGTTCAAAGAAAAACCAACAACACAAAAGAGGACTGAGGTGACCTTATAAAAGTGAATAGAATAAAAGCAAAAAGAGAAACCTCTGTGAGCAGAAGAGAACATTAAATTTCTAATTATTAGTCTCAGAGTGATATAGAGCAATATTGTATTTATGAAAAATGGACAGGATATTGTGAAAAAAGAGCAGATAATGAGAATGTATTCTTGGAAATTAAAAAAGCACAACTCATTAAATAAAAACTTTAACAGAAAGGTTGAATGACAGGAGGACTTGTTTGAAAATGGATATGTTCACTTCATGAAAATTCATTTGTACACTTTCCTATATGAATTTTATGTTTCAATAAAATTTACCAAAATAAAAACAACAAGCAAACAAAAAAACACAGAAACTCTCAATGAATGGGATGAATGGCAAATTAGACAGAGATGCAGAGAGAATTTGTAAACTAGAATATAAATTTGGAGAAAGTACTCAGAATGAAGCACACATAGTTAAGGAGATGGGAAACATGAGAGAGGTGTTAAAAGACAGGTTCTATCCCTAGATGCATCATGGTAAAATTAATTCGAAAAAGATAAAATTTTTTCCCCTGAAATATTTATTGGATTCTTGCTGAGGTGAGTCTTGGAAAGTTACATATTTACACTATATGCAAGAACAAAAAATACAAACTATTACACGCAAGAGCCATCAGAAATAAGACACAAGATCATATCAGAGTGAAGGAAAAATATAGGAACATTGAAGGGTGCAGATAAAGAGTGAACATAGGATGGAAGGAACAAGAATGGAGATAGGAATTCCTGTGTTCGGAAATACACCTGTTCACTTGGAATGGGTGTATGTGCATGTGTGTGTATGTGTATGTGTAAAACAGACATGGAGGGAAACAGTGATTGAAAAGCTGGACGCATGAAGACATATTGGGGAGACTTAAGAATGGAAAAAGACAAAATCTTAAAAGGAATAAAGCAATTCAGATTAACTGCTGTATTCATTTTCTATTGAAGCCATAACAAATTACCTGAAATTTAGTGGATTAAACAATACAAGTTGGCTTCTGACTCCCCTACTCTATCTTTAAAGTCAGCCACAGGGCATTACTCTGACCTTGCTTCCATCATCACATGTCTTTCCCTGGTTATTTTGCCTCCATTTTTTACTTTTAAGGACCCTTGTGATTATATTGGATCCACGTGGATAATCCACAATAATCTCCCTATTTTAAGGTCATTTGATTAACAACATTAATTTTATCTACAAACTTAATTCCCCTTGTCATGTAATGAAATACATTCACAGGTTTCATGGATTAGGATATGGAAATATTCGAGTGGATGTTATTCTGTCTACCACACCTACAGAGGTAAAATAATTAGACTGAAAGCTGACTTGTCAGTGGTGGTGGTGGTGAAGGCCAGGAGAAAGTGGAATGATATCTTTAGAGTACCAAAATGAAGTAACTGTCAGACTGGAAGGGGATACCCACACAAAAACTGAGTTGGCCAGCAATAAATACACTCTTATTAAAAGAAATTTTAATGATGTACTTCAGGTGATCCCATTCAGAGGTCTAATACATAGTAAGAAATTATGAGAAAGAAAGTGGCAAATAATGTAGTTAAATCTAAACATTGACTCTGTAAAACAATGAAACAATGTATCACTGTTTTGTGGTAATTTAAACAAAACAAGATACCAACTCATGAAGAAACAGAAAATATGATAATAAATCTATAATTAGGAAGGAGACTGAATTGGTAATCAAAAACCTCCCAACAAAGAAAAGCCTCAGACCAGATAGCTTCATTGGTGAATTCTACCAAACATTAAAAGAAGAATTAACACCAATTCTTCCAATATACTGAAGAGGAGGGAACATTACCTAATTCATTCTACAAGGCCAGCATCACCCTGATACCAAAGCCAAAGCCAATACAAAAAACGAAACAAAACAAAAAAAACCCTATAGGCCAATATCCCTTATGAATATTGAGGCAAAAATCCTCAACAAAATACTAGCAAATCAAATACAGTAGCATATGGAAAGGATTATATACCATGATCAAGTGGGATTTATTCCTGGAATGCTAGGATAGTTTCAACATATGAAAAGCCAATCAATGTAATATGCCCCATAAATAGAATGAAGGGAAAAAATATGATAATATCAATTGATGCAGGAAAGTATTTGACAAAACTCAACACCATTTAATGATGAAAGCACTCAATAAATTGGGAATAGAAGGGAACTTCCTCAACATAATAAAGACTATATATGAAAAGACCAAAGCTAACATCATGCTCAAGGGTGAAAGACTGAAAGCTTTCCCACTAAAATCAGGAACACAACAAGAATGCCCACTTCCACCATTTCTGTTTAAGATATAGCTAGAGCTATTAGGCAAGAAAAAGAAAGGCATCCAAATTGGAAAGGAATAAGTAAAATTATCTCTGGTTGCAGATGACATGATCTTATATGTAGAAACTCTAAAGATTCCACAAGAAAAGTGTTAACATTAATGAATCAATTCAGCAAAGTTACAGGATACAATATCATCACATAAAAAAGCAATTACATTTAAATACACTAGCAATGACCAATCCAAAAAGAAATTAAGAAACAATTCCACTTACAATACCATCAAAAGGAATACAATACTTGGAATAAATTTAACCAAGGAGTCAAAAGACTTATACACTGAAAACTACAAAATATTGCTGAAATGAATTAAAGAAAAAGACCTAAGAAAGTGGAGATACATCCCATGTCCGTGGATTGGAAGATTTAGTATTGTTAATTTGACCATACTACCCAAAGTGATCCACAGATTCAATGCAATCATATCAAAATCCCAATAAATTTTTTTCAGAAATAGAAAAACTCACCCTAAAATTCATATGGAATCTCAAAGGACCCTAACTAGCCAAAATAATCTTGAAAAATAAGAACCAAGTTAGAAGACTCATACTTCCTGATTTCAAAAGTTGTCACAAAGCTACAATAATCAAAACAGTGCGGTACTGGCATAAGGAGAGACATGGCGACCAGAGGAATAGAAGACACGTCCAGAAAAAACCCTCACATATATAGTCAGTTGGTTTTTTACAAGGGTGCCAAGATCATTCAATGGGGAAAGAACAGTCTTTTCAACAAATAATGCTGAGGCAACTGGATATCTATATGCAAAAGAATGAAGTTGAACCTTTATCTCACACTATATACAAAAATTAAGTCAAAATTGATTAAACACCTAAACTTAAGAGCTAAATCTATAAAAAAAACTTAGAGGAAAACATAGGGGAAAATCTTCATGACATTGGATTTGGCAATGAATTCTTGGATATGACACCAAAAGTATGGACAACAAAAGAAAACAAATAGATACACTGGACTTCATCAAAAATTTTAAAAATCTGTGTATCAAAGGACACCATAAAGGCAGTAAAAAGACAACCCACAGAACTGAAGAAAATATTTGTTAATCATATATCTGATAAGTGATTAATATCCAAAATATATAAAAAGCTCCTACAACTGAACAACAAAACAAACAACCCAATTCAAAAATGGCCAAAGGTTTTGAATAGACATTTCTCCTAAGACTGTACACAAATGAAAATAAGCACATGAAAAGATGCTCAACATTAATAATCATTAAATAAATTGAAATCAAACCACTATAAGACACTACTTCACACCCAACAGGATGGCTATTACAAATAAAAAAGAAATCCAGAGAATAACAAATGTTGGTGAGGTTGTTGGGAAGTTGGAACACTCATGCATTTCTGGTGGGAATATAAAGTGATTCAGCCACTGTGGTAAATGGTATGGTGGTTCCTCAAAAAATTAAATACAGAATTATCATTCGATCCAGCAATTCTACCTCTGGGTATATGCTCAAAGAATTGAAAGCAGAGATTCAAATAGATATTTGCACTCCAATGTTCATAGAAGCATTATTCACAATAGCCAAAAGCTGAATACAACCCAAGTGTCCATCAGTGGATGAATAGATAAACAAATGTGGTACATCCATACAATGGAATATTATACAGCCCTAAAAAGGAACAAAATTCTGATAAATGCTATAATATGGATGAATCTTGAAGACATTATGCTATGAGAAACAGCTAGAAACTGTATGATTCCACTGATTGAGGGAAATTCAAAGAGACAGAAAATAGAAAAGTGGTTACCAGGGGCTGAGGGTGGGAGGAATTGGAAGTTAATTTTTAGCGAGTAGAGTTTCTGTTTGAGGTGATGAAAAAGTTCTGGAAACACACAGTGGTGATGGATATACAACATTTTGAATGTATCTGAATGCCACTGAATTATACACTTCAAATGGTTAGGATGATAAATTTTATGTTACATATATTTTACCACAATAGCATATTAAATCAACAGGGAGTGTGGTCAGGGTTTTATAAAATCTTCTGAAGTCCTCATGTGGTTTCAGAGAGTTTGGTGATTATGTATGTTGTTGTCTGTACAGTAACCAAAAAAAAAAAAAGGATAGCAATGGAGTATAACTTAGAAGGTAAGAGGCAAAAAAAAAAAATGAAAGGAGAAAAAAGATTTTAATCATTGCAAAAGAAGGCAAAAAATGAGAGGGGAAAAAAGAAAAATAGGGTGAAACACCGTATACTAGAAATATCCAAATATATCCATAATCACATAAAAACATAGTAACTAAACTCAGGTTAAAAGACAAATTGGATTCTAGTGCAGTTAAAACTGAGTAAGCACAGACAATCTTCCTCTCTCACTGAACACCTAACTATAAAACCTGGATGAGATGCATGGTCAGCTATCAGAAAACTCTGAAAAGTAAGTGTCAGCAGTTAGATCAGGAAAGAAGACCAGAACTCGAAGTAGCACTGAACAGGCAGTGGCCACAGTGGCAGCACAGGAACACTGAGAGAGCCAAACATGTGAGTGAGACGAACTCTACATTAGGTGGAGCTGTGGCTCCATGAAGGGAGGGACAAAAAAAAATGTTTTTCTAATTCTCTCTGTCCTACCACTGCTTGGAAACTTGACTTATTTCAATCAGGGAAATGAATGGGGTTTTTGGCCAGAGGAAAGATACTGGGAGTCCCAGGAAATTGGAAAATACTAAGCCAGTGGAGACACCAAAGCCCAGGTCTCAGGCTGACCACTGAGTGGAGCACACGCAGGACAGACCCAAAGAGGAGAGCAAAGGCTGTGGGAACTGAGCAGACACTGGAACCACGGGCCAGAGAAGTGGGCTGAATGTACAGCTTAAACCTAACCAGGTTAAATGCCTGCTAAAACACAAATATCAACATTCTCCATAATTTAACAAGAACTTGAGTCTTATAAATTAACAGTCAAAACGTCCAGGATGCAATCCAAAATTAGCACATGAAGAACCATGAAAATCTGAACTTGCATAGGAAATGGCCATCAACTGACAGTAATGATGAGATGACACAGATGTTGGAATTATCTGACAAAGACTTCAAAGTGTCTATTACACAAATGCTTGAATGAGCAATTATGAACACTCTTGAAACAAAAGTTAAATAGAAAGTGTCAGGCAAGAAATAGAAGATACAGAGAAAAGTCAAATAGAAACTTCAGAACTGAAAAATATAATAACTGAAATAAAAACACCTAATGGAAGGAAAAAAGAAAGATTCAGTGAATTTAAAGATAGACCAGTACAAATCATTCATTCTGAAAAACGGGGGGTGGGGGGGATTAAAAAGAACAAATCAGTCTCAGAGACCAGTGGGACAACATCTAAAGGTCTAATATTTGTGTTATTAGACTCTCAGAAGGGGAAGAGAATGAGTGCAGTAATAGTTGTAGAAAACTTCCCAAGTTTTAAAAATGCAGATTCAAGAAGTTGTACAAACCTGAACAGAATAACCACCCCCCCAATCCATGCCAAAGCAAATAATAATCAAACTTATGAAAATGAAAGACAAAGAAAAAGTCTTGAAAGCAGCCATAGAAAAATGCAATATCCATGATTCAGATGACTATGGATTTTCTCATCAGAACCACGGGGGCCAGAATAAAGTAGATCATTTTTAAGTGCTGAAAAAAAAAAGAACTATCAATCCAGAATTCTACATCCAGTGAAAACTGCTTTAGGAACAGAAGTGAAATAAGACCATTTTCAAATGAAGGAAAAATAAGAGAATTCATAGCCAGAATTGCTAATACTAGAATTGCTAATGGATGTTCTTCAGGTAGAAGGGAAATGATACCAGAAACAAACTTGGCATATCAGGACTGAAAGAATAGCAAGAGAAGTGCTAAATATCTGAGAAAGTATAATAGGCTATTCTTCCACTCTTGAGTTCTATAAAACATGTTTGATGGTTGTCAGCAAAAAGCGTAAGATCATCTAATGGGTTTTTTTTCAATGTAATGTATGTATAGACAATCATAACGTAAAAGGAGGAAGATAAGGGAACTTACATGATGTTAATGTTTCTACATTACAATTGAAATACTAAAATACTGATTCTAAATGGACTGAAAAGTATGTATTTTCTAATTGCTAGAGCAAATACTGAAAAAAATATACAAAGCTATACTTCAGATTATAATATATAAATTAAAATAGAATACTAAAAAATGTTCAAAGAACCCAAAGGAACACAGGAAAGATGAAACAAAGGAACAGCAACAACAGAAGGGACAGGCAGAAAACAACTATAAAAAGGTAGAACTAAATACAAACACAAATAATGAAATAAAATGCAAATTGTCTAGATACACCAAATAAAAGACAAAAATTGTCAGAATGGACTTAAAAAGTAACCCAACTATACACTGAAGACAGGAAACACTTAAGCGCAATGACATAGGCAACTTAAAAGTTAAAAAAAAATGAAGATATACTATGAAAACACTTTTCAAAGGTAAGCTGTTATATTAATATCAGACAAAATAGACTTCAGAGCAAAGAAAATAACTAAGGATAAAGATGAACATTATGTACTGATAAAAGGGTCAATCAATCAAGAAAACAATCCTAAATGCGCATGCACCAAATAACTGAGCTTCAAGTTACATGATGCAAAACCTGGCCAGACTGAAAGGAGAAATGGATGAATCCACAAGTATAGCTGGGGACTTAATACTCCTCTCTAAGTAACTAACACAATGACTACACATTAAATCAGCAAAAATACAGAAGAACTGAACAACACAATCAACCAATAGGATCTAATTTACACTTACAGAACATTCCATCCAAGAGCAGCAGAATATACTTGTTTTCAATTGCTCATGAAATGGTCAGCAAGATAGACCATATCTTCCATCATAAATCAAAATTTAACAAATTTCGAAGTATTTAAAGCATGCAAAATACTTTATCTGACCATAAAGGAATTAAACTAGAAATCAGTAAAAGAAGGATAGCAAGAACATCTTGCAACACTTAGCACAATACAACTGATTAAAAAGAAAACATTTCTTGCTCTACCTACTTCCCTAACACAAATTACTATGTTGTATGTATGTACCAAAAAAGAGAAAAGGTAATAATACATCACAAATATTACCATGTTGGGGACAGGAGGGATAGGATTCCAGATGGTTGACATACAGGTGCAGGTATTCAACTGCCAGTTCATTCCACCAGTAATTTCCATCTCTGAAGGCTGACACGACTTCATGTCAGATCTAAAATTGAATTTATAAATCAGCCCATTTGGGGAAATGACAAATCTACTATTTAAACATCTAGTCAGGATATAGCCTTTGAAATAATGTTTATGCTTATAAATAGGTAAGATATAATAGGAGGGAATCACACCAAAAAAAAAAAAGCTTTAACAAAAAGATGGCTGTTTTCTATATGAAATTAAGAAATCATTTACAAAACTACATGTTTCAGCTTAGCTTTTATAGATAATTCTGAATTTAAATTTCCCACTAACATAGTTTGCGAGTTCCTAGAAGGAATTCAATAGTAGCGGTTTTCCATAAATAAAGTGACTTGAATGAATACATTTTATTCTAAACTATTTTAATAGCTTATCTAGAGAAAAACCCCTATTATTCCCCATGGTAGTAGGTCAAAAGCGCACCAGAGTAAGAGGCAAAAGTATTGAATTCTGAGCCCCACCAGGTGATTAACTAGCTGTGTAACCTTGACTAAATAACTCAACCTCTTTCCTTATTTGTAAAATGGGGATAAACTATGCTTCATAGCATTAGAGTTATTAGGAGAATAAATAATGCCAGACACGAAATACTTTGCATAGATAAGAGAATAAACAGAAAAAAAGGAAACAAAGTCTTATCAAACATTTATTCTCACTAGGCTGTGTGTTAGCTGTTTTCACAATCTTATACATCATTTAATTTTTATAACAACTATGTGAAGTAGGTATTATAAATTCTCACTTTATGGATGAGGAAACAGTCTCAGAGAAGGCAAATATCTTGCTCAAGGTCTTACAGTAATTTATGGCAGGACTAGAAACCCATACTCTACACCAGTGGTTAAGATCATTATCCCTATTTTCTACATCTATTTCTACTCATCCACTGAATTATGTAATAATCTATTCTGCATACACCTTAGTTTTAATTTTAAGAAATGGTCCCTGTCTCTAAAAGCTCATATTTATTCTGTATTCATCATTTGACTTATCCAAATTTAGTTTTTATCTAGGTGATACCAAGTTTAAAAAGTCAGAGTGCTGAAAGATCTAAAACCAAAACATCAGTCACTGTGTCCTCTTCCCCAAAGTAGCCACTTTTTCCCTTATGCCATTTAATTCCATAATCCTAAAGATGTTTATAGTACATGTCTTAATTTATACATTTTATACATTATTGATTTCCTTTGGAATTAGCACTCTGACACCATATCCTACTTGCCTGCCCACCTCCCCTCATCTTTGAAATATACAATGCATATATATGATGTGTGTGTGTGTGTATGTGTGTGTGTGTGTGTGTGTGTGTGTGTGTGTGTGTGTGTGTGTGTGTGTACACACATACATACATATATCCCCAACTCTAGAGCAAGACTGCCTGGGTTCAAATACCACTTCAGCCATTTAATAGCTGTATGAGATTGGACAAGTTACATAACCTCTGTATCTTAGTTTTCTCATATGTGAAATGTAGATTCATTGCATTCATTCAACACATATTCATTCAATATCTACTAGGTGCCAGGCCCCATTCTTGGTGCTTGGAATATATAAAAGAGGTGAAAATATTTGCCTTCATGGAGCTTATAATCTAGTGGAAATAATAAGTATCGCAAGTAGAAAGATTAATCAGTTATTATGTGTAAAATACTTAGAATGAACACTATCTGCCTCAGAGTAAACAATAAATCTTAGCACCAAATATGTCATTTTGATTTTTTCCTGGAGACATCGCTCCTGGAGCTCTCCATCCTTCTGTTCCATTCTAAACTGGCTGCTGTACAGTAAAAATCACCCTGGGACTCCCATTGTTGTTATATTGGGAATTCCCTCCACCTCTCAGTTAAGTAGGGTTCTCTGTTTCCTTGAATCTTATGTGCTACTCTTTATTAATTTACTTCTCTGTTCTTTTGGAGCACACCCTGTAGGATCTAGCTGAGCAAAGGTGCATGGTACATAAATATTTTTAGAGTTTGGGTGTCTGAAAATTTCTATCCCTTGCACTTCTTTGAGAGCTTATCTGAGTACAGAACTCCAGACTGGCAATAAATTTCACTAAAAATTTTTAACAGGTTGAAGTATTGTCTTCTAGTTTACAGCATTATTCTGTAAAGGTCCAATGCTGTACTTATTCCCGGTCCATTGTTTGTGCTTTGTTTTCCTCAATTCTTGACACTTTAACTTCCTCTATTCAACCTCTACAATATTAAGATGTTTTCAAAGTTCCATTCTGGACCTACTATTACCTCTTTATTCTCTACCAAGATGAGTTGATCAAGTCTTATAGCTTTAACTACCACATTGATGACTCACAAATTTTTAACTTTAGGCTTAATATCCAGAGTCATATGTACAACTGCCTCTTGGATATCTAATACACACCTCAAACACAACATGTCAAGAATAGCTCTTGATTCAACTTACCTACTCAAACTATTTCTCCTCCCATCTTTCCCATCATGATATGTGACACCACCATCCACGTAGTAGCTCAAGCCAAAAACCATCCCTTGATCACTCTTCTCCTCACCTCTGACAGCAAGTGCTATCAACTCTACCTCCAAAACATGGCCCAGATGCATCCACTTTTCATTACACCACCTCTAATACTACCATCCCAGACAAGGTGTTCAATATGGCAGACTCTAAAAGAAAAGAAGCAGTCTGTACAGGCAGTGGAATTTTAAAACATACTCCTGGATTTTATTTGTGACTATTTTATCTAGAATTCTGACATCTGTAATGAATAAGAGAGACTAGTTAGCAGTTTTCTTTCTTTGTTCTATCTTCCTTGAGCTTTGATATGAAAGTTAATGGTATTTCATACACTGAACTATACACCTTCCCTTTTTCCTAAAGCCTGGAATTGAAATTTCCTATTCTTCAAAAACTTATGTGGTAATTGGTCTATGCATGTTTCTGCTTCTTCTTGGATGAATTTTGCCATTATATTTTGCTTGGAAATCATCAATTTCCTCTAGATTTCCAAATATGTTGTTACCAAACAGTTGCACAAAGTATTCATGTATAATTATTTTAATATCTTATTCCTCAAGTTGTATACTTTTACATTATCTTTTCTGTTTAATCAGAGGAACTTATTTTATTGGACTTGAACTAAGTTTTGGATGTATTTGGTTTTGTTTGCAAGTATATTAATTTAAGCTTTTTCTTTATAAATTTTATCTTCCTAATATGTTTTTGTTATTTTATGTCTGTTTCCTTCAGTAAAACAAAATTCTTGTTAATTTCTCTTTTTTTAACAATGATGACTTTTTTTCTGTTTAGCTTCCACAGTGCCCCATTAGCTTTGAGATGAAGTTTTCTTTTTCACTCCCTTCAGATAGGTGATAACTTTCCTTTTGATTTTCTCTTTTGCAAAAGGATTATATTTTTATTTATAAGTAGTTAAGATTGTCATGGTCAACTTTTTATTATTTCTCATTTTATTGGATTATAAGCAAATATAGCCCATAAAATTCTTTATTTTTAAGGCTTTTTTTGTGATAGCTTTGAATAAAATGAATATTCTGTGTGTGTGTACACTCAGGTTTACTATTTATTATCTATTAGTTAAATTCTTCTATGTCCTTATTTATGTTCTTCTTACTAAATATATCCAACAATGAAAGAGATAGTTTGAAACTGCCCATTATTACTGTCCTTTCTCAAGTTCTCCATGTATTTCTTTACTTTATGTATTTAGCTATTAAGACTACTATATCTCCAGAAATAGTGTCTTATTCTGTTTAGTGCTTTTAACCTCACATTCCACATTATTGTTGTTAATGTTATCACTTCTGCCTTCGTTTAGTTTCCATTTGCCTCTTTAGTTTTTTTTTTTTTTTTTGGCTGAAAATGCATGGAATCATTCCCTGAAGTGTTTGTTTAATAAAATAAAAAATAAGTATTACTCATTTAATACAATTTATATCATAAAGTAAGAAAAAGAACCAAGAATACAAAGAACTATGAGGAATGCCAATTAAGACATGCTTAGAAAGAGAAGACCCTTCAGACAAACCAAGAACTTTACTTACAAAAATTGGAATAATACATAACAGATAAATTTTCTACTTTAATTATTTAGGTAAAAAATTCACACATTATAGAACTTTATAACAAATGATTCCCCTATCTAATCTAAAAAATCATTATTTTCTGCGCATTACTCTCATTACACATTACTCTTATTAGACCCTTTCTCGAACATGTATTTATTGGCTCTCTTTTTTAAATAATAAAACACTTACTTGGTGATTGGGCCTTCTCCAAAGTTGAGATCTGTTTTATAAAACAAACACAAATTTTACATTGTGTTCCTACAAATACTTTTTATTAAAATGCATTTTAAAAATACATATCAGAAAATTAATTTAAAAATAGATGCTTACTTCCTACAAGGCTAGCAAGTGAGCCATCCAGGTTGTCTGCTGTGATTGCTCCATCTTGCTGTCTGGCTCCCACACGGTTGTGGGCTTGTGAAGGTAATGTTAGTTGTAATATATCACATAGGGAAAATAATCTGAAAATAATAGAATTAGATGAAAACGTAAACCAAATTTAGGTCAATACAGTAATGATGTATATGTACCTTCCCATTACAAACTAAGAGGACTTCAAATTATTAGGTTAATTAGTATAAAGTCATTTTAAATTAGTCATTAAATAAACTTTAATTGAACACTTGTTATGTGCTAGGCACTGTACTCGGTACTAAATATACAGTTGTGAATAAAGAAGATAAAAATCCCTGCCTTCATTTAGCTTACATTCTATTAGAGACAGAAAATAACCAAGACAAATAAGGTGCATAATATGTTAGATCATGGTAAGTGCTAAGGAAAAAAATATCAGAGAAAGGAGCACAATATGTTGGTGGGATGGTGAATATTTAAATTTTAGAGATGAAAGGCTCACTGAGAAGGGAACTTTCAAGAAAAGACCTGACTAGTGTAGAAGGGTGAACCATGTCGATCCAGCAGAAGGAGCAGCATGAACAAAGGCCCTGAAGAAAGCGTGTGCTTGGTGTGGTTGAAGAACATTGAGGAGGCCAATGTGTCTGGAGTCAAAGTGATCAAAGGATTTGGAAAGGCAATGGAGGGGTTTGTGGGAAATTCTAAAGACCTGGACTTTTACTCTGAGGTCACCATCTCAGGCTAACTTCCCTGGAGGGATCTGAACAGAGGAGAGACATAATCTATCTGGCATGTATTTTAATAAGATCACTCTGTTATGTAAAGAACGGACTGTAGGGGGCAAGGGCAAAAGCAGGAAGTGGTCAGATGATGGTAACTTGGACTATGGTGGCAGTACTGGAGGTAGAGAGAAGTGGTCAACTTTTGCACGTTTTGAAGGTAAAGTTGGGAAAGATTCCCTGGTGAATTAGATGCAAGGTGTGACAGAAAGAAAGGAGTCAGGGATGACTGCAAGCCTGAGTCACACTGGCCCTACTCACATTGTTCCTAGAAGAAATGAGTTGTTGTTTGCTATTAACTGAGTAAGAGAAAATCATGGATAAAGCAGGTTTGATGTCAAGTATCAAAAGCTTAGTTTTGGACATATTGTGTCTTAGAATCCTACTAGATAGTCAAGTGAATACAGTGAATAGACACTTGGATATACAATCCTGGAGTTCAGGAGGAATGGCTGTAGCTGGAGATACTAATTTGGGAGTCCTTATCTATGAAATGAGTGCACAGAAAAGAAGAGAAATGAGGAGAGATCAGTGAAAAATGTCTACAAAGGAGCCAAGAGTTAGACAAGAAGAAAGCCGAGAGGCAAACTGAAGAAAATGTATCAAAGAAAAGGGAGTGATGGATCACATCCAATGCTGCAGTAAGATGAAGACTGAGAAATTACCACCTGATTTTGCAACACTGGTGACTTTTACATGAGCCATTTTAGTAGTGTGGTGGGAACAAAAAACCTGACTAGTATTATATAACTACTTAAAGTAGTTTAAGAGAAAACAGGGGAAATGTTAACACACTGTTTTCTTACTAAATGTAAGAATAAGCAGAGAAAACAATCAATGAACAACAGAATTAAAAACCTCAACAACCTAATTGGCATGCATAGAATATCGCACCCAATGATGATGTGGTACAGACTTCAACTGCACATGAAATTTCTGCCAAAAAAAAAAAAATGGTTACATGCTAGACCATGAAGCAAGTATCAACAAATTCCAAAGGACTGAAATACAGAGGTTCTCTGACATTGTGCAAGTAAGCTAGAATTCAATAACAAAAGAGATTATTAGAAGGTCCCCATATACATGAAATTTTTAAAAATCCACTTCTAAGTAATACATGGGTCAGGTCCTGTTCTAAGCACTCTATATTTGTATTGACTCGTTTCTCCTGACAGCAACTTTATGAGGATAAGGAAGCTGAGGCACAGAGAAGGTGAGTGGTCTACCCAAAGTCAAACAGTCCATGAATGGTAGAGTGAAAATTAAACTCCAGCACTCTGGTTCCAAGGCCAGTATTTTTAAACCACAGTGACTTAAGAGAGAGTGGTTTCAATTGGCCACAGGATTTTCAGCACAACTGACTCAAGCAATGAGGGTTACACAACCTAGTCTAAGTGCTCAGGGTAGCAGGCGCAAAAGTCACCAGAAGTCAGTTTGGGTCTGTTGGCCTTTACCGCCCCTTTCACTCTACTTGGGATTTACATTCATATCAGACTGAGTCCACAGCTTGTCAATCACTACACTTAACCGTCTTATAATAGGTATGATAAGCACTAATGATTCCCAAACCACAGGGCCTCAGGAAAATAGTCATTCTTTTGGAAATGAGGCAAACATACAGGTTTTTGCTCTACATAGGGTTTTGTTCAAAAGACTTCTGTTCATAAGAGTTTTGGTCAAACTCACCCGTTGAACATGCAGAAAGTGTGTCCATTGAGAATATATGTACAAAAGAAAAACAGAAACATTTAAAATAGATACAGTTTAAGTTGTCAAGTTAAATTAAGAGCAAACAAATTCTAATACATGGAAACTTTATGATAGCATAGCTCGCTATTACATGGATCTGTGCCCAGAGCAGAGGATTGAGTAGCATTGCTGACACACAATCACCAAGTAAAAAACAGAATACAGCTGATTATGAGCAGTCGTATGCCAATAAATGTATAACAACTAGCTCTCCAGAGAAAAAGGCCTGTTTTGTAGTGTTTGATCAATTCTGTGGTCTTAATATTTCCATCATAGCCAATTTCAAGTTACCAGTGTGACATCAACCAGCTTGCAAATTTCCTGAAAATTTAGCAGTTGGGCTCTTGCAAGTTGGTATGAGCTGTATCTTACACACTTACTGAAGTATGAGGCAAACTAACCTTAAGAGATTACCAAGGATGTCCATGTGAAGCACTACAAGGTATGCAGACATACCTTACAGTGTATTTATGTATGTATTACATGTTTCTTTGTAAACTTTCCCTTTTATTTAGTAATTATTTGCACATACGAAATTCAAAAGTTACAAAATGATAACAGTGAAAAATTTCCCATCCATTCCTTTCCGTGAACAAGCACGTTCTTCTTGGAGGCTGCACATTTTAGTCATTTCTTATATATCCTCCCAGAAGGATTCTTTAAGAAATTAAATAAACATATATATTCTTTCTTTTTTTGTTTTTAAAAAGGTGGTAGCATACTACACACTGTTTCACATCTTGTTCATTTTCTATTTGACAATACGTTTGGAGATCAAGCCCCTTATTGATAGTCATTTTGCTATTACAATGTTGCAATGGCTATCCTTCTTCATACACCACTTCACAACTGTGAATATATATATATATATATATATATATATATATATATATATATATATATATATATTGCATAAATTCCTAGAAATGAAGTTCCTAGGTGAAAGATACTTTAGGAAGAGGCAGCAGACATAGTATGTGGTTAGGAAATGGAAGAATTAAAGATTTTAATCCTGTCCTCAATTATTACTGACAATCATTTAATAGAGTTATATTACCTTCAAACCAACCTCTGCTTGCTGAAGCTTTCACAACTGGACTGTTTGGGATGGAGGGAATCAGTGTATGCTGAAGTCTTAAGAGATTACAAGAAAAATGAGGCACTGGGGAATTAACTGAATTACATGTACCCTACCCATTCATCTTAACAGTCCATCCACCCAACTATATACTAACTATATACCTATTTCTGACAAAGAGATAATCAAGAAATAGTGAACAGACTTGTTGTCTAACAGAGGTTGATAGTACAAATCAATTACAATCAACATAACCTTAAAAAGTGGAATGAATAAACAATACATGACCCTTATGGAAATATTGGACAATCTTGAAAAGTTTAAAACAGAAAGTTGAAATAAACCATAATTTTTCCACTTAGAAAGAGCTAATGTGAACATGCTGAAGTAGTATACTTCAAAATTTTTATTATTCAAGTTGTATATATATATGCATATCTAGAGGAAAATATGCACGTGCATATGTGTATATAGGAGTATATAGACACACACGTGCTGAATGTTACTATGCACACTGTTTTCTGAATAAACATTTTGCCATACCATTAAATAATTCTACACAACCATTATTCTCACTAGGGGAGTCCAAAGGAAAGAAATCAGATTCTTCAAAAGAGGAGTTATTCCAGTCCCAATCTCTGACTTTGAGAATCAATCAGTATTATAAAAGATGTTCCTTTGGGAAGTACACCACCCTTGTAAAGACTGTGGGACTCCACAAACACAGAAAACTGTATCCCACATTATCATTTAAAATGGCTATATAGTACTTCACCATACTCAAAGCCAGTAATTTATTTAAGCACTCTGATGTTGCTAAAATGAGAAAAATTATTTAGATGGGAACAAAATTAACCTATATGAAAACATTTGTTAACTTACCTATAAGGAGGCAAAATGTCATTTTTCTCTTCCAAAGAAGCTAAATGCTGTTTTAGTGCTTCAAGTAAACTGCAGGGTGCCTAAAAATAAAGTTATTATGAGAGAGTTGTTTTCTGATAGATAGTTCTTAGCAAATCCATACTCCCTACATCAGAAAAAGTTTTGAGCAAAAATCAAGACACCTGTAGAGCAAATGCATTAAAGCTAAATAATTTCTACAAGTCAATTCCTTATTAAAAGGGGCATCTTGGTATGAAATCAAATTTTCAAACTATACATTTACATACTTTTTTAAAAACAACAAAAAAGCCTCTTACATGATGAAATGGCTGCTAGAACCTGTCTCTCCTTTGGTCTCTGGTCTCTGCTGGAATTTCCTTGACTACCCTATGTATGAAACAGTACACACCAAGAGTCTTTCTACTCTATGTTTTCTCTCTCTTCACACCAATTATCTGCACTGAAATTACAGGTTTCTTTCTTTGTATGTTTATTGTTCATCTCATTGGAATAAAATATAAAACTTCATGAAGACAGGGATTTCGTCTGTTTTGTTCAGTGATATCTTAGTGTTTGTGACATAGTAAGTGCTTAATTAATATTTGCTAAATGAATGTGGCTGCATCTTTTTATTCTCCATTCCCATTAAAAATGAAGTAAGTGTTTTTCTTACATTAAGGTCAATTCCCCACCATGTCTCTCTGGATCCAAACATTTACTTCTCAAGAAACATTTACTGATAGACTATTATACACTAGGCACTAGGGATAAAGCCACAGGCTTCATGACCTGGGAAGCTCCAGTCTACAGGTCTGGGGGAAGAGAAATATCACACAATCCCACGTATAAATGTAAAATCAGAGTTGTGAAAAGTACTAGGAAAGACAGGCACATGATATTCATAACAGTGTTCAAATGAATCTGAACAAGTCACAGATGTCAGAGAATCAAGCCCTCCTGGACGAAGAAACAATGAAGCTGAGATGGAGGATGCCCAGGAGAAATGTAGTAGGAGAGAAATAAGCAAAAATCGAGAGAGCAAACTGGATATGGAGGAGATGAAGCTGGAGAATAGGGAGCGATTCGACAATTCAACACCTTAAATGAAAGGCTATGTTGGTGAGTTTGGACTTTATCGTAAGAATACTAGGTGACTACTGGAGGACTCTTAAGTGAGGAGTAGATCACATCAGGGTGAAATCATCTGTAGGTCCCCGAGCTTGTGCCCCTGCAGCCGGGATGAGGGGTGCGGCCCAGAGACGTCAGCTTGAACTAGTTCAGTGCAAAGTAAAACCACACAGGATTGCAGACAGAGCAGACACAGCTACGTGAGTTTCCAGGAGTCGCGCTCAACGTGAAGTGCAGGGAAGGGTGGAAAGCAGAAAGATGGACACGGATGGACACCGCAGACGGCCACACACAGAAGGCGGCCTTGCGGGCCCCGGACAATGTCGAAATCCAGGCGGAAAGGATTAGCCAAGGAAAGGAGGGCCATTTCCCCTTAAGAAAACAGAAGCGTTTGGGTGAGCCTTAAATGGTGAGCCTGCACCAGACAGGGTAGCCTCCATGTACATAAAGGAAAGGCTATTGGAAGCACAGGAGAAACTGGCCAACCACAGTCCCAGAGGAAGACCTCAACACCCTTGGAGGGATCCAGCGGCAGATGGGCTGAAAACACTCCTTGAAACTGTGTCATTTGAGGAGATCTCTCTCGAGGAGACTGGTTCAGCAGGTAAAGATGAGGCTGACTTCATTCTGCCCTCCCCAACCTCCCTCCCCCAGGACCCTTGCATTTCACTCCATTCCAGGGTTTCCAGGACGCCTGAGGGAGTGTGTGGAGGGAGCAGCTCTGCCAATCCAAGGCCGTGACAAATGACTTCCCACACTGGCTGAGGGCCAGAGGCCAGTGTCCTGATAAGGAAGCTCTTCCAGTAAAAGGAGCTGATTTACTGAGGAAGGAGTGGGGCTGTGCATGAAAGTTTACCAACAAAGATCCTGGCCTGCCTTCCACAGTCTCTCCCACAGCCATCTACTTTGTTTTTGATTCAGGGGTCCTGGGGACCCTGGGGACCAGAGCTGAGGTAAGGAGGACAGCGGGTGGCCTAGTGGGAAATGTGGACCTCCAGCCTGGGGTTCCTCCTGTCAGATGTCCCCTGGAGCTCTGGCCACAGGCACTGAGTGCCAAAGGAGGCCAAGGGCAAGATGCCAAACCCAGGTTAACTGATGTTCCTCTGTGGTTCTCAGCAAAGGACCACCTTCTACCTCCACCACCGCTGTCCAGGAAGTGAGGTCCACGTAGAGAAAAATCAGAGGCCTCCATTTTGGGCAATATCTAGTCATGCTTCTGTAGCCTTTGTTCTGTCTTTTTTAGGAACTCAAGGGCTAGGACTGGATCTCCTTCTTTCCGGTAGGGGTCCAGCCTGTATCTGTGAATGAATGTTGATTGAAATGCGACATCTCCCCCACTAACCCAGATGATCTCACTGTCTGTCAGGTTACCAGTAAGCTCTGCATTATTTCACCCAGCAACATTTCCCATCACAGACCACTCTGTGGGGTTCAATGTCTATGCACAAGTCCCCTTTCTACTTCTATGTACATGAAGAAATGCTTGTGAGGACACATTCCTTTCCTTTAAAGATTTTTGAGAAGACATCAGACAGAAACTCACTCCCTATCTGCCACCAAACCTAACATTTATTTGCATCTGCAACTACCCTCTCCTCCTGGCCTCCTCCATCCTCTTATCTGATGCCACTACTGGATCCACTGTGTTCTGGATCCAATATCCTCCAGTCTTCTCCTTCTCTCTCCCCCACATCTTCCCACACACATGACTACTCTACAGTCCTGACCAAACATTCCTCCAGTCCCAACCAAGGGACCTGGTTGGGAAAGAGTAAAAGTGCTGACTTAAGGAATGGAGAGATCAAGGAACATAGCTGTGAACGCCCTAAGTCTCCTGGTTCCTCAGAAATCTCTGAGCCTGAAGAAGTTTTCTCCTCCTCCTTTGTAGATGATACAGAGATCTGTACCCCACAAGTTACACACCCCAGCTGCCTCCTAGGCCCAGCCCCCTTCTGGCCCCTAGGTCTCTACAGTTAAGTCACAGCATAGCTCAGCCAGGGTCATGCCTCTGAAACAGCCTTCTCCTGCCCTTCAGGCAAAATAGTAAATAAAAAACAAGATCACCTCCTATGAGGATGGAAAAAATTCGTTGTAGTTTTATCTTAAAGATAAAAACAATGCAGGGGTGATGGTCCCAATTATATCTTCATATAATTCACCAGGATGGCCTCCAAAACCAGTCAGGCTCTGGAGAAAGATAAACTACAGCATAATCAATCCAGCAGTAACCCAAATGCAGCCACTATGGTTTCTTTGATAAAGGTGGGTAAGCATAGTCTCAGGGACATGGAATGGGGCTATCAGTTTGGTGAATATTTCATCTAGAGTGTGGATCAGAAAGAGCCTTCTAAGCATGTGGAAGGGAGAATGGATCAGTGTGATCTTCTGAGGGGTAATCAGATGGTCTAGACTTCTTTTGACCATATTATGACAGAGGGTTGAGAGAGTTAACACAGCCTGGGTCAAAACTGTAAATGCATACCATTCTCCCTCATGCTAAATGGATCAGATGAGCAGGAAGTGGCCAGTAGACTGCAGACCTTGGAAAGTTATATGCACTCCAGAGGATGGGAGGTAAACGCTACAAAGAATCAGGAGCCTTCCATATCAGTAAAATTTTTAGGGTTTCAGTGGCCAGGAGTCTACCAAATATTCCCATTCAAAACAGAAGATAAAGTGCTGCATCTTGAAGAAGGAAATGTAACTACGTTAGGCCTCTTGGGGTTCTGTAGACGGCATGTTCCCACACCAGGGAAGACGGCTTTGGCCCATACTCTAGGTGACCTAAAAGCCTGCCATATTAGTGGGGGCCCAGAGCAGGTCCAGGCTGGGCCAGCAACCGTTCTGCTCGAGCCCTATGGCACCTCTGGGAGGGACCACAGGCAGGTTCAGAGAGCATGAGCCAGACCCTCATCTCACCCATGCCTGCTGCTCTGCCACCTCTGCCTCACATCACACCCGTTGCCATGTGAGACATTCCTGATGAGAAGCTTCCAGGGGAGGAAAAAACCTGAATCCATCTGATTCCCACAACACTGCTCTGAGCCTCAAACCTAAGTTCATTATTCCAAACACTCTGCTGTTTCCACTGATCAGTTCTGTGTGTTTAAAAATCATGCTCTAGTTGTCTTACTGTGAGTCACCATTTCGCAGGCAGCAGGGAATGGCCTCTTTTATAAGAGCAACAGCTCACAGACTTGTTCAGAAGACACGTGTCTATGTGTACATAAGTATAAATATAAATGTTACTATGGGGGAAATGAAAAGACACATGTAAGTATATGGAAAATGATGGAGTCTCAGATGATGATTAACATACTAAACACAAACATAAAGACAAAAAAGTCACTTAAACACATAGAAGAGATACACTGACCTGAGTAAGATATGGAATGTCCTTCTGGTCAACTCCAACTTGCTGAAATCACAAAAAAAGGGGAAAAAAGAATACATTATAGCACGAGGTGGTAACAAAGAAAATAACTGTGAGGCCACTCTCAAAGCCAGGAGAGTGAAAGCCTTGCTGGGCTGGTACAAAACCAGATCAAGAAAAACATGTCAAGCTAAAGTATGCCTTGCACACTTAAGCACAAACTTACGTTTGTTCCAGGGGTAAAATTAAAAAAGGAAAGGCTTGCCAGATATTCAGTCTTTGCTATTTTGGGAAGACTTATGTCATGTATCTTTTGACTCAGTTTTAGAGCTATTTCCGGTGGGAAGATAAGTTTGATATCAGTTATCCTCATGGCTGCAAACAGAAATCCTTGTAATATTACTTCTGAGCACAAGTGCACTGGCTGGTACATTTGAAGTACCTAATTTTAGCTTTTAGTTGTACTGTTTACAGAATAGTTAAAAGTACCAATTCCTGTGTGTTTGGGTGGTGGTGGTGGGCAGGAGGAGGTGCAGGCATACTGGACAGTAAACTAATACAGAAAACACCAGAAATGCCTTGGAAAGAAATAGATTTCTATACCTCTGCAACTTTCAGGAACTGTGCCAATTTGGTCATTCTTCCAAGGAACTTCATGTAAATATCCAAACTTTCCTTGCATTGGTTCTTCCTCATGTCAAAATACTTGCCTAAAAATAGGAAAAAATTACCACAAAGGAGCCAGTATCATAGCAATTTCAAGTTTAACTCCATTCTGATGATTCTATTTTAAGCCAACTCTGGATATGATTTTAACTTGTTGAAAACAATTACAATTTAAATCCAGTTATTTTCTGTTTTAACAAACAACAACACTGCTCAATAAGTATAATCAACAGATTTTTATGGAGTAACTACTGCATACTGAATACTGGTGCTAGTAATATATATGACATTTAATAGCATATACAAATAATTTAAATAGTTTAGTTTAATTTCTACAACTTCTACTCTGGAATCTTTTTGATTAACATGAAGCTGTGATGTTCTCTGAGGGAAGGGGCTGTGATTCCTACCCTTTATAACCTTCCAAATGTACTAGTACTTCTTCAGTATAAGAAAAATCTCAAATTCTCATCAATGAATTCTGGAGAACCCTTCCTATGAAACAAATCACTCATCAGGGCTAAATGATGACTGAATTTTTCTGAAAAGTCTAATATATGCTTGTATATAATCAGAACAATTACTTATATTATAGGCTTTATCTTCTTAGGAAAGTCAGAACTGTATTATATTTGACATTGGTGGAGGGATACTTAATGTGTAATGTATAAATGTGGCAATCCATGTCGATTTCCTGATAAATTTCCCGGAGATATCTGTTAGCACTTATATAAAAACTTGAATGTTCAGTGGCTGATTATCCAATAATTTTTAACCAAAAAAGCAATATAATGTCTCATTATTTAAAAATATATATGACCCTATTTTGAATCTAAAACACATGAGTCTAAATGTAGAGATAAAAGGTTTTTATAAATAAATTATTTTTACCAGTTTATTTTTTAAAAAGTAATGTCTATTCTTTAGCTTACCTAGCAGATTAAGGATCCCTTCATTATAGGCTGCAAAGAGGCGAAGAGAATCCTTAAAGAGGAGCATGAAAGCAGCATGTATAATACCATTGGTCAGTTCATCAGGATTTGCCTGTAAATTAAAGTGTAATCAATTACCATTACACTTTTAAAAACTTCCTTCTCCCACCTACAGTTATACAATGACATTTACAAAAATTTTTAAAAGGATTTATAAAGCTCTTACATTAAAATTAAGAAGAGCATCAAACTGAGTTTGAATAACAGGAAGCGTGTTGAGCAGCTCTTTAGTGTTCATAGTTCTCATCAAGCCATCCATCCTATAAAAGAGAAAACAAATTCCTAACATCAATAATTAAGTTTGAGAAGCACGGTGACATTGGCATCTTGAAATAAACCTGTGTTTTTTGACAAACTACGTATCAGGGCATGTATGTATTTCAGGATTTCTTGCTTACAAACTAATGGTATTTACTTACCCTCTCTTGGTTTTGGTGATATCAGATGCAATCAGTCTATATGCAAGTGACTTTTCATTCAAGTACCTGCTATATCGTCTGATGAAGGTTGACATAGCATAGCCTAACAATGAAATATCTTTTATTATTTCCAGTTTAACCAATATTAACTACTTACAATATAGCAAAACATCATTTTTCATTCACCCGTATACCTCAACAATATCTCTGAAGCACAAACGCCAGAATGGCTTTGATTAATCATCTAGTACAACATTCCTCAAATTTTCTGTCAAAGATTATTTTTTATTTCCTCAAAGCCTGGATAACACCTCATGTTGTGGTGTTGATGGTGACACTCCTGGACAGAGGAGATAATTGAACTTTATTCGTTCCTTTCACATTTCCACTGAAACTATTGTAAAGTCTTAGCATTTTCCTGAAACTCCCTATCCGTTGTTACAATCCCTCCCCTACCCTCCCTTCAGTCAACAAATGACCTTTCCCCTACTTCACAGACAAAATGGAGAAAGGCCATGATAAAAACTCAACTCCTCACTACTCAACCTCCAAACATACCTTTGTTAATTTATTCAATTTATTTATTCATTCAACAAGTGTTCATGCCTACTATGATCCAGGCACTGTCCTAGATGCTAGAAGTACAGTAGTGAACAAAACAGACAAAAATTCCTGCCTTCATACATCTTACATTCCCATGGCAATTGACAGACAAGCAAAAGAAAAGAAAAACACAGAAATGGTTAGTTGCTGAGAAGTGGAAAGAATAAAACTCAGGCAGAGAAGAGACAAAGGGATTTGGTAGACTGAACCAGGAAAGCCTCACTGGTACATACCTGCATATTTTCTTGTTCATAGTAAGTACTCAAGTAAGTGTTCTATCAATGAATTTAGAAATTATTTACCATCATAAAATGTGCAACACACCACACCCTTCATAATTAAGAAGAATTTTTTTTAAACCAGGCATGGTTTTCAGAACATTTCCCTCCTTGCCACATAGAAATACTTCCACCAAAGAATCGTCTTACCTTCCACGACACTTTTATCCAGGAAGTTGTGCAAAGTGAACAAAGAGTTTCTAGATGCAAGATGTTGGATAAAACGCTGTCAAACAAATGTGCCAAGTTCTAAAATTAGTTTCTGTCCACAAATAGAGCTCATTAATGATTTTGTCTATCTATTTCAGGAGCAGTGATTAACGTGAGCACCATCACACCAACCCATTTTAATTTCTGAGGCATTTCAGTTACAGTTGACCCTTAAACAACTCAGGGGTTAGGGGCACCAACCTTCCATGCAGTCAAAAATTCACATATAATTTATAATGAGCTCTCTGCACATGCTGTACCCCTCTGTAACCATGATTCCACATCCACAGATTCGACTGACCATGGATTGTAGTATTGACTATTGAAAAAAATCTGTGTATAAGTGGACCCCTGCAGTTCAAACCCATGATGTTCAAGGGCTGACTGTAATTACAGAATTAATTATTTTAATAATTAATATTAAATCATTTAATAATTTAATTAGTAGAATTGCATTTCCAATCATATATTTTTGCTTTTATTCCTATTCTTTTTTTATGGCTGATATAGTATTCCATTGTGTGTGTGTGTGTGTATACCACAATTTCTTCATCCAGTCATCTGTCAATGGACATTTAGGTTGTTTCCATGTCTTGGCTGTTGCAAATAGTGATGCTATGAACAATGGAGTGCATGTATCTTTTCAAATTAGTATTTCTTCCAGATATATGGCCAGGAGTGGGATTGCTGGGTCATGTGATAAGTCTATTTTTAATTTTTTAAGGAACCTCCATATTGTCCTCCATAGTTGCTGCACCAACTTACGTTCCCACCAACAGTGTAGGAGGGGTCCCTCTTCTCCACACCCTCTCCAGCATTTATTATTTGTAGAAGTTTTAATGACACCCACATATTCTAACTGGTGTGAGATGATACCTCATTGCAGTTTTGATTTGCATTTCTCTAATAATCAGTGATGTTGAGCATCTTTTCATGTGCCTGTTGACCATCTGTATGTCTTCTTTACAGAAATGTCTGTTGAGGTCTTCTGCCCATTTTTTGATTGGGTTGCTTGTTTTTTTCTTATTGAGTTGTTTGAGCTGTTCCTATATTCTGGAAATTAATTCCTTGTTGGTTGCATTGTTTGCATTTTCTCCCAGTCCATAGGCTTTTTGTTTTGTTTATGGTTTTCTTTGCTGTGCAAAAGCTTATAAGTTTGATTAGGTCCCATTTGTTTATTTTTGCTTTTATTTCTATTGCCTTGGGAGACTGCCCTAGGAAAACATTGGTACCACTTATGTCAGAGAATGTTTTGCCTATGTTCTCTTCCAGGAGATTTAAGGTGTCCTATCTTACGTTTAAGTCTTTAAGCCATTTTGAGTTCATTGTTTTGTATAGTGTGAGGGAGTGTTCTAACTTCAGTGATTTACATGCAGCTGTTCAGCTTTCCCAATACCACTTGCAAAAGGCTTTATTTTAAATTGCATACTTTCCTCCATGTTTTTAGTGCCAGTAAGCTCCCATGTAAGTACAGTTCTACGTCTGAGCTCTCTGTTACCCCAGTATATATATGTTTCACTGTGTAATTGCTGTTGCTTTTTAATAAGTTTCAAAATCCAGTCAAAAAATCAAACCTTAATTTTTTAATGCAAAACTTACTGAGAGAAAAGTTAAAGTAGAAAATAACATGTAATTTAATGTTGTAGAACATTTCAGTTGTTCTGTAAAATAGAAAGAGTGTATGTGGGGAGAGGTGGAGAGGTGATAACATAACTCAGGTATCCAGGTTTTCCTGGTAAAGTAAAGCAGTTATGCAGCAATACATTTTTGATGGCTTTTTTTTTTTTGGTCTAAATCCTCCAAAGAATTGAGAGCAACTGCCATTCTATTATTCACTTTATTATCCAGGGGCTAAAATAGTCTACATCAAATACTGATTACAAAGATATATTCATAAGTGAAAATGGAAAAATCGGGGGGGGGTTGCAGGAAAAATGGTAATTATTCATATCTTATCAGGGCAAAGGCAGGGGCAAAGGGCATTTAGCCCAGGTCTTTCAGAATGAGTAGGAGTTCACTATGGGAGAAAGACAATCCAGAAAACACAAACAGTATGCCAAGGAGGCCAAGCATGAAACAGCATGATGGGTTCAAGTAAAGATCAATAATTCTGAAGTAATTGAACTCAAATGGCCAGTAAAAGGAGATCCAGCAGATGGGTAGATGTCAGTCAGATTATGGAAGGCCTTAGATACGTGCCAAGTGACCATCATTGTAAGAAATTTAAGGTAACGATGGATAAACATTTGTTGGATACCTGAAGAATGTTTTGTCCCCATTTGTGTCATTCTAGAATCTTACAGCACATCACGAAGCAATTCCTTTTGTCTACTTGCATTTGTGGTTAAAACCAAATTTTGCAACCTCTTTTCTGACTCCACACTGTTCACATGCACAATTCACATACACTGATAAAAGTTGTCATGAAATTAAGCAGTCATTCTCAAAGGAGCTAAACTGCTCAGGTCAGCATTCTTTTTCCAAATTAATTGTTTTCCAAATCTGGCCTTTTAAGAAGAAAACCTAGGATCAATCATTTGATGCATGCTCCCTCTTCCTGCCACACACCCAGACATAAAATGTCCAAGCACTTCAAAGACTTATTTAGACAAAAGAGAGACTTGAAATTCCTTCAGTCTATATGTGCTAGGTTTCAGCTACTGTGCCCATTGAGACCCAGTCTCACTCAGTCCAGGGGGATGAAACTTGTCATTCCTCTTGCTTCAACATTAGAGTGGGCTCCACAATTAGGTCTAGCTGTCATGCTCCTGAGCTGTGGCTCCCCAAATTACTGCCCTATAAGCAAGCCTAGAAGAATTTCAAGTTGTAGCTACATATTATGGCAGAACCAATTGCCCCCACATTAAGCTCACAGGGCTAAATACTCTGCCCAAGGTTCCACAGCGAGAGAGAACAGAGCTTGGATGCAAAGTCAAGTCTTCAGATTCCTAGTGATTTTCCCATTAAGCTCTTCCCCCTCCAATAAGAAATGTGTCGTGGTTCTAGGGACTGAGAACTAAGAAACAAGCCTTGATATCTATAAAGGGTTTAGTGAGATAACTGAGCCTTCAGGATTATTAAGACCTGGATCAAGTTATTGAGAACCTCTTTTCGTGCCTGGCTGATCTTTTGAAAGGAAGGATTCCTTGAGCCTGAAGTAGAATGTCTCATGCTGTATTTGGCTGCTTAGAGCATACAACCTTGAGTTTGAAGGCATTTGGGACATGTCTTCCAACACTTCATGCAAAGCTACTTTTCTGCCTCAGTGGCCTGCTGGCATCATGAAGACAGAGCCTTTTGAATGCTGCATTTGCTCAATGAAAATATGTACTTCATAGAAACATGAGGGATGGGCAAACACAAAGCACAATGCAAAGATTTCAGAATGCATCATCACATTTGGGTGAAAATTAGTTTTTTGGTATCTACTACTATGAACTTCTCCCACTTGTCACTAATGAAAGTAAAATGTAGTAAGCCCTTGACAAACAAAGACTATTCAGCAATTGTGTACAGACAATTCTTTGCACTAAAAAGAAGGAAATGACTACCATTTGAATGTACGCCATGCTCACCTCATTTCCGTGCACCATCAGGTGATGCACAGTAACCAAGGCTTTGAACACCACCACCCAGCTGCTGCTCCCAGTTTTCTCAGAAAGAACATCAGCCAGATGTTTGACACTCATATTTGTTCCATTTATGTACTGGATTAGATCTAAATTAGAGACAGTGACAAACATTAAAATACAGACTGAGAAATAATTTTCAAAACCCAAATTGGTAACTTTAACAAATACAGATGCAATCAAATATCAGACAAATGACAAAGGGAATAATCCAAAACATTTTCTTCATTGCAAGTATTACAGTTTGTATTGACATCTGTTACATAATATTTAATGCTTGTCTACTCTGTTGTTGGATAGGTACTGAGGAGGGTGCATGAGAAATATGCTAGTGGATTAGAGCAACAGGCTGACTCTGTCAACTCAAATTCATTTATTCAACAAATGTATATACTCAGTGTCAATGTCAATGCCTAATATGTGCCAGTTGCTGTGCCATGTTTGAGGTTATGAAAAATGAGATGTTCTGATACTTTTTTTAACTCTAAGTCTGCTTCATTACTTTTTCTGTAAAGCTTCCTCTGCCACTTTCTTTTGTTTCTGCATTCCCATGATTTCAGCCTTGGGACTGAACTTTTGGGCTATCAAGGTATTGATTTCAATACCCCTCTTTGGTTCCACACATCATTCACATAGATAAGTAGTGCTTATCCATCAGGTCTTGAGAAGCCAATCCTGGTACATGTCACATTACAATCCAGGGTGGGATTATATATATTGCCCAAGAATCTAGTATGGGGGCCTGTTGAGAATAATGTTCAGGAAACTATAAAATATGTATAAAGGCAATTAATCTCTGTACAGCCTAGTGAACTGTTAGGTGCTTTAATGCATGTATATTATCATGATGATAAGAAAAAACTTCAGAAGGCAAATACCGTGAATGAATAGTTTTAAAGTCAAATACCAAAATAAAGAGGTGATCAGAGGAGTGAGTCAGCTACAAAGGCTTCCAAAGCAGCAAGATTTATGTCTATTGCCAACAGCCCATATTGTATATGAAGTAACTGCTCACTATGAGCTCAGACAATAGAGAGGAGGGTGGCCTGGGAGTCCATTCTGTCTTTGAGCCACAGATAACTAAGACTTGAGACCCTTCTAAGAAGCCTGGCTTGTTTTTCTACAGCCTGTTGTGTCTTAAGTTATATGAATATGTTGTGAATCATTGATGTTCGAGTTTAAAGGGCCATTGGTTGTCTTCCAGGCTCAATCAGAAGTGGGAGGTGATGGTGCGAGTAGGGGAGGAAGCTGGAGGGGAGGGGAGCTGGGAGAGGGGAGGTGGGGGGAGGGGAGCTTGGGGGAGGGGGGCAGGGGAGGGGAGCTAGGCAGAGGGGAGCTGGGGGAGGGGAGCTGGATGGGAGGGGAACTGGTGGGGAGGGGGCTTGGGGGAGGAGAGCTGGGGAGGGGAGCGAGTGAGGGGTGTGGGGGAGGGGGCTGGGGGAAGGGAGTGGGGGTGGGGAGTGGCGGTGGAGTGGTGGGGGAGGGGCTGAGGGAAGGGGAGCTGGCGGGGAGGGGAGCTGGGGGAGGGGAGTGGGGGTGGGCGGTGGGGGGAGGGGCTGAGGGAAGGGGAGCTGGCGGGGAGGGGGGCTGGCGGGGAGCAGAGCTGGGGGAGGGGAGTGGGGGTGGGCGGCGGGGGGAGGGGCTGAGGGAAGGGGAGCTGGCGGGGAGGGGGGCTGGCGGGAAGGGGAGCTGGCGGGGAGGAGAGCTGGGGGAGGGGAGTGGGGGTGGGCGGCGGGGGGAGGGGCTGAGGGAAGGGGAGCTGGCGGGGAGGGGGGCTGGCGGGGAGCAGAGCTGGGGGAGGGGAGTGGGGGTGGGCGGCGGGGGGAGGGGCTGAGGGAAGGGGAGCTGGCGGGGAGGGGGGCTGGCGGGGAGGAGAGCTGGGGGAGGGGAGTGGGGGTGGGCGGCGGGGGAGGGGCTGAGGGAAGGGGAGCTGGCGGGGAGGGGGGCTGGCGGGGAGCAGAGCTGGGGGAGGGGAGTGGAGGTGGGCGGCGGGGGGAGGGGCTGAGGGAAGGGGGGCTGGCGGGGAGGGGGGCTGGCGGGGAGCAGAGCTGGGGGAGGGGAATGGGGGTGGGCGGCGGGGGAGGGGCTGAGGGAAGGGGAGCTGGCGGCCACCATCAGAGGCACTCCCACACGGGCCAGGCCTCGACTCACCCGCTAGGTGTTTGGGCCCGGGTTCGGTTGGCTCGTCAGTGGTCGCTCTGAGGGCAGCCTTGGACGCAGACGACCCCATTTGAGCGAGCGTCGCAGGCTGCCAGCCACGAGGGTGATGGCGGCGGCGTCTGGCCCTCCTCCCTCGGACCAGCGGTCTGAGCCCGGGAGCCGCAGCCCTAGCGACGGAGGGGGCGCTAGAGATGATGGCACAAAGGCTCAGCCCAGCAGGTGGCCCTCACCGGCGACCTTTTCCTCACACAGCCCAACGCGCGCCGGCACAATTATGAGGTGAGACTTGAAGGCGCGAGGCGCGCGGCCGGGCCCCGCAGTGTGCGGACGGGTGGGCTGGGGCCGAGCGACCCCCGACAGGCGACGGCAGACGCCTTGCGTAGCGGACGTCCAGGAAGAGAGCCGATGCCAAGCACCGAGTGAATACTGAGAGGAAGAGGGGTGGGTGGGGGCTCTAGGTGGAAGGTCTGGGGGGCTTCAGGTCTCGGGCAGATTGGCGGTCCTGGGACGGCTCTGTGGAAAACCTCCCAGCGGAGGCGGCATGGCTGGGGAGGCTTCTGCCACGCGCCATGGGGGCTGTATCCTCCCTGAGGTCAGGTCCTCCCACCAGCATCAGCTACAGAAGTTCGTAGACTTGTTCATAGTGTTCCTTCATCACCACTTTAATATCCTGGGAATCTGTAGTGATGTTACCTCTCTCGTTCCTGATGTCAGTAGTGTATGCCTTCTCTCCTTTCTTCGTGGTACGTCTGACTAGAGAGTTACAAATCTTAATCGATCCTTTCAACGAACCATCTTTTGGTTTCATTGATTTTCCCTATATTCTTTTTTGCTGTTTCATTGATTTCTGCTCTTATCCATGTTACTCTGTTGCTTCTAGATGCAGTTTAGTTTGCTCTTCACTTTCTGGTTTCTTAAGGTACCTTAGTTTACTGATTTAAGATTCTTCCTCTTCTATAAGATAGGACTTTAGACTTAAGTATTGCTTCTGTTGTTATCAAAGAACATTTTTCTTGTGGTGAGGGCTTAGCACTCAAGAGGTCCTGGGTTCAACCCCCAGGACCTCCATCAATCAATCAATGAACCTAATTACCTCCCCCCCCAAAGAACACACACACACACACACACACACAGCGTTTCTTATTATTTCAACCTCCTAAATTTTAGGATTCATTTTATAGAACAGAATACATGCTCTATCAATGTAAATGTTCTGTGTACCCTTGAAAAGATGCATATTTTTCTAGTGTTCAGTGCTGTGTTCCATTAAATGTGTGTTACAGTTCTTGATATTATATCACAAGTGACTGAGGCCCTGTTCCTTTGCACTTTTTACACCCTTTTTAGCCCCTGTGCTTCAGCTTGGAGACTTTCTTTTGCTATGTCTTCAAGTTCACTGAACTTCGTCTTTGTTTCTTTTTTGCAGAGTCTAATCTTAATCCCATCCAGGAAGTTTACATTTCCAATAATGTATTTTTCATCTCTAGAAGTTCCATTTGATTATTTTTATGTCTTTCACTGCTCTCCTCATTATGGTCACATTTTCCTTTAAACCCTGGAGAATTTCATATTACCTAACAAGGTTATATGTTTGTCTGCTTATTCCTTTATCTTTGACATTTCTGGCTCTGTGTCTATTCACTTATTTTTCTCTTGTGTATTGGTAACATTTTTCTGCTTCTTCCTATGTAATTTTGTAATGTTACTTCATTGTGTGCTGTATTTCTATGTATTCCTTTAAAGAATGTTGAAGTTTGTTTAGACAGTCACCTACATTGATATCACTTTTATCCTTTCAGGGCATGTTTTCTCGAACAGCTTTATTGATACTTCATTCACATATCATACCTATTTAGTCTACAAATTGGTAGTTTTTAAACTATATTCAGACTTGTATGACCATCACCAAAATCATTTTACAACATTTTCACCACCTTAAAAAGAAACCCCAGACTCATTAGCCATCACTCCCTATTTCTTCCTAAACCTCCCATCCCTAGCCAACCACTATTCTACTTTCTGTTTCTGAAGATTTTCCTATTCTGAACATTTCATATAAAAGTAATTAGTTAATATGTGGGCGTTTGGGACCGCCCTCTTTCTTTAGCATAATATACTCCAGCGTCATTCATGTTTTAGCATGAATCAGTACTTCATTCTTTTTTATGGCCAAATAATATTCCATTCTATGGGTATACTAAAATTTATCTATTCATTCATTAATGAACACTGGGACTGTTTCCCTTCTTGAACTATTGTGAATATTGCTTCATGTACAAGTATTTCAATACCTGTTTTCAGTTCTTTTAGGTATATACCTAGGAGTGGAATTGCATAGTCATATACTAATTCTATGTTAAACTTTGTGAGGAACTGCCAAACTATTTTCCAAGGTGGCTGAACCATTTTATAGCCCCACTAGCAATGTATTAGCATACCAATTTCTCCACATCCTTGCCAGTATTTGTTTCCCTTTCTTTTGATTATAGCCATCCGAGTGAATGGGAAGTGGTATCTCTTTGTGGTTTTCATTTAGATTTCCCTGATGACTAATGATTCAGAAGACTTTTTTCATGTCCTTATTAGCAATTTATAGATCTACCATGGAGAAATGTCTGTTCTGATCCTTTGATAATTTTTAATTGAATTGTTCATCTTTTTTCAGCTATATTGAGGTATGACTGACAAATAATTGTATATATATTTAGATTGTACAATGTGATGTTTTAAAGTATACAGGATGAAGTTTTATATAGTATACATTGTGAGATGATCACCACAATAAATTAACACATCCATCACTTCACATGCTTACAATATTTTCTGTGGTGAGAACACTTAAGATTTATTCTTTTACCAAATTTCAGTTATAAAATACAATATTATTAACTGTGGTCACCATGTTGTACATTAGGTCCCCAGGACTCATTCATCTTTTTAAAAAAATAATTCATCTTGTAACTGAAAGTTTGTACCCTTTGACCAGCTTCTCCCCATTTCCCTCATCCCCCAGTCCTCGACAAACTCCCTGGTTATGTGAGTTCAACATTCTCAAATTCCACATATAAGTGAGGTCATACATTATTTGTCCTTCTGTGCTTCCTTATTTCACTTAGCATAATATATAATGTCCTCCAGGTTTATCCATGTTGTCACAAATGGCAGAATTTCCCTCTTTTTATGGCTGAAGAATATTTCATTTTCTTTATTTACCTGTCAACAGACACTAGATTGTTTCCACATCTTGACTATTATGAATAATGCTGCAGTAAACAGGGGAGTGCATATATATTTGAGCTCCTGATTTCATTTCCTATGCTATATACCCAAAAGTTGGATTGCTGGATCATATGGTAATTCTATTTTTAATTTTTTTAACTGTATATGCACTAAATGGTTTTTTTAAACATTTTTTATTGATTTATAATCATTTTACAATGTTGTGTCAAATTCCAGTGTTCAGCACAATTTTTCAGTTATTCATGGACATATACACACTCATTGTCACATTTTTTTTCTCTGTGAGTTATCATAACATTTTGTGTATATTTCCCTGTGCTATACAGTGTAGTCTATTCTACAATTTTGAAATCCCAGTCTATCCCTTCCCACCCTCCACCCCCTTGGTAACCACAAGTCTGTATTCTCTGTCTGTGAGTCTATTTCTGTCCTTTATTTACGCTTTGTTTTTGTTTGTTTGTTTGTTTTTGTTTTTGTTTTTTAGATTCCACATATGAGCTATCTCATATCTATTTTTAATTTTTTGAAGAATCTACAAACTGTTTTACATAAATGCTATACCAATTTACACTCCTACCAGCAGTGCATGGGGGTTCCCTTTTCTCCACATCCTCACCGACATTTGTTATTTGCTGTCTTTTTTATAATGGCCATTCTGACTGGTGTGAAGTGATATCTCACTGTAGTTTTGATTTTCATTTCCCTGATAAGTGATGCTGAGCATTTCTTCATGTTCCTGTTGGCCATCTATATGTCTTCTTCGGAAAAATTCAGGTCCTAGTCCTATTTTTAAATTAGATTGTTTGTGGGTTTTTTTTTTTTTTTTTTTGCTATTGTTGTATTCGTTCCTTATATATTTTGGGTACTGACCTCTTATCAGGTATATGGTTTACAGATATTTTCTCACATTCCATAGGCTGATTTTTCATTTTGTTGATGGCTTCCATTGCTGCACAGCTTTTTAGTTTGATGTCTCACTTGTTTATTTTTGATATTGTTACTTTTGCTTTTGGTGTCAAATCGAAAAAGTCATTGCCCAGGTAGATGTCAAAGAGCATCCACCTAGGTTTAACTCTAGGAATTTTATGCTTTCAGGTTTCACATTTAATCCATTTAGGTTAATTTTTGTGTATGGTATAGGATAGTACTCCAGTTTCATTTATTTGCATGTGGATATGTAGTTTTCCCAACACCGCTTATGAAAAAGACTATCCTTTCCTCATGGTGTATTCTTGGCTCCCTTGTCAAATATTAGTTGACCATGTGTGGGTGGGTTTATTCCTGAACTCTATTCTGTTCCATTGGTCTATGTGTCTTTTATGCCAGTACCATAGTGTTTTGATTACTGTAGTTTTGTAATATCACTTGAAATAAGGAAGCCCACAGCTTTGTTCTTCTCACTCAGGATTACTTTGGCTATTGGAGGTTTTTTGTGGTTCCATATGAATTATATGATTTTTTTCTATTTCGATGAAAAATACCGTTGGAATTTTGATAGAGATCACATTGAATCTGTAGATCACTTTAGGTAGTATGATCATTTTAACAATATTCATTCTTCCAATCCAGAAACACAGGATATGTTTCCATTTATTTGTGTCTTCTTTGAATTCTTTCATCAATATGTTATAGTTTTCAGTGTAGAAGATCTTTCATCTCATTGGCTAAATTTATCCCTAAGTATTTTTGATGCTATTGTATATGAGAGTTTTTTCTTAATTTCTTTTACAGATAGTTTGTTAGTGTATAAAAAATGCGACTGATTTTTGTATGTTGATTTTGTATCCTGCAACTTTACTGAATTTGTTTATTCTAAAAAAATTTTGGTGGAGTCTTTAGGTTTTCCTACATTTAAGACTGGAAATTGACACAACATTGTAAACTGACTATAACTCAATAAAAAATGTTTAAAAAAAAAAAAAAGACTATATCATCTGCAAACAGAGATAATTTAACATCTTTCTTTCAAATTTGGATGCCTTTTATTTCTTTTTATTGTCTAATTGCTCTGCCTAGGACCACCAGTATTATGTTAAAAAGTGGTGAAAGGGCACCCTTGTCTTATTTTTGATCTTTGAGAAAAAACTTTCAGCTTTTCACCACTGAGGGTGATTTGAGCTATGGGCTTGTCATATGGCTTTTATTATGTTGAGATACATTTATTCTACATCTAACTTATAGTTTTGTCATGAAAAGATGTTGGGTTTTGTCAAATGCTTTTTCTGCATTTATTGAGATGGTTATATGATTTGTATGCATCATTCTGTTAATGTGGTATATATCATGTTAATTGATTTCAGTATTTTGAACCATCCTTGCATCCCAGGGATAAATCCAAATTGATCATTTTGTATGATCCTTTCATTATGCTGTTGAATTCAGTTTGCTAGTATTCTGTTGAGGACTTTTGCATCTTTATTCATCAAGGAGATTGGCCTATAATTTTCCCTCCTTGTAGTGTCGTTATCTGACTTTGGTATAAGGGTAATGCTGGCCTTATTAAATGAATTTGGATGTGTTCCCTTGTCTTCAATTTTTTTGGAAAAGTTTAAGAAGGATTATCATTAATTTTTCTTTAAATGTTCTGTATAAATCACCCATGAAGCCATCCGGTCATGGGTTTTTTCCCCTGGGAGGTTTTTGATTACTGCTTCAATCTTATTTATTATTGGTTTGTTCAGATTTCCTATTCATAATTCAGTTTTGGTAGGTTGTAAGCTTCTAGGAAATTACCCATAACTTCTGTTATCTTATTTGTTGGTATATAATTTTTCATAATAGTCTCATGATTCTTTATATTTCTATGGTATCAGCTGTAATATCTTCCCTTTCATTTCTGACTTTATTTGAGTGTTCTTTTTTTCATTAGTGTAGCAAAATGTTTGCCAACTGTATTTATCTTTTTAAAAAACGAACTTTTAGTTTTGCTGATCTTTTCTATTGTTTTTCTGGTCTCTTTCATTTATTTCTGCTCAGATTTTTATTATTTCCTCCTTTCTGCTAACTTTGGGCTTAGTTAATTCTTCTTTTTCTAGTTCCATGAGGTGTAAAATCAGGTTATTCGTTGAGATTTTTTTTTCTTAATGCATGTGTTTATTTCTCTAAAATTCTCTCATAGAATTGCTCTCATTGCATCCAATAGAATTTGGTATGTTGTGTTTCCATTTTCATTTGTCTCAAGGTATTTTTACTTTTTTTCTTTAATTTATTCCTTGATCCAATGATTATTTACAGTGTGTTGTTTAATTTTCACATATAAGTAAGTTTTCCTCCTGTTATTGATTTGGTTTCATATCACTGTTGTCATAAAAGATTGATATTGATTTCACTGTTCTTAAATTTGTTGACTTGTTTCATTCCCCAATTGTGACCTATCTTGGACAGTGTTCCAGTCCAGTTTATCTATTTTTTCCTTTGTTGTTTGTGCTTTTGGTGTCATACCTAAAGATCCATTGCCTAATCCAATGTTATGAATATCTACCCCATGTCTTCTTCTAAGAATTTTATAGCTTTAGCACTGAACATGGTAGTCTGTGATACATTTTGATTAAACTTTTGTAAATGATGTTAGACAGGGGTCCAGTTTCATACTGGTCTCTAGTTTTCCTTTCTTGTGGTGACTTTGGTGTTGGCATAGAGTAATATTGGCCTCATAGAATGAGTTGGGAAGTATTTCCTCCTCTTCTCTTTTTGAATAATTTGTGAAGGATTGGGGTTAGTTGTGAATCTGTATTAATTGAAATATTTGGTAGAATTCGCCAGTGAAACCATCTGGTCCTGGGCTTTTCTTGGTGGGAAGTTTTTAAAGCACAAAAATACAATTATATTGCCTTTTATGTTTATCTATGTAGTTGCCTTTACCATTGATCTTTATCTCTTTATGTGAATTTTACTGTCTAATGTCCTTTCATTTCAGCCTAAATGACTCTCTTTAGTATTTCTTGAAAGACAGGTCTGTTAATAGTGAATTTTCTCAGGTTTTTTTGTTTTTGAGGAATGCCTTTATTGTAACTTCATTTTCAAATAATAATTTTCCTGGATATAGAATTCTTCATTGATAGCTTTTTCTTTCAGCATTTCAAATATGTCATCCCACTGCCTTCTGGCTTCTGGTTTCTAGTGAGAATTCAGTTGTCAGTATCTTTGAGGTATCTTTGTATGTGATGAGTCATTTGTCTTTTGCTGATTTCAAGATCCATTGTCTTTGGCTTTAGACATTTCAACTGTGTGTCTAAGTATGGATCTCTTGAGTTTATCATATTTGGAATCTTTGAGCTTCTAAAATGTGTAGATTCAAGAATTTCATTAAATTTGGCAAATTTTCAGTCATTACTTCTTTTAATATTCTTTACGTCCCTTTCTCTCCCTTCTCCTTATCTGGACCTCCCATTATGTGTATGTTGGTATGCTTGATGTTGTCTGATGGGCCTCTGATGTCATGTTACTTTTTCATTTCTCTTTCTGATTCTCAGACTCAGATAATTGACCTGTCTTCAAGTTCACTGATTCTTTCTGCCTGTTCAAACACGTTGTTGAGCCTCTGCAGGGAATTTTTCATTTTAGTTATTATTTTTTCAGCTCCAGAAATTCTATATTGTTCCTTTTAAAACATTTTCTGTCTCCCTGCTTTTATTTTTTATTTGGTGAGACATCATTCTGCTGGTTTCCTTTTGCACTTTGAGCATATTTACAACTGTTGATTTAAATTCTTTGCCTAGTAAGTCCAATGCCTGGGTTTTGTCCAAGATAGTTTCTATTGATTTCTTTTTTCCTGTCAGTGAGTCATATATTCTTATTTTTTGGCTTTCATAATTTTTTGCTGAAGTATGTAACTCTGAAAATTGGATGCTTCCTTCCCCAGTTTGTTGTTCTTCATTTAGTGAATGATTGAGTAAATCACAGTACTGCCACCAGAAAGAATAGTAAGCTACTATTTTAAATGATAATTATGAAGTCTATGCACCATGTAAAATTTTAAAGATTATGTCAAATGGAGAAAATCCACATACAGAACTATAAGATGCATTAGTACTAGAAGTGGATAAAAACTGAAATAACAAGAAAAACAAGAAAGAATAGCAAAAGTGATACTAATTGTATTATGATGATGAAATGACAGATGAATTTCCCTTTGTATTTTCCAAGTTTTCTTTATTATATTCCTTCTTTTACTTTTAAATATTGGACATTTTATTTTAGTTTTGTGTTATGAAAGTAATACATGTTCACTGTTGAAATTCAAAAAACAGTTTACAGAAGATTTCAAAGTGAATAAGATTCCCTTTCTCTGGCCTTAGTCTCAGTCACAGAAGGTAATTAGCCAGTTATCATTTTCTCATGTAGCCTTTCAGACATTATACATATATGTATATATAGGATCTAAAGAGTAATTCTTTATAATTTTCAACTTACAGAAAAATTGGAAGAACAGTACAAAAAAGTCTCATGTACCCTTCACCCATATTGCTCCATTGTTAATATTCCACCACATTTGTGCAGTGTGTGTGTGTGCATGTGTGTGTACCATCATTATCATTAGGCTTTCTCTGAACCATTTGAGAACAGCTGCAGACATGCTACTCCATCACCCCGAAATACTTTCATGTGCATTTCTCAAAATCAAGGGCACTCTTGTACATAACTGCCCCATTGTCAAGCAAAAGGCGGGGCACAGGAGTGACTGCTTTGGCTTGTAAAGTAACAAGTCCTTTTTAGATACTGATGACTGCAGCACCAGTTGTGGCACACTCCACTGCCCAGGAGCCCCTTCTAGACCGCAGCTAAGAGGTTTTATATTCTGTAGTTATACTCTGAGTGGGGCAGGGCTGAAAGACATAATACCTCATCAGAATCCAAAAGGTAATGAGAAACTGTCTGGAGACAGCCTCTCAGGGGAGATAAGGAGGGAGGGAGATGGCCTTACAAGCTTCCCATTCTCTCGTGTTCCAGTTGGATCACAAGGCATCCTGCCAAGACCCAGATAAATCCTGAATCAAGCTTTGTGTGTATGGATACATGCAAGGTCATGAGGGTACCATGGTGGACCCATTCTATTCAACCCCTACCACTGACTTTTCACCAACCCAACTAAGACTTCTCAGGAGCATGGGACACCCCATCAAATATACTCTAATAAATTGTACTGATAGACGCTTATACAAATTCATTCTGTTTGTTTTAGGCACACAGGACAAGAGTGACCATGACTATGATTCTCTAGTATTATAATCAGGCCCACTTGGAGGATAGACTTCACCCAGGCTCCAAAACTGGAACTAAGCCAGTTAAATATGCCATTGATCCAGGTGCAGTAATGGGTTTTGACAGCTGTACATAGCCTGCCTTGACTGGCAGCACAAAGCCCAGGGCAATGTGACACTGTTCGTTATCCCTGCCGCTTCTACCAGAGAATGTGTAACAGTTTGTGGGTGGCAGGCTAGTATAGGCCTGACATTCACGAAAGAAGCTGTAGCAACGTCTGCAGCAGCATTTTGTTGAGCTGGGGGTCAGAGTCCAAGTCTATTAAGTTTTGTACAAAAAAGTTTCGTTAGCGTCCAGAAAGTCAATCTTGTCCTGTCATCTTGGCCTGAGGCTCTTCACTCTTAGAGTCGGCAGCTGCTGGGATCTCTGGGAGAGTCCTTACAGTCTTTGTTGGTCGGCCATCAAGTTGAGAGTGGTGGTGGCAGGCTGGGTTCACTTGTTCAGGTTCCCTGCAGGCATCCTGGGGTTTAAGGGGTGCTCTCTCTACCAGCCAGGACTCTTGCTCTCCTTCCACAGCCACGTGATTGGTGTGACAGTCACTGGACTTCTCTGGGAGTGGCTCAGTAGTTTCCTTTTTGTACTCCTTGTACCTAGAATAATGGATATGGATGATAAAGATCAGGAATATGATGTGACGACTCCTTAAAGTGATGCACCCACATCCAGCAGGCAGAGCCGGATGACAAAGAAGACCTACCTCCAACTCCTCTTTGCTTCTCCCGGATTCCAGCAGCCAGGATTCCCAGGGGTAGGCATGGGTGGAACAAAGGTAGAGTGAGTAGGGTTAATGATGCACTTTAGGCCTCCTACAGCCAGCCTAAACTTCTACCTGCTTCCACTGCTCATAATTAAACATCGTGTTTTGATGTGAGGTACCCTTCTGCAGAACTGCCACAATTACAGCTCAGACTGACTCTCAGAAGTGTGTGCTGCACTGAAAGCTGAGCCTGTCTTGTTAAGTGTTTCCTTAGAGTCCATGCCATCTTTCAACAGCCCCTGCTGCCTGGGCAGCACAAACATGATGCACATTCCCCGAGGTTCCTTGCCCTGAACACCCACACGGCTCACGTGGTCTTGTGCAAATGCTGCCATGACGTTTGTCCCACAGAGGCTGACTTGATCATCTGTCAAGTGCCAGTTCACTCGGCCCAAAGTGACAATATGTTGGCTACTGCCCATATCGTCGTGAAAATACAAGAAGGTGCATTTGGGAGGATGTTGCAAGGCAAGCACCACAGGTTTAAGCCATTTTCTCAGGGGCCGCACAGCTGTGGCTGTCCATTAGTGCAGAGGACAGCTGGATGACTGAGGCTCGGGCCTGCTGCAGCACACGCCTGACGCAAGAGGATTGGCTTGTAAATGTCCCAATTCCCTGGAAAGATACCTCCCGTTTGAGTAAAAGATCTGATGAAGAGGTTGGGAGCGGGTATCTGGCCTTAAGTGGGTTGATCCATCTTTGAACCAGGCCCAGACATCTTCAGGAACCAAAAGCCTCAAGGAAGAAGAAGGCAGTGGTGTAAAGATAACTCTACTAATGAGGCGCTTGTAGCAATAGTACAGTGATCTTCCTGCTGCATAGTTTCTGCAAGCACGTTCCTGCTTTCCTCACAGCTCCTCAGCAAGGCTGACAGCTGGGGAACGCCATGTCCGGGCTCCTGCAGTGCAATCATCCTCCATCACTGTTCTGATTGCGAGCGAAGCCATGTGGACATCCAGAAGTGCATGAAGTCAGCTCTCAACAATTGCGGCGTCCCTCACTGTAACATCCTGACAACCTGAAGAAGTATGAAGCAGCCTCAACACATCTGGCCCCACAGTTGTAAGCATGGGGGTATGAGGAGTTCCATCAAATCAAACAGAAAACACATTAGCTTCAGGACTTCAGTAGTGTGACCATAGTCAGCTGAGTGAACCAAAATGGCAACACTGTAACCTGGAAAGGTCTTAGCAGTAGTGAGGCACCACCAATAGCCCAGGGGGACGCCACAGGTCTGATGCAGCCTTTTCCTTTTTGTACCATAAAACAGATGGGCCAGTTTGGGGCAGGAGTTAACAGTTTGTTTTTATTCTTTAAATCAGGAACATAGAATTTTTTACCTTGCAAAAGACAGCTCTTTTTCTTTGACTGACAGAGGACTAAGCGTTGTGAACTGACCCCATTGTTTCAAGAAATGTTCCTTGACAAGCAGGCGTCTGAATTCTGTTGGGGCTTATCAGTCGTTCCACCAGGTGGGCAGCCACAGCCATTGAGACTGGGAACTTGCCAACAACCAAGACATTATTTATACAGTGAAAACTGGATATCAGAGAAAATTCCTAACCCTTTGTGAACATGTATGGTTTAAACATGTTACATATTTCAACACCAGTTACACATTCTTGCAATTAATTGGGCCAAGCCTCATGCGCAAGTTTACTTTAGCGCTCTTTCTTTCCTTTTCTTTTCTTTTTTTTAAATGGAGGTACTGGGGATCGAACCCAGAACCTCATGCAGGCTAAGCATGTACTCTGCCACTGAGCTATACTCTCCCCACTAACAAGTTTACTTTTAACGGTTTTTTTTTTCCCTCTTCACTTCCAAGTTTTGTCCAAACTCTAAGAGGACTTTTTGTTTATGTTTTAGCAAAAAGAGGTACTACATCTTATCTCCTCAGCTAGGAGTGTAGGGAGCATGGGGCAGACGGGAAGAAGCCAGCCTGCGGGGTTAGCTGGAGCTTCAGGGAAGATTCTCTCTTTCTTTCAGTTTTATAAACAGCTTTACTGAGGCATAATTTACATACAATTCACCCATTGGAAGTGTACAACTCAATGGCTTTTAGTATAGTCAGAGTGTTGTCCAACCATCACCACAAGTCAACTCTAGAACACTTTCATCACTTCAGAAAGAAACCCAATACCTTTCTGCCCTGCAGCCTCTGGCCACAGCTAATCTGTTTCTGTCTCTGTGGATTCCCCTGTTGTGAACATTTCACATAAATGGAATTATACAATATGTGTCCTTTCATGTCTGCCCTTTTCCACAGTGTTTTCAGGGTTCGTTGATATTGTAGCAAGTGTCAGTACTTCATCCCTTTTTATGACAGAATAATATTCCATTGTATAGATAGACCTCATTTGTTTATTCCAGTTACAGTTTATGGACATTTGGGTTGTTTTCACCTTTTGGCTATTGTGAATAGCTCTGTTATGAACATTCATGTCCAACTTTTTGTTTGAGTACCAGTTTTCAATGCTGTGAGAAATATACACCTAGGAGTGCAGTTGCTCAGTCTTATGGTAATATTATGTTGAACTTCTGGAGAAACTACCAGGCTATTGTCCAAATTGGCTGCACCATTTTACATTCCCATCAGCAGTGTACAGGTGTTCCAGTTTCTCCACATCCCCATCAACACTTGTAATTAGCATACTTTTTTATTCTGGTCGATGTGAAGTATCTCATGGTTTTGATTTGCATTTCCCTGATGACTAATGATGTCAAGCATCATTTCATGTGCTTATTGACAGTTTTCGTATCTTGTTTTGTGTGTATGTGAGATCAAAGTTCTTCATATATTCTAGATAGTAGACTCTTATTTATATGATTTGCAAATATTTTCTCCCATTCTGTGTTGTCTTTTCATTTTTGATAATGTCATTTGATGTACAAAATTTTTTAATTCTTATAAAGTCAAATTGATCTATTTTTTTCTTTGTTGCTTGTGCTTTTGGTGTCATCTAATAATCCACTGCGCAAACCAAGGTTATGAAATTTACTACTATGTTTTCTTCTAAGGTTTTTATTTTTTAGCTCTTACATTTAGGTCTTTGATACATTTTGAGTTAAATATTTGAATATGGTGTAGGGTGGAGGTCCAGCTTCATTCTATTGCATGTGGATATACAGTGGTCCAATCACCAGTTGTTGAAAAGATTCTTTCCCCATTCAGTAGTCTCAGCACCCTTGTTGATAATAAATTGACCATAGATATATAGGTACATCTCTGGGCTCTCAATTCTATCCCAATGATTTATATATCTATCCTTGTGACAGTACTGAACTGTCTGGATTACCATTGCTTTGTATACATTTTGAAATCAAGAAGTGTGTTTGTTTTTCAAGGTTATTCTGGCTATTCACTGAGTCCACAAATTGGCTTCCACCACAATCTCTACAAGTACACAATTTTTACAAGTACCTTTAGACTTGAACTTCTCCATATTCTGTTGCACATGGAATCAGTCATCCATGGATGACTCCCACCTGAATCAGCCACTATGATGTTCACCCAAGGGTGACTTTCTAATTTCATCATTCATTTGACATTTACTAGTTAGTTTTCTACTTAAGTGAGAGTTTTTCTTTCTTCCTCCATCTGTTTTTATCAGTGTGAACTCAGATTCTTATATTATTCAAAGGATTATAATCCTTTACTCTGATTTTGATGCACAAATTGTCCCAGATTTGGCCAATGGGAACCCATTCAGACTGGACATTTCCTTACTTTATGGCTCAAAAAGATGGTCTGGTTTATCTCATACTTTCTGTGCCCCAGCTCTGGAACCAGCCATTTCTCCCAGGGGGGGTCCTGGTTACCTTTAGTGAAGGATAGTATTTGAGAACCAATATCTGGGTGCTAGATGTGCTTATAGCTACCAGAGTATGACTCCTTCTAGACTTAGTGGACAGAGGGAGGAAATGTATGTATGTACACGTGCACATGCGCATACACACACCCCTATATCTTTTTTGAAAAAAGTTCATATTAATACTTCCAATTTCAATCCAACACCATGTTCATTTTATCCTCCCCCCTTTTCATGTTTGTAAGTCATTTCTCTGACACTGAGAAACCTAGCTTGCACTTTACTCAATATATTTTTTGCTCAGTTTACTTATTTGTTTAATGTAACTGATTGCTGGCAGCCTCCTCACCCTGAGAGCACAACCCAACTTTAACTAGATCTCTGCCACATGCCTATTTTACAAATTACAGCTCAGATTTTCAGGTTAGAAAAAGACTTTCAAATTGCCCTAAGTCTACCAATGTAAATAGCTTGGAAGGGACATGTGCTGAAGGTTGGCCTGTAAAAATATTCAAATCATTTTATTCCCCTCAGAGTTTCTTTTTAATCACTCTTCTTATTTCACAAAGTAAGTACCATATCTGCTAGTTCCTTATTTAATACTTACAACATTTTATTTTGCAGTAATTATAGACTTGAAGGAAGTTGCAAAAATAGTACAGTGAGTCCCATGTATCCTTCACCCAGTTTCCCCATGGTAAGATCTTTCACATAATTATAGTACAAGTTCAAAACAACATGTTGACAATGGTACAGTACTGCTAACTAGACTACAGACCTTATTTGGTTTCACCAGATTTTACATGCATTCATTTGGGGGTGTGTAGGCCTATGCAGTTGCAGCACAGATCTAGGTTCATGTAATTGATACCACAATCAAGATACAAAACTGTTCCATCAGCACAAAGGAACTCTTTGTATTATCCCCTTATAGTCATCCATATCCCATACTGCCTCCAGTCCCTATCCCTGGCAACATTCATCTATTCTTCCTTCCTATAATTTTGTCATTTTAAGAATGTTACACAAATGCAGTCATACAGGATGTGACCTTTTGAGACTGGCTCTTTTTCATTCATCACAATAACCTTGAGGTCCATCCAAGTTGTGTGTATCAATAGACTGTTCCTTTTCTTTGCAGAGTAGTATTCCACGGTGTGGATGGTTGGTTTAACCACTCACTCAATTGCACGACATCTGGGTTGTTTCCAGTTTTTGGCTATTATAAACAAAGCTGCTAAGAATGGCTATACACAAGTTTTTGTGCTAACATAGATTTTCATTTCTTTGGGATAAATGTCCAGGAGTACAGTTGCTGGGTAATAAAATACATGTATCTTTAACTTTATTAGAAATTTCCAAACTCTCTTTCAGAATGGCTTACCATTTTATATTCCTGTCAGTAATGTGTGAGAGATCCACTTTGTATGTTCAACAGTATCTGGTATTTTCACTATTTTTTCTTTAGTCAGAATTCATTGTGGTTTTAATTTGCATTCCCCGATGACTAATGAAGTTCAACATCTTTTCATGTGCTTACTTGCCATCATAAGTCTTCTTCAGTGATATGTCTATTCATGTCTTCTGTTCATTTTCTAATTGGATTGTTTGTAGTTTTACTCTTGACTTCATACATTCTAGATTGATATAGATAAATGGTTTGCAAATAATTTCTCTCAACAATTTCCTCCTCTTAAATTTTTTGCAGAGCAAAAGGTTTTCATTTTCATGAAGTCCAAAATATCAACACTTTCCTTTTACGATTGTGCTTTTGGGGTGAAGGCCAAGAACCTGTTGTACAGCCCAAGATCCTGAAGATTTTTCTATGATTTTTTTTTCTAAAAGTTTTATAGATTTACATTTACATCTAAGTTCATGATACATTTCAAGTTAATTTTTGTATAAGGTGTACAGTTTAGGTCAAAGTTCTTTTTTTTTTTTTGCCAATTGCTCCAGCATCATTTGTTGAAAAGACTATCCTTCCCTTATTAAATTGTTTTTGTACGTTTGTCAAAATCACTTGGGCATATACCATACTGTATTGATTACTGTAGCTTTATTTGAAGTTAGGTAATGTGAGTCCTCCAAATTTTTCTTCTTCAAAATCAATTTAGCTTCATTAATTTTACATCTGGATATTTTCATCTTTCCTATAGGGAAAGAAAAGAATAGAGAAGAAATGTGGCTGTGGGAAATTAGGGGAAATACATTTACACTGCCTATGCCCTAGGGGTGTTCATGAAGATTTCTGGGTTCCACTCCCAGAGATGAAGTTTGACCTCCAAATGATTATGGTGCAGGTGGCTCTGGACTACACTTTGAAATGTGAAAAACAATAATCTAGGGAGAAACAAGAAGAAAAGACAAAAAATCAACCCCTTGTCACTGTTGTTGAGATTGGGGCTTGCTTTGTTTTCTTTCTTTCACATTCCTCCAATTCCCACTTTAATTTCCAGTATATAATAGGCTTGACTCATAGATTTTACCCTTGACAGGTATCTCAGAATATATATTTTAGACATCAGGAAGGGAGACATAAGGTAGACTCCTCTCAGTGGGGACAAAGAATAGAGGAGGGTGCTGATGCGTCACCTTCACTTCCTTCCACTCACTCGTCCAACATAAGCATCACAACTACAAAACTGAAACACGAAATACTTTTTCCTTTAGCTTGTTCTAGGGAGGTGAGTGTTTCTGAAAGTGAAAATAAAGACTTCCAAGTAAAACAAGGGAAATATAAACATTTGAAATATATTCCCTGGGATTTTACTACAGGATGTTCTTGCCAATGTACCTTCCATAGCCTTTAAAAATCTTTCATATTCTACTTAAATCATCTTGCATATGCTTTTTGTAAGCCAGTGACAGGTAGGAGGGTTCATTAGGCCCTAATGAAACTTTCAGGAAGACATCTTATGTTTATTTCTTGCATGCATAAAACTCATCTGTGGGGATATAAAAAGAGCTGCCCCACTGTCTGCTTTCACATGCTGCATGTGAATTTTCAGACCATGTTTAGCACACTAATTGGAAAAAAAAAAAGGTTTTTACCCCATTTTGTCTCCTGCTTTATTCTAGAGAAGAAAGTTCTTGCAAAAGCTCTTCCTTTTCCTGTTGCAACTCCTGCAGATGCTGCTGGTTTTGCTCCAGTCTGTCCTCCAACCACTGTAGTAGAGGCCCGCTAACTGCTGACATCTGACTGCACAGGTTCTTGGTAAACACTTTAATAGGAAAAACACAGAGATAACACCCCACCACCAGCAGCCCCCCAACAGTGAGTCAGGAAGAAAGGGAAGGAAGAGAAAGTAGAAAAAGTGCAATAAGCAGACTTGGCAGACAATTTTGTATGGTCAGCCAAGGGACAGTCGGAAGAGCTGAGAAAAGAAGATACCTGTTCTGAGGCCATCCTGAACATCTCCGGATCCTTAAGCCAGAGGTGGCCTGGCTACGCAGAGAGCAGAAAAGAACCCGCTTTTTCCTCCCTTAGTCAAAACGGCTAAGAGCAACAGAAGGGTCTCTTTCCCCAGGTCTCAGACCTTCCCACACCATAATGACCGTAACTTCCCAGTAAGCTAGAACTCTGTCTTCTGCAACTTAATCTTACACAAGTCCAGAAAGAAAGTTGTTCACCAAATGTTACATACACTGAAGAAATAAGTACATTAATTCAGCTTCATGTGAGACAGAGATTCTATGGCACTGTTTTTAAAACAAATTCCACCTAATGGAAGTAAATTTTTTCCTTATCATATATGACTTGTTGCAAATGACCACTGTAATACTATGGGGTGTATCTACCAAGATATATGTATATGTGTGTGTACATGTGTGTGTGTATACTTTTGAATAAAAACTGTATGGTTTTGGATGTTACTTTTACCCCACATAACAATAAGCCATAGACATCTCTTTGTCAGTAAAGACTCACCTTTCCTTCTTATAGGCTGTACAATATTCATCAGAATGGATGTACCAATTTAATAAGTCCTCTATTGGTGGACATTTCAGTGGCGTCCAATTTTTTGCTACTGTAAAGACTGGAATTAATATCCCCTTATTTTTGCACAGTTGTCCTATTTTGAAGGATACATTTTTAGAAGTGAAGCTCAACTTTTTTCTGTAGGGATCTATAAAGTCTTTAATTCTTATTTAGTTGGTCTTTTGAGTTCAGGGCTTCAGATTATACTTAAGCCATCACCTCCCTAGACTTTGAAAAACATCCTCTTATATTTCCTTCCTGTATTTTTTTAACTTTTAAAAGTGATTTAGTGTGTATACTGTATTGGGCTTTCTGCTCCTTGGCCTTGTATAAAAAGTACTTGTATATTTACTGACATGAAAAGATTTCCTCTTTCATGCTCTCCCTTTTATCTGTCTGTCTGTGTATCCATCTCTGTCAACTCCCACCACAGTAGGCTCATTGTTGAAATTTCAGGAAGTTTGGAAACTGGTATGTAGTTGTCTGTACATATAAGGCATGTAAGTTGTCTGAAATCAGCCACGGTAGGGGTATCACGTTGGAAACTGGCAAATACAACAAATTAGGATTCTTCCAGCATCCCTGAGAACTGAAAAGCCCTATCATAAAGCTCGCTCCTGCCTTTCCTCCAGTCTTACTCTAGGTAGCAGGTAGAGTACTCAATTGTCTACAGCATTCAATAGAAAAGTTTGGAGTGGGATTAATGAATGGCAAAGCTCTTGGCAAAGAAAACTCAAGGATAATTTGTACTCATCATTTCAATCACTTCAGCAAAATTTGCTTGTCACATGAGTATTTCACCACCCATACTCAAGAAAAATATCTTACCTGAGCCATTATGAATCTTGGTTACCGAGTCCAGATGCGTAAGGCTAAAGGGATAAAATAGTTTCGGTTAGTAGCAAAGCAGCAATTCATCTAATCTAGGCTGCAGAGGCCCTGGGCAGTGAAACGAGAAGGACGGGCTTGACCTGTGGATCCGCCTGTATGCATCCTGCTCCTCTTGGCACAAGATTTTGGGTAGCTCGACTGCTGATTCAAGGCACACTTTTCCAATGGTTACATGAGGTACAATGTGAATTGGGATTTCAATTCTCTCATACCTGTAAGACAGTCAATTCAGGTCAGTTTTTGTTTGTTTGATTCCAGCTTTATTGAGGTATAATTGACAAATAGGAATTATACGTACATATTTAAGGTGTACACATTGATACTACACATTGTGAGACATACACATTGTGAAATGATTATGGCACTCAAGCTAATTAACATATCCATCACCTCACATAATTACCATTTTTTAGTGGTGACTTAACATTTATGATCTACCTTAACAAATTTCAACTATATAATCACCATGTCTAGAATCACTTGATCTCTAGAACTCATTCATCCTGAAACTTTGTATTCCTAGACCAGCACTTCCTCAGCTTCCCCTCTACCACCTCTGCCCCAGCAACCACCATTCTACCCTTTGCTTCTATGAGTTGGACTATGTTAGACTCCACATATAAGTGAGAGCACGCAGCGTTTGTCATTCTGTGTCTGGCTTATTTCATTTAGTATAATATCCTCCAAGTTCAGCCATGTTGTTACAAATGGTGTGTGTGTGTATGTATGTATATGTATGTGTGTGTGTGTATACATATATGCATACATATACACATACCACATTTTCTCTTCCACTCATCTACTAACAGACATTTAGGTTGTTTTCATACCTTGTCTATTGGGAATAATGCTTCAGTGAACATGGGAGTTTAGGTATCATTTTGAGATGCTTTATATCACTTCCTTTGGATATATACAAAGAAGTGGATCCATTTTTAATGCTGAGTTGTCAAAATCAGATGTTTTCTATAGTTTATTTAATAGACATTTGGGGACACAGCATACTTCAAAGATTAAACATCCCCCTAATTCATTTAGTAGCTCGATTTCAAAGTAGTCAGAGTTCAAACTGAATTCATCTGGGGAGCAAATTGGAAGCACATTTGCAGAGCCAACATTCTCATAGAAATTCTGAAGTCACTTTGTAAACTTAACAGAAGCCTTAGAGGCTCAAAGTCATTACACTCACTCCCCAGACAAGGGACAGATCACTAATTAATACTGTTTTCAGTCAGGGATTTGCCAGTGAGGTTGAACACATTGATCACGAAGCCTGGGAAGAGGAACTTTAGACTCTTCAATGACTCCATCAGATTCATCATGTAGAAGGGATGACTCATATAAATACGCTCTTGTTGTAACACAGTGTTCACCAGTTGCCCTCACTTCCCATTTTCTCCCCTGGAGGGAAAATAGGTAAGTAATACACAAATAGTTCCATTTTCATGCTAGAATGGGCTTGTTACCAAGGCCAACCAATCTACCTCTACTTACTTCTCACCCCAAACACACCTAAACTCCACCTAACAGTGGGTTCAGTGGAGCATCTGGGTTGAGGGTCCTAGCACTGTGTGGCCTCGTTGGCACATGGTGGTACATCAGCATAAAATCTAGCTCCCTCCCCTCTCTTTCCCACCCAGCAGAATGTGTCTGGGCCCCACACCACAATCTAGATGGAACAAAAATGATGGAGGATTACAAGTGCCCTCCCCTCCTCACATCCAACTAGTCAGGGAGAAATTCATGGAGTATGCTGTGTGTGGGTTGAACACACTACTTTGAGTATATACTTTCAGGAAGAAGACAAAAAGAACTTTAAACAAATTTTGACCTCCAATTAGTAGGTTTTTGCATTACTCAGTTTAGGCTGCTATAACAAAAATACCAGAGACTGGGTGGCTTCAACAACAGGAATTCATTTCTCATAGTCCTGGAGGCTAGGGAGCCCAAGATCAAGGTGCCAGCTGATCTGGCTCTTGGTGAAGGCCCTCTTCCTGGTCTGCAGACAAATACCTTCTTGTGTCCTCACCTGGTGAAGAGAGTGATCATCTCTCTTGTGTCTCTTCTTATAAGGGCACTAATCCCATTCAGGAGGGTTCTACCCTCATACCTAATTATCTTCCAAATGCTCCACCTCCAAATACCACCATATGAATTTGGGGGTGGTAGGGGGACACAATCAGTCCATAGCAGTTTGTTTTTCATAGTGGTATAGATTAGCAATTCTGAAACTGCTTTTTGTACATTCTAGGATTGAGCAATAAGTAAACATATTATGGATAGTAGGACTAAGTTTCTCCATGTCAGAGGAGAGAATTGTAAATATGGAAAGAGAGAATGCTAGAATGAACCCTAAGGTGTGCGAATGGATTGGATTATCGGTTTGAATTCATGGTGTGTGTGTGTGTGTGTGTGTACGTACATACATACCTGCATGTACATACATACATACTTTTTGCCAGCTCCATCTACTGAGAGTCTAGAAGCTACTAGAGTAGTAATAATGGGTATACCTAGCACCCAGACCTTGGTTTCTAAATACCATTTTTAACTTGAAGGAACCACAGTACAGGCTAGAATGAAGGGATGGGGACCAGACTTACCTCCTTCTTGAAACAACTAAAAAAGTATTTTTTAAAAAGTGAAACAGTGACTCACAAGATCTTGGAAAAAAGGCAGTGAAGGACAGTGAAACCTGGGGGATTAGAAACAAGCTTGTTTCTCCATGAAGAAAGTTTCCAGGCTACAGCACAGGGAGGGGAACCCCACCTAGAGCTTGATGGTGTCCTTGAGTCGAAAAGATAGAGCCAAGGCTCTGGGAAAGCCAAGGAGGCTTGAATTTGCAGTGCAAAGGACTATAGAAGAGACAGCTGCAAAGAGAAAGAACTCCAGAGATCTTTGGATGGTCCCGTTCAAGTGCTCAGTTGAGTAGCAACCAGGGCATATATGTAAAGAAACTACACAAGGCCACAGAGATAACAACCTAGAAGGAATAAAGGGATAAAGGGAATAAGTACTATCCTCAAAGTATACCCAGGGCCAGGAACAGTGCCTGTTCCCAAGAGCCTTAATAGGAAATCTCATAATTCAGTAGATGACAGAGTATTAAAAAGGTTTGTGCCTATGAGCAGGGAAAATGAACCTTACATTAAATACTGCTTTGTTTTTGCCTGATAAAGCTTAAAAGCAAGACCCAAAAGGATCAAACCATTTCCTATTAACAGCATCTCAAAACAAAGCTCAAGAATATTTAAAGGAATATCTAACACCCAAAAATGTAAAATTCAGAATGTCTGCATCCAATCAAAAATTGCCAGGCATGCAAAGCAGCAGAAAAATCCAACCCCTGAGAGAAAAATCGAATGAAATTGACCCAGAAATGCAACAGTAATTAGCAAAGACCTTAAAACAGATATTATAACTATTCTGTATATTCAAAAAGCTAGATGAAAGACTGAACATGTTAAGTAGACAGAAAGAAAGAAAAAAAGACTCAAATCAGACTTTAAAACATGCTTGAGATAAAAAGTAACACTGGATAGGATTAACAGAAAATTAAACATTACAGAAAAAGGATTAGTGAACCTCAAGGAACAACAATAGATCACAAATAGGAAAAAAAAAAGACTGAAAAACAATGAACAGAGCATCAGTGAACTGTGAGACAGTATTAAGTAGCCTAAATATGTGTAATTGAAATATCCAAAAAAACCAGACTTGCAGACTTAGTAAACAATCTTCTGGTTACTGGAGAAACGGGTGGGAAGGGATAAACCTGGGAGTTTGAGATTTACAAATGTTAGCCACTATATATAAAAACAGATTTTTTAAAAGTTTCTTTTGTATAGCACAGGGAACTATGTTCAATATCTTATAATCACCTTTAATGAAAAAATATGAAAACGAATATATGTATGTATATGAATGACTGGGACATTGTGCTGTACACCAGAAATTAACACATTATAACTGACTGTACTTCAATTAAAAAAAATAGTAATAATTTTAAAAATTTAAAATACAAATACCCAAAGAAGAGAGAATGAAAGAGAAAAAATTTTGTAGAAATAATGGCTGAGATTTTTCTGAATTTGATGAAAAATGTAAACCCACAGGTCTAGGAAGCTCAATGAAACCCAAGCACAGGATACATGAAAACAATTATACCATGGTACCCTATAATCAAATAGTTTTAAACCAATGATAAAGAGTCTTAAAAGAAGTCAGAAAAAAGCCAAATTAAGTAAATAGGAAAGGGTAAAGATGATTGCCACTTTCTTGTTGGACAGTGGAGAAATATCTTTATAGTTCTAAAAGACAAAAAGGTCAACCTAGAGTTCTTTACCCATTAAAAATACGTTTTAAAACTGGAATTGAAAAGATAACCAACTGTTTGTAAAGTAAAACTAATAACAACATATGATGGGCTTATAGCACACATACAAGTAAAATGTATGACAGCAGTAGCACAAAAGCCAGGAGAGAAATGAAGTATAGTGTTGTAAGGTGCTTAATACCACATGTGAACTAGTATAATATCACCTGAAGGCAGACTGTGACAAGTAAAAAGAAATGTAAACCAATATTTCTCTACCAGGGGTGATTTTGCCCTGCAGGGAATATTTGGCATGGTCTGGAGACATTTCTGACTATTACAACTGAGGAAGTGCTACTGGCATCTAGTGGGTGGAGGCCACTGATGCTGCTCAAAATCCTACAATGCATAGAACTTCTTGCCACTATAGTTATCTGGCCCATGGTGTCAATAGTGACAATGTTGAGAAACCCTGCTATATACCCTAAAACAACCACTAAAGCAATATAACAAAAAATTATCACTAATAAACTCACAAAGGAGATAAAATTAAATCATAAAAATTATCCAATTAATCCAAAAGAAGGCAGAAGAAAGAGGAAAAAGTAAACAGAAATTAGATGAGCCAAATATAGAAAACAAATAGCAAGTTGGTAGATTTAAACCTAACCTCATTAGTAATCATATTAAATGTAAAGAATCCAAATATGTCAATTAAATGGCAGAGATTGTCAGATTAGATAATTCCTAGACCCAACTATATGCTAACTACAAAAAAATCACCCTTTAAATTTAAAAACACAAATAGGTTAAAAGTAAAGATACAACATGTTAACAAAACTCAAAAGAGATTAAGTATGGCTATACCAATATCAAAGTTGATTTCAGAGCAAAGAATATTAACAGGGATGAAGAAGGTAATTTTGTAATGATAACATGGTTAATTCATAAAAAATACAAGACAGTCCCAAACATGTACACATATAATAACAGCTTCAGAAGATATTGATAAAAACAGAAGAACTATGAGGAAAATAGACAAATGAACAATTTTGGTTGGAGATGTCAATACCCTTCTCTCAAAACTTGATAGAACAGTGGACACAAGTACCACCTGACCTATAGAAGAGTCTCCTTATTCCTAATCACTGTTTTTTTTTTTTTTCAAGATTCAGGCCAGTTGTAGTACAGAATGTGCCACATTTTGGATTTGTTTGATTATTTTCTCATTATTACACCCAGGTTTGGCAAGAGTACTACATAGGGTTTGTTGTACATAGGTGTTGTTGCATATATGAAGTTTTAAAAACTCATTCTTATAGAAAATCTTACTAAATACATAAACAAAAATATAAAGCATGAGGTTAAAAAAAGAAACATTCTAGCTTGGTTTAAAATCAAATTTCCACTTTCCTTTCTTTTTCCTTGTGCTTAAGAAATGAGTACAATCAGAGGGGAGGGTATAGCTCATTGGTAGAGTGCATGATTAGCATGCACGAGATCGTGGGTTTGATCCCCAGTACCTCCATTAAATAAATAATAATAAACCTAATTACCTCCCCCCACAAAATAAAACAAAAACAGAAATGAGTACAGTATTCATATTTGTACCCATATATTTGCTGGCATTCTGTCACCTGTGTATGCATTGTATTTTAACAAAAAATATCTGAAGGCCAAAGCTTTTCTCTTCCTTTATTTTTCCCAAAACATGTATTCCAGTCCTCTTATGTCTTATTACCACAAAGTAAATTATATTTAAAGAAGGGGAGGGGGAATCAGTATTGGAAATATTTAAGGGATGAATTGGATAGGGAAAATCAGCATTGGAAATTAAGAGAAAAAGGCAATTACTAGCTTAGGTGGCCTCTGGAGAAATTATTACTATATAACCTCAGACTGCACACCAGCTATTAAGTTGACTAAATGTCTTTATTTTTATTGATTTTGCCCTTTATATCTCTAAATGAGAAACAACAAAGAGATTTTGATTACCTTTTTAAAAAAATATTGACATAATAGATACTTATAAGCACACTCCACTCAACATCAGAATGCATATCCTTTTCAAATGCACACAGAAAATTAACTTATAAAGACCATATTCTGGGTCATAAAACATTCTCAATGTACGGCATATGGAACATAGTCAATAGTACTGTAATAACTCTGTATGGTGACAGATGTAACTTGACTTATTGTGGTGATCATTTTGTAAGGTATAGAATTATCAAATCACTACGATGTGCACCTGGAACTAACATAGTGTGGTAGAACAATTATATATAATTTTAAAAATTAAATATAAAATATGTGTAAACAAAACATTCTTAATAATTTTAATAGGATTCAAGTCACAAAAAGTATTTTTTCTGACCACAATGGAATTAAATTAAAAATCAATAACAGATATCATGAAAACCCCACAGTATTTAGAAACTAAATAACATACTTTCAGATAACTTGTAGATCAATGAAGAGTTCAAAAGGAAAATTAGAAGAGTATTCTGAACTGAATAAAAATGAAAACACATACCAAAATTTGTGGGATACAACTAAAGCAGTACTTAGAGAAGGAAATTATATAATAGGAAAGAAGATAGGTCTCAAATAAAGGAACTCAGATTCCATCCACCTTTTAAAAACTAGAAACAGAAGAACAAATGAAGCTCAAAGTAAGCAAAAGGAAAGAAATAACACAGATCAGAGTTGACATAAAAGCAACAGTAAACAGAAAAAAAGAAAACCAATGAAACCAAAGATAATTCTTTGAGATACTCAATAAAACTGTTACACCTCTAGCCAGATTTATCAGAAAAGAGACACAAATTACCAATATAGGGATGAGAGAGATGACATTACTATAGATTTTACAGATAATAGGTAAAGGATAAAAATATTATGAACAAATTTATGCCAATAAGTTCAACTACTTGGATAAAATTAATAAGTTCCTTGAAAAACACAAATTATCAAAGCTCATTCAAGAAGAAATAGATACCATGAATAGCCCTATACTATTAAATAAATCAAACTGGGAGGTAAAAAATGTTCCCACAAAGAAGTCTCCAGGCCCAAAAAGCTTGACTAGTGAATTCTACCAAGTACTTAAGGAAGAAAGAATATCAATTGTACACAAACTCTCCAATTAAACTGAAAAGAAGGCTATACTATCCAACTCATTTTCTGAAGCCAACATTTCTCTGATACCAAAGCCAGAGAAAGACCTTACAAAAAAGAAAACCATAAACTAATATCCCTTATGTACATAGATGCAAAAATTATTAACAAATTTTTAGCAAATCAAATCCAGCAAAACGGAAAATGAATAATTCATCTTTGTTGATGGGGTTTATTCCAGGAATGCATGGTTAGTTTAGTAATAAAAATCAATCACTGTAACTTATCAATGTTAACAGACTAAAAAAGAAAAAGAACTATATGATCATCTAAATAGACATAGAATGAGCATTTGATAAAATAAAACATATATTATTGATGAAAAAGGAAACTCTCAGCAAATAAGGAATAGAAGGAAACTTCTTCAAAGTGATAAGAGAATCTATGAAAAATCTTCAGGTAACATCATACTTAATGGTGAAAGTTTGAATGTTTTCTCCAAAGATCAGGAACAAGGCTAGCATGACTGCTCTCACTGTCATGAAATTGTATTCAACAGTTTATTAGAGGTTTCAGTGAGTGCTGTAAGGTGAGAAAAATAAACATAAGCATCCAGACTGGAAAGAAAGAAGTAACACTGCCTTTATTCACAGATGATGATCTATATAGATAACCCAATGGACTCTTCAAAAAACCTAGTAAAATTAACAAGTGAATCTAGCAAAGTTGTAGGATACAAGCTCAATATACAAAATCAAACGTGTTTTTGTATAGTAGCAGTGGAAATAGTAGTAGGAAACTGAAATTAAAACAACAGTATTTACAACAGGATAAAAATATGAAATGTTTCAGGATAAGTCTGACAAAGGATATGCAAGACCTGTATACTGAAAACTACAAACCATTGTGGAGAGAATTAAAGACCTAAATAAATGGAGAGATATACCATGTTCATGGAATGGAAGACTCAATATCATTGAGATGTCAGTTTTCCTCAAAATGATCCATAGAGTCTATAATCCCAATCAAAAATCCCAGCAGGCTGTTTTGGAAAACAGCCTAGTAATTTCTTAGAAAGTTAAATACACCTACCATATGATTCAGCCAGTCTGTTGATAGATATTTCCCCAGGGGAAGAGAGAGCGTATATCCATATAAAGACTTGTACACAAATGTTCAAAGCAGCTTTATTTGTAATAGACAAAAACTGCAAGTAACTCCAAACATCTATCAACAGGTGAATGGATAAACAAATTGTGCTAATATTTAGACCATTTAATACTATTCTGTAATAAAAATAATGAACTATTGATACATGCTATAACATGGATGCATCTCAAAATAATTCTGTTGTATGAAATACAACATACTCTACTCTATATTCTACACAACATATTCTATGATTTTATATACTTCTTGGACCAGAGTAAAGGGATTTTTCCTACTATAAGGGATATTATTAGGGAAACTGGTGAAATTAGAATACCATCTACAGATTAGATACAGTATTATATGAATTTTAATGTCCTGATATTGAATGTTATATAAGAGAATGTCATTTTTTTCTTTAGGAAATATCCACTGAATTGTTCAGGAAAAATTATCTATAGGTATAAAGAAAAAAATTATAATGAAAATAAGATAAAATTCTGATATTTGGGGAATTTGGGTGAAGGGTACACAGGAATCCTTTGTACTGTTCTTGCAACTTTTCTGTAAATCTGAAATTATTTCAAAACAGAATATAATAAAACATTAAAAGTCATAACTAAAAGAATCAAAACACTAAGGACAATTTCTAAAACTGAAAAACAGGTAACAGAAAATTAGTGTAACAAATGGCAGGAGAGGTAAAAAGAAATTAAAAGTATGGCAAAAAGAAAGCATAAAAAATGGCAGGAATACTGCCACATATATCAGCAATGATAATAAAATGAATGTATTACACTCACCTATTAATAGACAGATGTTCTGATTGTTTAAAACCAAATAACTCAAGATCTTGCTATATTCTACTTAAAAGAGATATACCTGAAATAAAACAACTGAGGGAGGTTGAGAATAAAGGGACAGGAAAAGTTATAACAGGAAAAGGATACTAACAAGAACTACAACATGCAACAAACAGGCAGTGGCAGAGATTGCTAGCTGCCCTAACCCAAATGTCCTTGGTAACAGAATGCCAATCTTCAGCCAAGACAGAGCTATCTGACAGGCCTCCCTGATACCTTAAGTGTGGCTCCGGAACTAAATTCTGCCAATGAGATGAAAATAGAATTGCTTTCTGGGGCTTCTGGGAAGGTCACTTATGAAAAATTGGCTGAGCTGGGACCAGCCATCTTTTGCCCTCCTACCTTTCCTCTTCCTTCTGGCCCTCAATGGAGATGTGCTGGCTGGAGCTCCAGAAGTCTCGTGGACCATGAGGGGACCTTAGGATGGAAATCATACACCAAGATGGTGAAGCAGAAGATAGGTGCTTAGACCCCTGATAATATCACAGAGGCCTGGAATATCTATCTCCAGACTTCTTCCCGAGAAAGAAAGAATCTTTCTTGTTTTAAACTAATTTTATTTATTATTTAATTTTTCCCTAGTATATGTAGTTGAATCTAATCCTAACAGAACAGTGATATTCTTTAGAAAGAAAGAATTCAAGACATACATAAATATATACATACATAAATAGGACAAAGAGAGCTATTTCATATTTTATAAAGGTAAAATAAAGCAGGACAATATAAAAGTCATGAATCTTTATGCACTAACAATACACCTTCAAAATTATAAAGCTAATCCTGACTAAAATACAGGAAGTGGACAAATTTAGTTATGATGGGAGGTTTATACATATCTCTCTCAGATATGTATAATCAAAACAACAAAGAATGAGGAAGGATATAAGCTTATTCTAACAAGGATATACAGGACTTGTGCTCAAGAAACAATACACATTTTTCAATTCATAAAACATTATAAAAATTTACCATGTTTTAAATAAGGGGTCAGCAAACTTTTTATACAAAGACGAAACAGTAAATGTTTTAAGCTGTGGGGGCCACAGGGTCTCTGTCACAACCACTAAGCTGTGCAAATGGGCATGGCTATGTTCCAATAAAACTTTGATTTCCAAAATAGGCACCAGGCCCATGTGGCCTACAAGCTGTAGTTTGTGGACCTCTGATCTAGGTAACAAAAGAAATATCAAAAAATTTATATAAAGCTGATATCACACAGGCCACAGTTACCATAATATAGTGCTAAAAATGAACATAATAGCAAAAAATATGCCCCCGAAACCCAGCCCAGATATTCACATCTAAAATCTTTAAATGCACTTCTAAATAACTCTTGAGTTGAAGAGAAAAACAGAAAACACAAATGAATTGGAAGTAAAAAAAACAAACAAAAAACATTGGAACTACTATACAAAACCTATGGAATGGAGCCAAAGTGAAGAGGTACATTTGTGGCCTTAAATGTATTTATTTGAAAACAAAAGAGACAGAAAGTAAACTTAGTTTTCACCTGAAGAATTTAGAATAAGGATAACAGTAAGAACAACACAGCAACAATGCAACATACAGAAAACAGAAGGAAGAAATTAATAAAGAGAAAAGCAGAAATTTTTAAAAAAGAAGAAATCTGAGATACTCAGTTGATCAAGAGAACCTAAAGCTGGTCCTTTGAAAAGACCAACAAAATAGATAGACTTTGCCAATAAAATCAAGAAAAAAGAGAAAACACAAGTTAACAGTGTTAACAATGAAAAAGGGAACATACTTAAAGAAAGACAGACCACACAATCATCCACTCAAGAAGTATTTACTTAATGGCTACTATGTGACAGGCCCTGACACAATACCCACAGTCAATGATCTAGTGAGAGACCATAACAATAACTTTACAGTATACTTAAAATAAACGTCAAATAGCTAGGAATAAATTCAACAAAAGATGCTGAATCTATACTGAAATAAAGACAACAAGTAAAAAATATACAATAGTGGTTGCCAGTGGATGGAGGTAGGGGAAAGGAGAGTTGTTATTCAGTTATACTAGATGAGTAAGTTCTAGAGATTTGTTGTACAACATAGTGCCTATAGTTAACGACAAGGTATTGTGCATTTCAAAATGTGTTAAGAGAGTAGATCTCATGTTGTCTTCTTACCAGAAAAACAAAATTAAATGAAACAAAACAAAAACAATGAACACAAGGAAACTTTGGAGGTGTTGGATATGTCTATTACTTTGATTGTGGTGATAGTATGATGTCTATTTACATATGTCCAAATTCATCAAGTTGTATAAATTAAATATGTGCATTTCTTTGTATATCAATTATGCCTTAATAAAGCTGTTAAAAAACAAACAAAACAAGAAAAAATAGCACTGTGCAGCAAAAATAAGGTCCTAAAGATTAAAGTGATTAAGAAAAGACAACAGAACACTCAATGAGTGTCATAATTTTAATTGTTCATGATTATCTCTATTATTTTATGTGTGATGACATTCAAGCCCTATGTCTAATTTATATGTAAGTTCTAGATAATTTGTAACCCAAAGGAAGACAGAAGCAAAAATTTAAAAGCAGAGTGCAAATAAAACAAGGATAATAAGGCTCAGGAATTCAAACAGTACTTCTAGTAAGGACTGGTGATCCTGTCAGGGTCTTCTAAAGTTAAATAGATTCAGGATTTGACATTCTTCAAAGGAGACAGAGTGAGCATTGGCCTTGGTCTTGCCCAGCAACATGGTCTTGGATGAGCCACTTTACTTCTACAGACTCAAGTTTCTGAAAGACACTCAATGATCTTTTAAAGTACTTTATGCTTGGGGGAGGGTACAGCTTAGTGGTAGAGCACGTGCTTAGCATGCACAACGTCCTGGGTTCAATCCCCAGTACCTCTGTTAAAAATAAATAAATAAATTTAAGTACCTCCCCAAAGAAATATATATAGTTATATATACATTTACACTTTAGGCTCTAATGACTGATAATTCCATTCTTCTTCTTTTCTTCCATTATGATAGCGTTTCTCCTTTATAAGATTAGCACCATTTACTCAGTGTAAAATGAGAAATACATTCTAAAACTCTGGTAGAACTAACATGGAGAATAAGTTTCCAGCTAAAAACTTTCTCCTCAAGCAATGTACTCCCAAGTAGATTTTCCAGACCTCTAATCTTTACCATCTTACAAAAATAAAATTGTTCTTCATACTTGAAATGCTTCCCTTAAAGCATTCCAAAGTTCAGAGAAAATCAGTGCTCTGTACTTCAATTAACAATAATCATCTTTGCTGTGCAGAAGCTTGTAAGTTTCATTAGGTCCCATTTGTTTATTCTTGCTTTTATTTCTATTGCTTGGGTAGATTGCCCTAAGAGAGCATTTTTGAGATGTATGTGAGATAATGTTTTGCCTATGTTTTCTTCTAGGCGGTTTATTGTATCTTGTCTTATGTTTAAGTCTTTGATCCATTTTCAGTTGATTTTTCTGTATGGTGTAAGGGAGTGTTATAGCTTCATTGATTTACAAGCTTCTGCACAGCAAAGGAAACCATAAGCAAAAAAAAAACAACCTACGGAATGCAAGAAAATTTTTGCAAATCATGAAACCAACAAAGGCTTGATCTCCAGAATATATAAGCAGCTCATATGACTTAATAAGAAAAAAACAAACAACCCAATCCAAAAATGGGCAGAAGACCTAAACAAGAAATTCTCCAAGGAAGAAATACAAATGATCAATAGGCACATGAAAAAATGCTCAATATCACTAATTATCAGAGAAATGCAAATCGAAACTACAATGAGGTATCACCTCACACCAGTCAGAATGGCCGTCATTCAAAAGTCCACAAATGACAAATGCTGGAAAGGCTGTGGAGAAAAGGGAACCCTCCTACACTGCTAGTGGGAATACGGTTTGGTACAGCCACTGTGGAAAACAGTATGGAGATTCCTCAAAAGACTAGGAATAGACTTACCATATGACCCAGGAATCCTGCTCCTGGGCATATATCCAGGAGGAACCCTACTTCAAAAAGACACCTGTACCCCCAAAGTTCATAGCAGCACTATTTACAACAGCCAAGACATGGAAACAGCCTAACTGTCCATCGACAGATGACTGGATAAAGAAGATGTGGTATATTGATACAATGGAATACTATTCAGCCATAAAAAATGACAACATAACACCATTTGCAGCAACATGGATGCTCCTGGAGAAGGTCATTCTAAGTGAAGATGGCCAGAAAGAGAAAGAAAAATACCATATGAGATCGCTCATATGTGGAATCTAAAAAATAAAAGCGAACATAAATACAAAACAGAAACAGACTCATAGGCATAGAATACAAACTTGTGGTTGCCAAGGAGGAGGAGGGTGGGAAGTGACAGACTGCGATTTCAAAATTTGTAGATACTGACAGGCATATGCAGAATAGATAAACAAGTTTATACTGTGTAGCACAGGGAAATATATACAAGATCCTGTGGTAGCTCACAGTGAAAAATAAATGTGACAATGAATATATGTATGTTCATGTATAACTGAAAAATTGTGCTCTACACTGGGATTTGACACAACATTGTAAAGTGACTATAACTCAATTAAAAATATAAAAAAACAATAATCATCAATCATCCATAAAGAATAATGCCATCAACAAGAACATATAGTTACCTAGAGGAATTCATAAGCAGTTGCAGACATTTTCAGAAATGAAAACACCAGATGCAGTATCCCACTTGCATCCCTGCATTTGCTTTCCATCTAGTGAAATAGCTATTATCTTTTTCCCTTGCTGAAAGAACGGAGACTGAAAAACAGAGGGTCTCTCATCTTAATTCTGCTTCTGATGTTTTATTTATTTATGAGCTCTCATCTTGCATGTAATTTTTTTCAGGTTTCCTGAGGTATAACTGACAAAAATTGTATACAATTATAGTGTACAACTTGATGTTTTGATATACATATAAAACTGTGAAATAATCACAACAATCAAACCAATATATCCATCATATCATATACAGTTACCATTGAGGGGGGAGGGGTAAAAACACTTAAGATTTACCGTCTTACCAAATTTCAAATATTCAATACAGTATTGTTAACTATAGTCACATTGTTGTACATTAGATGTCCAGAATTTATTCATCCTGAATAACTAGAACTTTGTACCTTTTAACCATCATCTTCCCATTTTCCCTTCCCATTTTCCCCTCCCCTGAGCCCCTGGCAACTACCGTTCTACTGTCTGGTTCTATGAGTTTGATTATTTTAGATACATAAGTAGAATCATGCACTCTTTACCCTTCTGTGATTGGCTTATTTCATTTGGCACAATGTCCTCCACTTTCAAACATGTTGTAAATGGTAGGATTTCCTTCTTATTTAGGCTGAATAATATTTCATTGTGTGTGTGTGTGTGTGTGTACATCCCTGATGATTGATGATGTTGCCTTTTCATATACCTGTTGGCCATTTGTATGTTTTCTTTTGATAAATGTCTATTCAGTTCCCTTGCCCACTTTTTAATCAAGTTATTTGATGTTTTTTTGTTGTTGCTGTAATTGAGTTTCTTGTATATTTTAGATATTAATCCCTTATCAGATACATGGTTTGCAAATATTTTTTCCCATTCCATAGGTTGCCTTTTTACTTTGTTGATGTTTCCTGTGCTGGGGAGAAGCTTTTTAGTTTAATGCAATTCTACTTGTTTTCGTTTTTGTTGCCATATCAAAAAAAATTGCCAAAACCAATATCAAAAAGACTTTTCCCTATGTTTTCTTCTAGGAGTTTTATGGTTTCAGGTTTTACATATAAGTCTTTAATCCATTTTAGGTTGATTTTTTTTGTATAGGGTGTGAGTAAAGGGTCCAATTTCATTTTTCTGCAAGTGGAAATAAAGTTCTCCCAAAATCATTTATTGGTTTTATTGTGTACTGTTTGCACTCTTGTCGAAGATCAATTGACCATAGGTGGGTGGGTTTATTTCTGGGCTCTCTATTCCATACCACTGATCTATGTGTCTGTTTTTGTGCCAATACCATGCTGTTTTGATTACTGTAGCTTTATAGTATAGCTTGAAATTAGGGAGTGTGATTCCTCCAGCTCTGTTCTTCTTTCTCAAGATTGTTTCCACTATTTGGGGTCTTTTGTGTTTCCATACAAATATTAGGATTTTTTTTTGAAGATTGTTCTTCCTATTTCTGTAAAAAAAAATACCATTGGGATTTTGATAGGGAATGCATTGACTTTTTACATCACTTTAGGTAGTATGAACATTTTAACAATTTTAATTCTAATCCATGAACACAGTATATTTTTCCATTTATCTATGTCTTCTTTAATTTCCTTCATGAGTGTTTTTACCATTTTCAGTGTGTGTGTATGTATGTATGTATATGTATGTATGTATGTGTGTATATATATATGTGTGTATATATATATACATGTCTGACTTTGGTTAAATTTATTCCTAAGTATTTAATTTTTTTGTTGTTGCTATTGTGAATAGGATTGTTTTCTTAATCTCTTTTTTGGATAGTTCATTGTTTGTATATAGAAACACAACTAATTATTGTATGTTGACCTTGTATTCTTCAGCTTTACTAAATGTGTTTGTTAGTTCTAAAAAGCTTTTTTGTTGAGTCTTTAGGGTTATCTGCATATATGATCATGTCATCTACAAACAGGTAAATTTTACTTCTGATTTGGATGCATTCTATTTCTTTTTCTTGTCTAACTTCTCTGGCTAAGACTTCCATTACTATGTTGAATAGGAGTGGCAAGGGTGGGAGTCTTTGCCTTGTATTGGATCTTAGAGGGAAAGCTTTCATTTCCCCTGATTATGAAGTTACTTGTGGATTTTTTATATATGACCTTCTTTGTGTTGAGGTAAGGTCCTTTTATACCTATTTTGTTGAGAGTTTTTATCATGCTTTTTCTGCATCAAGTAAGATGAACATGTGGTTTTTATCTTTCATTCCATTAATGTGGTATATCATAATGATTGATTGGCATATGTTGAAACATCATTATATCCCAGTGATAAATCCCACTTGTTCATGGTGTATAATCCTTTTAATATGCTGTTGAACTCAGTTTGCTAGTATTTTATTGAAGATTTTTGCCTCTCTGTTCATTGTGGTATCTTTGCCAGGCTTTTATTATCAGAGTGATGCTAGCCTCAAACAATGAGTTTGGAAGTATTCCCTCTTCTGAGTTTTGGAAGTGTTTAAGAAGGAATGGCATTAATCCTTCTTTAAATATTTGGTAGAATTCACCCATGAAGCCATCTGGTCCTGGGCTTTTCCTCCTAGTCCATCTTGCATATGTCACCCTTCATGTAATTTATAATGTATGCCAGTAGTTACTTCCCTTCTGGATATATCAAAAAGATGAATGAGTATTGTTTTTTAAGTTATTTTTCATTATTATCTTTCTGCATGGTGGGAGGTTGGCCTTATCTGTATACACACAAAAGCTATAAGCTTTGGAAATGTTGCTGCATTTAGAGAAGGGAAGATTTTGTGCAATTGGAATAATTTTAAATTAACTAATGGCTCACAAGATCCCTAAGATGCTGGAAACATTCTACTTTTATCCCTTTGGATAAAGACAGGAGTATAAACTTCAAAAAGGATGTTTATTAATACAAGATATATAATTGATTATGTATATGATATTGCACTAATCCCTCAAAGTATAACCCACCATTATAAGTATTTAAATGTTAACTCTCTCACAGTATTGTGTGTCTTTGAGTTGTTCTCAGCTGAAAAAAATTATTGAATGTTCATTTATTCTTTCCATAATTAATTCATTCATTCATTGAATGTTCATTCTTTGCCTATGTTATATTTTCTGTGTTTCTGTCCAGGTTGCCCTCTTCCTTTCATGAATTCCTAGGTCCCTCAAATTTCCTATCACAATGTTTATTCCTTGTACTTTATAGTTCAATCTTGGGCAATACATTTGAGATTCTCTGTAAAAATAGGAACTACAGCTTTTAATTCTTTGATTTCTCTCTACCACTTCCTGTAGGAAATAAACTGCTCTAAATATCCTCTAACTATCTTTCTTAGTAAACAAAGGCCCTAATTTTTAGCTGGTACATTGCTTCTAAGCTAAAATACTTCTTAGTATCTCTTGCAACTAGTTGTTACCATATAACTGCTAGCCAATAAGACATTTATGAAAAGGTTATACGTACTACCAGGAAGATTCCTTAAAAGGAAGGTTTTTTTTTTTTTAAACAGCCTTCCATTTGCTGTTTAGAATATCATTGTATGTCTCAAACTTTAACATCCATCTTGGACTATTTGGAGACCCTGTAAATGCAGCAAGAAGATATAAGACACTTGTTTCCCTAATAACGCCATTTACTATCTACCCGTTTACTTTTTTACTGTGATGGAAAATGTAACTTTAACTTTGCTGAAGGCAGTATTTTTAGAGTTTTTGCTTGGTTCTCAACCAAATTTAATTAAAACTAATTCAACCTAATAAATTGTTATGAACATATTATGGACCTAAATAAAAACACCCTGATCTTTTGACTTTCATCTTAGAGCTATTAACATAGGGCTTAATCCAAGGACTATATCTGTGTATAAGACAGATACTATTCATATAATAATACAATGCTAGAACTAAAAAAATACAAAAAGGTTTTCAACTTTATTAGTGATCAACAAGATGAGAATTAAAGCCACAATGCAATACTACTATACACTCAACAGAATGGCGAAAATGAACAAAACAGACATTACTAAGTATTGGTAGAGATGTGGAGGAAGTAACTCTCCAATATTGCTGTTAGAAGTGAAAATCAGTAAGGACACTTTGGAAAACTGCTGGCTTTGTCTACTAGAGCTGAATACATACATATATACATATGTATTCCACTCCTATTATGTACCCAGCCTAAATATCGAACAAGTGTACATATGTTCACAACAAGAATATTCACAGCAGCACAATTTGTAAAAACCTCTTAAAAATTGAAACTATCTCTCAATGGTAGAATGAATAAACAATGGTATACTCACACAATGGAATATTACACAGCAATGAAAATTACTGAACTATTGCTTCATGTAACAACATGGATGAATCTCACAAACATAATACTGATTGAAAGAAATTAGATCCAAGAGTACATGCTATATTGGCTCCATCTATATATGGTTCAAAAATAGGTGAAAGTAACAGAGTGTTTGACGTCAAGACAGTGACAAATCAGGATTCCAACTAAAGCATCTGGCTACAGAGCCATGTTCTTAATTATTATCCTACATTGTCTTTCTAGGAAAGAGAAAAAAATCCAATTCATTTTATAACTTAATAAAATATTCCTGATACCAAAACTAGACAAGAGAAGTCCAAGATAAGAACATTTTAGACTAATCTCACTTATGAACACAGATGTAACAGCCTTACACCAAATATTAGCTACTAGAATCTACTTTGTATTAAAAGAACCATACATCATAGTAGAGTAGGATTTATCTCAGGAATGCAACAACAGTTCACTGTTTAAAAAGCTTTGAATGTAAGTAATTACCTTTACTAACTTAATGGGAAAACAACCACATCATCATCTCAGGAAATGACAAACAGGCATTTGATAAAACTTAAACATTCATGATTAAAAACTCTCAGTAAACTAAAATTAGAAAATCCCTTAACTTAGTAAAGGAATTGAGGGTCTCTGCCACAAAATCATAACGAACTCATACTTAATGATGGGATGTCAGAAGTATCTCAATTAGAGTCAGAAAGACAATGATATTTGCCACCCAACTCTGCTATTCAATGTTTACAGGTCCATACTAATGAAATAAGAATACTCCTGGGAAAAAAGGATGGACACACACAAATACTGGAAAGAGTCAAACCTGTCATTTGCAGATGATATGATCATCTACCTAGAAAAATCCAACATAACCCAAGGACAAACTATTACTATTAAGAGTTCAGCAGTGTGGCTAGTGAGATCAACATAGAGTAATCCATAGCACTTCACAGCAAGAATAATCATCTAGAATTTATAACAGAAAAAGGAAAAATCCTATTTAGAACAAAAACTATGAATCTAATGAGAAATACTACAGTAGATATCTGTTGGTTTTGCTGCCACATATTCTCTCCTCCGAGAAATAGGACCTGTGAAAGTAAAATTACCAAAACCCACTTCTCCCTTAAGGTGAGGACCTAACCTTGGATTAGCTTTCTAGTTTGTTCCCCCTGAAAATCTGATGAAGATGGACTGTCAGCTGTGAGACAGGTGGGCCTGCTCTTGGTCAAATGCCCCAGGTGGTACCCTGTATCTGGTCTGGGAGGGCAGAGAGTCAACGTAAACACCTGCTAGAAGCCACAGCTCAGGGCTGCCTGCCGAGTGCACTGCATCTCTTGTTCCTGGGCCCTGGCCCTGGCTGGGACCAAGGCTATGCACAGGACAGAGTGGTCCCTAATTTGGGACATGGGCCTCTAAGCCACAGTGGCTCCTGCTCCCTCCCACCGCCACCCAGCATGCTCTCATTTCTTCATACCTGGGCTGTTCACTGGGGGCCAGAAAAGAGCCTAGACTGCTGTGAGTATGCTTGCTGATGCCAGCCTGCCGACAGACTAGGTTTCTTGTTCTGCATCCTGCAAACCCGAGTATATACAGGTGCCAGGATGGCCTATTTCAGTTTCATGAGTGTGAAACATCTACCTGATCCAGAAACCACTGCTGTTGATTGAGCAGAGTGAATGCTGCAACATGCCAACTGAAGAAAATGTCAATATATTTCTGAAGATTAAAATGAGATAAATGAAGGGAGGGACATATACCACATTCATGGATGGGAAGAGTGGAGTATAAATGCCCTACTAAGTCCAAAGCCTGGAACAGTTTGCATTTCTGAGTCTTTTCCTCTAAAACTTTCATGGTCTTATGTTTTCTATTTGGACCTATGCCTTTTAATTTTTATGTCTGGTATGAGGTTTAGACTGACATTTATTTTGTATATGGTAGTCTAACTGTTCTAAAACCATGTGTTGAAAATGCTATCCTTTATCCACTGAATAGCTTTTTCAGTTTTGTCAAAAATCAATTGGCCATCTTTGTGTGGGTCTATTTCTGAACTCTATTTCGTTCCATTAGTCTAGGTGTTTATCCCTTAACTACCACCACACTGTCTTGATTATTGTCATTTCATAATGTCTTAAAATTGGTTAGTATGATTCCTCCAACTTTATTCTTCCTTTTCAAAATTATTTAAGGTAGTCAAGTTTCTTTGCCTTTCTATATAAATTTTAGAATCAATTTGTCTATAGCTACAAAAAATCTTGCTGAAATTTTGATTGCTACTGCTCTAAATCTATAGATTAATTTGAGGAGAACTAAAATCTTTACTGTGTTGTCTTCCAATGAGTAAGTATGGTATATCTTTCCATTTAATTAGGTTTTCTCTGATTTCTTTCATCAACGTTCTGTGGTTTTCAGCATATAGATTTGATACTTTGATTAACTTACACCTAAGTGTTTCATTTTTTGTATTGTAAATAGTACAGTTAAAATTTTGTTTCCAATTTTATATAGAAATATGATTGCTTTTGTGTGTTGATATTGTATCCAGTGACATCACTTAACTCATTTATTACTTCTTGGGATTTCTTTATAGACTCCTGGGGATTTTCTATGCAGACAACCATGTCTTATGCACATAGGGATCAATTTGTTTTTTTTCAATCTATATGCCTTTTATTTCTTGCTTTATTACACCAAGACTTCCAGCACAAAGTTAAATAGAAGTGGGGAGAGGGAACTTTTCAGCACCACACTCTACTTCTAGGAGTATTATGAATGATACACCTTTTGATCTACAGGTGTGATTCTGTTCATTTTTTTAAACTGAGGTAAAAATCAGAAAACATAAAATTCACCAAGTTAACCATTTTAAAGTGTGTGATTCAGTGACTTGTTGTACATTTACAATGTTGCACACCCATTACCGTTATCTAATTTCATATTTTCATCACCCCAAAGCCTATGCCTATTAAGCAGTCACTCCATGTTATGGTGTGAATTGTGTCCCTTCAAATTCGTATGTTGAATCCCTAACCCCCAGTACCTCAAAATGTGACTGTATTTGGAGACAGGGCCTCTAAAGAGGTGATTAAGGTAAAATAAGGTCATTAAGGCTGGGCCCAAATCTAATCTGACTGGTGCCCTTATACGGAAGGGGAAATTTGGACATACAAAGTGGCACCAGGGATGTGCATTTACAGAGGAAAGGCCATGTGAGGACACAATAGGAAGGTAGCCACCTGCAAGCTAGGAAGAGGCCTCAGAAGAAACCAATCTGCCAGCACCTTGATCTCTGACTTCTAGCCTCCAGAACTGTGGGATAATAAATTTTTGTTGTTTAAGCCACCCAGTTGGTGGTATTTTTTATAGCAGCCATAGGAAAGTCAACATTCCCAATTTACCTCTCTCCTCCAATTTCTGTCTCTACAGATTTGCCTGTTCTGGACATTTCATACCATATGTGGCCTTTTGCATCAGACTTCTTTAACTTAGTATTCAGGGTTATAGCATTTGTCAGTACTTCATTTCCTTTTATGACTGAATATTCCACTGTATAGCTACACTACATTTTGTTTATCCATTTATCAGTTGATGGACATTTGGGTTGTTTCCACTTTTTGTCTGTTATAGACAATGCTGCTGTGAGCATTCAAGTATAATTTTTTGTTCAAGTGCCTGTTTTCAGTTGTCCTTGGTATATACCTAGGAGTGGAATTATGTATCAATTTTTGAGGAATCATCAAACTTTCTCACAGCATCTGAACCATTCTAGGTTCCCACCTGCAATGGGTCAAAGTTCCATTTCTCCACGTCCTCAGCAACACATTATTTTTCTTAAAAGAAAAATTATAGCGATCCTAGTGGGTGAGAAGCAGTATCTCACGATGATTTTTATTTGCCTTTCCCTAAAAACTAATGCTGTTGGGCAGTTGCCTTTGTGCTTAGGGGCCATGTCTATGCAAGTCCTTTGCCCATCTTTGAAAATTGAGGTGAAATTCACATAACATAAAATTAACCAATTTAAAGTGAACAGTTCAGTAGGATTTACTACATTTACATTGTTGTGGGACCACAACCCCATCTAGTTCTAAAACATTTTCATTACCCCAGAATAAAACTGCATATCCATTAAAGCAGCTGCTCCCAAGCCTTCCCTCTGATCAACCCATGCCACCACCAATCTGCTTTCTGTCTCTATTCTGGATATTTCATATAAATGAAATCATACAATATGCAGCCTTTTGTGTTTGGCTTCTTTCACTCAGCATGTTTTCAAGACTCCTCCACATTGTAGCATGTTTCAATACTTCATTCATTTTGGCGGGGGGGGGGGGTGGTGGTGATGTAGTTAGGTTTTTTTAATTCATTTTTAATGGAGGTCCTGGGGATTGAACCTAGGACCTCATACATGCTAGTCATGCACTCTACCACTGAGCTATACCCTCCCCGCTACTTCATTCATTTTTTATGAATGAGTAATAGTCCATTGAACAGATATACTAAATTTTGTTTATCCATTCATTAGTTGATAGACATTTGGGTTGTTTCCACCTTCTAGCTATTGTGAATAGTGCTGCTATGAATATTCACATATAAGTGTTTCAGTACCAAACTGTTTCCACAGCAGCCTCACCATTATACATTCCCTCCAGGAATGTCTAACAGTTCCAGTTTCTCTACATCTTTGCCAACAGTTGTTATTTTCCATTTTTTAAATTATGGTCAACTTAGTGAAGGTAAGGAATATCTTGTTATAGTTTTGATTTGCATTTTCCAAGTGACTAATGATATTGAGCATCTTTTTGTGTGCTTGTTGGCTATTTGTACATCTTTGGAGAAATGTCCATTCAAGTCCTTTGCTCATTTTTAAATTGAGTGTTTGTCATTTTGTTGCTGACTTGTAAGAGATCATTATATATTCTGAGTACTAGACCTATTCAGATAGAAGATTTGCAAATATTTTATCCTGTAGGTCATCGATTCACTTTCTTGATAATGTCCTCTGATGCACAAAAGACTTTAGTTGTTATACAATCCAATTTACCTGTTTTTGTTATTCATGCTTTTGGTGTCACATCTAAGATTCCATTACCAAATCCAATGTCATGAAGATTTATCCCTATGTTTTCTTCTAAGCATTTTATGGTTTTAGCTCTTTTATTTAGGTCATTAATGATCTATTTTGAGTTAATTTTTGTATACAGTGTATGTGGATAGCCAGTTGTCCCATCACCACTTGTTGAACAGACTCTTCTTCCCTCATTGAATGACATCAGCACTCTTCTTGAAAATCAATTGATCACAGATATGCAGGCTTACTTCTGGATTCTCAATTTTATTCCTTCGGTCTCTATGTCTCTACTTGTGCTAGGTCCACACTCTTTGGTTACTAAAGCTTTGTAGTAAGTTTTGAAAGCTGGAAATGTGATTCCTCTAACTGTGTTCTTTATATATATGTGTGTGTGTGTGTGTGTGTGTGTATAATTTTGGCTATTCAAGGCAACTTGCAATTTCATATGAATATTAGGATCATCTTTCCCATTTCTGTAAAACGGGGCATTGAAATTTCAATAAGGATTGTATTGAATCTGTTTATCTCTCTGGGAAGTACTGTCATCTGTGTCTTGCAATACATGAACATGAGATGTCTTTTAATTAGGTGTTCTTTAACTTTTTTCAGCAATATATTCTAGTTTTAACTTTTACAAGCCTTTCCCTTTCTTGGTTAAATTTTTTGCTAGATATTTTATTATTTTGGATGCTACTGTAAATGGATTTTTTAAATTTCCTTTTTAGATTGTTCATTGCTGGTGTGTAGAAATAAGATGATTTTTGTGCATTGATTTTGAACACTTCAACTTTGCTGAATTCATCTATTAACTCCAGTAGCTTTTTTCTACATATAGGATCATGTCATTTGCAAATACAGATAGTTTTACTTCTTACTTTCCAACTTGGATGCTTTTTCTTTTTTGCCTAATTGTTTAGGCTAGAACTACCAGTAAAATGTTGAATTAACAGTGGTGAAAGTGGGCATCCTTGTCTTATTCCTGATCTTAGGGAGAAAGCTTCCAGTCTTTCACCACTGACTAAAATGTTAGCTGTGGGTTTTCATAAAAGCCCATAAATGTTGAGGAACGTTCCCTAGAGTCCTTGTTTTCTGAGTGTTTTTATTATGAAAAGATGTTGGAATTTGTCAGATGTGTTTTGTGCATTGATTGAGATGATTGTATGGGTTTTCCCCCTTCATTCTATTAATGTGGAATATTAATTCATTCTCTTATGTTGAACTTCACTTGTATGCCAGGGATAAATGTCACTTGACCATGATGTATAAGCCTTTTAATGTGCTGTTGGATTCAGTTTGCTGGTATTTTGTTGAGGATTTTTGCATCTGTATTCATAAGGAATATTACTTTGTAATTTTGTGTGTGTGTGATATCTTTGTCTGGCTTTGGTATCAGATTAATGCTGGCCCCAAAGATGAGTTAGAAGTGTTCCCTTCTCTCCTGTTTTTTGAGACAGTTTGAGAAGGGTTGTGTTAATCCTTTAAATGTCTGGTCTTGGAGTTTTCTTTGTTGGGATTTTTTTGATCCAGTCTGTTTAATTTTCAGAGGTATTTTTAAGTTTTCTATTTGTTTTTGAGCCAGTTTTGGCAATCTGTGTGTTTCTAGGAGTTTGTCTATTTCATTTAGGTTATCTAATAATTGTTCAGTTTTACTTTATAATTCTTTATTTCTATAGTCATTAGTAATGTCCCAACTTTTACTTCAGATTTTAGTTACCTGGGCCTTCTCTCATCTTTTTCTTTGTCAATCTAGCTAGATATGTCAGTTTTGTTGATCTTTTCAAAAACTAACTTTTGATTTCTTTGATTCTATTGTTTTTCTATTCCCTATTTATTTTGTCTTGATTCTATTATTTTCTTCCTTCTGCTTCCTGCTTTGAATTTAGTCTGCACTTCTTTTTCTAGCTGCTTAAAGTGTAAACTTAGGTTACTAATTTGAGATATTTCTTTTTTAAAGTAGGCGTGTACAGGTATAGATTTCCCTCTGAGCACTGCTTTTGCTGAATCCCATAAACCTTGTATTTTCATTGCAATTAGTCTCAAAGTATTTTCTAATTTCTCCTGTGATTTCTTCTGTCTCCCACTGGTTGTTTAAGAGTGTGTTCTTTAATTTCCACATATTTGTGAATGCTCCAGACTGCTTTCTGTAACTGGTTTCATATTCCATTCCATTTTTTGCAGAAGATGTTTTGTACGATTTCAGTCTTCAAACATTTATTGAGACTTGTTTTGTGAACTAACATGTGGTTTATCGTGGAGAATGTTTTATGTGCACTTAAGAATGTGTATTCAGCTGCTGTTGGGTGAAGTCTGCATGTGTCTGTTAGGTGTAGTTTATAGTGTTGTTCAAGTATTCTATCTGTTTATTTCTTCTAATTGCTCTATCCTTTATTGAAACTGGGGTACTGAAGTCTCCCACTAGTATTGTTGAGCTGCCTACTTCTCCCTTCAATTCTGTCCACTTCTGTGATATATTTTGGGGTCCTTTTGTTAGGTATATGTATTGTTTATAACTGTTATATCTTCTTGTTGGATTGACACTTTTATCATCATACAATGTCCTCCTTTTTCTCTTATAACAATTTTTGTCTTAAAGTCTATTTTTTTTCTGATATTAGTAAAGCCACTCCAGCTCTCTTTGATAACTATTTGCATGCAATATCTTTTTCCATTCTTTTACCTTCAACCTACTTTTGTCTTTGAATCTAAAGTGAGTCTTTTGTAGATGGGTTTTTTTTTTCTTTTATTCATTCTGCCAATCACTGCCTTTCAACTGGAGAGTTTACTTATGTTTATATTTCATATAATTACTGATAAGGAAAGACTTCTGCCATTTTGCTATTAGTTTCCTATATGTCTTATGTTATTTTTTGTTCCTCAATTCCTCCATTACTGCCTTTTGTATTAGAAAGGCATTTTCTAGTACACTATTTTGCTTTCTCTCTCTCTCCCTCTTTCTTTTACTATATATCCCTATTTTATTAATGGTTTTCCCTGGAAATTATAATTAAAATCTTAATTTATAACAGTTTAGTTGAAATCAATACTTAGTGTCAATCAAATACACAATGTTCCTAAGTAGCCACTCCCATCCTTTTATGTTATTATTACCCATTATATCTTTATAAAGTGTCTATCAACTTAGATTTGTAACTGTTGCTTTATGTAGTTGTCTTTTAAATCATATAGGAGAAAAAAAGAGGAGTTACAACTGAAAATACATTAATACTGACTTTTATATTTAATTATGTAGTTATCTTTCTGGTGTTATTTCTTGGTGTGGATTCAAGTTACCATCTAGTGTCCTTTTATTTCAGCCTGAAGGATTCCCTGCAGCATTTCTTGTAGGACAGGTCTACTAGTGAAAACACTCTCTCAGTTGCTGTTTACCTGGGAATGTCTTAATTTCTCCTTCATTTTTAAAAGATAGTTTTGCCAGATACAGAATTCTTGCTTGGTACTTTGTGTCTTAATCAGCACTTGAATATGTCAGCCCATTGCCTTTTGGCCTCCCTGGTTTTTGATGATAAATTGCCCCTCAATCTTATTGAAAATCCCTTGTATGTAATGAGTCACTTGTCTCTTATTGCTTTCAAGATTGTCTTTGGCTTCTGACACTGATTATAATGTCTTGATGTTGGTCTTCTTGAGTTTATCCTGTTTGGAGCTGAGATTCTTGACATGTATGGGTTCATGCGTTTCATCAAATTTCGGAAGTTTTTGACCATTATTTCTTTGTATACATTTTCTGCTCCTTTCACTCTTTCATCTTCTACTGGGAGTCCAATTATGAGTATATTGATAATGTTTAAGATGTCCCATAGGTCTCAGGCTCTGTTCATTTTTCTTCATTCTTTTTTCTTTCTGCTCCTCTGACTGGGTAATCTCAGTCCACCTATCTTGAAGTTTGGTGATTCTTTCTTTTATCTCCTCAAACCTGCTGTTGAACCTCTCTAGTGAATTTTTCACTTCCCTTACTGTACTTCTCAGTTCCTGAATTACTATTTGGTTCCCTTTTATAATTTCTCTTTATTGATATTCTCTATTAGATATTTTCTGTCATTCTCATGGTTTAGTTAGTGCTTTGTATATCATTTCCTTTAGGTTTCTGAGAATATTTTAAACAGTTGATTGACATTCTTTGTCTATAAGCCCCGTGTCTTGGCTTCCTCCAGGAATGTTTTCATTAAATTTCTTTTTCCTGCTTATGGCCCATAATTTTTCTTTGAATGCCAGGTTTTTGTTGCAGTTAAAAACTGGACATTTTGAATATTATAATGTGGTAACCATGGAAATCATGTTTTACCCCCTCTCTAGAGTTTGTTGTTGCTGCTTATTTTATTTTGTCTGTGTGTTTAGTGACTTTACTGAACTAATTTTTTATAGTCTATACTCTGTAACACGTGGCCACCGAGGTCTGTCCTCTTAGCTTAGTGGCAATCTAGTTAATTGACAGAGATTTGCTTAAATGCTGAGATTCTTGTGTTTTTTTCCTTAAGTATTTTCCCAGTTGCTATAAAATATTGACTAGTTTCTAGAGTTCCAATAAAGTTGATTGTGACAGTTTTTGCCAGATTATTCACTGCTTTTGTGGAGGACTTTTAAAGTTTCCTGAGTCTTATTTATAGTCTATGGAAAATATTGTTGTTTTTGTTTTAGCAGGCAATTTACCTAGTTAACGTCAGGCTGAAATTTCTACAGTGGGCTGTGGTTACAATGTCAGTTTAAGATCTTTCCTGCATGTGTGCCACCCAGACCTATGTGGTGGTCTGATGGGATACAAAAGAAAATAAGAGCAGAGAATGTCCCAGAGCTGAAATACCAGTTCTGTCTGATTGAAAGCAACCAGCAGTTTGACTCATAGAATATCCACACTCTAGATCTATCATAGAAAATTTCACAACATCAAAAATAGAGAAATTCCTAAAAGCTGGCAGAAAGAAAGAAAAAAGTCCCCTACAAAACAGCAAGAATTAGACTGGTAAAAGATTTTTCATCAGTATCACTGGATGTTTTAAAAACAATGATACAATGCCTTTAAAGTTCTGACAGGGAAAATGTTGATTTGGAACTCTTTATCCACTAGGGTTATTAATGAAGAATAAAATATTTTTAGGCAAGCACAGACCCAGAATGTTTAATGTAAATGCACACCTTTCTTAGGAAGTTACTAGAGGGCCTTTAACAGCAAAATGACAGAAAAATGACATGCAATCCAGACAACGATGGATCCAACCCAGGAGAATAATAAAGGAAAGTCCCAGGATGTCAGCTGAGACCTGAGTAGTGTAGGAAGATGGAAGGCTTTAGGGAGTGATCCTAGGAAAAGAAAGGACCCCCAAGATTTGTATATTACTCCTAAGAATTTGGAACTCAGGGAGGTGATGATAAAGGCAGAAAACTAAGGGAGAAAAAAACCACTCAAAAACCCATGAAAAAGCAAGAAGCTATACAAGAAAGGAAATGGAACCATAGTATACTACTTTACCCTGCTCAGTTGTATATGGAATAATATTTACAAAATTGTAACAGTATAAACACTTTTCTATTCTTAGAATCAACTAGTAGACAAAGCACAGAAAATGCAATTGTGGTTATGACACAGAAACAGATTATGACACAGAAACAGATTTTTGCAGCTGTGAAAATATAGAGGTTAATGGTAAAACTGCAAGTAACAGTAGGAAGCCAAAAGATACTGTCTGTTGTTTGTTGTTGACAAAGAAGGGGCAAATTCCATTTTAAAGACCAGAAAACTAACAACAAAAGAACAAAAAGTAGTAATATAACTAAACCGGGGAGAATGGAGATGGGGCAGTGTAAGTGACCTAACTCATTTGTGAGAGCAAGATAACATAAGAAGAAGAAATAATATCTAACCTTAGTAAATCAAGAAAGAATATCCAAACTATATTGCTTAGAGATATCAGAGTAAACTTCAGAAGAACTAAAAACAAAATTAGGAGAAAGGGGTTCCTCCTGAGTAGTGAGACTATATGTCATAAATTTTCATGTACCATTTGATATTTTTATGCATGTGCATCTATTAGTTTGATGAAATTTTGTAAAAATTAAGACTTTTGTATAGTTCAACATTCCAGAGCTATGTAAAGATACAATTAAGTCTCCACATACTCTGCTCCCTCATTCCCACCTCCTCTCTGCTAAGATGACCAATGTGTTTCCTTTCACATACTGTGTGTATTTACAAGCATCCTATACATACTATTCTTGTACCTTGCCTTTTTTATGTAACAATATGTCTTGGAGATATTTATGTATTAGTACTGAGCTTCTTCATATTTTTAATGGCTGCATATGATTCCATTATTTAGATGCATCATAATTTATTTAGTCAGTTCTGTACTGACAGGCATCTGTTATTTTCCCTAATTCTTTGCCATTTCAAACAATACTATCATAATAAATTGACAAATATTTTAAGAAAAAAATTTAAGGCATTCTTTGCTTCTGTCTCTCAATTAGATAATGAACTTGGCTTACATATCTGCATCCTTAGCATACAGAAGCTATGGAATATGTTAATTTAGGTTGAATTGAATTTAAATGTGGAAACTAACCTATGCAAATATTTAAATAAGATACTGTAATTCTAAAATCAATTTTATGGCACAGCAAAGACAAGAGTATTATGGCTAGAAATTCATAATACTCTGCATACTCAGTCTTTGCTTTACAATTAAACAGAGAAAGGAAAAGTAACACTGCAGCTCAGTAAAGGAAAACTGGGACAGGGCTATGGTCAGGTAATTGCAATGAACAGACTGCTCACATGATCCTAGCTTTCTAGATAACCAATATTCAAGATGCTGAAGAGCTTCTAACTTCTCACAGAGATGTTAATGGGTATACGTAGACTACAGAATCCTTAGTATCTTACTAATGAGAGAAAGAAAATGGAACAAATCAATCGATTTCCTGGACTGGAAATTAACCCACCAATACATACATACTTACTCTGAGCTCTTTTGGGCCTGTATGGATTGAAAGCAAGTGTAGAGTACCCGTCCAGTCTACAAAATTAAAAAAAAAAAAAGAAAGAAACAAAGAAACAAAGAGAATAAGGTCACACAGAGGATTAATACTGAAAAAGGTATAGCAATTTAGTAGACTCTAACCTAAAACTCAAAGGCCCCTCTGGGAATGGAAGTTTAAAAGAGATTCCAAAGATGGAACATGGCATAAACGAAGTCTGTGTAAGAAAGATCAAATACTCAGTCAACATCTGTTCACATGACAGCAGAGAACTGCTCACAGACTCAAGAACCAAGAAACTAAGAACCAGACCATTCACATTGCTTTGTTGGACACTGACAAAGTCCTTCAAAAACTATTTATAATGACAATAAATAAATTTATGATGACAAAGCCAAAGCATTTCAAATGAAGTATGAAGTTCGAGATACTGAACTTTAATGTTTCCAGAAAAGACTGATTTTGTGAACAATACTTATTATTAACATAGATTTTTGAGAATATAGCTAACATACTAAACAACAGGACACACTTGCTAAGTCATCAAAATTCACCCTCATTGTAAGATGACCAAATGAGTTATCATCCAAACCAGGACACTTCCAAAATGGAAAGGTGCTAATTGAATGGGAGCCTGGGACTGACAGAGGCAAGCTGGGATACGTGGCCAGGTTCTTCCTCACTCTCCTGGAGCCACACTGACTTCCCTGATGTCCCCCAGACATGCCACACTCACCTCACGGTCTTTTCACTGGCTATTCCTCTACCTGGAGTGCTCTCCCCCAAGAAATCCACAAGACTTGCTCTCTCACTTTCTTCAGGTCCTGACTCAATCACACTTCTTATTGAAACCTTCCCTGACCACCCTATTAAAACTGCAGAAACATTTTCTCTATTCTGTGTGTATGTGTGTGTTTATACACACAGGCACATATGTGCATGCGCACACACACACTCACACACGCAATACCTTTGTGTTTTTATCTTCTATGAAACAGGAAAATATAAGTCCTACAAAGCCTTGATCCATCATCTGGTACATGGCTTGCGTGCGGACATCTGCAAATAACAAAAATTAAAATCTGCTGTCAATAAACTATATCTCCCAGACATGAAGATTTAAAGATAGTAATAGCATACAATCCTCCCAGGATTCAGATTCTAAAGGCAGAACAGGGATATATTCTAAGGACAATATGATTGTCAAAGAATAAACATTTTGGTAGGTTAGGGAAACACCATGGGAGACTGCAATTAGATAAGAAAACATTAATAACTCTAGGCTGCCTAGCAGCCCACGACTAACCGTGCTATGAAATGTACATAAATGGAAAACTTCAGTTAGTCCAAAAAATCCTGATAATTTCTTCCAGGAGAACTGTGAAAGAAAGGAAGGCATTGGAAGGAGTCAAAAAGATTTCTTGGAATAAGCCTTTTGGTGGACAGCTTCTAGGGAAGTGGGTATGTTAGACCTGATACTAAAGAATGGAAGTGTGGAACTATCACAGAGCAAACGCTTATTGAGGAAACCATCAAACAGAAATGACCGCAACAGAATTAAACTCAATGTTCCAGGGAATAGAAACAAAACATCACAATATGGTTATGCAATTTTTGAAAAGGAAGTAATAACAATATTTGAAAGGATTAGTTAAAAGATTCCCAAAATCTGAACAGAGGCAAAGTTTAAAGATCTGAATTCTTCAGACCACTGTTTATGGATACAAAAGATCGGGTATTACAACCAAACAGTGCAGAGCATGGTCTGGTCTGCTGACTTATGCCCACTTAGTTTGGCAGTATGTTCTTAAATATACTTAGCATTTATACCTTTTGACCTGGAATGGGACTTCTCCCCAATATCTTCCTAAGAGTTAAGACCAAACAGTACCCAGCAAAGAATATGAAGGAAACACTGTCTGAAACTTGGTGAAAATACACAGCATTGTATAAGTGGTCTCTGTACCGTGGTAAAAATTTTAATACCTCTAAGCCTATTTCCCGATCAGTTAAATACGGATAAACATCACCCCTACTTTGACAGGGCTTTGTCTGTATTTTAAAAATTGCAAGATCTTTTAGCACAATGCCTAGTACATCAAAGGTAGTTCAGAAGCAGTCATTACATTTCGTTTCACCCACAACCACTGATGAAGAATTAATAATCTGAGTCTGAAAAGGATTACTGTCCATACTGTGCCAGCCAAAGTGCTTTTGTCAAGATCTATTTTTGGTCCTCAATTTACCTGATCGCTCCCTCCTTGAAACACTGTCTTCACTTGGCCTCACATTCCCACTCTTCTCACCTCTGTCCTCTTAACTTCCTGGCTCTTCTTTTCCAGTCTCTTTTGCTGGATCCTTCCTATCTGCCCAAGGCTCAGTCTTCAGTCACCATGTCTTCTCTCTCTACACTCACTCCCTGCGGGATTTCATCAAAACTCATCTCTACACTGGCCACTCCCAACTCCCACCCAAGAAACTCTAGTCCCAGTCCTCCACCCAAACTCCAGATGCACATCTGTAGTTGTGTGCCTGGTACTCTGACTGGTTGTCTTAATACTGTGCTACTCAGAGTGGCAGGTCCGTGAACTATTTGTTACCTATTCACAAGGAGAGAAGAGCTTGAGCTGGAATGGAAATTAATGTTCCGTTTCCTTCATTGAGAAAGTCTTCTTAAGGAAAATGTAAGCTGAACTAAACAATATGCTAAGTTGACATGAATAATTTATGTTTGGTGTAAGCTCCTTGTGTAACTGGTCATGGACCAAGGCCAGTGCAGGTGAGCATCACTTGCCTGCCAGACATTTGAAACTCAGTATGTCCAAAACTAAACACCTGACTTCCTCCACAAAATCTGCCACTCCAAGACCACCCCCCTTCTCAATCAGAAGCAACTCCATCCGTCCAGGTGTTCAAGCCAAAACACTTGAGCACATTTTTTACTCCTTTTTTCTCATATCCTGTACCCAATTCAGCAGCAAATTCTGTTAGCTCTACCTTCAAACCATAACCAGAATTTGATCCCTTTTTACCACCTCCTCCTCAACTACTACCGTGATCCAACAAAGCCACTCTACAGTGGCCCTCAAGGGCCTTCGGATCTTCTGCTGCCCCTATTACCTCCCTGTCCTCACTTCCTATCACTCTCCCTCCTCCTCACTCAGCTCCAGCCATACAGGCTTTTCCTCATACAGTCCAGCCACGCTCCTCAGGACTGCTGCATAGATTCTTCCTCTCTGTCTGGAACGCTCTTCCAAAGATATCTGCATGGCCAATTCTCTCAGTTCCTTCAGGTTTTTGCTTAACTGTTACCTTCTCCCTGCGGCCTAATCACATTAGTTAAAATGTAAACCCCACCCCCAGCCCACAGGCACCCCATGCCCCTTAGCCTGATTCACATTTTTTCCTCAGATACCTTAATTCCTTCTAACTTACCTCCTAACTGCCAAATCCAAGAGATACAGTTTAGCCTAAATGCATGCCATCCAGGAGAACTTTCTGCAGTTGTGCTGTCCAGTTTGTCTTTCAGCATTAGAACAGGTCATTATTTCTTCAGTTGAATATCATATGAGGCAGCCTGCTTGCATTCAGGGGCCACATTATATGAGAAATATGTATTTGTATACACTAGAGACACATTCTGAGAGGAGATGTTCACATTTATGAGACAGTCTGAAGGGACAACAGAATCACAGCCCCCAGTCCCTGGTGTGAAAGCAGAACAGCATCGTATTTGTAAGCATCATATTCTTTAATTTACTCTTGACTTAAAATTTCCCTGAAACAGAAACTACAGGCGCCAGTTAATAATAAAAAATTTTAAAAGGAGACTATATGTACAAGTGTTTCTAGAATAAAAGGCCTAAGATAGCCATTGCATTACAATAAAATTTTCCTCCAGCCTTCACTTATTCTATACCTTGTCCTAATAGAGTTTCCATCTAAGTCTGTTTGGTAAAAAGCGCATAGAAATGTATTAGCATATCAAAAATTGTTTATAATGATTCTAAGGAGTTTTGACTTCTAACTTCTAGAACAGAATGCTAGTTTGGGAAAATAAACTTTTTTAAAATGATTGGTTATAGAAAACTGCTTAATTGTATTTGTAATGGTGATAAATTAACTCACTACGACATTACTGCAGCAGTTCTGATTATGTCACTTCTTATACAGGGATCAAGCAGATCTTAGAATTAGGAACAAAACTATAGGCACATTTCTTCTTTTACTATGCACTTACAGGGACAACTTAAATCAGTGCCAAGTCTCATGAAGTTTATGAAATAGGGCTGCATTATTTAAATTACTTCCCTTTTTCTTTTGAAAACCATGTCCTATAGGTAAAATTTGGATAAGGTCATTGCATGCATATATGATGTAACTAAACTCTCTCTTTCCCCACCACCAAACCTACACTTCCTCCCCCATTTCCTGTTTTCACTTAACCAGGCAAAGCAGACGCTGATTCATAGAAATCTCAGTTCAGATACTGACTCTGTCACCTACTAAACCATCTGGTTTGGGACAAGGTATTTCAGTTCTGAGCCTCAGCTTAGTTTCTTCCCTTAAGAGCCACACTCAGGAAGTGTTTCAAGAAGCAGAGAGTGGTTGTAGTGCCAAATGCTACGTAATACAGAGACTTAAAATGTTTATTAGATTTCAACATGGGTGTCACTGATGATTTTAGCAAGATCCACTTCAACAGTGATGGGCTAGAAGCTAGACTAGCATTGGGTGAGGAGTATGGGTGAATGGTGAGAAAGTCTTTCAGTCTGGCTGTGAAAGAGAAGACGGACCTGAAGGGGTGGGACTTGGAACTGTGTTTTTCACTGTGTTCTCTTCAACATGGGATGTGTGAGCATGTTTGAAAGCTCTATGAAGGCAGAGATCTTGCTTCTCTCATTCACCGATTTATCTCTAGCACCTTGAAGACACGGTCTCTGTTGTAAGAGGGAAGGGGGAAGATGGGCACAGTGATAAGTAAAGGGAAATGGTGAAAATTCCTTTCTAAGTGACTCCTGTTTCCTCTATAAAGGAGGAAGCAGTGGCATCTACTGAAAGTGAAGGAGGAAGTAGGGAGCTCAGAGGTGTGGGGATAAGCAAAAAGCTGAGGAACTAGTTCAGATTGAGACAAAAATGATGTGAGACTAAATGCCTTGCATGATCTGAGACTGAAGCCCTGGAAATCCACAACAATCTATTCATCGTACACATCAGCTTGGCTGGGAGAGTTTTCCTTTAGTTCTGCCCATAGTTTTACTACCACAAACACTTTGAGATCTCAGTTGACAGACCTGCTGTATTCTTATTGTTAATCATTCGAATGTTGTCTGCCCTTCAACTCTAGATATGTAATTGTGCTCTGTGTTCTCAAAAGTTTTACTGATAAATACTTTGGCATCTTTCTTTGGTATTGTGATAAGCATGGGACAAAATGCCATATACAGTCATCCCTCAGGATTGTTCCCAGGACATGGCCCCCACCACCCTACAATACCAAAATCCACAGATGCTCAAGTCCATTATATAAAATGGCCAAGTACTGGCATATAACCTCTGCACATCCTCCTGTATGCTTTAAACTGTCTCTAGATTACTCATAATACCTGATGCAATGTCAATGCTGAGTAAATAGTTGTAAATACAACATAAATGCTATGTAAAGAGTTGCCAGCACACAGTAAATTCAAGTTTTGATTTTTGGAACTTTTTGGAATTTTTTTCCCAAATATTTCCAATCCATGGTTGGGTGGATCCATGGATACAGAGCCCACAGATATGAAAGGTCAACTGTACTTGACTTCACATGCTTCTACTAACAACTCTGTCACAGAGGAAACAATGGCACAGAGAAGTTAAAAGACCTTCTCAACAAGCAAGTGACCAAAACAAGATTCTAACACAGGCCTATTCACTAACAGAATCCAAAGCTAGGGTTCCCAACTCTCGTGCTATTACAACTCTCTGAACTTTCTATCTGCAGTTTAAAAAATTAACACTCTCAGAAGTGTCTTTCAGCAGAGCTTTTATTACATTTTCTGTTATTTGTTCCTTTTGCTTTCCAGGGTGAATTTAGGGGTAAAGGGGAATAGAGTCTGCAACTTACTCTCAGACACAGACACATATACACATACACACGTATGTACGAAGAAAACAATACAGCAAGTGTTACAAACTGTTACCATTTGGCAAATCTGGGGGAAGAGTATTCAGGAATTCTTTGTACTGTTTTATTAATAAGAGACTGTAAACATCAATTTTGTAAATTTCACCCTTCACACCTTTGCTTCTTCCAAATGGACTGTGGTATTCAGCATTCAGCAATTTTCAGTTTATAGTTTACTTATTTATGTATTTTTTGGTTAGCAACCAATTGTCAGGCTTTAGTCTTGATTTCCTGAATACTGTCAAAATGGAGTACTGAAATGTTATTTCTATTAAAAACAATCAATATGACATAAATCATTACTTTGAAAACTACAAAATAAGAATAAAGACATCTGTTTAAAGATAGTTACATTTTGATTTAAAATAAGCATAGCCCATGTAACAGCGAAGGAAAAATGATACTCATTTCTGAAAACAATAAACATTGCAACCACATGATACTTACCAACATGTGAAGGCCAAACAGTTATATGTGGGTGGGAATGATACCAGCCCACAACCCTCATGGGGCGGCCTGTCAGTTCAGCCAACCTGTGTGTCTGTCAAGGTATTTTCAACTTGTGGGAACAAAACCTGCAATGCTAGTAAGGGCTCAGAAAACATCTTGGAGTTTAAAATAAACCTATTACAATTTAATGTCAACAAAAGAATGAAAAAAGACCAATGCCCAGAATCTCCCAGACTTCCCATTTAAAGCCAAAGGTGTTTCTTTTTTTAAACATAGAATCCATCTGGTTTCCATTACTGTATAGAGTTATACCCTCTTAATCCAATTTAGCTAATACTTGATCACTCAAATACTTATCACTGTGCTACGTGAAAAGAAGTTTCTAAACCTTTGGAAGTCACATTATTAAGTAATCTATCCTCACTCTAGCCCATCCTCCTCTCATTCTTGAAAAAGTACAAGAGTTTAAAAATTCATTTGATTTCTCTCTGGCAGGCTGCCAAGGTCAATAATAGCAACCAAGTTGGTTTCAGAGACAAAATGAACAGTGACCCCCACTTGTCTAGAAATAGCCCCCCAAAGAATATGTGCCTCCTTTGTTCTAGAAATTAAAATCTACCATAACTATCTGAGACTGTAACTTGAGATAAAAACTCAACTGGAGATAAGCTGTCCCCTTCTGCAGCTGATTGATTCTCCCACAAGTTACTTACATTAAAACCCAATTACCCTTTCCATACAACTAAGTCTAACAATACTTTTTAAATAATGTTTTTTTTTTTAATTTTCAAATGCCAAGAGAAGTTACTTAACTTCTCTAGGCCTATTTCTTCAGCAGCAGCCTGGTGGGAATTCTGCTTCACGTATGGCTAGAGCTACACCTACATACCACCTCTGCCCCAGCAAGTCCACAATCTAGGAATTGATCCTGCAGATACACACACACATTGTGAAATGCAGTACGTAAAAGGTTACTTGCTGCAGCACTGTTAGAGTAAAAGGTTACAAATAACAGCACAGTCATAAGGATGAGGTGTTGCTGTATCTCTAACTGATGTGGACAATTCTCTACATACACTGTTATGTAATGTCATAAGCAATCATATATATTAGATACTTTTTTAAAAAGAAAATATTCATATATGTTTCTGTGTACACAGAATTCATCCATAAGGACACATGAAAACCTAACAACCCTGGTTATGTCCAGGGAGGGAAAGGGCGGGGAATTGGGGCATAGAGGTTGCAGAGAAATACTTATTTTGTACAACTTTTCATACCTTTTAAAGTCTGTACCATGCATATGTACTATTTTTTAAAGTTTCTTTTTAACTGACTACAAGACTTAATCCAAAAGAACAATAAATTATCAGAACCACTGATGCAAATTTAATTTGTTATAGCTGAGGTATGGGGTCACATCTGATCATTCTTCCGTTATATTTAACATGGAATCTTACATTCAGTTCTCAGTATTGCACTTTTTTGAGAGGCAGCCTCAAAAGAGAATCTCAAAAGGGCAGAGACTAAGATGGGGTTGGGGTACTAGGGAGGGTGTAGGGAGGAAGGAGGAGGTGACCCCCGTAGAGTTCATTGTCATAGGATTTGACCCCGGGATCTTTGGGCATTTAAGAGCAGGAATGTTAGAAATGTCTAGTTCTTCCAGTAAAAAGTCACTCAAAATGAGGAACAGAAATAAATTCTGATTAATGAAGCAGCTGGATCTAAGGGGGTAAACATGAAAACTGGGAAAGAGTCGCCAAGAAGAAAACCTGTGAAATCTCCTAAAGCAGCAAACAAAGGAAAGTGGGGCTTCCAGAGCACAGAAAACTGTCTCATCGACCAAGAAGGATATCTCTGCCTCTGTTGAGGCCGCTGACAGCTGCTCTGGAGAAATTTCCACTCGGTCCTTCCTCTTATCAGAACGTCGCAAGATGATGACAGAATGAATATGAACAATTCTGACGCTGTCGACCTAAAGGAAAATCCACAGAAATGTTTACTTCTGCTCCTCTCAAATAACAATTAGAGGACTGTGATGTATTACATTATCAGGTTCAAGTTTCCATGTTAGAAAACTGGCATTTTTCTCACAAATAATGGAATGTTTCAAATACATCCAACCTCAATATATACATTTTAAAACAAAAATATGAAGGATAATATTTAGATCAAGGAAGGACTTCCTGAATGATCAACTAATTGTTTGTTTCCAACTATGTGCAAAGCACTGTCACACAAAAGAATACAAGTCAGAGTGCTGACATTCCAAGTGTTCATAATGCTAACATCTGGTTGAGCAGCAAGTATCCCACATGAAACTACTCCAAAATAAATGCAGTTAATCAATGCTACAGGAATTAAGAGGAAAGGAGTCACTTAGACTAGAAAAAAATCTTCATAGAAACAGCAGATGAGTATATCTATTTCCTGATTGCTGTGTGTGTGTGTGTTTGTATGTGTACACATATAAACAGAATTTCTGTAGATACTAAATCAGTATGAGTGAGATGTTCGGGAGACAAGTTGGCCAACTGATTTAAATACACAACTTGAGGCAGAATGACTGACAGTAAGGCTAAGGAGGAAGGTTAGACTGAAAATATGCTTGACCGTGAAGTAATCATTCAGTGCTGGACTAAGTGTATGTCAGAGATGTAGAGAGAAGCAAGATGGCAGAGTAGTAGGATGCTCATAGCTCACCCTCTCCCACAGATACACCAAGACTCACATCCACAGACCCACTCAGCCAACCAGAGCACCTGCCAAACTCTGACAGAACATCGCCCTCTTTGAAAGACAAAGACGCCAAAAATCTGGTAGGAGAAAGGAAAAAAGAAAGAAGGAAAAGCAAAACAGTGCGGGACCGGTCCCGCGAGGAGGGAGCGGCAAAGGAGGAACAGCGCTCGTTCGCTGGGGCTCCCCTCTCCAACGGGACAGAGGGGGAGCCTCCAAGGCTTGGATCTGCCCAGAGCACACCTTGACCGACAGAACTGAGTTAAACATGCACTAAGGGTGCCCGCAACACCCAGCCTGAGACGCGAGCTGGCAGCTGGGGGCCGGGACAGGCCGCCCGAGCCGGGCAGAGGACTGGGGAGGCTGCGCTGAGGTGGACCCAGGGGACTGCAGGGGGCTGCGCGCCGTGGCTGGGAGGGGATACAGAGCAGAACAACCTCAGTCCCCTATAAATTGTGAAAAAAGCAAAGCAACACGGCTGGTGTGCCCTGGGGGGAGGGGCGCCATAGCCTTTGTCTCCTCAGACCTGCGCCGCCATTACCTCTGCTTCTCGCCAGAAGAGAGGCAGGCGCGGCCACAGCCACCGTCGCCTCCCAAGCACAGCGCCCAGGCTGGGGCAGGGCCGGGCCCTGAATCTGCACCCGGGGGCTCCGCGGCCTCCTGGGCAGGACTGAGACTTGTTTACAGCCCGAGGCAGATAGGATCTTTCTGCCCTGGCACCTCAGAGAACACGCGCTGCCAAGATAAACATGGAGCAGGGGCGGGGCGGTTCCGCGGTCTTCCCCAGCCCGCCTTTGGGGCGCCAGCCCGAGGCGGAGCGGGCAGCTGCACAGAGCAGTGGAGCGACTGGCACCGGGAAACGGCGGGCAGCCACCCGCTTTCCTGGCAGGAACGCAGCACCTGACCACAGCACCTGGGAGGGGGCACGACCCGCCCACCTGCCTCCCCCCCCCCCCACGCAGCATCTGACTGCAGCATCAGGAGGGGGGAGGGGGAGGGGGAGGGACCCGCCCGCCCACCAGATAAGAGCTCAGCATCCGACCGAGTGTTGGGAGGGGGCGCAATCTGCTAGCTGACAGCCACTGGGAGCAGCACAGAAGAGGGTGCCAACAGAGGGCCCCTGGAAACAGCAAGCTGAGTTCCCAAAACAGGGCAAAGACACAAAGACCTCTCAATTAAATCATTAAGAGCACATCGTCTCCAGGAGAACTAGATAACTGATACTCCTTAAGCCATAGTGCCAGCGAGATATGAGCAATATGAAGAAGCAGAGGAACCACTCCCAATTAAAAGAGCAAGAGAAATCCCCTGAAAGCATGATCCAGGAAATAGACATTGATGGCCTACTAGATCAAGATTTCAAAAAAGGAGTCATCAAAGTACTGAAGGAACTAAAAGAAATAGTGTTTAGAGATAAAAAAAAATATGTCAAAAATGACATAGAAGCTATAAAGAAGAACCAAGTAGAATTAGTAAACTCATTTGCTGAGATGAGAGCTGACCTAAAGGCTGTACAAAGCAGACTAGATAATGCAGAGGAACGAATAAGTGACCTAGAAGACAGGACAACAGAAAGCACCCAATCAGAACAGCTAAGAGAAAAACAAATAAAAGATAATGAAAACAATATAAGGGACCTATGGGACAATATAAAGCGTGCCAATCTATGCATAATAGGGGTTCCAGAAGGGGAAGAAAGATCAAAGGGAATTGAAAAGGTATTTGAAGAAATCATGACTGAAAACTTCCCAAACTTAAAGAAGGAATCAGATATCCAAGTACAGGAAGCTCAGAGGGTCCCAAACAGGAAGAACCCAAATAGACCCACACCAAGACATATCATAATCAAGATGGCCAGAGTCAAGGATAAATAAATGATCCTAAAGGCAGCAAGAGAAAAACAAAGAGTGAGTTACAAGGGAACTCCCACAAGGCTCTCAGCTGATGTCTCTACACAAACACTACAGGCCAGAAGGGAGTGGCAAGATATATTCAAAGTCCTGAATGAAAAAAAGATGCAGCCTAGGATATTCTATCCAGCAAGGCTATCCTTTAGAATAGAAGGAGAGATAAAGAATTTCACAGACAAGCAAAAACTAAGAGTTTAGCAACATTCAACCCATGCTAAAAGAAATACTGACAGGTCTACTCTAAATAGAAAAGCAGCAGGATGCTACAAAAATGAGAAACTCATAACTGGAAAGGAGATAACTGTCATGAATTCCAAATAGAGTAAACACAAAATTGTCAAAGAAGACATCTAAATCATTAAGAGTGGGAGATGGAAGCAAGGAAAGCCACTGTGGAAAACACTATGGAGATTCCTCAAAAGACTAGAAATAGACTTACCATATGACCCAGGAATCCCGCTCCTGGGCATATATCCAGAAGGAACCCTACTTCAGGATGACACCTGCACCCCAATGTTCATAGCAGCACTATGTACAATAGCCAAGACATGGAGATAGCCTAAATGTCCATCAACGGATGACTGGATAAAGAAGTGGTGGTATATTTATACAATGGAATACTATTCAGCCATAAAAAATGACAACATAACACCATTAGCAGCAACATGGATGTTCCTGGAGAATGTCATTCTAAGTGAAGTAAGCCAGAAAGAGAAAGAAAAATACCATATGAGATCGCTCATATGTGGAATCTAAAACAAAACATAAATACAAAACAAAGCATAAATACAAAACAGAAACACTCATAGACATAGAACACCAACTTGTGGTTGCCAAGGGGGTGGGGGGTGGGAAGGGACAGACTGGCATTTCAAAATGTAGAATAGATAAACAAGATTATACTGTATAGCACAGGGACATATATACAGGATCTTATGGTAGCTCATGGAGAAAAAAATGTGACAATGAATATATGTATGTTGATATTTAACTGAAAAATTGTGCTCTACACTGGAATTCGACACAACATTGTAAAATGACTATTACTCAATAAAAAAATGTAAAAAAAAGTGTATGTCAGAGATGGAAGAAACAGATTTGAGATTCATTAAGAAGGAAGAATTCACAAGATTTGGTAGCTTATGGACCATGGGTGATAGAGGACAGGAAATTGTCCAGCATGACTCTAAAGTTTCAAGGATGAAATTCAGTAGAACACAGGACTAGGTGTAGAAAGGATCAAGAAGGAAGGGAGATGAGTGTGTTTTCAGATGAGCTGAACTGAGATGAGAAGCTGTAAATAAAGGCAAGGAGTAGTGTGGGGAGAGGGAGCTGAGGTCCAGGGTGAGTCAAGGAGGGACTCACAGGTAGGATGCGGTACAGTAAGAGAAGCCGGGAAGGAAGACAGAGGAGTCAAAACCAGAACAATGACACGGTTCAAGAGTTTCAGGAGAAAAAATGGGGATGGCATTGCCAGATATTGCAGGCACAAGGGTGAAATCTGAGAGGAGGGTTTGAAGGAAGTTATAGATCTACACTGTGCAACCCAGCAGCCAGGAGGCACATGTGGCTACTAAGCTTGAACATGGTTCTCCTTCTAGCCTTTAAATTCCTTGCTCATCCTATAAAGAATAAAACATTCTCCCCTCTCATACAACTTTCCTTAGAATACACATGTATCTGCTAGAGCTTATGACATGTTCTGTTCTATTTGTTGACTTAACCTCCTCCTCTACTAGAACATAAGCTCCTTTAGAGCAGGAGACAAAGAGCTGATCTTTGACCAGAAACAATGAAAGCATAACGAGAATGGGGTGACATGTCAGAAAAGATCTGCCAACCGAGACGTCTATATTCAAAGAACATATCCTTCATAAATGAAGGCAAAATGAAGACATTTTCAGGTGCAAAAAATCAAGAGAATTCATTAGCAGCACAGAAATGCTACAGAGAGAAAGGAAGGGATGAGGAACACTGTCAAGGGTAAAATATGTGAGCAAATACAAAACAGTAATAACAATGTCATGTGGGGCTTAAACAAGAATTGAAATGCATGACAACAATAATCTAAAAGGTAGGAGGATGTAAAGCTCTGGTATTATTCAGGAAATGTTAAAACAGTCATTCATATTAGACTAACAAATCAAGAATGCATATTGTAATATGTAGGATAATGACTAAAAGGAAAATAAAAGAATGTTATAACTAATTAATGGAGGATTGAGGGGAATAATAAGATATATTTGATGAAATACTATAAATATGAAAATGATGAATATTTTGAAAAATAAAGTTACATCATTAAGATTGGCAATGTGTTTATCAGGAGTTGATGCCCAGGCTGAATGCTCTCTCTCTCTCTAGTCAGAGAGGTTTCACTGCCTAAGAGGAATGAGGAAAAGAAGTTCAGGATAGGATGGTGAGGCTGGCCCAGAAATAGATTTTTAAAAAATACAAGCATAAATAAAGGTCACAAAGAACTGAAGTGTTTGGGGAACAGACTGTTATGGTCATAGTCACACAAGAAATAAGGTACTCCAGCCTGGGTAGATGGGTCCCTACACTTTTCCAGTCTTGGAATTAAGGTACTAAAACTCAGTTCCTTTTGCTCCTCTGTCCTGGTACAGATCAAAGGTCAGCAGACTATGGCCTGCCCCACTTCCCTCAGGCCAGACCTGGCCACATTCATTCATTTGCTACACTGGCAAAGCTGAGGAACTGCCACAGACACTGGATGGCCCACAAGGCTAAAAATATCGACCGTCTGGCCCCTTACAGAAAGTCTGCATGCCCTGGCCTGGCTCTCCAGGGATCGCGGGCAGGTAACACGAACTTCCTATCACAGGGGATGTATGTTAATTCATAAAATATGTATTATCAAGTATGTACTACATGCGAAGCACTACATGAGGGCCTAAGTATAACAAGATACAGCAGTCACATCCAAGAAGAGAGACAAGTGAACATACATGCACTGAAGTAGATATGCTCAAGGAGATAGCCTATGGGTCACGGCAGGTTCCTTAAGGAGGCAGGTGGCACCTGGGTTGAACTGCAAAGGATAAGGAGTTAGCCAACCGTAGAAGGAGGGGGAAGCAGTCCAGGTATAATACCCAGCAGATACAAGCAGTGAAACAGCACAGTGTAATCTGGAAGCCAACATAATTTACCATGGTTAGAACCTGGATCCACGCAGACAAATGTACAGAGATAAACAGAAAGGAGATCATGAAAGGCCCTGAGTGCTTCAGTAATGAGACTTCATCCTGAAGGTAATAGGAAACCCTTTGAATTTTAAGCAGAGTTACATGAGACTTATGTTCTCAAAAGGTCACATCCTAAGCAGTCAGAAGACTAGAGGTGAGAGGGACTCATGGCAAGGAGGCTAGTGTAGAGGCTAATGCAGTGGTTGAGAAAGGAAGTGATGAGGACCTCAAATAAGGCAGCAGTAGTTGGGAAGAAGTGTTGGGAACAGACAAGAAAGCAATCCACATTAATGGTTCTGAATGGCAGGCAGTGGTTCCCAACTTGGCTGCACATTAGAGTCCCCTGGGGAGCTTTTCAAACTCCTGCCACACAGGTCTCACCCAGGACCAACTGAGTCAGGACCAGGAGTTTGTAGAGATTACTAGGGGATTCCAAGTTGCTGCCAGGTAGTAAGGGGACTACTATGGCAGGAAGAATGTTGGAGGAGCAGGTTTGAAGAAGAGGAAAGGTTAGCTTTGAACATCTTAGTTTAGGATGCCTGTGTCTAGCTACCCTTGGATATCCAGAGGGCAGTTGTGTATGAAGTTCTGGAGCTTGAGATAATTTATACTAAGCGGCATGTATAGAGCATTAACCACAACAAGCCAGAATGGCCAGCATTTATTGGCAACCTGCTATCAGTCAGGCATTGGAAAAGTGCTTTTCCTGTATTAACTTAATGAACTCTCCCAATCACCCAGTGAGGTTGGTACTGTTGTTATACCCATTCTACTGATGAATGTCTTACATACCTTACCCAAATCCAACTCTCCCCAAAATTCTGTGAAGTTTGTGGCTGTCATTATCCTTGTTTTACAGATAAAGACAGCAAAGCTCACTGATGTTAAGTAGCATGTCCAAAGTCACACGATAAGTATCAAAGAAATTATTTGAAGACAGATCTGTCTAACCTCAACGTCTGCTGCAGGTAAAGCCATAGGGAAGGTAATGTTGTCTAGGAAGACATTCTGGGAAGAGGAGGCCAAGACAGAAACTTTGAGAAGACCAACTTTAAAGCCATGGAAGAGAAGGAAGAGCCCATAAAGGATGGGAGGGAGAAGGGAGGAAAAGGCAGACACCGCAAAAAGAAAACATACAAAAATCCCATGAGACTTCAGAGTTGTAAGGACAAAGATGTAGTAATATAAACACCAAGGAATAATCCACTGCTGGAGCAGTGTGGATGTAGCTGGAGAGGTGGAACTAGAAACCAGACCTGGCGGGTTTCACTGGAGAAGGTAAAGAAGTAGTGATTGTATCTGATTCTTTTAAGAGGCCTGGCTCTTACAGGAAGGATATAAGAGTAGTTAAGTACAAGAAGATACAGCATTAAGAAGTTATTGTTCTTTCCCTTCTGCAAATGAGGGAAGCACAGCTGAATCCTAAGGGAAAAGAGCTGGGTAACAGGAAGAGGTTGAAGACTCAGAAGAGAGACAAGAGATTGGATGTGCAAGGTCCCTGAAGAAGCTGCAGAGGAGCTTCCTCTGGAGAGGAAGTGGACTTCTTTCCTTGATATGGGAAGAAGGGAGGCAAAGTGGTTAACACGGAGAAGTTTGTATCTAAAGGTAGTAAGTGGATGGAGTTGTTGCCAGATAGCTTTTATCAGCTCCACTGTCTGCTTGGCAGAAGAGGACATAATTTATTTTTATCATATTAAAAAAAGCCATAGGTCTGCGATACAATGGGGAAGCTAGAACATGCCAGAAAAGGTGGGGTGGGAGTACAGGCAGGAGAAAAGTCAAGGTGGGCTAAGAACTGCACTCCCCAAGTGCAAGTTTTCATCATGCAAAATTATAGCACACGTACCTTTTCAGCAACTGTGCGCATTTCAGTTCCAGTATATGTAAATTTGGGGTCACTCCTTTTGGGGATAAATTAGAAAAAAAAGGCAACTGAGGTTTGGAATATACAAAGGTATTACAGCAAAGTAACAGGACTAGCAGGTTTTGCAGTGAAACCTTAGCAGAGACAAAGGAAGAGGAGGGAAAGTAAACTGAGGCTAGAGCTGTGCTCATACACCTGTTAGATGCAGTATTAGACCCACGCATAAGTGGCTGAGTGCATGGTTTTCATGGACAAAACAACTCCTACGATTCTGGGTATTAAGGAGGTGGGTTTGACCAGTAGACACCATGCTAAGTTTTGAAGTTTAAATAAAGTTAACTCAAAGCTTTCACCACCTCAGGCATTCAAGACAGCAGGGATCTCTGAGATCACTGTAGAGTCCACCCGGAGGAGGCAGAAAGCCACTGACAGTTTGGATGGAGAAATGAATGAGGGGGGGGGTGTCTCTTAATATGCACATTATCTGTCACAAAGAGCTTTCACAGGTTCACTTATGATCTTGGTTCCCCTCACCATTTATTTCAGATAGGGTCATACATATTTCAACTGAAAATCGTCCTACTAGAAAGTAAGGTGGACACCAACCTTCAGGGTTGAGGCGGAAATCAAAATGTAGTATTGAGGGCGCTCCAGAGTTACAACGTTAACTTTAAATGCAACCCTTACAAAATATTGCCAAACTTGTGATAACTGAAGTTAACAATGGCATAGAGATGAAAAGATAGGAATAAACAAATATAATCTTACCTTGTGTCATCATTCAACTAGAGTGGGAAAGAGCAGAAAACATTATTGATCACATTAAGCATATCAGATGTACATGGATGCAGATTATATGAAAATTAGGTCATGCATTCCTGTACACCGGCATTGAAAGCCTGGAGAAATCCTACTTCGGACTGTCAACAAGTCAGCTCTATTTACTTATCGTCTTTTGCCCCTGTGCAACATTTAACGGAGCAGACTTTCGCGTCTTTGAACCCCATGCGTGTCTTCGGTTATTTGGTACCCTCAAAACGCTTCCTAGAGGGGAGAGTGGATGCACGCAAGGCTAGGGGCCCTAATAGTGGTCAGCTACTTCGTAATAAATTGATGTCCTCGTTATACTATAATGTCTGTCTGGTCTGACTTGCGGTTTTGGTCAATGGGGTGACAACTCCAGAACTAAAGAAAAGCCACAGACTTCAAGTGAAAAAGCAAGCCTCCCCCTACTCCCTGAGGCTTATGCGGATCGCTGGGGGCTTGCGGAAGCGTTAGACGACCAGAGGAAACGGGGCCCCAAACATAGTACCATTCAGAAGATATGTCCAAGGAGCTAAGCCAGGGGTGCTGTGGCCTCCGCAGCCCTGGGCACAGCCAGCACCCGACCCGGGGACGCGGGGGGACTGCTCGGCAGGGTTCCGGCCAGGCTGAGTGGCTTACTCACCTCCCCTATACACAGCCCCATCACCTCCTCCTTCTCTGTGCTCAGAGCGTGGTTGAGACAGACAAGGAAAGCATCCGACTCGAGATGAACCGCCTGCACCGCCTGCACCACCTGCACCGCCATCTTGGTCCGACTGTGCTCACGTCCGCTTCGGGCCCACTCGGGCCTGGCCAACCGGGTGCTCCGGCGCGCGGGTTCCGCGGGGGCGGGGCTTGGAGGCGAGAGGCGGGCACGCGGGGGCGGAGCTCGGCCGCGGGGGCGGGGCCGGCCCAGCGGCACCTGGGAAACGCCCGTGCCGGTTGGGGCAGGCGTGGCCGTCGGGGCGGAGGGCGGTGGCCGGCCGCGGTCGGGACGTCAGGCCGGGCGCAGGGGGCGGCGAGGAGGCGGTGCTCTCGGGCCGCAGGCGGACGTGGTCTGTAAGCAGCGCCCGGGCGGCCGGGCTGGCGCCTCCCGAGCGTCGGCGCCCATTTTGCCCGCCCGCTGAGAAGAGCCCTGCGCGGCCTACACGCTCCGGGGACCTCCCTCTGAGGCGGCATCGCCGCGCGCGCCGGCCTCTTTACCGAGGGGCCGCTCCTTTGAGATTCGGTCCGAAGTTCAGGTTTTGTTTTATTTTGTTTTGTTTCCAAGTTAGGGCCCCAGAATTTTGTACAACTCTCTTTCCTTGGACCACTTCCGGTTGCCGGCCCGTGCCGTACCACTTCGCTTCGGGTGACCTCGGCCCGAATGCCCCTCGGCTCGCCCCGGGCTCACGTCCCGATCCCGGCTTGAGTGGCCCGGGGTGGGTGACCTGAAGTTTTAGCCTCGCTGCTCTCGAGGCGGATTAATTAGCCCAAGAAACATTATATTCATGTGAGTAACCTCTTGGCAGAAACAGTGCTATACTGTATCTGAAAAGTATCACTCTTAAGCTTGCCTGCTGCTACTTTCTGTAAAGGCTTTTAGGTATCGATTTGTTGGAGACAGGGAAGGGGAATGGGGAACTTCAGTTTTTATTCAAGGTCGGATGTATCGCAGCAGAGATGCACAATACAAGTTTCCCTGACCGTCCCTGTCTCGATGATATCAGACATGGTGAAATTACGTGTAAAAGTAATTTTCTTTGGACGTATAACAAACGTGCAATAGGTGAAAGTACAGATCTTCCAACTCCCAAGGTTAGGAAGTACACGTGGATTTCAGGAATGATTCTAAATCGAAGGAAAATATATGGGCTGCATCCACAGCCCATCAGTTTATGGCTGTGTTGAATCTGCTTTTGTATGCCCTGTGTGGTTTTGAAGCCAGTACTGGAAAGGGAACGTGCCCACGGTGCTACCTGAAGAGGTGTTGATGCTTTGCTCTTTTCTCCCAAGTCAGTTCCAACCCAAGGCTCCCCATAAATAGTTCCACTGGATGTGGGCCCTATCTCTAATATTACACATGCCAGCAACCTTCATTTTGACCTAATGCTTAAGAACCACATTGTACATCCTTCCATGATTAATTTTGATAACGATGAACCGTGGGCAAAATTGCAAGTGTGTAATTACATTGGACCCATCTAACTTTTCTCTTAAGCTTCAGTTTTAGTTTTACATCATCTATTATTTTCAATTGCTGTGCGTGGCTAGTGTGCCCAGCCCTGATGGTGCTCTTATTATTATGTTTTGTGATGGTATGTTTTGCATTTATAAGCATTTTTAGTCACCTTCGAGAAGAAAAACACCTTTGTCTGTGGTTGGTGTTAGTCAGTTTCATATTCCAGACTGATATTTTCAAACTTTTATATTGCTCATGGCCACATTTTACAGCTCTAAACGTTTCATTGGAGTACAAGAAAAAGCCCTATTAACATTTATGGCAAGCTTATTATGTGCTAGACACTCTACTAAGCATTTATATATCTTGTATGTGTAAACTGCCCCAATTGGAATTACCCTCTGCAACTTCCTAGCTGTGTTACCTCATGCAAGTTACCTAACTTCTCTGTGCCTTACTTTCTCATCTTTAAGTGGGGGTTATAATAGCATCTATCTAATCGGGTGATTGTGTGAAGATTAAAAGGGTCAATATATATAAATCATATAGGAAGTGCTAAGAAAGTATTGACAATTATGATCAGTATGTTCTTTAATTCTCATTTTACATGTTAGAAAACTGAGGTGTACAGAGGTTAACTTGTCCGAGGTCACAGAACTAGTAAGTGGCAAAGTCAGCATTCATACACAGGCTGGGCTGACTTCAGGGCTTGCGTTCTTGGTAACTTCACTCATTGTAATTAGATGAGTTTATTAATTGACTTCAAATAAAATAAGTGTATTCAACTGATTAATGTTTAAAAACTGTTCAAACACCTGGAAATTAAACCAAATTATACTTTTTTAAGACACAAAATAATTCATTCTGTAAAGGAAAAATTACGGTTTTACTTAATCTACCTAGGGAGGCCCATCTGTGTTGTCTATCATCTATTTAAAACATAGTTTACAAAATGCCTCACTAAGATACAGTGTATCTCCACCAGTGTGGTCCCTGGCCGGTGGCATCAAGGTGGGAACAATCTCTTTTAGTGCATTCATGGGTAATAAAGCTACATAAAAACTTTTTTTAAATCTATTTGAATATGCAGCTGGTAGTATCCCTTGAGTTGAGTGGAACAGGTCTATGTTTTGTGTATTGTACTGCACCTTGTATCTAAGTTTATCTTGAGGTTTTAAGACGTTATCTTAGTCCAAGGGGTCCTGAATTTTGTGAACAAGTATCATATGCAGAAAAATGTTCTCTAGTCAAATAAATTTGGGAAGCGTTAAAATAAAGTTTCTTTACTGCATAACAAGATTCCCAAACTTATTTTGACCAAGGAAAAAGTTAGGACAAGTGTTCCAAGAGTCCGATTTAGGGAAATTGTGTTCCATTCATACAACCTGTGATTTGGTGGCTTTGCTCTTAATCCCTTGGCTGTTCTCTGATTCATGCTCATCTGGCAGCTTCTCAGGCCCTTGATCACTTCAGTCACCTTTCGCTAGGCCTTCCTGCCACCTCCAGGTGGTGGCATACAAGTCTGGGGTTGTGTGCAGAGGTTTGCTCCTGCCCAGCATGTTGTCCTCTGGGTCACAGCAGCACATCATGCCACCTTTCTTCTAAGAATATTTTGTAGTGACTCACAGGCCTCTTGGTTGTGATTCACACTAATTCAGACCATCATCTCCAATGTGTTTGCCCGCTATTGCACTGGAATTATTTCCTTTTAATGTCAGTGTAACCAGTAAAAATTTGCTTTTCATTCAAAACAAATTTAAATGTCAGTGTTTTAGTTGTGGCTGGAACCTATCTGTGATGTTGAAATGGTCCTTAGACCCTAACACTTGATTTCTACTTTAAAGGAGGGAGGGTGTGGCACACTTTGTTGTTGTTGTTGTTGTACTCAAAATCCAGACTTTAATATATTTTATTTTGACATTGGTATTTACTAGGTTTTTGTTTGTACCCTCTCTGAAGCCTTAGGGAGGAGAGGCAGAACAATTGTATCTGCTAAATGGGAAAAAAAATGGCTTTGAAAAAATAATATATCGCTATCCAATACACCTAGAGAATTGATCTCTACCCGTGTCTATGTGGCCTTTGTCCGTCTACCCTCTCTACTCACCATACACACCCATCCACTCACAGGAACCCTGTTTGACTAGTACTGTATTAGTCCTTTTATTGACGGGCTTCTAATACTGTATTTGGGGGTGGGGTGGGGACAGGACTTGTGAAATAAGCAGAGCAAAATGCAAGGCACTTTACAATTAGAGGTCAAAATATGAATTTTAGTTGAGACAAACGCTACAGTAGTCATAAAAGGCAAGTTGTTTTCATAGAGAAGGCAGGCACCTGCACTCTATTGTCATAGTTCTGAGATAAGCACAGGGGCCTGGGGAGCCAGGATATGGAGCTAAAATGAACTGGTATTGGGGGAAAGTTTGTCTTAAATACAGTGGCAGTGGTGCTGGCTGGAATTGGTGACAGATGGGATGTAGCAACTGAAGAGGAAGAAGTCCACAGTAACTCCTCATAAGTTTTGAGTCTGCAGGATCAGGAGAGGTTGTGTGGCCACTGAGAGAAACAATGTTAAGGAAAAACAACAAAGTAGTCAGATTGTTGTTCCTGAAAAGAGGGCTTGTTTACCTCCATTAGTTTTCTGGCACCATGCTATGTTCTGGCATCTTGTTTGCTCTTAACAATCTCACTTTGAGAATTTAACAACCTCCTCAGCTGTATGGCAGTTCCTCTTCTACCTGATGGCCACCTAATGTGAATGGAAGGCCTTGGTTTTGTGGAGCAGGTCCCCCAGTGCTTTATCTGGGCTCTCTGAAGCACAGAAATCTAGTGAAACCATGCCTTGATGCTGTGAGCTGGGTCCAGACGATTCATTCCTGTAAAATGCAGGTCAAGTTATTGTGAGGCCCTGAAATGAGATCCAGGACTGGGCAGGGGGTTCTTACGGGGTTAGAGCCGAGGCTGCATTATGGGAAGAGTTTGCCCAGAAGGTGTGCTTCCTTTACACCTGTCAAAGGGTGCAGGGGCTTTTCTGGCCTTCTGACTTAGGAAAACAGAATTTAAACCGACACCTCTATGGAAAAATGAGCTCCTGTGACATCCTGAAGCAGTATTACAATGACACAGTCCAGGACCCAGAGGGATAACTATCATTTGATCTCACTCAGCTCTGAACTGTCATGAGCCCCAGATGTCTCTTGCAACTGAGAAATTCCATGATGCTACCTTAAATACTTTCCCTAAAATGAAAACCCCTTTCTGGAAATGCCCAGCCGCTGTAAGTAACCTTTCTAAGTAAACTGATAAATAGGTCATTTGCCCTTAAAATGAGCTTTTCTTTTCAGTTTAGAAAGCCATGCACATGATTACGTGATTTGACCATCACAGTCTTACCTCTTAAAATGGAAACTGCTTGGAAGGGGCTTTTACCTGGGGAATGTGGCATGCATGTGTCTGTGACACTGCTTTCCTGCCCAAATAAGCGTGCCCTTCAGCACACTCCTGTGCGTATTCCGTTGCCGGCTGCATTTTCAGATGCTGCTTCGTGAATGTAAAGACTAAGACCAGTGCCCCACTCCTGTAGTGCTAGTCCTCCATTTCCACAGTCCTCCTCACCTAAGAGAATTCTTGAGTGCTTCACAGTCACCAGCATTACCCGAGGCTCTGCCTGAGTGTCACTTCAGTGTCTTGCAGGAAGCTTCAGATATCCTCAGTTCTATTTAGGCTGTGCCAGTAGACATATACGAGGTTTGGTTCTAGTTGGTGGTTGCTAGTTCCAGGTCACCTTGCTCCTTGGTGAGTTCATTGAAACACAAAAAGTCACACCTGTGTCCTGTGCGCGGGTGCTGCAGGCTTAGGTGGAGAAAAGCAGGGCTAGAATTGGAATCCAAAGCCCAGAATGGCAGGAGAGGATGTGGGGGCTCCACCCGATCACCTCTGGGTTCACCAAGAGGGTATCTACCGCGACGAATACCAGCGCACGTGGGTGGCCGTCGTGGAAGAGGTAACTGTTTACATTTTGTTTATTTCTTTATTGATTTTGCTTTCAAGAAACTTGGTTTCTAACCAGTCTCAATATCCTGAAGTCTTTGGTTTTATTCTTGATCATTTCTTTCCATTAGGAGACGAGTTTCCTAAGGGCACGAGTTCAGCAAGTTCAGGTTCCTTTAGGTGACGCAGCCAGGCCAAGTCACCTTCTTACCTCCCAGCTACCTCTCATGTGGCAACTCTACCCCGAGGAGCGCTACATGGATAACAACTCTCGCTTGTGGCAGATCCAGCATCATTTAATGGTACACATGTTGCTTAATAACTTTCCATTGCATTGGGACTCTTATAACAGAGTACTCTATAAACTTTTCTTTTTCTGACAGGTCAGGGGAGTACAGGAGCTGTTGCTTAAGCTTTTGCCTGATGATTAATCTGGTAAGTGTTTCTGTCTCTCCCCTGTCCCCACCCTCCCTTCTTTTTCACACTATTCGGCTGTGGTGATTTTAATGATCTATTTTTTTTCCAGGTGCTGGGATGCTAGGAAGATATGCTCCTCTGTTCTGTTCAGTACATGGCAATCACTTCATCCACTACCACAGTGCACCCACCTGTGGGCCTGGGGGGAGGGAGTGGGTTGAAAAACTGCTCAAGAACACAGAAGTTTAGGAAGGGTCATGAAGAACACAGCAAGTGGAACTGCAGAGGAAGGGTTATGCAGGCAGAAAGCAAGTCAACAAAAGTACTTAGTTAGGATACGTACCTTGAAATTGACTCCTTTGGAAATTGCCATAGAACCTTTAATGGACATCATCAGCTGGAACTGGGATCTGATGAATCCCACAAAAGTCAGCACCTGCTGCAGAACAGATGCCCTGATCACCAAGGACTTGGTACTGATTTAGAGAGAAGAGAGCAGCTCCTAGCAGCATCAACATCTATTTGTCGCTTATTTGCCCTGCAGCAATTCACCTGCCTTTCCTTCTCCCATCCTGTAAATATCCTAGGTTTTGCTCCAGTGTTTCCCATCCCAGTACTGACCTAACTTGGATCTACTGAGAACTTAGGGGGCTCTGAAAAAAAAAAAAAAAAGGTTATTTGCAGTAATGAAGTTAGCTCCAAAGGCTCCTGGGCCTTTTTCCTTTCTGAAATATCTTCAAATTATTAGACGTTGCTGGTCAAAATCGTGGGCACTTTGAAATTCATTCTCTGGTTACAAATATTTTAAATAAGTTGGTTTCTGTAAGAGCTCCGGAAAACATTTTAGCTGCCTAACTAGCGCCTTTCTCAGGAATAATAACACCAAGTATTGCTGATTCCTAGAAAAGCATTTACTACCTAATTACTACAAGAATTTCCTGAAGTAAAATAATCTTAGCAGTTTATATACATTAACAGTAAGGTTTTGCTTTCTAAAAGTCTTGAGGATAATAGCTAGCATGTCTTGAGTCCTTACTGCCTTCCAGGCACTGTTCTATGCACTTTATATACTTTATCACATTTAATCTTTCCATCAATGCTTTCAGGTAGGTATGCTCCCCATTTTACACATGAGTAATAAGGAAAAAGGCTCAAGGGTGGTTTACAATGATCAAGATGACTTGAATTCAAGGGTTTTTTCCCCATGTAAAGCTATTTATATCTTCCAAGTCAAATGGAATATTATAAAATACAGTTGATTTATCCTATGAATGGGAAGAGTATTTTTTAGTGTAATTGTTTTGCAGCAATTGTATGAACAGACTGCTTGTCTCAGAAGAAAATTCCATCTAGAGGGGGCTTTGAAGTCTTTATGTACAGAAGACAAAGTAAAAATTATTTTTCTCATTTTAGTTTTCTGGATATGCTGCAGAAGGATCCGTGCCAGAAACAAGCCTGTGAAATACAGAAATGTTTACAAGGTAGTACGTTAAATGCTTTTTTTAAAAAATATTTTTCCACTTTGTGAACTAACTACAAGAGACCAATTGTTCTTTTTGTCAGCAAACTATATTAACTCCTCTCAGAATGTAGTATTTCTGCAATTAACTCACCCTGAAGATTTTCCTAACTATATCATTAGAGATGCAGAAAATAAGAAGTGATATGATCTAAGATTGGGGTTTGCAATCTTGGTTGTACATTTAAAATCACCTGGAGAGCTTTAAAAACTTGCCTAGAACAATTAAATCAGACTCTCTAGGGATGGGGTCTGGGCAGGAATCAGTCAAAAAAAGCTAACCAGGTGATTTTAATACACAGCCAGAGTCGAGAATTACTAAGCTGAGCAAAGTCCTTTTTTTTAAAAAAAAAAAAAAAAGACTCATTTTAAATGGGTTGGTTATACTTCACTGTGGCTGACAACCCACTTTTTAAAAGCAATCAGGTTAGAGGGTGAAAATACAATTGGAATTCACGCTCCCAAAGTCAGCAACTAACTCTTAAAGGCAAAAGCAAATTTCAGCTAAAGCACACTTGATGTGATTTGTCCATTTGTTGTTAAGTTTGACCAAATGCTAGAAGATTTTACTTTTTTAAACCTGTGAGTTATTACTAGCAGAGCAACTAGAAAAAGCTGCAAGGCTATCTGAATTTGAAAACTGACTTTTTAAATAATTTTCCAATTATTAAAGTAATAGAGATGGATGCCCATGAAAATATAGAAAGATGGGTGGGAAAAATGTCCAGAATTCACCCAAAGACTCACCACCAAGAAAACCTCTGTTTGTATATTTCCTTTGACTTTTCACTTTCATTCTTGGACTTTTTATGATGTAAGCAATATTTTCTAAAATCTTTTAAAGTGTTCATGTATAATAATAATGCCATTTTATTCATCCTTTTCTTCCCTTCCTCCAAATTTAAGAAAAAGGAAAAAGGTTTTTCACAATTTCTTCTCCCAAGGAAATTCTTACCTGATTCTGATTCTTACCTGATTTGAATTAGAAACAAGAATCAAGTTAGAGCTGGTTCCACCCCCTTGCTAGTGTGGAAGGATTGAGGGCTGGATGGACTAAGAGTACTCCCGAGGTGACAAGCACAGTTTTAAGGGCTTCAAACAATATTAAGTCATTTAATCCTTTCATCCATAAGGTAGGTACTGCTATGACCCATTTTATAGATAGGGAAAGCAACACAGAAGTCATGTAACTTGTCCAAGATCACACAACTAGTAAGGGGCACAGTGACAGTTTGAACCCTAAATCTGGACTTACACACCCAAACATACTCTCTTTCTAGTCAGAATTCTTTCCTATCCTGGGCTAACATGCATGCCCCCTACTTTAGTACCAGGGGACTCAGATCAACTGCAGCTGATATAAAACCTTTAGGCCAAGTGCTTCTTGACCCAGGGTCTGTGTATAGCAGGGATCTGCAAATATTTTATGTAAAAGACCAAACAGCAATTACTTTAAGGCTTTGGAGGACAGGAAGTCTTTTGGGGGTGGTGTGTTTACAATCTTTTACAAAAACCATTCTTAGCTCAGCTGTAAAAAAAAGAGGGGAGGTTAAAAACCACTGCTCATATATATGTATAACTGAATCGCTATGCTGTACACCAGAAGTCAACACAAGTCAACTATAGTTCAATTAAAAAAAAGAATAAAGCCACTGCCCAATACACAATACTACATATAAAATAAATAACAAGTTTCTACTGTATGGCACAGGGAACTAGATTGAATATCTTAAAATAAACCATAATGGAAAAGAATCTGAAAAAGATACTATATATAAATGAATCAGTATGCTTGTGCACCTGAAATTAACACAGCATTGTAAATCAACAACACTTCAACTTAAAAAAAAAACCACTGCCCTAGAAAAAGGCACATAAGTACTCATCTTTAAAGAAAAGGAAATTATATGTAAAAATACCTTTCAACCACTTTGTAAATCATACTTTTCTTCCTCATTAGCCTGTTGACAGGTCTCTAAATGAGAAACAATTCACTGGTCTTGGGGACATGCTGTTTCTCCCAGGTCTGTAGATCTAGACCTCCTGGTGCCCAAGTCCTGTGAGATGGTGACTAGGGTCTGCCTGTCTGTTTTGCAGCCAACAACTACATGGAATCCAAGTGCCAGGCTGTCATCCAAGAACTGCGTAAGTGTTGTGCTCGGTATCCCAAGGGAAGATCTCCCGTCTGCTCAGGATTTGAGAAGGAAGAGGAAGAAAAGCTGACGCTGAAGTCCACATCCAAGTAAAGTTCTGCTGAGAAGTCAGACGCTGCTCCGCACTTCCACCATGCGGGTTTTATTTGTCCTCCTGACTCTTTCTTCAGGTCAGGTAGCAGCAAATAAATATCAAATGAAAACGTCAACTATAAAAGTTAACGAATATGTCATCTATGCAGAACAAATACAAATATATTAAACAACTATGTAGAATGTAATAAAACTGAGCTGCTAAAATAAACCTTTTAAGTGAAAAAATTTGGTTTGGTACTTGTGGTATTTTGACTTAAAATATGTATTTGGTCTTTGTCTCGTTCCTGGCAGAGCTCCTGAAACCCTTGGAATGTCCTAAGTGATAAGTGCAATAAAGGTATCTTTTGTCACCTTAATGAGATGACTGGAAAGCGCCCAGGTACCTTTGGATGGGGGCTGGTTGTCAGGGGAACCAACTGTGGGATTTTGAGGGTTGGAACTTTCAGTTCCCGCCCCCACCCCAACCCTGACCTCAAGGAGGAAGGGGGGCAGGGGCTGGAGAAGACTGAGTTTTGTCGCCAATGATTTCATCAGCCATGACTGTCGTCAAAAATCACAGTAAGAGAAAACCAATGAATCATGGAAGAAATAATTAGTGAATGTTTATTGTGCCCACACCAAAAAGAGTGTGCACACCAGGAGCACTCCAAAACAGGCCCAGGCCCAGGGCTATGCTGGTATACAGCAGCGTATATAGCACGGAGGCAGTGGCTGTTTATTCTTCCAAGTGATTGGTTATATTAGAATTGTCTTAGAAGGTAGGGAACTGGTTACAGGTTACCTCCTAACAGCCTTGGGAAACAGTTTTTGTTTTGCTTATGATTTCCAAAGGCATAAGGAAGAAATGACCCAGGTTAGTCTTGCAAAATAAGCTAAATTAAGCCTAAACTGGCTTTGTCTGCTCAGGGAATCTTCAAGACTGGTCTCAATTTTTTATTTTAATGCTGTAATGAAGCATCCATAAAACCCAAAACGATGGGGTTCAGAGAGCTTCTGGGTTGGGGCACTAGAATGCATCCATGTGCTGAGAGGGGGACACACCCCTGTTCCAGGGGAACAGCTTACTCTCTGTACCTCATCTGGCTGTTGTTCATCTGTATCCTTTAGAATGTCCTTTATAATAAACTGGTAAGTGTTTAAGTGAATGTTTCTAAGTTCTGTGAGCTGCTCTAGTAAATCAGCCAAACCCAAGGAGGGAGTCAGTGGGAACCTCAGGTAACAACCCAGACTTGCAGTAGGTGTCTGAAAATGTGGGAGCAGTCTCGTGGGAGCAGACTAAGCCATCAACCTGTGGGATCTGATGCTAACTCCAGGTAGCGTTATAACTGAATTAAATGCGTAGGTCACCCAGTCAGTGTCCAATAATTCAGAGCCAAGTGCCCTTCCAGGTGCATCCCCACCGAAGTGCTAGCCAGAAGGCACTTCATATTTGTTCAATGACTGGTAGGAAAGGCATAGAAATGATTCTTGTAATGTTTAACAGCCTTAATTTATCATGAGAACTGGAAGAAAAAAACTTCACTGGAAGTCAGGCAGCGACAGAACTAGAATTCTTAGGTGGTTTAGTCTACACTTCATATCCTTATAATCAGGACCTGTTACAGTGGCTCCTGATGATGTTAAGAGAAGGAACAGGTGGGGGCAGGACTAAACAGGCCATTTGCTTTTCTCAAACAGGTGCCAGAACCACCATCACTCCACTCCCACCCCCACCCTCTGCAAAAAGAAAAAAAAGAAACAGATTCTGATAGGTCCTCATCTTAGTCCATTCAGGCTGCTGTAACAAAGTACCACAGACGAGGGGCTTCCATAACAGGTACTTATTTCTCACAGTTCTGGAAGCAGGAAGTCCAAGATCAAGGTGCGTGCGGGCAGATTCAGTGTCTGGTGAGGGCCTTCTTCCTGGTACATAGATGGCTGCCTTCTCGCTGTGTCCTCACATGGAGGAAGGGACAAGGGAGCTCTCTGGGGTCTGTTTTCTAAAGACAGGAATCCCACTCATGAGGGCCTTGTGCTCCTGACTTAATCACCTCCAAATACCATCATCACCTTGGGGGTTAGGATTTCAACATGAATTCTGAGGAACCACAAACATTCACTCCATGGCAGAAAAAGTCTACATTGCAGTGAATGAACTAAAATAGTCCCTGATGTTCAAAGGCTGTTTGAGACAAGTGTTCTTTAAAGCAGCATTCCCCACATTGTTTCTAGGAATTGCTGTAATGTGGGAAAAACTGGTTTTGCAGATAGCATCTCTCAGGGTGGGTGAATGTTCTCCAGAGAGACTTGGACAAATGTTGCCTTAGAGATGTTTGGTCCACAAACTAGGGTAAAAGTGCTACATTCTCATGAAGTCATTTAAATAAACTCTTGTGTTACTAGTAAAGCAATTTAATGAAACATTTTATAACTAATTTTACATCATATACAAATCTAAGTTACATTTAAAGTTGTCAACTGAGCTCAAGATCACTAATTATCAGAGAAATGCAAATCAAAAGTACAATGAGGTATCACCTCACACCAGTCAGAATGGCCATCATTCAAAAGTCCACAAATGACAAAGGCTGGAGAGGCTGTGGAGAAAAGGGAACCCTCCTACACTGCTGGTGGGAATGCAGTTTGGTGCAGCCACTATGGAAAACAGTATGGAGATTCCTCAAAAGACTAGGAATAGACTTACCATGTGACCCAGGAATCCTGCTCCTGGGCATATATCCAGAAGGAACCCTACTTCAGGATGACACCTGCACCCCAATGTTCATAGCAGCACTATTTATAATAGCCAAGACATGGAGATAGCCTAAATGTCCATCAACGGATGACTGGATAAAGAAGTGGTGCATTTATATAATGGAATGCTACTCAGCCATAAAAATGACAACATAATGCCATTTGCAGCAACATGGATGTCCCTGGAGAATGTCATTCTAAGTGAAGTAAGCCAGAAAGAGAAAGAAAAATACCATATGAAATTGCTCATATGTGGAATCTAAAAAAAAAAAAAAAAACATAAATACAAAACAGAAACAGACTCATAGGCATAGAATACAAACTTGTGGTTGCCAAGGGGGCAGAGGGTGGGAAGGGACAGGCTGGGATTTCAAAATTGTAGAATAGATAAACAAGATTACACTGTATAGCACAGGGAAATATACACAAGATCTTGTGGTAGCTCAGAGAAAAAAAATGTGACAACGAATATATATATGTTCACGTATAACTGAAAAATTGTGCTGAACACTGGAATTTGACACAACATTGTAAAATGATTATAAATCAGTAAAAAATGTTAAATAAAGTTATCAATTGATAGTGGTGTCGGATTGACATTAGCAATCACTACGTGATCAAGTAGACTGCTTTCCTGTGCTTTATTACAAAATTATTTTTATTGAGTTAACTACTCAAGTTTCAGGCTTTTAATTTTTTCCCCAGGTATATGCTTTTATTTAGGGCTCCTAAAGCTTCAAATCAATTGTTCCTTCCTATCTTTGAACTCAGTCCTTTCTCAGTTTAAGGCAACATCTATCAGCAGACATTGATTTAAATCTTATTCTTAGCTATTACTATGACATACAAGAAAATAAAACCCATCAACGAAGCTGAACATTTATTGAGTGGGTTTTGTTGTTTATGTGTTAGGGACCATGATATGATTAGCACTGAATCTCCACACGATTCCTATTACATTTATGTTCAGTATTTGGAAGGCATCTGAACTTGTATGGCACTTACTTTAACAGGTTTTAAAGCCCTGCTAAGTAGTCACATGTTAACAGCAGAGCTAGAATTTTATTAGCAACAGCTCCCAACTCTGTATTTCAGTGGTTCTCAACTTTGGCTGCTCTTTAGAAACATGTTAAAAACTCAGGCTGCCCCACCGGTTCCTGAGACCAGTGAAATCCGTCTCCAGGATGGGAGGCAGGTGTCAGTAGTTTTCAAACTTCCACAGGTGATTCACATGTGCAACCAAGGCTGAGACACCAGCTCTCACTAATCCTCAAAGCATTTCTTACCATTTCACATTCAGAAAGGTAGACAGTTTGGGCAAGTCAATACATGATTAAGAAGGCCCCAGAACAGCCATACCACCCTGAATGAGCCTAATCTCGTCTGATCTTGGGATATGGTCCCAGACCTGGGGTTCATGACAAAGAAATGAAGCTGATTAAGTTGGTGGAGGGAGCAGAGAGGGCAGCTGTCAGATTTTGCCTTAAGTTTCCCTCAGGGAAGACACTGAGATCATCATGAAACATTAATGAGACTCAGATATTCCAAATCTAACCCTACACCATTTTTTTCACCCAGAAATTTATTGCATTTACCAAACTATACAAAAGTAGACATTTCCATTAAAAGCCCAAGCATTAGTCATGTCCATCTTTCTGGCAAATATCAAACAAAGGATGACGTTGAGAACATTTTTACAACAGCTGATTAAACAGTAACCGTATTTCAAAACCAGAAGCACCCACTCCAAGAGCATCTCAGTGAGAATGATGTGAGATTCACTCCTTTACTCATGTCCTGTGTTCTGCCAGGTCCAGTAGGGGGCGCTGTCACCTCTCCTGGACCAGGTAGCGGAAGACTAGGTGCAGGAGTCCAGACCCGCCGCTGTCCTGCTGCTGATAGTCCAAGTCTGAGTGGTGAGAAGCCCAGACAGCAGGACAAAAGTCTTGCTTGTACATTATCAGCCGCTAGTCCCCATCGTACCTGGTCCCGTCACAAGGAAGGATGCTGGGGGGTGGGGGGACAGAAAGAGCACACAGGGGCTCTGGGGCCAGGAGGAAAAAGGGAGAGAAGCCTCACAGGATGTTTCCGCGCTGGTACGGGCAGCACTCAGGGTCAGAGGTCCTCCCCAGCCAGGCCAAACTACAGGCACAGAAGCCCCAAGTGTGGTGTTACCATCACCACCAGCCCAGGGAGCCAAAACCCCAAAGACGTTCAAAGCCAAGACTGAAAACACTCAGTCCCTCCATCAGTCAAGGAAAAGCTGCCCCGCAGAGGAAAGCACGCGCCTCATGACACAGGCCTTGCCCATCGCATGAACACACAGCAGTCCTGGGCGCGGTTGCCTGGTCCTGGGGTCTCGGTTTTGCATGAAGGGGTGGCAGGGGTTCTTTCAGGGGAAGTCTCTCTCCTTTCAGCACCTGAAGCAAAGACGCTGGCAACGGGGCCTCAATTTGGAGGCTCCCCTAACTGCCATCAGTGAAGTACACTTCGGCTTAGCTGCAACCCGAGGTGCCACCGTTCAACATCGGCACACTCACCAGGCCATTCGCAATGCAATAGGATGAAGCCACCCCATGATAGCGATCTAAGCGTGGCCCTTGGGAGGGACCTTAGTTCACTCTATCATCTCTCATAACCTGCTCGAAGCAGCTCACATGAACCTGCTCATCTCCGTTGTCATCACTGATACAGGAGAACAGACATGGAAAGGCCACTCGCCCCACAAGCAGTGCACACGGGCACAGGGCACCTCAGTTAGGTTCTGCAGCCCCTATTCCAGTGGTCTGGGTGGGGTTATGTGGGTATGATAATAAGGTATCATCCTTATGATGTTTAAAGAGAGTTCTTAACCTTTTAAAGACACACCAAAATATGATAAAACAATACATTTGGCATTTTTTTATCAACAAGCTATAATTTAATGATCTTGCTTGATAGGTAATATGTCTGAAAGTTTCCATAATAAAAAGAGAAAAAAAATGTTTTGAGTTCTGGTACAAAAATACGGAACAAAGTGGCTCGTACCGTTATGACTCAGGGATGACTCACACATACTGCAAGCAAACTAACTTATGCTGCCTTAAAATACTAGCATAACATAATAAGGAGAAAAATGCAAATGAATTCTAAAAAATCCCACACATCCACTGGTAGCTACAATTTCCAAATTCAACACACCACTCCCAAGATAAAAGTCAAACATTTCAAAAGGAAGGCATTAAAAACATACATTTTGCGAGATATCACCTGCAAGTTGAAGAGTTAATTCCAAGTTTTCTGCATTTTCAGAATTCAAATTCTCAAGTAATCCTGTGTATCAGTCCCTTTTCCAGATACTTTTCTATGAGTTCATTATTCATACAGTCAACAAATACTGAGCACCTTTAGGCACTTAGCTCCCTGGGTGTGACACCGAAGACAGAAGCCCTGCCTTCCTGGAGGGGATGTTATAGACACTCTAACAGGCCATTAGAGAAAAATGTGTTATGTTTCTAAGCATGGGCATGTCTATAAACTTTTATTTTAAAGAAAATTCCTAAGAGTTGAGGTCATCCTGAAATGTAATCTGTAAAAAATTTACTTCCCATGTGCTATCGTTACCGTTCTCAATTCTCAAATGCTTGGAATGCCACCACTTTAAAACCTTGTCTATTAAACAGAAATCCAAGAGGGTCTTCACTCTTCCACCTAAAGTCACCAATTTTGCCATAATAAGTCCTTTGGAAATAGCCACAATATGCCTTATCTCATATGGTGGAAAACATCCCTAGATAATACCTTAATGCCTCTAAATGATTTGCCCAGTCTGACGAATGCACCTATTGAGTGGTCTCCTTAAAGACCTTCCCACCAAGGACTACGCCTCCAGCTCAGCATCATGTACCTTCAGTACAAGGTCGTTCCATGTTCAGCTTTCTCAATTATAGTGTGTATGCTGCCATTTTGTTGGGATAATTTCTAGCCAATCTGAAATCTACTAAAAAAGAAAGCAGACACCAGGGTACCAACATCTTTCATGCTTAAAGGCAAATGTATTCAGTCCCCTTCCAAGCGGCACAAAATCAGGTATCCTATGCGCTTGCTATTTCTCTTCCAAATCAAGCTGGAGACAACTTTTGAGGATCCACTCATCCTCCACCATCTTGCACCATATTCTGGTAAGTAGCTTACATAGGGAGAAAGGAATATTCTCACTGACCTACAGGTTAGTCAAGTGGGGAGCAGGCTGGGAGGAGAGCTAAGTCTATGGTGTCTTCCGCTGCCATCAAGCTCACAGTAGGGCCGCATCACCTTGCACCAGCAGATAGGCCATGGCAGGGATAAAGGCACGGGAGAAGAGGAGGAGTAGAGACTGGGTGTCCTATGATGGAGTGAAGAGGCTGCTGGTTGGAAGTGAAGTCATCCTTTTTAGGATGCCATGCCAAGGAGAAAGCCTCCAAAAAATCCACCAGTCACCAGAACATTCTTCTTCACAAATGACACCACCTAGGAACAGAAGACAGCACATCAGTTATTCTGCTAAGGATATTGTTATTAGGAAGTAGGACACAGATCAGAAGGTGAGATGCTGGGTCTTTGTCTACCCATTGTCCATGGCTATTTTCATGGTATACACTTTGCACCCTCACTCGCCAACAAAAGTCACCAAACCTTCTATTGATCCTTGTGGGTTTAACCTTTGAAAATGCCTCTAAGGTGAAGATACTCCAGGTAAGGCCGACAAATTGGTGTGTCTACACACACTGTACGTGAACAAGGTAAGTCTCACCTCCTCTGCTTTGCTTTTGACCTCCGTAGGTATCTGGTTGCTCTTACGGATCTTCAGCTGCTCCTTGGCTTTCTTCATGTCCTTCTCCACGCGCTGCCAGTCGACTTTGATGTACCCAGTATGGTTTGCAAGCTGTAGTTTCAAAACCAACAGGAAGAAAAGAAACACATTCTTATTTCTCTTTCTCAGGATAAATCACTGAAATGCATTGTCAAAAACCCTTCTTACTTGCTATTTTGTAGACACTTGCCATCCAGTTTTTTGTATGACAATGACATTCATTTAACATCTACTCAGCACCCACCGTACATGCAAGGCCCTAGGCCTGGCACCGGAAATCAACAAACTGGCCTTCAGTGACTGCTGGCAATTCTTTTACTGTATTTATACTCTTACTAATCTCTATAAAGTTTTAAGTTAGCTTAAAAAGAATGGCAAAATGAAAATCAGAATTAGAAGTCAAATGGAACACAAAGAAACCTTAAAGCCAACATAAGTCTGAGTTTCTTGACAATATGAACAGAGCAAGGCTATCAGGTAGTGATCACTGCTGCTCAGAAAGAAGTCTTCCAGAACATGACCCCACTGAGCCTCTCATAAGTAAGTTCATTTAAGGGGAACCGGGAGAAGCACATCCAAATATACCTAAGAATATGCCTTCTTCCCTTGGGAAAGACAGCAGGCCCAAACACAGCAAAAACAATTTCATCAGGAACGTGTGAAGAGAATAAAACTGATTCAAGTATGTGTCATACTTGACGGCTCAGCGCTATCCAAGGACTGAGGAGCCTGATCACAGTCCACCAATCTTCCACGATAAATTAGCTCTACCTGGATATCTCGAAATACCTAAAACTGAAATTCTTCTCTACTGTCTAGTCTTTTTCTACATCCTTGCTCTTCCTCTAGTCTGTTTTAGCTACTTCACAAGTAATCAAGGAAATGAACATTAAAATTAATTAGCTACTATCATTTTTTATCAGCTTTTCATAGCAGCTTTACTTGTAACAGTCAATAACTGGAAACAACCCAAATATCCATCCACACAAATTGGGCCATGTTCACCCAACAAGATATTACTCAGAACTAAAAAGAACAGACCACTTATAGCAGCAACATAATCGAATCTCAAAAACTGTATGCTAAATTAAAATTCTGACTCCTTTACTCCACTCTGTCTCCCACAGGACAAAGTACATAGAACTACTTGAAGATTCTGATGGCAAAGAGGGCATCTGACTGGAGAAGGCCAGAGCTGTGCGTGTCGCATTGTCCCTCCAGTATCCCCTGGCCTAGACTCCAGGCAGGACTCAAAAACATTTTGTCAAAATTCAACACACATTCATGATAAAAACTCTCGGAAAAGCAGAAATAAAGGAGGAACTTCCTCAACGTGATAAAGAGCATCTACAAACACACGCTTCCTGGGCACAGGCGGAGCGCTTTCACCCAGTGCTAAGAACAAGCCAGAGGCGTCCGCTCGGCCTGCTCCTATTCAACACTGTCCTGCAAATGAAGTCAGATACATGGAGAGGCAGGCTGTGTGCATGGAATGGAAGGCTCAACATACAACCGAGGTCCAATTCTCTCCAAACTGAGCTACAGTGACTGCAGTCCCCATCCCAGCAAGACGTTTTACAGATATATAGACAAGCTGGTTCTAAAATGTGTATGGAAAGACAAAGGAACTAGAACAGCCAAAACAATTCTGAAAAAGAACAGACTTGGAGGAATCACACTATCTAATTTTAAAACTTACTACAATGCTACAGCAATCAAGACACTGAGGTAGTGAAAAAGGGACAGACAGACAGACAGATTAACAGGACAGAATAAAAAGTATAGAAACAGACAACTCAATTTAAAAAAGGGCAGAAGATCTGAATAGACACTTCACCAGAAAGGATATCTGGACAGCAAATAAGCACATGAAAAGATGTTCTACATCAGTAGTTGTATCATTGTGAGCCCAACTGGGACACAGCCTTAGGGCAAAGGTGAGTACCTGAGGAAAGCCAGAAGAGCACCTAAAGCTGTTATAAGGTACAGGAATAAAACTGAACCACAGATGTACAAGATCTAAATGGGAAAAATAATAAAAGTTTAGGCAAAGACATTAAAGAAGACCTAAGTAAATGGAGAGAAAGCCCATGCTCACAGAAAGATGACTCAATATCATAAAAGATATTAATTCTTCCCAAATGTATCTATATGGTTCCCATGCAACTTAAACAGAACTTTTAAAAATAATTAAACAAGGCTGCTCTAAAATTTAGGAAAAAAAGTATGCGGGAGACCCTGTCAATCTAGAACTCTATCCCTGGCCCATCGGTCAGCAGCTTCCCTCCACCACACATTTAACTTTCACCCAACCCATCTGGAAAGCCCACTCCAATTCTGATTCTCATGTAGAAGTTACCTTGCTAAAATGAGGGCTCGAATCCAGAGACTCTGGCACAATTCAACAAAGTATGGCTCGTACAGAGCAGTGGTTCTCAAACTCTGCTGCATATTAGAATCACCTTGGAAGTTTAAAAAGATTCCGACAGAGAAAACTCCAATTCGAAAAGACACGTGCACCCCAGTGTTCACAGCAGCACTATTTACAACAGCCGAGACATGGAAGCAACCTAAACATCCATCAACAGATGACTGGATAAAGAAGAGGTGGTGTACAGATACAATAGAGCACTACTCAGCCATAAAAAAGAATGAAACAATGCCGCTTGCAGCAACAGGGATGGACCTGGAGGGGGTTCTTATGCTAAGTGAAATAAGTCAGAGAAAGACAAAGACTGTGTGATATTACTTACATGTAGAATCTAAAAAATGATACAAATGAATTTATTTACAAAACAGAAACAGACTCACAGACATAGAAAACAAACTTATGGTTACCAGGGAGGACATGGGGAGATAAATCAGAGATTTGAGATTAACATATATACACTACTATATATAGAATTGAAAAACAATAAGCTTCTACTGCACAGCACAGGGAACTATATTCAATATATTGTAATAACCTATAATGAAAAAGAATCTGAAAAGGAATATGTGCGTATATATATGACTGAATCACTTTGCTGTACATCTGAAACTAACACATTTGTAAACCAACCATACTTCAACTGGGGGGAGCGCAGAGCTCAGTGGTAGAGCACATGCTCAGCACGCACGAGGTCCTGGGTTCAATCTCCAGTACCTCCATTAACAAAAAAAACCATACTTCAATTAAAAAACAAATTCTGAAAAATATTCTGATATACAAGGACACCTACCCCCATGAAATCAAATGGGGGGGGGGGCAGGCCCTAAGCATCCGTGTTTTTTTTAAAACTCCAAGGTGATTCCGATATGGAGTCAAGTTTGCAAACCAACGCTACAGACCAGCCTCAAAAAACCAGCACCCAGTGGTTCTAAAATAAACTCTGGGCGGAGAGACAGCAGAGGACATCTGACTGCAGTGTCATTTAGCCCTCACTTCTCAACACCAACTGCTCTGGATCCTGGTCAAACAGTACACGAAAACAAGTACAAAGGCTACCCCAGTGTCACACTGCCACACACTCTGTTCTATTCCTAACAGACAAGTGGAACAGCAAGCAGAGAGGAACAGTTCACATACAGACCTGAAGGAGAAAAAATCCACCTCCCACAGCTGTTGCAGCCAACTTTCCAACCTTCTGGAATATGAAACCCGTGCACCTACAAAAACCAAAGCAACATCAGACAAGTTAATACGTTGTCAGATAAACACAAACATGCACTTGGAACAACGTTCAGATCCTACTCACCTTGGGATGTTCCAGCCCCTTCCTTCTCCAGACACAAAGCCTCAGAAAGACCCTGGCTCCACTCTTGGCTCTTCTACTTACTTAATTTTGTGCTCTTGAGCAAATCCCTTAAAACTCCCAAGTATGTTTGTAAAAGATGAATCTGGCTACATTGTGGAGAATGGATCAAAGCAGGGAGGAAGAACAGCAGACTCCGGCGTGCAGGCTGCGCCGGCGGCACAGGAGGGAAGGGGGCTGGCGGGCTGGGCGAAGGCATTCGGTGGAGACGGCAAGGAGGGAGCAGCGAGCACATAAAACACAAGTGTGTCCTTTCCAGAAAACTTGGCCCTGAAGACGGCTTGTAAAAGCCTACCCGTACGTCTAGGCTCCCCATTTCCCCATTACCTGTCTGCCTTCATTTTCTACCACTTTCCCCTTGATACAGTTCAGCTCAGTAGGAGAAAATAATAAATATATCTTAAAATAGAAGACCTCACCAGGATTTTAAATGTTCTTAAACGAAAGCTAGATATATCTCAGAAGGGACTTCTAAAGTGGAGGTGGTAGGTCTAGTAAATAAACAGTAAGGACTCATCTTAATTCTTAAATCTGATTATAAACTGAAGTAAATTGCCTGCACCCTGCATCCACTGGCCCTAAGTCCCTCACATGAAAGCATTAACTGACATTCTGCAACTGAGACTGTTTAATCAGAGATAAATGCAACCAGCTGGACCATGACCTAGCCCTCATTTCTCCCACCTTTTTTGAAAAACCTAACATCATAGATAAAGGTGTTTTTCTCCTTCAAAGAAATTGGGAGAAAAAAGGAAGTATATATAAACTCCAGTAATTTTCTTCTCAGTCTCTTTCATCTTTAAAATGAGTTCTATAGAGTAAAGAACAGAACATATGTGGAATTCTTTAAGCCATGTGTAAATGTGTCCCAGAACAAGAACCAAGAATCAATTATATAGCAATAGAAAAGATATCCTGCCCTCAATAAACGAAAATTCACAATACTGCCAACCAATTAAAAATTACCAGGCATGCAAAGCAGGAAAATAGACCCACAATGATGAAAAAATAAAATAAATTGAAAGCAACCTAGAAATGGCACAAATGCATCCAAAACCATTAGAAGTTTTTAAGACTGTATTCCTTCCTCTAGCTTCTATGTATTCAAGAAGCTAGAGGAAAGAACGTACACTTGATGGAATTAACAAGCTTAGATACTATAGAAGAAAAGATTAGTAAAACATGACATAACAATAAGAACTATCAAAATGAAACAGAAAAATACATGAACATGGTTGTGATACTGAATTACAGTCATACACTGCGGAAGCCTGGGGGAAGGGTATGTGGGTTCTCTCTGGGTTAGCTTTAACAAGCACCTGTGAATCTACAGTTACCTCAAAATAAAAAGTTGAAAAAAACAGTGTCAGTGAACTATGGGAAAATTTCAAGCAGTGAAATTTGTCTAATTGGAATTGCTGAGGGATAGAAAAAATATTTGAAGAAATAATGAGAAAAATATTCCAAATTTGATGAAAACTGGAGGGAGATCTGAAAAGCTTAATGAACTCAAAGCATAAGAAACACAAAGAAAACTATACAAAGATACAATACAATCAAAATGCATAAAACAAATGATAAAGAGAAAAATCTTAAAAGCAGCCTGAAAGGGAGGGAGGGACATATTAGGTACAGAGGAATAAAATTCAGAAACAGCACATTTCTCACAGAAAATAATGCAAGCCAAATGATAATGGAACATTTTTAAAGTACGGGGGTGGGGGGAACTCTGTCAATCTAGAATTCTTTACCCAGTAAAAAATAGCTTTCAAAAAACAAAGATGAAGTGAAGACATTTCTCAGATATATAAAAGCTGAAAAATAAATCATCAGCAGAAGAAAAGTACAAAGAATGTTAAAAGGAAATCTTTCAAGCAAAGGAAACTGATACCAGATGGAAATCTGGATACACACAAAAGCATGAAGAGCACAAGAAATAAACTATGGGGTAAATATGAAAGGTTTCATTTTCATTATTAAAAACTATGAGAATTCAACGTTTAAGGAAAATAATGAGAATGTATTATGCATTTATAACAGATGTAAAAGTAAAATGCATGACAATGAAAACAAAGGGTAAAGAGGTAAAATGGAAGTATTCTATGTGAAGTGGTTGTATCTTTTGACGAAAGAGCAGGGTAAGTAAAAGATGTATCCTATAAACTCTAAAGCAATCACTAAAATTACACAATTAAGAGACAGCTAATAAACCAAGAAAGAGAAATTATGAACAGAATTATGAAAAGTATGTGATCCAAGCAAAAAAGAAAAGAGGAAATAAGCTGGACTTCATCAAAATTAGAAACTTTTGTGCATCAATGCACATTATCAAGACAGTGAAAACACAATTTAAAGAACAGAAGAAAATAAAATCATGTCTGTATCAAAAGAAAGAATTATTTCAACTCAACAACAGAAACACAAACAGCTCAATTTAAAAATAGGCAAAGGACCTGAATAAACATTTCTCCGAAGCAGATGGACAAATGGCCAGCAAGCACATGAAAAGACGGGCAACATCATTAGGCATAAAAACCGCGACACTTTACACCCACTTTTTAAAAACAGGAAAATAACAAGTGTCGGTGAGATGTAAAAAAACTGGAACCCTTGTACCCTGCCGATGAAAGTGTAAAATGGATCAGCCACTATGGAAACAGTTAAATGATTCTAAACTGTTAGACACAGAATCACCATATGATCACGCAATTTCACTCCTCCTAAAGACCTGAAAACAGGAACTCAAACAAATACCTTGTACACAAACATTCATAGCAGTACCATTCACAAGAGTCAAAAGGTGAAAACAACCCAAATGCCCAAAAATGAACAAATGAATTAAAAAGCCATAAAAAGGAATGAAGTCCTGATGCACACTACAATGTGAGTGAGCATCAAAAACATTTTGCTAAGTGGTGTGTGGAGGGGAGAAGACAATGGGGAGTAACTGCTCAACAGGGATGGGTTTTATTTTGGGGTGGTTACACAAAAGTGTGAATGTACTAAATGCCACTGAATTTTATACTTTAAAATGGTTAGTTTTTTGTTATGTGTATTTCACCTCAACCAAAAAAAAGGTACATACACACACACACACATACACAATATACCTATTTTTATTATACATATATACACATACATGTATATTTGATCCAAAAGGAAAAAAAGAGAATACCAAGATGATAAATTTAAACCCAATAATAACAAAAAAGGAAGAGATTGTCAAATTGGATTTTAAAAAAGGAAGACACATCTACATGCCGCCTACAAGAAGCCCAGTTTAAACACACAGAGTCCACCTTCCTGAACTTTGCCCCAAGCGCCTCTGTACCCTTTTGCTGTAAGAAATGGTATCCACGAGTACAGCAGCCCTCAGCAAGCTCTGTGACTGCTCCTAGGGAGTCATCAAACGTGAGGCTACGTTTGGGGACCCTCAAACTCTGCAAACTAGGGACTTCAGTGAGGGTCAATATACAAAAATCAACTGCATTTCTATAACAAAAGCAATGAACAGTGACAAATTGAAATTTTAAAAGTAACAGCATTTACAGCAACACCAAAAAACAAAATATTTATGGATAAATATGATATAAGATGTGCAAGACCTGCAAAGCATTGTTGAGAGAAATTAAAAGAAATCTAAACAAATGGAGAGATAAACGATGTTTATAGGTCAATGCTGTTAGGCTTTTTGTAGAAATTGGCAGCAAGCTGATTCTAAAATTCATATGAAAATGCCAAGCACCTAGAACAGCCAAATCAACTTTGAAAAACACACTTGTAAGATTCACATTAACTTATCTCATGACTTACTATAAACTTACCTTAATCAAAAACAGGGTGATATTGGAACCAAGATAGACAAATCAATTCAACAAAGACATACAGTCAATCGATTTTCAACATAGGTGCAAAAGCAATTCAGTGTAAAGAAGTATAGCCTTTTCAGCAAATTGTGTGGACACATCAGATATACATGCAAAAAAGGAACTCAGATTCCTACCCTGCAACATACACAGAAAGTAAACCAAAATGGACCATGGAACTAAATGAAAATCTAACCCTATATATCATGCAGAAGAAAACGTAAGAGAAAATCTTGGTGATATAACACCAAAAGCTATAAAAGAAAGAGTTCATAAACTGCATTTCAACATTACGAACTTCTCTTTGAAAGACACTGTCAAGATAATAAAACTAGAGTAGAAAAATATATTTGCAAATCACATATCTGATGTAAGACTTTTATACAGAATACATAAAGAACCCTCACAACTCGGTAGTGAGAGAGAACACCCCAATAAAAATATGTAGAAAATACCGAAACAGATGCCCCTCCAAAGATACATGGATGGTAAAAATAAACCTGTGGAAAGATGCTCAACATCTTTATAATCAGAGAAATGTAAATTAAAACCACAGTGAACCATCACTTTATACCCACTATGATGTTCACAAGCAAAAAGACATTATGCCAGAAATAGACTGACAGATACAGAAGACAAACTAGTGGTGACCAGTGGGGAGAGGAGAGGGAGAGGGGCATGGTAAGGATGGGGATTAAGAGGTACAAACTTCTGTATATAAAACAGAGAAGCAACAAGGATATACAGTACAGCATAGGAAATTTTAGCCATTATCTTGTAGTAACTTTTAATGGAGTATAATCACTAAAAATACTGAATCACTATGCTGTACACCTGAAAGTAATATAGTATTATAAATCAACTATACTTCAAAAAAAAGACATTATGCCAAGTGTCAGTGAGGATGTGTGGAAATTGATGAAGATGTAAGATGGTACTTTAGAAAATTGCTGGGTAGGTTCTTAAAAAGTTAAGGCATTCACTTACTATGACTGAGTCAACCTATTTCTAGGTATTTACCCAAAAGAACTGAAAGTATATGTTCATACAAAGATTTGTGCACAAATTCATAGCAGTTTTAGCCCCAAAGTGGAAACAAACATTATTCATCAGAGGTGACTAGATAAACAAACTGGTTCATCCATATAGTGGATGACCATTCAGCAATAAAAAGGAATGAACTACTGGTTGGTACACAAACAGCAAAGATGAACCTCGAAATTAGTATGCTAAGTGAAAGAAAAAGGCCAGACAAAAAAGAATGTGTCCTGTATAATTCCATTTATATATATAATTCTAGAAGATGCAAAGTGATCCATCGTGACAGAAAGCAGATCAGCGGCCACGGGGGCATGAAAGGGAGGAGGGCGAGATCCCAGAGAGGAAGAGGAACTCTCAGAGTGATGGATATGTTCACTATCTTGCTGGTGGTGATGGTATGAATGTGTACATGTCAAAACTTTTCAAATCTATACGTTCAACAGGTGCAGCTTATGATATGCCAATTTATTAAACTGTTTAACAAAGTAAGAAAAAAAGAGACTAGCCAAGAAGTTCCAGAAGGACAAGATCGCACCTGCGCACACACTGCTGCTGACGTATGCAGAGGTGTTGCGGCAAAGTAGCAGGAAAATGCAATAAACTGAGTTGGGACAATTGGATATTCCACATGGGGAAAAAAGATGAAAAAAGGACTCTACCACACATCAAGCGCCCAAAAAAAGTCCAGGTGGGTCTATAAATCTAAATGTGAAAAGTATAACAACAAAGTTCTAGCACATGGGGTAGATAAAGATTAAATAAGACACAAAAATTATTAACCACTGAGGTAAACATTTATAAAACTGACCAACATTAAAATTAACATCAGTTCATCAAAAGATACCAAAAGAGAAATGAAAAGACAACCACAGGGGAAAGGGGGGGAGGGATAAATTAGGAGTTTGGGATTAGCAGATACACACTGCTATATACAGAACAGATCAACAGCAAGGTCCCACTGTAGAGCACAGGGAACTATATTCAATGTCTTCTAACAGCCTATAATGAAAAAGAATATGAAAAATTGTATGTACATACATATGTATGTATAACTGAATCACTAGGCTGTATGTATACCAGAAACTAACACAACATTGTAAATTAACTATACTTCAATAAAAAAGAAAAGAAAGAGAAGACAATCACAGAAAGCAGAATGAGTAAAAATATCTGCAATATGTACAACCAACAAAGCACTTATGTTCACAATACAGACCTAATCAAAGGGGAGTAGTGCAATGTAATGAAAAGCACTGGAGATACCACCAGCTTTCAGACTGGTAAAAATGTATCAGTCTGACAATGTCAAGTGCTCACAAGAATGTAGAGGATCATCATAAAAGAGAATTAAATAAAGGCCATTTGCAGCAGCAACATGGATGGACCTAGAGATGATCATTCTAAGTGAAGTAAGTCAGACAGAGAAAGACAAATACCATATGATTTCACTCATATGTGGAATCTAAAAAAGAAAACAAATGAATAAGCAAAACAAAACAGAGTCATAGATGCAGAGAACAAACAGGTGGTTGTCAGACTGGAGAGGGGAGGGTGGTGAGAGAAACAGGTGAGGGAGATTAAGAGGCACAAACTTCCAGTTACACAACAAATGAGTCACGGGGATGAAACGCGGGGAACACAGTCAGTAGTAATTCAATAACTTCGTACGCTGACGGATGGTAACGACTTACTGTGATGATCATTTTAAAATACATAGAGGAACCGAATCACCATGTTGTGCACCAGAAACTAACATCTAATTATAGGTCAATTATACTCCAAAAACAAACCAACCCATAGAAAAAGAGATCAGATTTGTGGTTAACAGAAGCACGGGGGCGGGGGATTGGATGAAGGCAGTCCAAAAGCACAGACTGCCAGCTATAAGATAGTAAGTACTAGGAACGTAATGTACAGCAGGACAGATGTATAACTAACACTGCTGCAGGTTACATATGAAAGTTGTTAAGGGAGTAAATCCTAAGAGCTCTCATCACAAGCAAAAGTGTCTTTTTCTATTTTTTAATGTTGTATCTACTTGAGATGATGGGTGCGCACTCAACTTATTGTGGTCATCACTTCATGATGTACGTAGGTCAGATCATTATGCTGCACCCCTGAAACTCACACAGGGCTGCATGTCAATTACATCTCAGAAAAACTGGGGGTGCAAATGAGGATAGATAATAACAGTGCCAATTTCAAAGTTGTTGTGAGAAGGAAATGACATATCTATATACTTAAAAGAGTACCCGGCATGAAGTAAATACTGACCATGCATAACTATTAAATAGCACTTTAACATGTTTAGATGTACGGTATACATTAAATGATCAATTTCACAAAAGTCAATGTATTTTCATTGGTTAAAGACGACAGTTCTTATAACCACAACACTGAATCATACAAAAAAAGATACCGGACCTGTTTCACAGGACTTACCATCCAGTGACACCTCCAATTAACAGCTGGGTTGCCACGCTATACTTTTCTGCTGAAGGCCCAGATTCCTGCCCAAACAGCTTGCGCCACCATGGCTGCTTTTTAGCCAGTTCTGCAAGGTCCAGTGACTCAAAATTTCCCTCAAAGTTTCCTACAAGAATTAGGATACTGAATAAGAAAATAGTTTTACAATAAATCAGTACCATTTCTAACTTTTAAGGTAACCAAGATAGTTATAAGACCCTTGAAATATTAATCTATTTTAAATAGTAAATTAATTCAAACTCTGACCAGCAACTTTTGAAAATCAGACTAAAATCAACAAACATCTTAGAGAAACAAAACCTAGAGAATTCAGAATTAGTACTCTAGTTTTTCCTCTCAAATTTAAAAACAACCGAAAGGACCTAGGAAAAACTGTTAGTAATAATAATGTATCGTAACTGAACTGGAGTTTCTTCATTTGTCTCTCTCAGGAGTAACTCAATACTACTCAGCAGTATTACGTGGATCTCCAGTGATGGCAAAGATAAGAGGTAATGTTCAATTGAGGTCTTAGTACTTATGTGGCAATGCGCTAAGGAATAAATGTGTATATCTAATTAAATCCACAGAACAAAGTAGGTATAGAACAAGATACTATTTATCAAACCATATTTTACTAATAAATGAAGACTCAGAGGTTAAGCGATTTCTCTGCTCAAAAAGGGAAAAAGAGTTAACAAAATGTCTAATCCCTCTCTCTCCGGGAAGATAAATTTAATGAAAGATGCACAAGACCTGTACATGGTAAGTGAAACAACACTGTAGAGTGGCAATCTCAGTCAAAAAGTAGGCTTTCATCTGGAAACGGAGAAGCTGCTTCTAAAATTCATATGCAGCTGCAAAGGACCTCAAATAGTTTTTTCAGTCGGTATGGCTGCACAACAAATCACCCTAAAACTTCATGGAGCCAAAACAATCATTTAGGAAAATACTGTGTGCCAAAAGTGGCCAAAACAGTTGTGGGAAAAAAAGAACAAAGTTGAAAAAATTTCAAGACTTCTTTAAAGCTACAGTTAACATACAGGTAACCAGTGCCAAGACTTAAAAACTACTGTATTTGGCACAGTGTAGAAGTAGATGTACACATATAGTCATCTAATTTTCAATAACATGGCACCGAAGTAATTCAGTAAGGAAAAGAAAATGTTTTCCACAAATTGTGTTACAACTACTAAGTATGTGTTAAAACAAAAAACACCTCTCACACAAAATATAATTGAATACTTAATTCTATAAGGATCACAGAGCCCAATTTAGCAGAACGAAAATATGGACGTTTAAGGAACTGGGTCTTCTATGGCCTCACAATTAGTTCAATGAAGTTTTATTCTAATGTAATCACAAAACATCACTGCTGTGTTGAAGAAGAAACTGCCTCCGTGGGTTAAAGAGTATCACTGAAAACAAAAATGACTTTTGAGGTTTCTTTCATGTAATTTTGCCAAATTACAGTCATAGGGGATCCAAAGCATAGATATTTAGTTCACCCAACTTCAGTCATTCAACAAACGCTAGTAAGCACTATGTTGACAAGGCAGCAGACTTGCTTATAGGCCCAGGAAATCAATGCTCAGAGTATTACGTGATCATCAGTATCATAAAGATTGAAATTCATGACGTCAATCACCAACTTTCTCACAGCAGTTTCCTAGGTGCAAATTATCTGATCATCCTACATATTTGAAGTGAATGAGGGCAGTCTGGTTTGCGAGGAAATGCACTGTGCAATCCAACACCTCAGAGTCACCTAAGTTCAGTGGTGTGCTGTTGTTGGAGACGAAAGTCCAAAGAGATAAAGAAGCCTCCTAGGTCTAAAGGTGCCAGAATGCTTCCGAGAACAGGGACAAAATGTCTCCACGCCCAGGCTGCCAGGGGCGGGGCCGGAAGGCTTGCTGAGCCGGAGCGCGGACAACACCCGGGAGCAGTTCGGCTCCCGCCCGGCTGCTGACCTTGGCCGGACCTTGGGAGCGGCCGGGCCAGGGCCGAGCCCCAGGCGGCCTCCCCGCCCCTGCGCCGCTTGGGCCCCCGGGGGAGCTCCGCCGGGACTGCGAGGCGCGGAGCCCTCCCTCTTCCGGAGCCCGGGCAGGCGGCTCCTCGCGGCGCCAGACGCGCGCGCGCCTTCCCTTACCTTGACTGGCCGCAGCCATTTCGACGAGCTCGTCTCGCGATGACACCCGCAAGGGCTCGGCGCGGCAGGACGCTGAGTGGCGCGCCGCCGTCACCGTAAGGTGGCTTCCGGCACGTGGAGCAGATGTTTCCATTCCCACGGCGGCGGCGGAAGAGGGCGGGCGGGGCGCGCGGCGGGCCCTCCCCATCTGCGCGCGCAGCCGCGTCACAAGGTTCAGCGGCCGGGGTCACGAGCCCCTCGGCCCCGCCCAGCAGGCGCGCCGAGCCGCGCGTGCTCAGAAAGCCTCCACGGGCGGGGCTGTTCAGCCAGATGCTGTGGGGCTGGCTTCTCTCCTAGAAAGGACTTAGTTGTACGGGACCGCAGCGCGGCCCTTCCCGAGTCAAGACTGTTCTACCCCTCACTTTACTAAAAATCAAGAAAGCTGGCTTGTCGTCTCCGTTCATGAAGCATTGACCAAATATTTATCAGGGCCTGCTACGTGCCCGATGCTGTTCCACTAGGGGAAGACACATTTAAAAAACAGCTACCGCTATAACCAAGAGGAGCACTCAGAAAGAAAAGAGCTTTCTTGCGTACGACGCCTACGGAACCTTTTAACCACGTGCCAGAGCACCTCTCCGCCCCCACCCGTAAGCCACTCCTCTCGTCACTCCATCCCAGTTCAAGGCAACTTCACCTTTCCCAAAACCTTGCTGTTAATCTGAACTCCTCTCTCAAATCCACAAATCCAATTCATCACCCAGCACTGTAAACGCTACCTTCACAGTGAATTCAACCATTCTCACTCCTCCACTGCTACGATCCTAGCCCAAGTCACGATCATTTCTTGTCCCCCTCCCCCGTTAACAAGTCTATTGCTCCTGCCCTTGTGCTGCTAATGTCTATTCTTTCCACTGTTGCCAGAAAGCTCATGGCCCTCCGCTACTCAGAACTCTACCGTGGCTCCCTATAACCCTTAATGTAGAAACCAAAGTCCCTTTGCCGAAATGTAACCTTCTCAGTGAGACTTTCCATGACTGAAAACTGCAAAACCCCTCCTTCCCGTCCTGCTTACTTTCCTTTTGTGCACAGCACTTACTTTACCTTCTAATAGACATAAGGTACACATATAAGTATTGCTTATTGTCTGTCACTTGTTTCTATCGCGCGCTCTTGTGCACACTGTGCCTAGGACTGTCTCCCTAGGACAAATAAGTAGTTGTCTGCTCTTGGGCAAACCATTTAACCTCTGACCCTTACATGGTTCATCTGTACTCACTTTGCAGTCTCATTCTGAGCATTAAATCCGATCGTGTGTAAAGCATCTGGCAGAGAATTATCACTCTATATTGTAACTGTCTCCCCGACTGTACTGTGACTTCCAAAAGGCAGAAACTGGATTTAATTCATGTCTGAAGCCTGGAGGTATAGCATAACTGTTCAGAGCATGACTTCTGGAGCCAGATTAAATGGATCTGAATGCTACAGTTTACAAACTGTGAGACCATGGCCAACTTGCCTAACCTCTCTGGGCTTCAATGTCATCACCTGTACAATGAAGACAAAAACACTAGCCACATTAGAAAGCACTTAGAACAGTTCCTGAAATACATAACCTGCCAGCTCTCTGCAAACTGGTGCCTGGCAGAGAGAAGGTCTCAGCAAATGTTTACACAACAAGGCTTCTTCCTGATTGTTTCCAAGCTGGACAACACCTTGCCAATTGCTCCCAAACACGTTCTCATCTGTGCAGAATTGGACTGTCAGTAATAACATTTCTTATAGAAACCTTGGTCACTATTCTTATCAGAACCTATACTTTGAGGTCCTTGGGGAGATTCTCACAGCTCCTAATATACATCAAACTGAGTAGGGGCTTTGCTTCAGCTCAGCAAAGCTACATTTTGATGTAAGGAGATAATAGCCTCAACCAGGGCCAAATGTAAACAACCTCAAGAAGCCTCAATGCAAGATGAGTAAATACCTGAATGCTGGGTGATTGTGAGTGCCATGTAGAAAAATGAAGCAGAGAGAGATCAGTAGAGCCAGTGTGGGCAGAAAGCTTCCAAGGTCCATATTTGAGCCCACTGAGAAGGCAAGATTTGAGCCAAGACTTGAAGGAGATGTGGGAGTGGAAATGTGTGGAGATCTGGGAAACGTAGCCAGAGTGAGATGAGACCTTGGAGATAGGGAGAAGGGACATGCAGATTGTGGGGAATACTCTTGGTCATGGTAAAAATGCAGGATTTTACTCTGAGTGACATCAGAAGCCAGTGGAGTGTCCTGAGCAAAGAAGTGACAGGATCCGCTTTATGGTTTTAAATAGTCATTCAGTGGTGTCTGTGAGAGGAAAGGGTAGAAGCAGGGAGGGCAAGTGGATTCCAGCATCTTAAACAACATTTAGAGCATTTCTTGCTGCGGCTACAAAGGAAGGGGGTTGGGGCACACTAGGAATGCAGATACAAATTAGAGCTCCACTTCACCTTGACTCCCCCTTCCTTTCCTTAAAGCTTGTGGTGGAAGCAGCAGCCCTGCGCCCCTGCTGCTTTCAGAGGGGAACGGGTTAAGCTTTAGCTCAGCCTCCCTTTTCCTACTCACTTCTTCCTGTGGCTACTTCTTACTGCCAGAAAGGAAGCAATCCTGTCCCCTAGAGCTCAGGGCTAATGCTGCTGTCACATCCAACCAGTAAGGTTTCCTAAAATTCTTTGCGAAAATTTTGGGACTTTTCACCAAATCATAAAAAAATTTCCTTTTTTTTTTCCCCTGGGAGCCAAAGATATTTTAGAGAAGAATTAATCTTGCATTTCTCCAGTTGAACGTTTTCTTGCAATAAGAGCCATGCAAATAGAGCTACCCACCTGTTTCTTTCTGTGCCTCTTGCCACTAAGCTTCAGCGCCATCCGAAGATACTACCTGGGCGCAGTGGAACTGTCCTGGGACTATAGGCAAAGTGAACTGCTCAGTGAGCTGCACATGGACACCAGGTAAAGGTATATGCTAGAGGGACCCATCGGGATTGCGGGGATGTGACTCTGGCTGGATGAAGGGGCAGACATCAAGTTAGGGTGGCTGTGATGCTACTTAAGCCCTGTAAAAGCATTTCCAGGTAAGGTGTGCAGGCATCTATGTTATTAGCACAAATGCTAATTGCCAATCCTTTTCATAGATCTAACCTATGTATTGATATTTTTTCCTGTTTTGTCCACTGCCTCTATTTGCCACATGCTGCCACTCTGGAAACTAGAGGGTACAGGAGAGTGAGGGCATAAGAGACAAAACAAAACTTCCCTCAGCTTACCCCCAAGTTTCTGTAGAGGGAAGAGCAGTAAGAGCTGTCAATATTACACACAATTTTGGCGTAAGGAGACTCTTCGCCATTAGTTCAGAAGCTTTTCATCTTTTGTGGTTCTGGTACATTTTGGGAGAGTAGTGTTAAATAATCTTTCCAATATTATCTATGATCATTTACTTATTCAGATTTTCTACCTCTTCTTCGGTCAGTATTGGTTATATATATTTTCCTAGAAAGCAATCTATTATGCCTAGATTTAATAATGTATTGGTATCAAGTTACATGATAATCTTGTGATATTGTTAAACTGTCCTGTGTCTGTAGTTACATCTCCATTCTTATATTGTGTACGTTCTCTTTAACTCTCTTAAATATAGTATTTCCAGAAAGTTTCTCGGTTTTATTGGTTTTGTCAAAAACCATCTTTTGGTTCTATCAGTTTTTGCTTTTATGCTTATTAATTTATTTCTTCTTCCTAATTTCCTTTGGTTCATTTTGTTGATTTAAGTTTTTGCTTATCGAGTTGAATGCTGACATCATTTCTTTTAAATTGTGTTTTGTTTTCTTTAAATGTGTATTATAAAGATTTAAACCCAATACATACACAACGGTAATTAGTCTTTTTTGTTTTTTTTTCTGCTTTGCTGAAATGAAGGGAATATTTCCTTTCAAGTTTTAATTTCCAAAAAAGGCCAGAACTCTTCAAACACTCTACCATCAACATATAGGGATGCCCTTCTCCATGCAATCACATCAGCAATAAGTTTTATCTTGCTTTTTTACTTTTGCCAGCCTAGTAGGTATAGAGTGATGTTGCATCATTACATTAATCGCATTCTTTTTGTTTCTAATGAAGTTGAGCATCTTTCCAAATGCTTGTTGGCTACATTATTTATATTTTAAGATTTTACTATTCATATGTTTTGCTCATTTTTCTTTGCGCTTTCTTTTTTTAATTATGAGAAACATTTTATCATTACAAATGTTAACCCTTTTTGATGCTGCATTCATATACTAATGTATATTGCAATTTTCCCCAAGACCTGTTGTTTGTCTATTGACAGTGTTTATAACTTTGACCAAAAACATTTTTAAGTTTTATAGTAAAATACATCTCTTTTCTTTCATATCTTCAGAGTTCCCAGTGTTGGTTAAAAATGTTTTATGCAACTCACAGACATAGTAAACAATTTTGTGGTTACCAGAGGAAAGGGGGTGGGAAGGGATAAATTTGGGACTTTGAGATTTGCAAATGATAACCACTGTATAAAAATAAATAAAAAACAAATTTCTTCTGTATAGCACAGTAAACTATATTCAATATCTTGTCGTAATCTTTACTGAAAAAGAGTATGAAAGAGAATATATGTGTGTATATATATATATATATATATATATATGCTTGACTGGGACATTATGCTGAAAGCCAGAGACTGACACATTGTAACTGACTATACTTCAATAAAATAAATAAATAAACTTTAAAAAAATGTTTTCTGCACACAAAGGTTGTTTATGTATTCTCCCGGATTTTCTTGCAAGATTTTTTTACTGTTTTGCCTTTTACATTTATGGCTTCAATTCATCTGATAATTATTTTTGTATATGGTATGTGAGTGGGATCTGTCTAGTTTTATTTCCATCCAGACCGATAGCCTATTGCAATGGCACCTTTTATCAAATAATACATCTTTTGCCACTGATTTGAATAAAAGCATTCATAATATAAAATTCTCATATATATTAGTATCTACTTCTGGATCATTATGCTGTTCCATTTATCTACTTTTATCTTGTTGTGCCAATCCCATATTGATTTAATTACAGTGGGTCTATAAATATCTTCTGTTATCTAGTAAGTGAAATCAATCCTCAACTGCTCTTTTTGTATCTTTCTTAACATTTCTTAGGCATTTTATTCTTCCATGGAAAAACATTAAAATATTTTTTCAATTAAAAAGATCCAAATCCTGTTGTGATTCTAATTGGAATTTCATTAATCTTACACATTAATTTTATTAATATAATAAATGTAAGTAATTTATTTTTACATTTATGCCTATGCATTTTATAAATGTGTGGCTATTTTTTTTACCTTTTTTATTGAGTAGTAGTCATTTTAAAATGTTGTGTCAAATTCCAGTACAGAGCACAATTTTTCAGTTATACATGCACATACATATATTCATTGTCTCACTTTTTTTTTTTCGGTTTGAGCTACCAACAAGATCTTGTGTATATTTCCCTGTGCTACACAGTATAATCTTGTTTATCTATTCTATGTTTTGAAATCCCAGTCTGTTCCTTCCCACCCCCCACCCCCTTGGCAACCACAAGTTTGTATTCTATGTCTATGAGTCTGTTTCTGTTTTGTATTTATGCTTTGTTTGTTTGTTTGTTTTAGATTCCACATATGAACACTCTCATATGGTATGTTTCTTTCTCTTTCTGGCTTACTTCACTTAGAATGACTTTCTCCAGCAGCATCCACGTTGCAGCAAATGGCGTTATGTTGTCGGTTTTTATGGCAGAGTAGTATTCCATTGTATAAATATACCACATCTTCTTTATCCAGTCATCTGTTGATGGACATTTAGGCTGTTTCCATGTCTTGGCTATTGTAAATAGTGCTGCTGTGAACATTGGGGTGCAGGTGTCATCCTGAAGTAGGGTTCCTTCTGGATATATGCCCAGGAGCAGGATTCCTGGGTCATATGGTAAGTCTATTCCTAGTCTTTTGAGGAATCTCCATACTGTCTTCCACAGTGGCTGCACCAAACTGCATTCCCACCAGCAGTGTAGGAGGGTTCCCTTTTCTCCACAGCCTCTCCAGCATTTGTCATTTGTGGATTTTTGAATGACGGCCATTCTGACTGGTGTGAGGTGATACCTCACTGTAGTTTTGATTTTCATTTCTCTGATAATTAGTGATATGGAGCATTTTTTCACGTGCCTATTGATCATTTGTATGTCTTCCCTGGAGAATTGCTTGTTTAGGTCTTCTGCCCATTTTTGGATTGGGTTGTTTGTTTTTTTTCTTATTAAGTCGTATGAGCTGCTTATATATTCTGGAGATCAAGCCTTTGTCGGTTTCATTTGCAAAAATTTTCTCCCTTTCCGTAGGTTGTCTTTTTGTTTTACTTATGGTTTCCTTTGCTGTGCAGAAGCTTGTAAGTTTCATTAGGTCCCATTTGTTTATTCTTGCTTTTATTTCTATTGCTTGGGTAGACTGTTCTAGGAGAACATTTTTGAGATGTATGTCAGATACTGTTTTGCCTATGTTTTCCTCTAGGAGGTTTATTGTATGTTGTCTGATGTTTAAGTCTTTGATCCATCTTGAGTTTATTTTTGTGGATGGTGTAAGGGAGTGTTCTAGCTTCACTGTTTTACATGCTGCAACACATAGTGGACAATATTTGATGTTGCCTGTACTTAATTTTAGTCATTTTAATGACTCATGTATCTTACTGTATGTTTAATTTGCATTTCTCTGATGACTAAAGATGTTAGGCATCTTTACATGTGTAATTGGCCATTCCTGTGTTTTCTTTAATGAAATGTTTATTCAGATCTTTAGCCCATTTTAAAATTGAATTGTTTGTCTTATTATTGTTGAGGTTTGAGAATTCTTTGTATATTCTGGATATAAGTACGTTTTCACATGTATCTGTTTTCAATATTTTCTCTCAGCACAATTGTTTTCATTTTGATGAAGCCCAGTTTACCTTTTTTTCTGTTGGTTGCTTGTGGTTTTGGTTTCATATCTAAAAAGCCATTGCCAAATCTAAAGTCACAAAGATTTACACCTGTATTTTCTTCTAAGAGTTTTATAGTTTTAGCGCTTACATTTAGTTCTTTGGTACACTGAGTTAACTTTGGTGTATGGTGTGAAGAAGGGGTCCTTCTATAATCTATATAACCTGCAGTTGTGCAGTGTTAATGACCCTGAAGTGGAGGCCCAGATGGTCAGTAGCCTGCTATCTAAGTGAACCATCAGGCACTTGTCCATTAATGTTGGTCTTGTTAAATATTAATATTGAGATAATTATATTTAATGCATTGTGCTTTTTACTGTAGCTTTTGCCTAGCATGCACCCTCAGACTGTTATAGTGAATAATAGTCTGAGAATAAAATTGAATTGAATGAAGAAAATGATTTATTTGTTATCTAGCTTTCTGTTGTTTTATGGGCAGCCACATGTATTTACTAGGAAAAAGTTGATAGAATTTTTGTTTTGATGACACCACTTTATAGTCTAGATCATTTTGATCCTGATTAACAGGATAAGCTGACTCTGGACACATCCTGACAAGTTCTGCCAAGGTTTGAAGTAAACATCTGGGGAAATTCAGTTTTATATTATCTATTCCTGCAGCTGCTCAACTTCTAAACAAGGGTCAGGGAATATAATAGGTTTTCCGATTGGGTTTAGGTAAAATGTGAAAGAACAGTACAGGTCAAGGACATTGTTGCCAGATATATTTGGCAAGACTTATACATCAAATCCCAAGGGAAATAGCAAACAAAAAAGCTCACAAAGGTTAGGAAGGAGTAAGACCCGTGAACCCAAGAACATTTTGTCACTTATCATGCAGATTACCCTGAAGTTGAGACATAAATCACATCCCACTTCACTTGGGCCGAGGCCTTCTTTTTCTGTCTCAGAATCCTGTTCTTTTACCCGGCCGTTGGTTTCCACTCTTCCATCAGAGGGAGGAAAAAATGTTTCTGTGTACACGTGATCTTGTTCCCTCTGCTCTTCCACGCTTGGTCTAGTAAACTTTTTTTATGTGTCTTATAATTTCATTTTAGTCAGTAATATTAAAGTGAAAGCACTGTGCTCGTGTATGTCAAAATACCTGTCTCTGGACGTGGGTCTGAGTCTTGTTAGAAACTAGTGAAAACTTTGGAGAAGCTGAATAGGGTAGACTCAGCAAAATCAAGGAGATGGAATGGGAAAAGGGGACAGGAACAAATTAGGGGCGAGTTGATGACTGTGAAAGGGCATAGTCTGAAAGTGGTCAGGAGATGGGACAAATGAATTGATGGGAGGAGTCTACCCAATGATATAGACATCAAATAATGTTGTTAAATAACTAAAAACCATAGAGGTCTATGCCAAGGCTAGTGCCATGGAAATTTCTAGAGACGAATGAAATCAGATCACATTTAAATGTGAATTAATATCATGGGTTCGGTTACTCAGAAGGGACAGTGAGATGGAAATTAATGTGCAGGAATTTTATTTAGAGTATTCTTGGGATCAACACCTGGGGAAGCAGGGGTGGGCGGGCGAAGAGGAAGGCTGGGCTGCAGCGCAGGGGTGGACAGAGGGGAAGGCTGGGCTGCAGCGCAGGCCCACCTCCGAGGAGCTCTGGAGCTGGAAGGACCCTTCTGAGGCCCCTGTATCTTCATACTGATCAGTCATTAAGCACTGGTTGTGCTGGGAGGGGGCGTGACCTGCTCCGGAAAGAGGTATGGTCTATTCTGGGAATGGGCGTGGCCTACCCTCGGAAGGCCCAGTGGGCTGGTTCAGGAAAGGGAGGTCCAGGCCCCTCTGGGTTGGGGGTGACCCCGGGCAGGCAGCTCTCTGAAGAGACTGAAGGTTGTCTTAAAGCTGCACCTTCCCCCAAGTGGCTGTGGTTCGAGTAGGTTCCTTCCTCCCCACTTCCTCCCCTTCCCCCTCTTTCCCCCCTTCTCCATCCCATCCGCCCCGCTCCCTCGACCTCCCCGTCCTCACCTGTATGGGGGCAACTTCTCCAGGTACCAGACGCCATGGCACCGTGCCCCCCAGGTGGTGTGGCTGCCCTGGGGGGTGTGACCCGTTGCTGGTCGCCTCGTGGGACCACTCCCTCTTGTTCTCTGCTCGTGCCCTGGGGCTCCTGTCCTGGCCTGCTGCTCCTTTGGTTCGAGTAATCCCAGGGGCCCACATGGTGCCCCTAGCTTCTGAGTCAGTGAGACTTATGTTTTCCCAATGGGGACTGGACCTAGGCGGTGGGCGGCACAGGCGCCCTAGATGGGTCTTGAGGAAAAGAGGTTCTTTTGCTGCCGTTGTTTGGTTCCTGAACCCATGTGTTCTTCTTATTGGGGACACAGAACCATCTCTGAATTGATGCATATACAGCACCTTGCAGGTTGGACATCTGTCCTCACTGGGCTCTGCCTCCATGCTGGAGCTTTATCTGTGCCTTTAAGAGGTCATTCCACTGCTGTCTCTGGCGGCTTCTGGGTGGGGTGATAGGTGATAAAACCCATGCATGCCATGGTCATGGGCTCACTCAAGCACTTCCTCTGTGGTACAGTGGTCCTTGGTCTGATGTGATGTTACATGAAGTCCCACATCAGTGAACTAAACCATCAGATACTAGTGCTGAGTTAGGCCCTGCAGGAGGGAAAGGCTAACATAGACCTGGAATCCAGGTCTTTTCCTGTTAGAGTGAAGCACTAGCCCTTCTAGGATGGAAGGGGTCCAATACAGTCAATTTGCCATCAAGTAGCTGACTGGTTTCCATGATGGACAAATTGAGAAGTCAGGATTGGTTTCTGTTGCTGGCAGATTGAATTTAGGGGGGCAATGCTAGTTAAATCAGCCTTCGTCAGTGGGAACCCTTGCCACTAGGCTCACATCTTGCCTGCACTGAGATGGTGCGTGTAGAGGCTGCTGAGGTGAACCGTCGATGATTTTGTCACGATATTGTTTGGGGCTTCTTTCACAGTAGAGACTCTCTGATGGCATTAACATATGACCTGAAGATACTTTTATTTTGTATTAGTCACTGATATGTCTTTGCCCCAGACATCCTTGTCCCTGATCTCTCGGTCTTTTTCCTTCTAGGTCCCTGAACACACAGCCAAGCCATTTTCTGCTGCCCATGAGTCTGTGTATATCTGAACCGTGAGCCCTTTCTCCTTCCACACAAAGTGAACAATCAACATTAGCCACAGTTCGGCTCACTGGGGGATTTTCCTTCACCACTGTGAATTAAAGCCACCCTGAGTGAGCCCGTAGCGCAGCGCGCCAAGCTGACGCGGCTGTAAGCAAAGCTAGCAATTGGTCGTCAGGGACCCCTCACGTGGCTGTGCGTGCGACTCGAAGTAAATGCGGATGCGCTTGTTCCCTCTGCTCCAAGCACAGCCCCACTCCTTCCTCAGTAAATCAGCTCCTTTTACTGGAAGAGCTTCCTTATCAGGACACTGGCCTCTGGCCCTCAGCCAGTGTGGGAAGTCATTTGTCACGGCCTTGGATTGGCAGAGCTGCTCCCTCCACACACTCCCTCAGGCGTCCTGGAAACCCTGGAATGGAGTGAAATGCAAGGGTCCTGGGGGAGGGAGGTTGGGGAGGCCAGAATGAAGTCAGCCTCATCTTTACCTGCTGAACCAGTCTCCTCGAGAGAGATCTCCTCAAATGACACAGTTTCAAGGAGTGTTTTCAGCCCATCTGCCGCTGGATCCCTCCAAGGGTGTTGAGGTCTTCCTCTGGGACTGTGGTTGGCCAGTTTCTCCTGTGCTTCCAATAGCCTTTCCTTTATGTACATGGAGGCTACCCTGTCTGGTGCAGGCTCACCATTTAAGGCTCACCCAAACGCTTCTGTTTTCTTAAGGGGAAATCGCCCTCCTTTCCTTGGCTAATCCTTTCCGCCTGGATTTCGACATTGTCCGGGGCCCGCAAGGCCGCCTTCTGTGTGTGGCCGTCTGCGGTGTCCATCCGTGTCCATCTTTCTGCTTTCCACCCTTCCCTGCACTTCACGTTGAGCGCGACTCCTGGAAACTCACGTAGCCGTGTCTGCTCTGTCTGCAATCCTGTGTGGTTTTACTTTGCACTGAACTAGTTCAAGCTGACGTCTCTGGGCCGCACCCCTCATCCCGGCTGCAGGGGCACAAGCTCGGGGACCTACAGATGGTTTCACCCTGATGTGTACCTGGCTGCATTTTCCCAGCTTCACCACAGCATTTCCGTGGTTTTGGTGGGTGGAGGGCAGCTGTACCTCACAAAAGAGGTCTTACAGCCTCACATCCACCCTTTCACTCTAAAGCACTTTGCTGCATTGTACATTTTCAGTCGTTCTAACCAGTGCTCTGCTAACCTGGGGTGACAGCATTTCCACAGATTTATAGCTGTCAGTGAATTGTCTGAAAGCAAATCAGATGAAAAAGAATGTTTCCAACCAACATTGTTCAAGTAATGACAATGTTTGTGCTTCCTTGGATGGTTTTATAGTTGTTTAAGCACACAAATTATTTTTGCCTTTTATAAAGCCTTTATTATGGTATAATTCCTGTACAGTAAACTACACATATTTCAGATGTACAATTGGATGAATTTTGATAGATGCCTACACCCATGAAACCACCAGCACAATCAAGATAGCTAACATTTCCATCACTCCCCAAGCGGTGCAATGTTCAAATTCCCAATTTATCCCTTCCCACCCTCTTTACCCCCTGGTAACCATAAGTCTGTTCTCTATGTATGTGAGTCTGTTTCTGTTTTGTGCATAAGTTCATCTGTGTACTTTTTTTTAGATCAATATGTAAGCGATCTCATATGGTATTTTTCTTTCTCTTTCTGGCTTACTTCACTTAGAATGACATTCTCCAGGGACATCCATGTTACTGCAAATGACATTATTTCATTCTTTTATGGCTGAGTAGTATTCCATTCTATATACACCACATCTTCTTTATCCGTTCATCTGTCAATGGACATTTAGGTTGTTTCCATGTCTTAGCTATTGTAAATAGTTAAGCAAACAAACTTTTAAAAAAGAGATTTTCTGCTTTCTTCTTGTGTGTGAGAGTGTGTGTGTGCACGCACGTGCACAGAAAGTTTATTGCAGGAGTTTGCTGGGGCTTACTGAGGCTCACCAAACCAAACTTGGGTCCTCTCACTTGACGCATAGCAAAGCCAATCTATTGACTCCAGGTTGTGGTCAAGAAAAGAGTGGTGTTTATTGGAAGATGCCCAACATGGCATTAAACAGAGAGAATGGGCAGCTCATGCTCAAAAGACTCAAACTTCCCAATGGCTTTCAGGGAAAGGTTTTTTGTTTGTTTATTTGTTTGTTTGTTTTTAGGATTTTCAGGGAAAGGGTTTTAAAGGCAAAGTGAGGAAGAGGGCCCCGGCATGCATGGTCAAGGTTCAGATGTCATCATCACTTACTCATTCTCTGATGCTTTTCATTTCTTTATGTAGATCCAAGTTTCTGACTTATATACATTTTCTTCTTTCTGAAGATTTTATTTTACTATTTCTTGCAAGGCAGGTCTACTGGCAACAAATTCCCCTAATTTTTGTTTGTCTGAGAAAGTCTTTATTTCTCCTTCACTAATGAAGCGTAATTTCACAGGGTACAGAATTCTATGTTGATTGGTTTTTTTTCTCTCAACACGTTAAATATTTCACTCTACTCTCTTTTCACTTGAAAAGAGAGAGTATCTGAAGAGAAGTTGGTTGTAATTCTTTTTGCTCCTCTTTAGGTATTTTTTTTCCTGTGATTTCTTTCAATAATTTTTCTTTATCTTTGGTTTTTTAAAGTTTGAACATGATATGCGTAGGAACAGTTTTTGAGCATATTTCCTGTTTTGTATTCTCTGGGCTCTCTGGATCTGTGGTTTGGTGTCTAACATTAATTTGGGTAAATTCTTAGTTATTATTGCTTTAAATATTGCTTCTCTTTATTCTTCTTCTTCTTGTACTCCCATTATGTGTATCTTTTACCTTTGTAGTTGTCCCACAATTCTTGCATATTCTATTCTGTTTTTGTTCAGTCTCTTTTTTTCTTTTTACTTTTCAGTGTTGAAAGTTTCTGTTGTCTTAATCTCAGTCTCAGAGACTTTTTTCCTTAACCATATCCAGTCTACTAATGAGCCTATCAAAGGAACTCTTCATTTCCATTACAGTGTTTTTGACCTCTAGAATTTCTTCTTGACTTTTTCCTTAGAATTTCCATCTTTCTGCTTACATTATTCATCTGCTCTTGCATGTTGTCTACTTTTTACATTAAGGTCTTTATCATATTAATCATAATTTTTTTTAATTTTCTGGTCTAATACTTCCAACATTCTTGTCATATCTGACTCCAGTTCTGCTGCTTGTTCAGTCTCTATGAACTGTGGGGCTTTTTTTGCCTTTTAGCATGCCTTGTAAGTTTTTGTTGAATGGTGGACATGCTACACTGGGTAAAAGGAACTGTGATAAATTAGGACTTTAGTAATATGGTGGTGAGGAGTGGGAAAGCCTTCTCTAGGTCTATGGTAGGTCTCAGTCTTTTAGTGATCCTGTGCCTCTGGACTATGAACTTAACCACTGCTTCTCAGTCTCCCCCACTTAAGTGACACAGAATGGCTAGTGGGGGCTGGAGTTGGGTATTTCACTTCCCCCAGGTAAGTTAGGCTGTAATTAAAATCCTAGAATGATAGGCTGTGGTAAAATTATTTCTCATGAGGGCAGAATGCTAGGGCATATTTTAAAATGGCTACTTCCCCCTCCCCTACTGGGAACACGAGGTTTTTTTCTCTGATATTCACTGTGAAGACCTAACTCACAAAAACCTGGGGGGTTCTGATAACAGGGTCCCCCTGAAGTTCTTAACTCTCAGACATCTACACAACAAGCCTCCAGCAATTCATCAATTACAATTCAGGTGTTCCTGCTCCAGCACTGGATCCCACCGGCATTTCTGCTTGCTGCTTTCTGTTCTACTAAGTTGTGATTCTCTGCATTCCCCTGTCTGTCTCTACAATGCGAGGGGCAGCAGTTTTCCCTGTGACTTCATTTCTCTAAGAATCTAAGATTTTTTGATTTTTCACTTTGTTCAGCTTTTTACTTGTTGTTAGGATAGAATGGTGATTTCTAAGCTCCTTACATGGTGGATTGGAAAGCAAAAGTCTAATTGTCTGCTTTTTGTTATGTTGCTTTTAAAGAAAAATTAAAATTTTCCTAACATCGATTGTCCTCAAACTTTTCCAAAGAATTGGACAGAAGAGATCACTCCCTAACTCACTGTAAGGCCAGCATTATCCTGATACCAAAGCCAGACAAAGACACTATAAGAGAACTACAGAACAATATCCCTTATGAACACTGATGCAAAAATTTTCAACAAAATACTGGCAAACTGAATTCAGCAGTATAGGAAAAGAATTGCACATCATGAGCAAGTGGAATTTACTCCTGGAATGCAAGGTTGGTTCAACATATCAAAATCAATCAATATAATGCATAACATTAATAGAATAAAGGGGAAATATCCAAATTATAAAGGAGGAAGCAAAATAATATCTGTTCATAGATAGTATGATCTCATATGTAAAAAAACAATAAAAAGAAATTCCACCCAAAAAAACCATTAGGACTAATAAATTCAGGAAAGTAGCAGGATACAAGTCAACACACAAAAATTCCTACATGCAAACAATGAACAATCTAAAAAGGAAACTAAGAAGACAATTCTATTTACAGTAACATCAAAAAGAACAAAATACTTAGGAATTGACCAGAAGGTGAAAGAATTTTACAATGAAAACTTAAAAATTTTTCTGAAAAAAATTTAAGACATAAATAAATGGAAACACATCTCATGTTCATGGATTGGAAGGGTTAATATTGTTAAGATGTCAATACTATCCAAGTAACTGAATGTAATCCCTATCAAAATGTCTATGTTGTGTTTTGCAGAAACAGAATACCATCCTAAAATTCATATGTACTCTCAAGGGACCCTGAATAGCTAACATATTCCTAAAAAAGAAAAAAGTGAGAAGACTCACATTTCTTGATTTCAGCACTCACTATAAAGCCATCAAATTATGTGGCAGTGGAATAAACAGAGACATGTAGACCAATGAAACAGAATATGAAGTCCAGAAATAAACCCTTGCATTTATGGTCAAATGATTTTCCACAAGGGTTCCAAGACCATTCAATGAGGAAAGACAGTCTTCTCAACAACCATGCTGGGAAAACTACATATCCATATGCAAAAGAATGAAATTGGACCTTTACCTAATACCATACATAAAAATTAACTCCAAATTTATCAAAGGCCTAAATAGAAAAGCTAAAACCATAAAACTCTTAGATGAAAATATAGGGCAAAACTTCATGGCATTGAATTTGGCAGTGATGTCTTGGATTTGACACCAAAGACACAAGCAACAAAAGAAAAACAGACAAATTAGAGTTACTGAAAAGTTAAAAATTTTGTGCATCACAAGACACTATCATCAGAATTAAAAAAAGGAACTCACAGAATGGGAGAAAATATTTGCAAATCGTATATCTGACAAGGGATCAATATTTGGAATATATGGAGAATTTGTTAAAACACAACATGAAAGCAAACAACCCAATTCAAAAGTGAGCAAAGGACTTGAACAGACATTTGTCCAAAGAAGAAATACAGATGGCCAATAAACACACGAAAGGATGTTCAACATAACTAATCATTAGGGAAATGCAAATCAAAACTACAAAGATATACCGCCTGTCACCTATTAGGACAGCTATTATACAACAAACAAACAAAAAACAGAAAGTAAGTGTTTGTGACAACGTGGAGCAATTGGAACACTTGTGCACTCTTGTTGGGAATGTAAAATGGTGTAGCTACTGTGGAAAACAGTATGGTGGTTCCTCAAAGAAAATTAAAAATTTCTATATGGCCATCAATTCTACTTCTGGGTATGTACTCAAAATAATTGAAAGCAGGGTCTTGAGACATTTGTACACCCACTATTCATAGCAGCATTATTCTCAATAACTAAAACATAGAAGCAACCCATGTACCCATCAATGGATAAATGAATAAACAAAATGTGGTAAATACATACAATGGAATATTATTTAAGCTTAAAGGGGAAGACAATTATGACATTTGCTACAAACTGGATGAACACTGAGGACTTCATGCTAAGTGAAAAAACCCGTCACAAAAAGATGAATACTGTGTGGTTCCACTTATGTGAGGTAGTTACGGTAGTCAAATTTATAGAGACAGAAAACAGAATGGTGGTTTCAGGGCCTGGGGGAGTGGGGAGTTATTGTTTAGTTAATAGAGTTTCAGTTTTACAAGATGAGTTCTGGAGATGTATAGTGGTGATGGTTGTACTTATATTAATGTACTTAGTACCACTAGACTGTACACTTAAAATGCTTAAGATATTACATTTTATGTTTTGTGTGTTTTACTATAACATAAAAATTGGGAAAAAAATTAAATTCTTGTAGGTCAGTGATTTTCTAATTTAGTAATCTTCACCATTTTTAGATTGCATCTTCCTTCTCTAACTCAGCATTCCCACTAAAGCCTTTATAAGAAAAAACAAGATTTCTTATGGGAATAAACAATTCTCTTATGTGGCTGCTCCTGAAAGGAACACTGAATTTTTTGTTATTTCAGCATAAGATTGAGAAAGGAATAAGTAGCAACAAACACCAGATGCCTTGTTATTTATTTCATATCGTGGCAATTCAGATATGACGTGGCTATCGCTCCAAGCCTGCCAATACCTACAGTCAGGTGCTGCCTCTCCTCTCCTTGCGTTATTTGTAACAAGACAGTGTGTGTCCTACTGGCTGATGTTCAGGGTTCCTTCTTCAATGGTCCCTCATATGAAGCATATTCACCGTTTATTTGTGCCATTTACCAAAAGCCCCTGAGGGTCAACAAGACATAAGAAACAACACCCACTCCACATCTATTTATGTATCTTTAAAAATCTCTTTTTTCCGTATTTATTTGTAACATACGTTTTGCACACAGTGGCGTGAAATATATGGTTTATAACTGAATGCATATACATTTGTAGGGGATGAGTGCTCAAACTGTTGACCAATTGAGGTTTGGAGAACAAGCTCTATGTGTGAAAACTTTCTTCCATGCCTTGTGCCTATACTTCCTTGGCTTGTTGAAACAATACCAATTGGTAAAATATGATGAGACATAAGAGCTAGATGTCCAGAGCATAAGCCAGAAACAGAGGCTTTCCATGGCATATAGAAAACTGCAAAATTACTCCATGGGGTTCAAAAACAATTAGGGATATTCCTGGTATCCCTAAGAAGGGACATACCGACAAAATCTGAATACTAGGTACTTAGATGAATGTTATAGCCTTTTTTAAAATTGAAGGATGCTGTAGTTATTATTTTGGCAAAGGATTTTTTTTTTTACTGGCAGTTTATGAGTATCTATTTTACAACTTCTCTTATCATATGGAACCTAATGTATCAGATGAGTTTCAAAAACAGTGTTTTGATTTGATAAATGTTAGGGATTGTCTTAGTCTGTTTGGGCTGCTATAACAAAATACCATAGACTTGGTGTCTTATACACAACAGACATCTATTTTTCATAGTTCTAGAGGCTGGAAGTCCAAGATCAGGGTGCCAGCTGATTTGGTGTCTGATAAGGCCTCTTCCTGGTTCATAGATGGCTGCTTTTCCTTGTAACTTCACTTGGTGGAAGAAGTGAGAGATCTCTCTAGAGTCTCTTTTATGAGGGCACTAATCCCATTCATGAGGGCTCGGCACACATTCAGTCTATAGCAGAGATTTATACACAACTTCGAATTTGGCTTATTAACAATAGAGGAGAGTGGGATGGAAGCATTACCTCCAGCTGTTTTTCAAAGTGGGCTCAAAAAGTGTCAACCAAAATGAATGAGATTTTCCCTTTCTTCACACAGGTTTTCTCCTAAGGTGCCAAGATCTTTTCCATTCAACACCTCAGTTATGTACAAAAAGACTGTGTTTGTAGAGTTCACGGATCAACTTTTCAACATTGCCAAGCCCAGGCCACCATGGATGGGTAATGTAAATAATATTAACTCTTCATTATGAAATTGGGTATCTTATTTCCTTGCAAGGATTCCCCAGTCTTGGGGCTGCAGTTAAAGAGGGCAGCAACCAAAGAGAATGTTCTCTTGGTAATAAGGCTTCCCTTATCACTGGCTCTCAGGGAAATACACTGGCTGAATGGTCTCCATCTGTTTGCTGGGCCCTCCTCCTCTGCTTGTTCTCTAGATGTTAGAGTGCTCTTTGTCATGGAACTGGGTTTGTTTTATTTTCTTTCTGCTTTTAATCCCTAGCTGATCTTATCCAGTCTCATAGTTTTAAAATATCATATATAATAACTCCAAAGTTGATATCTTCAGTTCAGACTGCTTATTTGATACCTCCACTTAGATGTCAAATAAGCATGTAACAAGATGTTAAGCTGAGACATTTCCTACCTTAGAATTATTGCTGAAATCCCACTCCTGGGCATATATCTAGAGGAAACTCTAGTTCAAAAACATACATGCACCCCAATGTTCACAGAAGCACTTTTTACAATAGCCAAGACATGGACACAACCTAAATGTCCATCAACAGATAAATGGATTAAAAAAATATGATATATATGTATATGTATACATATGTGTATGTGTGCATATATAATGGAGTATTAGTCAGCCATAAAGAGGAGTGGAACAATCTCATTGGCAGCAACATGGATGGACTGAGAGATTATCATACTAAGATACTAAGTAAGTCAAGCAGAGAAAGGCAAATATCATATGATATCACTTACATGTGGAATCTAAAATATGATAGAAAAGAACTTATTTACAAAACAGAGACATATACATAGACATAGAAAAGAAACTTGTTGTTACCAAGGGAGAAAGGGAGAGGGAGCGATAAATTAGCAAATACACACTACTATGTAGAGAATAAACAGCAAGGTCCTACTGTGTAGCACAAGGAACTATATTCAGTGGCTTGAAGTAACCTGTAATGAAAAAGAATATGTATGACTGAATCACTATGCTGTATACCAGAAACTAATACAACACTGTAAAGCAACTATACTTCAATTTTTTTAAACGGGGGAAAAAGTAATTACTGCTGACAATTATAGGTGACAAGTATCCTCAAATTCTAAAGAGAGATACGGTTCTGCAACCCTTACCCCATCTTGCACCTCTAGCCTGTATAAATGGAGAACCATTTAGAAGATTTGACACAGGAGTTTGGGAGATGCTGACTAGTGCATGATTTTTATAGGAAAAAGTGCATGGAAAAACTTTCAAGACCAGAGTCTTGCGGAGCTTCCCCTGATGGCATAGTAAGGAGAGTGGGCCATAGCAATAGCTAACTGCACTGCCACTGTTAGGTATGGGGCCAGAAAGGTCACAGGACAAGAGTTGCCTCAAGAAGACTCTGCCTGAGAGGTCTTCCTGCCACGGCAAGGTGACTCCAACAGAAAAGATCTATGTGATTGTACTCTCAGAAGCAGAAACTGAGGAGAGGTAAAAGTGACAGCTGGAGAGGACATGTCCCATGTCAGGGAAAGAGGAGTAGAATGTCCCCATATTAGGAGGGAGAGATTCTCTAAATAACTCATATAAGTTCCCTAAGAAAGAAAGATCTAGAACTTCGGCATGTGCCACTTCCAAAGGGTACCAAAGCCACGTAACCACTGAAAGATCAAGAAAGACCTTGTCATCATGCCCCTTTTTGCGTCGCTGTCCTTTTCTCACTAGTGCCAAGCTTAGAGTGCCCAGAGGCAGTAAGGCGAGCAGGGGAGGAGGCTTAGGCGAGGAGGCTGAGAAAGCAGTGGAGCTGCCAACCAAACTACCTTTTCCCATTACAGGTTTCCGAGCCTGTCAGAACTGAGCTGGGGTGGGGGTGGGGGGGCTTAAATTGAAGGAGACATAAAAAGTTTGATATTAGATCAGACTGGATTTATTAGTACCTTAAAATGAAACTGTTAATATGTGAAGGTTACTGAAAAAAAAAATCGGATTGTTCAAAGTGCAAGAAAGACAAATTCTGCATATGATTAAAAACTGTGAAAAAATAAACCTATTTCACATTTTCATCCCATTGAGTCCAGTCAATTCAATAAACCATTTGTAGGCATCTTATACTTAGTGTGCGTATAAGTCAGAAGTCTTGATTTTCCTGTTAATTTTCTGTGCCATGGCCTGACTATCGCCCAGTTGCACAGACCAAAATCACAGGACTATAGTAAAGAAAGTATCCCTAGCTTTTCATTGGCTGAGTCCTTGCCAGGAAAGGAGTCTTTCTTCCTACTGGGCTCGGCTATCATCACAGGACGTGAGAGCGCCCCCTTCTGGTCTCCCAACTCTAGTTAATTCAAGTTTCTGGTTTTTATTTTTTTTACAGACCCTTCCTCCAAGACAAGTACCAAGTCTGCTTTCTTCTTTTATTCTTTTTAACATTTTTTATTGAGTTATAGTCAGTTTACAATGTTGTGTCAAATTCCAGTGTAGAGCACAATTTTTCAGTTATACATGAACATACATATATTCATTGTCAAACATTTTTTTCGCTATGAGCTACCACAAGACCTTGTATTTCCCTGTGGTACACAGTATAATCTTGTTTATCTATTCTACATATGCCTGTCTGCTTTCTTCTTTTAAATTCCAAATTCGTCCAAACTGCTGTAGCCCATAAAATCCTGCATGTTATTTTCCCTGCCTTCCTCTATAACCTTATTTATTCACTTTGCTGCAACCGCATGTTACTCAACTCGGCCAAGCTTATTCTCGTCTGAGGACTTTTGCATTTATTTTATCTGATTTGAGTGCTTTTCCACCAGATCTTTGAAAGTTTTGCTGGAGTTTGCTGCATCACCATTTTCTAGCACACTGCCTTCATTTATAGCATTTATAACAACCTAAAATTTTCTTGTTTATTTACTTACATGATTAATGTCCCTAGAACATGAGCTCCATAATTTATCTTTTTAACTACTGCATCTCCAGTGTTCAGGACAGTTCCAAGAATATAGTAGGAACTCAATTACAAGTTGAATGAATAAATGCATTGAGTGAATTGCCAGAAACCTGTCCTCAGAACAACCATGAGGCTGAGCTGGTGACAGGAGTGAAGGCATTCATTCATTCATTCAGCTACTGCTTTTTATCAACAGTCACAGGGTCATACTTCTCTACTGTGACTTTCACTATCACTTTTGTAATAACAGCTTTTCTGGAATGCCACCCTCCAAATAACCTTTGGGGGGCATCTCATTCTTGCAGGTCTGCTAGGTCCTACCATCCAGGCTGAAGTTTATGACACAGTGGTCATTACACTTAAGAACATGGCTTCTCATCCTGTTAGTCTTCATGCTGTTGGCATATCCTACTGGAAATCTTCTGAAGGTGAGTAAAACACCCTCCTGTTTCCCTGTCACCTAGGGACAGAAGAGGTACAAGGTCATACAGCTAGTGAATGGTGGGGTCGAGATTCCACCCTAGGCCCAATACATGAAGACAAAAAACAGTGTCATTTTAGATTTTTTTAGATTCAGATTTTCCAGATATTTCTTCTGCCTCTCCTTCCCCCAATTTCTAAATATGGATGCCACCATGTTATTAGAGCCAACTAGCAGAACCAACAGGGAAGAAGGGGCGACGCTGTGGACCTCAGCCTGAGACACATGACAGCGCCAGCTGACCACACACACCCTGTCCACACTTCCTCTGCTCTGCCGATGGATGCCTGCTCCTGAAAGCTCCCTGATCACAGAAGGATAGCCCCCGCCCACTGTGGCCGTACAGCAGAGGTGGGCAGTGGGGGAAGCAGATATAAGGCCACAGACAGACAAGGGACACAACCAGATTAGAGCTAGGGGTGGACAGTGGAGACCAAAGAGATTCTCACAGTCCCTGGGCCACAGGGTCTTTGTATAAGCTACCCAGCAGTCTTGCTGAGATAGCTAACAACTTCAAAATACCTGGTTGCTTATTTTCACAATGCCCTGGTGTGGTGCTTTTAACGCATGGTAGCAGGTGCTTTGATATTCCTCCCATCAAAATCTGTGCTCTATAATTCTTCCCCTTTAATCTGTGTGGGTTGATAACCGCTGTGATACACGTACAATCGTTTGTGACTTCTGAGGCTGTCATTAAACCTTCAGCCCAGCTATTAGATATGTGATTTAAAAAGCCTCCAGATGATTCTAGCCCTCAGCTAGCCATCATGGGGCATAGAAGCCAACCTATCTGTGCCCTATCTGAATGCCTGATCTACAGAATCAATGAGCATAATAAAATTGTGATTGTTTTACACCAGTGTATTTGAGCCCGTTTGTTAGCCAGTCTTCTCAACTGGAAGCTCTATGATTTCTTCACCAACTTTTCTCTTTTCATTGGGTATCTCAAGCTCAAAAGCACTTGAGAAAGCTTTGACTGGCTCAAGGGATAACTACAAAATGACTGCCTTTTAGGAGTGGGCTCTGTTGATTCTGTACACTCATTAGGATATCTTCCATGCAAAAGGCGCACTGGAAGCAGACAGGCAGACTCCTTGAACTCTCAGATGTTCCCACAATGTTGTTCCTCATATAAGATGAAAATTACACAAAACACATTCTGCTTAGAATATTTTCATCTGGCTGATATATAAGCTCAGGTAAGACTCTGATGGAAAGGAAATAAACATTCTGAGCATCACCTCCTATTTTTCCAGCTGTCACTCTCTCACTGTCCACTCCAACAACTCTTCATTCTCATTGGGATCCACTATCCACGGACCCTAAAGTTTTCACCATCTGCCTTGCCTCTTAAGTCTTTACTTCCCTCCTTGCCCAATTTGTATGCCCTGGGCTCACCACAACTTTGCACAAGTTCCTGGCCTCCTTGATCTCCATTCTATCCACTTGGCTAAACCACTACCTTGGTTAAATCTCTTCCACACCTATTGTCCTAGCAACCAAGTGAGTGGTCATGGTTGAAGTGAAAGTCACACAACCAAGTAGAATTGTATCACTATGTTGATAATGCCACACCTCAAATGGTCCCTCAGCCATCCTACTGCTACACTTCTCCCAATCCATTCACCGTCCTTCTCCTCAGCCTTACTGTTACGAAAAGGGGTATTCTTTTCCTAATGAAGTATTTCAAATATAAAAGGTACAGGAAATAACAGAGCAAACAAACATGTACCCATCACTTCACTTTGCCAAATCTTAACATTTTGCCATCTTTGCTTAATTTATTTGAAAGAATTAAACGTTATAGACACAGTTGCAGCCATTTCCCTATTCAAACGTATTCATGGTTCAGAATTTGATACCAATCCACAATCACACAAGGGCCTGAACCACAGTCTCCACCCCTATGTGTAACTCCAGGCATTTCTAAATGTCCAACACGGTGTTCCAAGCACAGGTGTTGATCTGCCGTTGCTTCTGGATGAAGCCAAGTGTACCCAGTGCACACTGGAGGGGGCGCCCCTTTACCAAAGAGGCTGACCTTATAGTGGGGACCACCCACCTGCACTTTCACAGTGGTCTTTGTCTGCTGAGAGTTTGTAATAAAATATGGGCAGAGTAGGGGCAGTGCAGGGGGTTTCCTGTACTGTTCTGCTGGAGATGTCCCTCTTTTAGACGTATAGATGCTGTGGGATAAGATGGGGTATAAATGAGGAGCACCCTATTCGAATGCCTTGGGCTGCCCTGGAATGCCAGAAACCATTCTAAATCCAACAAGTTAAGGTAAGTTGCTAAAAAAGTGTTTCAGTAGAAGTGTTAAGGTCAGTGCCTTTAAATATTTTCTACTTCTGTCTACTGAAATGACCTAGAAGCAATAACATTTCATTAACAATGAACACATAGAGCGTTCAGCTTAGAATAAAGGTATCAGGCTAAGCCAGGGGTCAATTTTAACATCACTAAGGATGGGACAGCCAGAAACTATCTACCCCCTACGTGGTCTGCCCTGCCAGAGAAGAACCAAGTTTAAAACTTTTTTAAAAACCCTACATCTCACCCTTCCCTGAGCTTTACCAGGTGCTTAGTAAAGAGTCTAAGACAAAATACATACCCAGTGTATATCTACTAAGTTGAATTTGTTACCGCAAAAGGTAAAGACCCCGGTGCTTGTCATAGCCGAAAGACAAGTTTGCAGTCGGGAGATGGCGCGGTGTGTAGTGAAAGATTTTAAAAGATCTATTTTTAAAAAGGAAGCATACAGCCCCAAGAACGGGAGGCAGGCTGACCCAAGGGAGGAAAAGCGGCGGCTTTTGTCTCCCTTCTCTTGCACCTGGCTTGGAGGTGCTCTCTTGATTGATGGACGCCTCTTGCCCCTGGAGTGCTCAGTCGTGTTCGGCCCCTTTGCACATGTCCTTCCCCATGATGCGCACAGAAAACCCATGGGCGGCGGGGGCTAAGCCGCAGTGCTAATTATAACACAATGAACATCGATCGTGTCCAGTTAAGTCCTTTCTGCTACTGCACAGTCATGGCTGTCGGGTTTTAACCAGGTTTGGTCTTTTTGTTTCTTTGTTTTGTTGGCACTCATTTAGAAGAAGTAAAATCCATTTATGCTGGAGGCGGGCATAACATCATCCTACGAACCATCCTCCCTCTCCTCCACCTGTCTGCCCAGTGGCCCCACTTGTCTGACAACCTATCAAATGGACTTAAATTAGACAAAAAATGCAATAATGGAAGTAGTATTACTCGTTAGAATCTGAAGGTCTCAGAGAACTGCTCAACCATTCATATTTGCATTAGTGGTGAAGAGCTGCTCTGCAGTACGAGGCTTCTCGCCATTTGTAACTGCTGCTTGCAGGTATTCCAAATTAAGTTTCAGAAACACAGTTTCTTGTGTAGAATCTAGTGGCAGCAATAAATTGATGTTTCCTTGAGTGCACAATGGACACAAAAAGGACAATTTTATCCCTTCTTGATTTAGGTGCTGAATACAAGGATCAAACCAGCCAAAGGGAGAAGGAAGATGATAAAGTCATTCCTGGTAAAAGTCATACCTACGTTTGGCAGGTCCTGAAAGAAAATGGTCCAACAGCCTCTGACCCACCATGTCTTACCTACTCATATCTTTCTCATGTGGACCTGGTAAGGGATTTGAACTCAGGCCTCGTTGGAGCCCTGCTGGTTTGTAGAGAAGGTAAGGATAAGCAAGGGTAAGACGGAGCTGAAGCGAGTGCAAACGCCTGGGTCTGCACTTTCAGTGCATCTGAAAGAGGCTTCTGTGCCCAACATGATGCCCATGAAAAGGGGCATGATCCAGTCTCTGAGAGGAACATGTGCCCATCCTATGTAGCCGTAAAAGTTCTGGAATTAGGTCTCTCTTCTCAAAGCACTTCTACTTTCTACTACAAATATCCAATGGGCTGTCTCAGTAGTGCCTTTCGTCAATTTTGTGTTAGGTTCCTGGAAACCTCCATGCAGGTAAACATATCTAAGTGTATGATCAATGGTGCCTAGCCCACTTCAGGGGTTTAGTTTGTCATACTGGACCCAGAAACATAAAAATCTGAGAAAAGCAAGCATTTATATATGTTTACAAGTTTTTATTCTAAAAATCATGTACTTCCAACTGACATAGTGACTCAGTATTTCTGTACATTAGAAAATGATCACCACCATAACTCTAGTTACCATCTGTCAAATGCAAAGTTATTACAGCATCATTGACTATATTCCTCATGCTGTACATTTTATCCCTGTGACTCATTTATTTTGTAACTGGACGTTTGTACCTCTTAATCTCCCTCACCTATTTCACTCATCCCTTCAATCCCTCCCCTCTAGCAACCACCTGTTTGTTCTTTGTATCTGAGTTTTTCTCCATTTTGTTATGTTTGTTCATTTATTTTGTTTTTTTATATTCCACATATAAGTGAAATGACATGATATTTGTCCTTCTCTGTGTTACTTATTTCACTCAGCATAATGCTGTCTGGTCCATCCATGTTGCTGCAAATGGCATTATTTCTTTCTTTTCATGGCTGAGTAATATTCCATTGCATAAATATATATATATATATATATATATATATATATATATATACCACATCTTCTTTAGCTAATCGTATATTGATGGATACTTAGATTGCTTCCATATCTTGGCAACTGTAAATAATGCTGCTATGAACATAGGAGTATATACAATTTTTTGAATTCGAGCTTTCATTTTCTTCAGAAAAATACCCAGAAGTAAAATTACTGGATCATAGGGTAGTTCTATTTTTAACTTTTTAAGGAACTTCCATACTGTCCTCCATAGTGGCTGAACATACCCACCAACAGTGCACAAGGGTTACCTTTTCTACACATCCTTGTCAACACTTGTTATTGGTTGTCTTTTAATCCATTTTGAATTTATTTTTCTATATGGTATTAGAACGTAGTCCAGTTTGATTATTTTGCATGTATCTGTCTAGTTTTCCCAATACCATTTGTCAAAGAGGCTGTATTTTCCCCCATTGTATGTTCTTGCCTCCTTTCCTTTAGGTTAATTGACCATAAATGTGTGGGTTTATTTCTGGGCTCTCTATTCTGTTCCACTGATCTCTGTATCTGGTTTTGTGCCAGTACCAGACTGTTTTGATAACTAAAGTATAATCTGAAGTCAGGGAGCATGATTACTCCAGCTTTGTTCTTTCTCACGATTGCTTTGGGTGTCCTGGTCCTTTATGGTCCACACAAATTTTAGAATTATTTGTTCTAGTCCTGTGAAAAATGCCACTAGCTTTTGATAGACATTGCATTGAATCTGTAGAATGCCTTGGGGATTATGGACACCTTAACAATATTAATTCTTCCAATCCATGAGCACAGTGTACCTTTCCATTTGTTTGTGTCATCTTCGATTTCTTTCATCAATGTCTTATAATTTTCTGAGTACAAGTATTTTACCTCCTTGGTTAGATTTATTCCTAGGTATCTTATTCTTTTTGATGTGATTGTAAGTGGGATTTTCTTAATTTTACTTTTTGATTGTTCACTGTTCTATCCCCTTACTTTCAGCCTGTATGTGTCTCTAGATCTGAAGTGAGTATCTAGGGGTCTTGTCTTTATACCCATTCAGCCACTTTTTGTCTTTTTCTTGGAGCCTTTCATTCATTTACATCTAATTATTAATAGGTATGTACTTATTGCCATTTTCTTAATTGTTTTATGTTTGTTTTTATAGGTCTTTCTTGTTCCTTTCTTCTTTTGTTCTCTTCTCTTGTGATTTGATAACTTTTTTTAGTGTTATGTTTGGATTTTTTTCTCTTTTGTGTGTATCTATTATAGATTTTTGGTTTGCAGTTACCTTGAGGTTCATATATAACAATCTATATATATATATATATATATATATATATATATATATATATATATATATATATACATACTATATATATATATGATTTTAGGTAGATGACCTCTTAGGTTTGAATGCATTCTAACAACACTACATTTTTAATCACCTCCACCACTTTTAATATTTTTTACTTCATATTTTACGTCTTTTTGTCATGTATGTCCCTTAACTACTTATTGTGGATGTAGGTGGTTTTGCTCCTCTTCTCTTTTAACATTCCTACTAGCTTTATAAATGGTTTATCTCCTGCCTTTACTGTACATTTGCCTTTACCAGTGAGAATTTTCCTCTTATAATTTTCATATTTCTAGTTGTGGTCTTTTCTTTCTCCCTTAGAGAAGTCCCCTCAACATTTCCCATAAAGCTGGTTTAGTGGCACTGAACTCTTTTAGCTTTTACTTGTCTGTAAAGCTTTTAATATCCTCATCAAATCTAAACAAGAGCCTTTCTGGGTAGAGTATTCTTGATTATACGGTTTTCCCTTCACCACTTTGAATATATCATGCCACTCCCTTCTGGCCTGTAGAGTTTCTGCTGAAAAGTCAGCTGATAGCCTTATGGGAGTTCCATTTTATGTTACTTGTTGCTTTTCCCTTGTTGCTTTTAAGATACTATCTTTTTTTTTTTTTTTAGAAGAGGTGCTGGGGATTGAACCCAGGACCTCATGCAAGCTAAGCATGCGCTCTACCACTGAGTTACACCCTCCCCTCAAGATTCTATCTTTGTATTTAATTTTTGCCATTGTAACTACAGTGTGTCTTTGTGTGGCTTTCCTTGGGTTGATCCTTTTTGGGACTGTCTGTACTCCCTGGACTTGGATCTGTTTCCTTTCCCAGGTTAAGGAAGTTTTCAGCTATTAGTTCTTCAAATATGTTTTCTGCCCCTTTCTCTCTCTTGTCCTTCTGAGATCCTTATAATGCAAATGTTAGTATGTTTGGTGTTGTCCCAGAAGTTTCTTAAAATGTTCTCATTTTTTAAAATTCTTTTTTCTTTTTTCTGTGCAGCTTAGGTGATTTCCACTACTCTGTCTTCCAGTTCACTAGTCTGTTCCTCGCTATCACTTAGCCTACTGTTGATTACTTCTAGTGTATTTTAAAATTTCAGTTATTGTATTTTTCAGCTCTGTTTGGTTGTTCTTTATATTTTCCCTTTGTTAAAATTCTCACTGTGTACATCCATTCTTCTCCCAAATTCACTGAGCATCTTTATGATCATTACTTTGAACTTTTTTTTAACACTTTTTATTGATTTATAATCATTTTACAATGTTGTGTCAAATTCCAGTGTTCAGCACAAATTTTCAGTCATTCATGGACATACACACACTCATTGTCACATTTTTTTCTCTGTGAGTTATCATAACATTTTGTGTATATTTCCCTGTGCTATACAGTATAATCTTGTTTATCTATTCTACAATTTTGAAATCCCAGTCTATCCCTTCCCACCCTCCACCCCCCTGGCAACCACAAGTGTGTATTCTCTGTCTATGAGTCTATTTCTGTCCTGTATTTATGCTTTGTTTTTGTTTGTTTGTTTGTTTGTTTTTGTTTTTGTTTTTTAGATTCCACATATGAGCGATCTCATATGGTATTTTTCTTTCTCTTTCTGGCTTACTTCACTTAGAATGACATTCTACACGAGCATCCATGTTGCTGCAAATGGCGTTATGTTGTCGGTTTTTATGTCTGAGTAGTATTCCATTGTATAAATATACCACATCTTCTTTATTCAGTCATCTGTTGACGGACATTTAGGCTGTTTCCATGTCTTGGCTATTGTAAATAGTGCTGCTATGAACATTGGGGTGCAGGTGTCATCCTGAAGTAGATTTCCTTCTGGATACAAGCCCAGGAGTGGGATTCCTGGGTCATATGGTAAGTCTATTCCTAGTCTTTTGAGGAATCTCCACACTGTTTTCCATAGTGGCTGCACCAAACTGCATTCCCACCAGCAGTGTAGGAGGGATCCCCTTTCTCCACAGCCTCTCCAGCATTTGTCATTTGTGGATTTTTGAATGACGGCCATTCTGACTGGTGTGAGGTGATACCTCATGGTAGTTTTGATTTGCATTTCTTTGATAATTAGTGATATGGACCATTTTTTCATGTGCCTATTGATCATTTGTATGTGTTCCTTGGAGAATTGCTTGTTTAGGTCTTCTGCCCATTTTTGGATTGGGTTCTTTGTGTCTTTCTTATTGAGTCGTATGAGCTGCTTATATATTCTGGAGATCAAGCCTTTGTCGGTTTCACTTGCTAAAATTTTCTCCCATTCCGTAGGTTGTCTTTTTGTTTTACTTATGGTTTCCTTTGCTGTGCAGAAGCTTGTAAGTTTCATTAGGTTGCATTTGTTTATTCTTGCTTTTATTTCTTCTAGGAGAAAATTTTTGAAATGTATGTCAGATAATGTTTTGCCTATGTTTTCCTCTAGGAGGTTTATTGTATCTTGTCTTATGTTTAAGTCTTTGATCCATTTTGAGTTGATTTTTGTATATGGTGTAAGGGAGTGTTCTAGCTTCACTGTTCTACATGCTGCTGTCCAGTTTTCCCAACACCATTTGCTGAAGAGACTGTCTTTATTCCATTGTATATTCTTGCCTCCTTTGTCAAAGATGAGTTCACCAAAAGTTTGTGGGTTCGTTTCTGGGCTCTCTATTCTGTTCCATTGGTCTATATGTCTGTTTTTGTACCAATACCATGCTGTCTTGATGACTGTAGCTCTATAGTATTGTGTGAAGTCTGGGAGAGTTATTCCTCCAGCCTCTTTCTTTCTCTTCAGTAATGCTTTGGCAATTCTAGGTCCTTTGTGGTTTCATATAAATTTTATTATGATTTGTTCTAGTTCTGTGAAATATGTCCTGGTGTGCATCCATTCTTCTCCCAAATTCTCTGAGCATCTTTATGATCATTACTTTGAACTTTTTATAAGATAGATTACTTACCTCCACTTTGCTTACTTCTTCTGATGTTTTTATCTTTTTCCTTTGTTTAGAACATAATTCTTCTGTCTCCTCATTTTGCCCTATTTTCTGTTTTTATTTCTGTGTATTTGGCAGGTTACATTTCCTAGTCCTGGAGAAGTGGCCTTATGTAGTAAATGTCTTATGTGTCTCAGCAGTGCATTCTCCTCTCATCACCAGAGCCATATGTTCCAGGGGTGCCCCCACATGTGGGCTGTGTGGACGCTTCTGTTATGATGGAGCCACACTATGGGCATCCTGGTAGGGAGAGTTGGCCCCCAACATAGTTGGCAGCCAGGCCCTTCCTTGTGCAGAGGCTGTTGGTCCCTGTTGGGTAGGGCTGGTCCTGGTGCAGCTGGCTGCATAGCCCTGGGAGGCCCAGGGCTGGTGCCACTCCACTTGTGGGTAGGGCTGGGTGCCAACATGGCTGGCAGGGGGGCCTGGGGTCCCAGGCTGGTTCTGGTCTGCTGGTGGGCCAGACTGGGTCCCCATATTGCTGGCTGTTTGGCCTGAGAGGTCCTGGGACTGGTGCCTACTGGCTGGTGGCCAGTGCTTAATGGCTAGAGAAAGGGCTCCAAAGTGATGCTTGCCAGCACCAGTGTCCTTATGGTAGAACAAGCTTCCAAAATGGCCACCACCAGTGTCTATACCTAAGTTTTCAATTTTTTGAGCTATTGTAAACATCATTCTTTCTTACATTTTGATTTCTAGTTATTCACTGATACTACATAGCATATAATTTATTTTTAACAGCTTTATTGATATATAATTGATATACAAAGAACTGCACATATTTAATGTGTATAATTTGATGACTTTGGACATAGAAAAACACTTAGCACCAAATCAAGGTAATAGACATATCCAGCACCTCCCAGAGTTTCCTTGTGTCTCTTAGGGTTTGTGTGTGTGTGTGTTAAGAACACATATGAGATCTACCATCTTAAGAACTTTTGAAGTGTACAATACTGTATCATTGAGTATAGGCACAATGTTGTAAGCAGATCTGTAGAACTTATTCATCTAGCATAACTGAAACTTTATACCCCTGAACAACAACTCCCCATTTTCCCTATCCCGCCTCCTGCCATTATATGAGATATGTAAGTGGAATCATTTAGTATTTGTCTTTCTATGACATTTTACTTAGCATAATGCCTTCCAGATTCATTTGCATTTTTGCAAATGGCAGAATTTTCTTCTTTCTAAAGGCTGGATAATATTCCATTAATATTCCATTCTATATATCATGTATCTCTTTTTAGTAATTAATTTTTAGAAACACTGATATAGGAGATGTGACACCAAAGAGATAACATTGCTTTCTAACCAAGAGACAAAGGACACATTTGTGCTCTCAAGCAGTTGACGAAGAAATGTGTCCCCCTAGTGTCAATTTCCTGTGATACGCTTTTCAATAAAAAAATGCTCTCACTTCTTTTCCAGGGAGTCTGGACAAAGAAAGGACACAGACCTTGCGTGAATTCGTACTACTTTTTGCTGTATTTGATGAAGGTTAGTGAGCTGCTATGTGATTTTTGGTCTCCTGAAAGAAATGAAATATATTAATTTAATCTGGTCCTTAAACATGAGGGCCGTTATTGTCTAGAGGAAGTGATTATAGAAAAAGCATAAGCTACATTACTGTTCAGGAAGGAAGGAGATGGGGATTGAAATGAATTCCAAGAAAAAAAGTGCAACCTGAGTTCCAATGGAAGAAGCTTTTTCTTGCATCCTTTGCTCATGCTGTTTCTTCCACTTGCAAAGCCTATCTCCAGCTTCACACCGGTAAATTTCTCCTTCTCCCCGTGCTCTAGGTTAGATGCCTCTTTATATATTTCCACAGTACCTGGAGCTTCCTCCTTATCACATGAAATCATCATTGTCTGCTTTATTTAATATTTATCTTCTTTGACCCCGTATTCCTTTCCATTCAAGCAAAGTTAAGCTCCTTCTCTTTTCTCCCATAATACCCTGTTCTCATGTCTATTACATCACTCTTCACTCTTTATTACAATTGTCCACTTCTCTGTCTATTCAGGCTAAATTGTAAGCACCTTGAAGACAGAGGCTCTGTGTTCTCTGTCATCAGTACTTAGTGTTCAGTAGTGCTGAGTAAATATGTTTGACTGAATGAATAAATGAGTGAATGAATGTATAAGAATTCTCCAAAGGCTGGGTGCTTCAGAAAATTTCAGTCCTTTACACAAAGGGGCAACTTCAAGGAGCTGCTGTCTACAATAATATTTATAGTGTTTTCACTCTTATTAATTGAAATTAATTTCTGCCTGAACGAAGAAGGTTGGGAAGCTTTCGGGTTCTTGGGTTTTCATTGCACCAAGCTAACGAAGCAGTTAGGACAGGGACAGGTACTGATGAATTTCATCTGCTTCCTTTTAAACATGTCACCTAATGAATAAAATGAAATCATCATGGTGCAAACTTACCAATATTCCCCCTTCTCCTAGTTAACATTTGTTATTCCTTTCCACCTACTGATATGGATAAATATAGGGACAGATAATCAGTTTGAGCAAGAAATTTCTTCTCCCTTTTTCTTACTGACTTTGAAGGAAAGTCATCCTTGCCTACTGTGCTGACAAAAATGCTTAAGGAGTGAGAAATCTTTGCCTCATGGAAGGGAGGGAAGGAGAAAGGGAAGGTCAGTCGTGAGACAGACACATAAGTGGCCCTCTCTGTTTGCCTCCTCTCTCTTCAGGGAAAAGTTGGCACTCGGGAAAAAATGAGTCCCTGACGCAGGCTATGAATCCTCCATCTGCTTGGGCCCAGCCTACAATGCACACAATCAATGGCTATATAAACAGATCTCTGCCAGGTATGTACAGCCTGCTCAAGAATCCTCAGGGTCTTCTGCATTCACTACCAGAACTCTCTTCTCCAGTTCTCAGACAGTTCTGCACCCCAGAGGAAAGCCCACTGAATTCTCTCTGGAAGGTCTTATAGTACAGTGGCTGATTCTTCTTCCAGTCACCTAAAAATCATGGACTGCCCATATACACAGAGCTCACAGATTTCTCTTTTCTTTTGCTTAAATTAAAATGGGCATCCAAGAATGAACAAATATTTAAGGAAGCCTAAAACATGAAGGGAATATGCAAAGAGAAACAAATAAAAATAGAGAATGCTTAAAACAACTTATCAAAAGCTCTAAGTAGTATTTTAATAAAGATTCAAGAAGATACTGCATTGAAACTACTATACATAAAATAGATAAACAAGTTTGTACTGAATAGCACCAAGAACTATATTCAATATCTTGTGGTAATCTATAAGGGAAAAGAATAAGAAAAGGAAAATATGTATGTGTATGTATAACTTAAACATGATGCTGTACACCAGAAATTGACACAGCATTGTAAACTGACTAGACTTCAATTAAAAAAGAAAAGAAGATACTGCAATGAAACAGTAATAATATGATTGGAGCTTCTGAGTTGGTGAACACATGGAGATTTGGGCAGAGTGCCCTCTCCAGGGGTGCCACTCTTCCATCTGGCTGTTCCTGAGTGACAGCCTGTTATAATAAACAGGTTATCTAGTAAGTGAAAAATAGTAGTAATAGGATTATATGAAAAAGTAACAATCAAAACAAGAATAGCTCTCACTTGCATAGTTGAATGCAGGATGGTGCCATTCACAGAAATAAGGAACTCTGGAAGAAGATGAGGTGATGAAGATTGAAAATTTTGTTTTGTACATGTGGGCTTTATGAGATATCCAGGTGAAGATATGGAGAAGGTGACTGACTGTGTGAGTCCGGATTTCTGAGAAAGATCTGAAATAAGAGCGTTAACAGCATATGGATAATCATTAACACCATGAGAATGAATGATTGTTCAGGGAGGGAGAGAATTTGATTAAGAAGAGAATAAGGCCTAGGGATGAGCCCTGAGGTGATCTAGCATTTAATGGATGGATAGAGGAGACATCAAGAAAGGAGACAGAAGAAGGAGCAGTATAAGAATTAGGAGAACAAAACCCTGAGAGATTTTGGCACAGAGACCAAGGGAGGAAAGAATTTCAGGAAGGAATGAATGGTCAACAGATGCCATGAAGACTGAAAAATATCCATTGAATTTGGCAGCATGATAGTCATTGATGACCTTGGCTTGAAAGTACCCCTACTGTCTTAGGAAATTTGGTTCCAGTCAAGATAATAAAATTTGTAGGGACAATTCATCCATCTTATCTTAGGAAGTGTTTTCCACTTCAAATTCTCTAATTCTTGACCGTAGTTGTCTTATTCCTACTTTACAGGTCTGATTGGATGTCACAAGAAATCGGTCTATTGGCATGTGATTGGAATGGGCACCACCCCTGAAGTACATTCAATTTTCCTTGAAGGCCACACATTTCTTGTGAGGAATCATCGCCAGGCTTCCTTGGAGATCTCGCCAATAACTTTCCTTACTGCTCAGACACTCCTGATGGATCTTGGCCAGTTTCTATTGTTCTGTCATATCTCTTCACACCAACATGGTAATATCTGTGCATCTTAAAGACTAGCATTATAAATATCGAGCTCTTCTTTTAATGGAATTTACTGTCCACTGTCCAGTATAGGATTATATTAGACCTCAACTGAGTTTCCCTAGTTTTAGCCAGTTTTCAAAGTAAATATTTTACCTTGAGTATAAGGGGGCTTGATTATTAGTAGTACTTGTGAATTTACTGGTGAATCTACCTGTGAAATAGACGGAGGGGAAATGGTCCAGGGAAGAATGAGGTGGTGAAAGTGAGGGGGACAGTGTATCTATCATTGGTTTCCCAGCACGATACCATTAATGAGGCTTCAATACTATGAAGAGAGGGATTTGGGGTCATAGCTGAAGAGATGTTTTATGAGAAATTCAGGGAAATGGAAAAAAAGTACAGTGCATAGGTTGTAACCATAAGGGCTCCAGTATATTGCAGTGCTCAATATGAAACAACAGACAACTGGTATACATGGAGATGAAGTGTAGATACTTGGTAGGAGATGAGAGACATCTAGGAAACTCAGGGCATGTCAGGGGATAGAGGATACTGGGAGAAACAACATGCGAGTGGAAGTTGGTGAGCATATGTGAGGTACTGCATGAGGTTTTCAAGGACTACTTGACTTTGCAAAGGGTCAAAGGTCCTGTATAAGCAAGTTGGGACAATGGTACCTACAGTTTCAAATTATTGTTAATATGAGCCCATTTCTCACTATAAGCTATGAAAATTCGTGTTACATGATCATCTCACCTTTATTTTCCTTCTTGTATATTCACTCTGATAACTCTTAATCTTGGATGATCTAACAACCCTCTTTGTCTACTCCTTTATTGTCACCATTGAGAGCTTTTGGAGGAAAATGTTGAGGAGGCCCAAGCTTTCATGTTTAAGAGCACTTGTCAAATTACCCAGGACATACTTCACAGAACTAGAACAAATCATAATAAAATTTATATGAAACCACAAAGGACCTAGAATTGCCAAAGCATTACTGAAGAGAAAGAAAGAGGCTGGAGGAATAACTCTCCCAGACTTCACACAATACTATAGAGCTACAGTCATCAAGACAGCATGGTATTGGTACAAAAACAGACATATAGACCAATGGAACAGAATAGAGAGCCCAGAAACGAACCCACAAACTTTTGGTGAACTCATCTTTGACAAAGGAGGCAAGAATATACAATGGAATAAAGACAGTCTCTTCAGCAAATGGTGTTGGGAAAACTGGACAGCAGCATGTAGAACAGTGAAGCTAGAACACTCCCTTACACCATATACAAAAATCAACTCAAAATGGATCACAGACTTAAACATAAGACAAGATTCAATAAACCTCCTAGAAGAAAATATAGGCAAAACATTATCTGACATACATCTCAGAAATGTTCTCCTAGAACAGTCTACTCAAGCAATAGAAATAAAAGCAAGAATAAGAAAATGGGACCTAATGAAACTTACAAGCTTCTGCACAGCAAAGGAAACCATAAGTAAAACAAAAAGACATCCTACAGAATGGGAGAAAATTTTAGCAAGTGAAACCGACAAAGGCTTGATCTCCAGAATATATAAGCAGCTCATACGACTCAATAAGAAAAAAATAAACACCCCAATCCAAAAATGTTCCTATCACTCTTGTATTAACCCTCTCTTCAGGTTTCTTGGTTGCCCTGGGAAAGAGATTTAATCTTACCATGCATCAACTATTCTCCCCTTATGTCCTGTGAGTGACCTTGTCTATAGTCCTCTGTAGTGATGAAGAATAGGGACCTCTCTTCCTCAACTGTTACATAATATTTATGAGATTTTTGACAAGACATTAGGGGACAAAGGATGTCATACAGGACAAGTAAGAGGAACTTGATCCTATAGGGACAGAGGAATATGCACAGATACTTGTCACTATCTAGTTTGAAGCCTGATTCAGTTTAAGAGGAGTTTGTTTTACACTTTGTTTTTGTTTTATTCTTTTGACACTTCTTTACACTGATTTTAATCCTTGTTTTTCAGGGGAAAAAATGCTTTGTCTTATTAGGCCTCGGACAAAACCCTTCATTTTTAGATCCAGAATGAATTGTTTAAGGCCACATGAACCCAAACTAGTCATTTGCTGCTCCTGAAATCTGCCTTGTTCCCCATCAACCAGTAAACAGGTCTCCCTTCTTCGTATTGATCTTCAAAATACCCACAAGGCATAGATAGGTTAGGGATTATTATCCACATTTTATAAAATATGAAGATGAAACTGAGATTGTTGAATAGACTTGCTATAGGGTTTACAAGTAGTCACATGTAGACATGCTCTTCAGACATATAAAATATTTCCTTAATTCTAAGTTGTACCTTTTCATGTCTTATGAATTTGGAATATGTCCTGAAATTTATATATATATTAACATTTTTTCCTGATGAGCTGTTATCGTAATTCAACTGAGTATATAAAAACAATCACTAGGTAACTGTGGGAATGGGGAGTTGGTCTGACCTAAGCTTCCAAATGCTGAAAATATGCAGTTCCTCAGGTGTCCTTGTTTATCATTTGGGAGTTGGGGAGTGATAGGCCCAGAGTAAGTTCCAAAAGAGAAATATTCATATGTATTATAAGAGTAAACAAGTGAGTCTTAAAAAGGAGGTAACACACAAATTGGAGCTGAGTCAGGCAGAAGGGAAATGGTGAGTGCAAAGACCAAAGGAAGAAACCAGCAAGTCCTAGATATGGAGAAGGTAATCCATACAGGAGACTTGCAAGAAAGAGCATTGGTGTAGAGAAGGGAACACCTAGGAGAGGGCCTTAAAGGCTAATAAGAGAAAACAAAGTTGTAAGAGTTAAACCAAGGAAGTCTCACTGTAACCTGACATGGTTTGGTTTGTCTGTCTCCAGATGGTATGGAAGCTTATGTCAAAGTAGACAGCTGCCCAGAGGAACCCCAACTACGGATAAAAAATAATAAAGAAGAGGAAGATTATGATGGTGATACCTACGACTCTGACATGGATGTGGTCAAGTTTGATGGTGACAGTGCTCCTCCCTTTATCCAAATCCGCTCAGTTGCCAAAAAGCATCCTAAAACCTGGGTCCATTACATTGCTGCTGAAGAGGAGGACTGGGACTATGCTCCCTCCTCCCTCACCTCCAGTGACGGGTGAGCACCTTCTGACCCTTGGTGCTTTCTCTTCAAAAAATAATCAAAAAGTTCTTCCTAGTTATTCAAAGCAACAAATCCCTGAGCCATGTTTAGGGTTGGGCACAGGTACAGAATCAAAAGGCAGGGGCATTAATATGTTTGAAAATTAACATCATGGATGCTTGTATTTTTCTCACTCCTTTCCTTGATTAAATCATGACAGCTGTTTCAGAGCTGGATTTTAGCTACCTGTCCCTTACCTAGAATTCTCTATTCCAACCTCTCATCTTTTTGTGTCTCATACAGAAGTTATAAAAGTCTGTATTTGAACAATGGTCCTCAGCGGATTGGTAGGAAGTACAAAAAAGTCCGATTTATAGCATACACAGATGAAACATTTAAGACTCGTGAAGCTATTCAGTATGAATCAGGAATCCTGGGACCTTTACTTTATGGTGAAGTTGGAGACACACTTCTGGTAAGTTGAGGGAAAGCTATAACGTTGGGATGGAAGAGAAACTCTAGAGGACTTTGAGTTTTTTAAAACTTCCTAATTGAGCCTTGTCTACAATGGGCATGATCTTTTAAAAATTATAAATGTTACACAAATAAATGTGAATTATAAATTTGTTTTAAAATGTTAGTATATAGAAAACAAATTTAATGCTATCCATTAAACATGTCACTTCTTTGAAATACTCATTGCTTAGACTTTGATACATATCCTTCTAGAACTTTTCCACTAGTTATATAGTACAAAAATCAGCAGACTAAGGCCTATGAGCCAAATTTGTCTCATGGTCTGTTTTTGGAGAGCCTTTGAACTTAGAAGGATTTTACATTTTTAAAGAGTTGTAAAGAAAAGAAGAGGAAGAAGAGACTGGATGTAGCTCACAAAGCCCAGCACCTTTACTATCCATCCCGTTCCAGAAAATGCTTCCTAACCCTAGACATAGAATATTAAGAATTCTTATGCTGCAAAGAACAGAATACTCAATGAACAGTGTTTTTAAAAGTTAGGACTTTTTTTAAAAAAATCAATTTGGAGATGTATTGTTGGTTTCATCAACTCAGCTACTAAAGAATGTCATGAGACTGGATAAAGAAGAGGTGGTGTATTTATACAATGGAATACTACTCAGCCATAAAAACCGACAACATAATGCCATTAGCAGCATCATGCATGCTCCTGGAGAATGTCATTCTAAGTGAAGTAAGCCAGAAAAAGAAAGAAAAATATCATATGAGATCTCTCATATGTGGAATCTAAAAAAAAAACCCCACACAAACAAAGCATAAATACAAAACAGAAACAGACTCATAGACATAGAATACAAACTTGTGGTTGCCAAGGGGGTGGGGGGTAGGAAGGGATAGACTGGGAGTTCAAAATTGTAGAATAGATAAACAAGATTATACTGTATAGCACAGGGAAATATATACAAGATCTTGTGTTAGCTTACAGAGAAAAAAATATGACAATGAATATATATATTTGCATGTATAACTGAAAAATTGTGCTCTACAGTGGAATTTGACACAACATTGTAAAATGATTATAAATCAATAAAAAATGTTTAAAAAAAAGAATATAATGAGACATAAAAGGGCAAAATAGCATTTGATAATCTCAATAGTTTTATAAAAACATTTATCAAAATTCAGCTTCCATTCTTAATAAAGTCATTGGGAAATTGGGATTGCAAGGGACATCCTTATCCTGATAAAGATCTGCAGAAAACTTAGAGTCACTTTTGTACTTGGTAGTGAAACTCAGAAATCCTTCTAAGATCAGGACAAGACACAGCTAACAGGTATCACCATCTCTATTTAATATTTTACTAGAAATTCTAGCCAGTATCCTTAGGAGAAAAAATTAAAATTTAAGATTGAAAAGGAATAAAGAAAACTGTTACTATTTGAAGATTAAATAAATGGATGACAGATAGTAGGACCTAGATTTCTAATTGTTCGAGAGGGTAATTATAAATAAATAAAAGGAAAGGCTAGAATAAATCATGTGATGCTGAATTAAAGTTGCAGACAATAATGTGAATTCATGTTTTCCTAATACAGATACAAAAGGATATTTATAGAAATAATTATAGATATATATATATATATTGGGGTTAGTATATTTCCTAGCTCTGCTGACCGAGAGGGCCTAGAAGCAATGACACCCCAGGTCTATGTTTCTAATACCATGCTCCAATAAAAAGAACCAAGGATCCATGGAGAATGAACAACTCTAGGACTGGGCCAAGGAAAATGCAGGATGAACCTGGAGTATCTTGTGGTTCCAGAAAGTAAGAAAGTGCTCAAAAAGGGGGGGGGGGGTGGATGGGACAATGTCAAAGAAATACAGGCGCTTCTAATGGCCAAGCTGGAAGAATATGAGCCAACAAAATAAATAAAGTAGCAATTAAAATTTGGATGTCTGCTGAAGACACTGCTTCCTCTCAGTCTTTCCCACCATTTGGGCACTGAATTCCCCAACAATGGTTCCAGTGGTAGAATCTTCATTGGATGAGCAGGCATGAATGACTAGGAAGACAGTTGATTACAGCATTAAGCAAGGATAGGAGAGCAACAATGTGGAAGCAGCAGTTAAGAACCCTGAGGACATCAACACAGCTTCTATGTCTAAGGTTGCGTGATATGAGGATAAAAAACTGACTTCTACTTGCAGTCTTGTCTTAAACCCACTCATTTGGTAAAACCCACTAAGCAGCAGAATGATGGAGGAGAAAAATCACACAGCTCTGCAACTAGCGTCTTTAAATCCATGACCATAAATTGCTAGTGTAAGAAGGTGCAAGGAATGCCTCTTGAAGCAATTAAAATCACTTTAAATGAATGGAAAGGAGCCTTTAATGAGAAACTTAAGTAGCTGTCTCAGCAATCTTATGCAAAGACTATTTTGAGCTTTATCTAGGCTCAAACTCCCATACTGTAGATATAATGGAGTTTTTGTTTTCTGCAGAGAGGCCACACTTTTCTTGTTGATCCTAGTTGTCTTAGTACTTGATCTTATATTTCATTTATACTTTCAGATTATATTTAAGAATCAAGCAAGCAGACCATATAACATCTACCCTCACGGAATCACTGATGTCAGTCCTTTGCACTCAGGGAGATTTCCAAAAAGTAAGTGTTACCTCACTTTTATATGTCTTACTTACCTGTAGATACAGATGAGGTCACAGCCCCAATAATAATTTTATACATTCTTCCCCACATGTGTCATTTTTCTCTGGCCATCATTTTCTTCATGTTTATCCTACTTGGGTTCACTGATCTTCCTTGATCTGTAAATGTATGTTTGAAAATATGATTTCCCACACCCTTGATAGCTAGTCTTTTAAAATCCTACTAATCTGGTAGTTGAAAAGTGGTATTTCATTGTTGCCTTTATTTTAATTTCTTTAATTTCTTTTTTTTTTTTAATTTCTTGTAGTATTGATCATCTTTTCACACTTTTATTGACCATCTGGGTTTTTTCTACTGTGCCCTTTCCCATTCCCTCTCCTCTATTCTCCCATTTCTCAATGGCTGCCAGCCATACTTTTACTTTTATAAAACTAAAGGTGATAACATTTACATTTTGTACTGTTATTTTAAATAACTCCTTGCTTTGTCTATATATTTATTCTAAACTTAAAAAAACAGCATTTATATTGCTTTAGTGTGTGTTTCTTATTATAAGTATATGAGTTTACTGTAGAACTAGGTGATATGCTATGATTGTTCTTTTGTCTACAGCTCTAGGCTTTGGCATCTATTCAGGTCACTGCGGCTTTGATATCTCTTTTTTTTAGCACTTGAGATTTTTTTCTTCTCATACATTTTCAGTTACGTAGTTAAAATGGTTTTAAAATATTGCTATCTATTTGTACTAGTGGGTAGACCTGCCAATTTCAATTCAAACTAACGTGCTAGCAAAAATCTCCTGGACACATTTTTATTCTAAAAAAAAACGTGTGAATCTTAAACTTATAAGAGGTACAATTTTAGTTTTCATTTATTGAGAAATTTCATATGTGCATATAAATTTGTAGAGCCCTTGCAATAAAAACAACATGATTACTAATATATGGCTTGTTACACTTCTAATCAAGCTATTTGGGGTTTTGGATGTGGGTAGGTGTGAAACATTTGAAAGATATGCCAATTCTGCCAGGAAAGATATTCAAGTATAAATGGACAGTGACTGTAGAGGATGGGCCAACTAAATCAGATCCTCGGTGCCTAACCCGCTATTACTCAAGCTTCGTTAATCTAGAGAAAGATATAGCTTCAGGGCTCATTGGCCCTCTCCTCATCTGCTACAAAGGATCTGTAGATCAAAGAGGAAACCAGGTGAGTTCATCTCTTTCCAAGTGCTGGGTTTGAAGCTAAACTGAAATGACAATGCGTACGAACTTCCAGATAACGTTTCCTATACTCTCTCAGAAAATATTGGCAATAAAAGAAATGAGCTCATTTATTATACGACAGCCTAGACATCCTCCCTGCATGTTTTATCGTGGGTGACTACAAGTTAACTTATCTGCAGCATCTAGCATAGTGCACAAGATTTAGTAGGCGTTCAATAAATATTTGTTGAGCAAAATACAGGGCAAGATATAAAATATTTCAGAATGTGATTAGAATTTGGAGCACTTCTGCTGTTTTAGAAAAACAAGGTTAAGTACTCTGAATTTGAAAAGCTTAATTCTTCACAAAAACTCATTGTTTGGTTCCATATTGCTTAGGCTTGACTACATGTCCATTTGGTTATTTATGATATATAGGATTCCTACTTGTCAGGAAACATTTTATGACCTTTAATGCAGGTAAAACATGTAGCACACAAATCCAGAGAGGTGTCAGTTTGGCCATGTGTCTGTCCTGACTAATTTTTCCTAATTATAGCTTTTCCATCAGTTTTTGGAAGGTGACTAAAATATACCTGTATTCTGCAATCTCCTCCCTTCAGCATTTTGGTTTCTGTAGCAATAGGTTATACAAAATAAAATTTATAATATTAGTGAAGTTTGCACATCTTAGTGGACTCAATTAGCAAGTGACTAACTCATGACTGTGGTTCATATGCAGTGTTCTTCTGAAAAAAACTTTAAACTTTGTGAATGGAAAACTTAAAAGTATTAGTGTTAGCATTTCACGGTTCATCTTGGCTTTGTTATTTGATTTCTGTTTTGTATTTTTAACTTCTTATAGATTAGTAGCTTTGTGGAAGGGCATTTGCTAGATGAAAGTTTAAGGAAGGCATTAATCTTACTTGACTTGACTAAATTGTTTAAGAAAGACATTGAATAATCACTTAGGTCTTTAAAGAGTGAAAATCCTGTAATCTGAACACAGAAAGAATGATGCTACAGACTCTACCCAAAAAAATCAGCCAGAGTATGGACTTGTGACCGGAGGAAAATTAAGTTTAATGGGTCCAGTCACCCTCTTGCCCTGAAGACACATTTGCTCTAAACATACTCACTGTTCATAGCACCCACTCCCACTCCCAGGCCCTGGGACATGCCATCGTAGTAAGTGGAATTGAACCAACGGACTATAGATATATCATATGCATGCCATCACTTCCATCACAGACTGCTAATTTCCACCTGTCAATACTGGTAGCATTTCTTTCTTTCTTTCAATGCATATAATTAACAGATGATGTCAGACAAGAGAAATGTCATCCTGTTTTCTGTATTTGATGAGAATCAAAGCTGGTACCTCACAGAGAATATTCAGCGCTTCCTCCCCAATGCAGATGGAGTGCAGCCCCAGGACCCAGAGTTCCAAGTCTCCAACATCATGCACAGTAAGCAAAGCAGCACTTGAGTGCAGTGGGTAATGAATAAAGGGAAACTGAAGCCACCAAACTGAAGTCCAGTTAATGCATTAATTTATATGCCATGCAAAAGTCATGTTTCCTTAAAAATTGTTACATATGAACATATACAATTTTATATAAATGCATAAATATGATCATATAATGTATTTTTTTCTTTTAGAAGGCAATCAAATATCTAGAAAAGTTTGTTTTTAAAGGGTAAATCAAATAAAGATACAGTTTTCATTTACTCAAACATACACAAGCCATCCTTAATATAAAATGCACTCAGTTGGTAAATTACACCAGAAGGACACAGGGAATGCAATTTTACATGTGAAAAACAATTGCCAGCTATAACAATTTAACAGTCAGATTAATGAAGGCATTATACCCTTACGAAAAAAACATCTTTTTTTCCAACTTTATCAAGATGTAATTGACAAATAAAAATTATGTATATTTGGGGGGGAGGGACATAGCTCAGTGATAGACCACATGTTTAGCACACATGAGGTCCTGAGTTCAATCCCCAGTACGTCCTCTAAAAAAAATTGTACATATTTAAAGCATACAATGTGATCTTTTTGATATTTACTTGGCTTCGCCTTCCCTTTTACCTGCCCATTGCCTTCTATATTATACCTTTCCACTAACCATTTTGTGTCCAGGTAACCCATGTTAGAATATATTGTTACTGTGACTATATAATCATGTACAAGGACATATGGCCACTGTACTAGTCTGCTAGGCTTTCCATAACAAAGTGCCACAGACTGGCTGGTTGCGACAATAGACATTTATTTCCTCACAGTTCTTGAGGCTGTTTCCTCACATGGTCTTTCCGCTGTGCATGCACATGTCTGTGTACAAATTTCCTCTTCCTATAAGGACACCAATCATATAAGGTTAGAACCCACCCTAATGACCTCATTTTTAAAGAATTACTTGTTTACAGACCCTATCTCTAAATGCAGTCACATTCTGAGGTATTAGGAGTTAGAACTTCAACACACGAATTTGAGTGGGAGGAACATTCAGTCTATAACATACATACCTATGTGTTTATATACACACACAAATTTGAATGGTCAAAAATATGATACAAATTTCAACCTCACTACAGGGAAATGCAAAATAGAATACCATTGCAGTAGCACTTTTTACCTATCAGACTGGCAAAATTATAAGACAGTACTAGTGGGCTTGTGAGTAAAAGAGTGTTGTCATACAATGCTAGCGGATAACTAGAAGTCTTTTTGAAACCAATCTGATTGAAACCACTGAAATTAAAAGTATGTGCCTTCTGGAGCCCTGGTTCTGGTTAAGACAGAATAAGCACGTGTCACTCTGTCTATCCTACAAACTGCAACCATTCTTACTTGCATTCTGTAGGATAGTTAAGGATTTTACCTTAATGTATGGAGCAGCCATCTGAGAATGTTGAAAAGGTAAATTAAGGAAGGAGACTAGAAAGAATTAAAAGCATGCAGATTGGAAGAAATAAAACCGAATATGACACGATTATCTACATAAAAAACTCACAAACTACACAAAAAAGCTCCTAGAACTAATAAGTGAGTTTAGTCTGATTGCAGAATGCAAAGTCAACCTGCGAAAGTCATTCATATTTCCATGTAACAACAGAAAACTGTTGGAAGTCTAAATTACAAAAATAATACCATTTATAATAGCTCAAAACTAAAATAAATGTAACAAAACATGTGCAGGACCTGTACACTGAAAATTACAAAACACTGATGAAAGACATTTTAAAACATCTAAAAAAGTGAGACACATACAACGTTCACAGATTGGATGACTCATAAAGATGTCAGCTATTCCCAAAATCATCCATATATTTAATGCATTATTAAAATCTCAGCACGATTTTTTGTTGGTAGGGAAAAGTATATTATAAAATTTATATGGAGAGGAAAAGGAACTAGAATAGCCAAGACAACTTTGAAAAAGAAAAATTAAGTTGGGGGGCTCCTATTACCTGATTTTAAGACTTACTATAAAGCTACAGTAACCAAGATAGCATTGTATTGACAAAGATGAATGACTTAGAATACATACTGCAGAAACAGACACATACATACATGATTCACTGATTTTTGATGAGGATAGAAATGCAATAGCATTGGAACAATTGATCATCCATATAAAAAAGATGAACCTCGACCTAAATCTCACACTTACAGATTAAGTCAAAATGTCTCACAGAAAATGTAGAGGAAATTTTTCATGACTTGGAGCTAGGCAAAGTGTTCTCATAGACGATGCCAAAATCAAAATTCATAGAATGAAAAACTTGATAAATTGGATTTCATCAAAATTAAAAGCTTTTCCTCTAAAAAAGATATTGCTAAGGAGAATGAAAAGACAAGCCACAGATTGGTAGGAAATATTTGCAAATCACATATCCGTATCTAAAATCTCAGACTCAATGGTGAGAAAACAAGCCAACCTCTAAAACTGGGCAAACGATTTGAACTGACACATTACCACAGAAGATATATGGAAGGGAAATAAGTACATGAAAAAAATGGTCAATATGATTAATCATTAAGGAAATGCATATTAAAACCACAGTGAGATACCTGTACATGTCTGTGATTAGAAGGTATCATACTGTCTTGAAATTTTACAGAAAGGCTGCAAGGATAGTAGAGAACTCCCATATACCCTTTATCCAGGTTCACTCATTTTTAACATTTTGCTGTGTTTGCTTTATTTCTCTTTCCCTTATGTATCTATTTTTATTACTTATTTTCCATTTGGGAATAGGTTGTAGAAATTATTAGCCCCTTTAACTCTTAATACTTCATTGTGTATTTCCAATGAATAATGATATTCTCTTACATAACTAAAGAGTTGTGAAATTCAGAAAATTCAACATTGATGCATTATGTAATACATTGACACAATACATTTATCTACCTGGCAGCCAATATTTCAGTTGTATCCATCAATGCTGTCTTTTGTAGCTGGATCTAGTTGTCCTACTTCTTTGAAATCTGTTTCCTTGAATTTGGAACATGAGCAGATACTAATTTTGATCACCAGATCAAGTTTAGTTTTTCTGTTTTTTTCCTCTGTGTAGTTGTCATTTTTCTCCTTGCAACTAATCAGGAATTTGTAGGGAGATATTTTGAGGCCATGCAAATGCCCAGCTCTTCATCAAACTGCCCCCCAACATATAGCATCTAAATCCATCATAACCATGATGGTTTATGACTCTCTTCACTTTGAGATTAGATCTTAGCTGATCAAGTATTAATAATTTATGTTTTTGGAAGGTATAATGTTATCTCTTCTTGGGAATAAAGTAACAGACATAACATATAATCATTTCTAATCATATCATGACAATCCAAAATAATAAATCCAGATACTGCTAAAAAACTTTTATTCTCCATTTCTTTTGCAGGCATCAATGGCTATGTTTTTGATAGCTTGCAGTTGTCAGTTTGTTTGCATGAGGTGGCATACTGGTACATTCTAAGTGTTGGGGCACAGACTGACTTCCTCTCTGTCTTCTTCTCTGGATATACCTTCAAACATAAAATGGTCTATGAAGATACACTTACCCTATTCCCCTTCTCAGGAGAAACTGTCTTCATGTCAATGGAAAACCCAGGTTAGTTATTTATATTATTCTTTTACTAACAGCTGTGATTGCTTCATGAGACATTCATATGGTCTTTTGCCCTCTAGATCATATTTGTGTCAATACTAAATGATTCAAGTGATTTTGGTAATTGCAAGGCATTTTAATGATAGCACCACATCAAGTATTTAACTTAAAAATCTTTGCTCTAAAATGTTCCTTTACTTACTGTGGGCCAAAATTTTAAGTGTGTTTACTGAATTATAGTGGCAAATATACTTTTATATATGCAATTAACATGTAGGCTCTAAATATACTTCTACGTGCCTTGTGAACATTGGTATTGTTGGATAAATACCAGCTAGAAGCCTTTGGGAAGGTCATAATAATCTCCTTTAAGACACATACCCTAAAAACCACTCTGAAGCCTTCAGGACGAACGTGGCTGTCAGGATCTTGAAGAGATATCTATACTCCCATGTTTTTGCAGCTTTATTCACAGTAGCTAAGCTGTGGAAACAACCTAAATGTCCATTAAAGGATGAATGGATTAAAAAATATGATATAGGAGACAGCACAAGATGATGGAGTACAAAGGCCCTGAGCTCACCTCCTCTCATGGGCACACCAAAATCATAACTATGTGTAGAACAACCATGAATGAAAAAGATCAGAACCTACCAGAAAAGATGTTCTACAACTAGAGATATAAAGAAGGAACCAAATGAGATGCGTAGGAGCAGAGTCGTGATACAGTCAAGACCCATAGACTCAGCTGGGCGACCCAGAAATGGGAGAATAATTACAACTGCAGAGACTATCCAAAGGAGTGAGAGTTCTGAGCCCCATGTCAGTCTTCCCAGCCTGGGTGTCCTGCACCAGGAATATGAGCTTCCAGAATATTTGGCTTTATAGGCCAGCAGGACTTACTTTTGGGAGTCCCAGAGAGCTGAGGGAAATAGAGACTTCACTCTTAAAGGGTGCACACAAAATCTCATCCACTCTGAGACACAGGGAAGAAGCAGTAATTTGACAGGAGCCTGGGTCAGATCCACTTGCTGATCTAGAGAGTCTACAAGGTAGGCAGGAGGCCAGTGCAGCTCACCCTGGGGACATAGACACTGGTGGCAGCTAATTTTTGGCACTCCTTCTAGCACATGGACAGTGGTGCTGGAAAGCACCATTTTGGAATCCTCTCTCTAGCTTATTAGCCCCAAGACTCAGTCCAGCCCTGGCCCAATGGTCCATAGGCACAAATTCTGGGACAACTCAGCCCAAGCAACTAACTGGGTACAGACAGAGCCCTACCCACCATCAGACAGGCTGCCTTAAGAACCCCTGAGGCTACAGTTGCCCTTGGACATGGCCCTGCCCACCAGGCGATCAAGGACATGCCCCACAAACCAGTGTACAGGCACTACACTTGAGACCCCAGGGCCTTCCAGCCAGAGACTCTGGGTCCCAGCTCTACTCACCCAGGGGCAGAAATCATCCCCATAGTCCCCTGGGCCTTGGCCCCACCCAATAGGGAGCCTGCTCTAAGCTTGGGACCAGCCTCACCCACCAGTAGGCAGACACCAACCACAAGAAAACCACAGCCCTGCAACATGCAGACCCAGCCCACCCACCAGCAGGCCAGACTCTGCCAGGGACCAGCAGGGCCTAAGCCTCTCCCACAAGCAAGCCAACCAACACAAGCTAAAAGACACCCCAGGCCCCACAGCCAAATTGGTCAGGAACTGGCCCCACCTACCAGCAATCTGACACCTGTTCTGAGACCCCTGAGCTCTGCAACTGGACCCCAAGGATAGGTTCTGCCTGCCAGTAAGCCAGCACTTGCCTCAGGACCTGGCTTTACCCACTAGCTGAGGGCAACAGCCCAAGGGTTTCCTGGACCCTGACTCTGCCAACCAGTAACCCAGCACTAGCTCTGAGACCCCTGGAGTTCCACAGTCGTACGCCTCATCACCCAGTCCCACCAACCAGCAGCTGGCAGCCTCTACACAAGGCAGGACATGGCAACCAACCAGACCAGGGGTCAGCCAAGCCTACCAGATTGCCCACTTAGCCAGCCCACCACAACAGAAAGACCCATGCAGCTCTCTTAAGGCAAACCCCTAGAGCACATAGCTCTGGTGATGAGAGGAGACTTCACTGCTGGGATACATGAATCATCTCCTACAAAGGGCCACTTCTCCAAGGGGAGAAATGTAACTAACCAACCACATACATAAAAATATAAACAGCAACTGAGACAAAATGAGGTGACAGAGGAATATGTTCCAGACAGAGGAACAAGATAAAACTCCAGAAGAAGAACCAAGTGAAGTGGAGATAGCCAATCTACCTAAGGAAGAATTCAGGGCAATGATCGTAAACATGATGAAAGAACTCAGAAGAAGAATGGATGCACACAGAGAGAAGTTAGAAGTTTTTAACAAAGGGTTAGAAAATATAAAGAAAAACCAAACAGAGATGAAGAATACAATAATGGAAATGAAAAAATACACTAGAAGGACTCAACAGTAGACTAAATAATTCAGAAGAATGGATCAGTGAGCTGGAAGACAGAGTAGTGAAAATCACTGATGGTAAACAGAAAAAAAGAATGAAAAGAAATGAGGACAATTTAAGAGACCTCTAGGACAACATCAAGCCCACTAATATTCACATTATAAGGATCCCAGAAGGAGGAGAGGTAGAAAGCGGCTGAGGACATAATTTAAGATATATTAGCTGAAAACTTCTCTAACTTGGGAAAGCAAACAGTCACCCAAGTCCAGGAAGTGCAGAGAGTCCCATACAGGAGTATCCCAAAGAGGAATCATGATACATTGTAATTAAAATAGCAAAAATTAAAGATACAGTATTAAAAAGCAACAAGGGAAAAGCAACAAATAACATACAAGGGAAGTCCCATAAAGTTATCAACTCACTTTTCAACAGAAGTGCTAGGCCAGAAAAGAGTGGCACGATATATTTAAAGCAATGGAAGGGAAGAACCTACGACCAGGAATACTCTGTCCTACAAGACTCTCATTCAGATTTGATGATGAAATCAAAAGCTTTACAAACAAGTAAAAACTGAAAGAATTCAGCACCACCAAACTAGATTTCCAACAAATGTTAAAGAAACTTCTCTAAAATGAAAACACAATGATAAAAAATCTATGGGACACAGCAAAACCACTTCTAAGAGGGACATTTATAGTGATACAAGCTTCCTCAGGAAACAAGAAAATACTCAAATAAACAAACCAACCTACCACCTAATGGAACTAGAGAAAGAAGAACAAAGCCCAAAGTCAGTAGAAGGAAGGAAATCATAAAGATCAGAGCAGAAATAAAGATTTTAAAAATCAGTAGAAAAGATCAAAGAAATCAAAATCTAGTTCTTCAAAAAGAGAAACAAAATTGATAAACCTTTAGCCAAATTCATCAAAAAAAAAGGGAGGGAGAGAAGGTCCAAAACAATAAAATCAGAAATGAGAAAAGAGAAGTTACTACCAACACCAAAGAAATACAAAGGAGCATAAGAGACTACTACAAACAACCATATGCCAATAAAATGGACAACTAGAAGAAATGGAAAAATTTTTAGAAATGTACAATCTCCCAAGACTAAACCAGGATAAAATAGAAAATATGAACATACCAGTCACTAGTAATGAAATTAAATCAATAAGTTAAAAACTCCCAACAAATGAAAGTCTAGTACCAGCTGACTTCACAGGTGAATTCTACTAAGCATTTAGAGAAGAGTTAGAACCTATCCTTCCCAAACTAATCCAAAAAATTTTAGAGGAAGGGATGCTTCCAAACTTATCCTAAGAAGCCAGCATCACCGTGATACTGAAACCAGACAAAAATATAACAAAAAAGAAAATTATAAGCCAATAACACTGATGAACATAGATGCAAAAATCCTGAACAACATATTACCAAATAAAATCCCACAAGACATTAAAAGGATCATACACCATGATAAAATGAGATTTATCTTTGGGATGCAAAGGTTTTTCAATATCCTCAAATCAATTAATGTGGTACAACACATTGACAAGTTGAAGAAGAAAAACCACATGATTATCTCAATAGATGCAACAAAGCTTTTGATAAAATCCAACACCCATTTATGACAGAAACTCTCCAGAAAGTGGGCACAGATGGAACATATCTCAACATAATAAAGGCCATTTATGACAAACCCACAGTTAACATCATACTCAATGGTGAAAAGCTGAAAGCATTCTAAGATTAAGAACAAGACAAGGATGCCCACTCTCGCCACTTTTATTCAACATAGTTTTGGAAATCCTAGCTACAGCAGTCTGAGAAGAAAAGGAAATAAAAGGAATCCAAATTGGAAAAGAAGAAGTAAAACTGTAACTGTATGCAGATGACATGATACTATACATAAAAAATCCTAAAGACACCAGCAAAAAATTACTAGACCTCATCAGTGAATTTGATAAAGTTGCAAGATACAGAATTAATATACAGAAAATCTGTTGCATTTCTGTACACTAACAACAAACTATCAGAAAGAGAAACTAAGGAAACAATCCCGTTTACAATTGCATCAAAAAGAATAAAATACCTAGGAACAAACCTACCTTAGGAGGTAAAAGACCTGTACTCAGAAAATTATAAGACACTGATGAAAGAGATGGAAAATGACACAAAAACAGATGGAAAGATATACTGTATTCATGGATTGGAAGAATTAGTATTGTTAAAATGACCACACTGTTCAAGGCAATCTACAGATTCAATGCAATCCCTATCAAAATACCAATTGCATTTTTCACAGAACTAGAATAAATAACTTAAAAATTCTTATGGAAACACAAAGGACCCCAAATAGCCAAAACAATCTTGAGAAAGAAGAACAGAGCTGGAGGAATCAGGCTCCCTGACTTCAGACAATACTACAGAGCTACAGTAATCAAAAGTATATGATACTGGTGCAAAAACAGACATATAGATCAATGGAACAGACTAGGGAGCTCAGAAATAAACTAATGCACTTATGGTCAATTAATCTATGACAAAGGAGGCAAGAAAATACAATGGAGAAAAGACAGTCTCTTCAATAAGTGGTGCTGAAACACTGGACAGCTTCATGTAAAAAGAATGGAAATAGATCATTTTCTAACATCACATACAAAAATAAAGTCAAAATGGATTAAAGACATAAATATAAGACCAAATACTATAAAACTCCTTAGAGGCAAACATAGGCAGACACTCTTTGACATAAATTACAGCAATATTTTTTTGAATCTGTCTCCTAAAGCAAAGGAAATAAAAGCAGAAATAAACAAACGGAACCTAATTAAACTTAAAGGCTTTTGAACAACAAAGGAAACCATTGACAAAAAAGACAACCTGCTGAATGGGAGAAAATACTTGCAAATGATATGACCAACAAGGGGTTAATATTCAAAATATATAAACAGCTCATACAACAACAACAACAACAAACAGGCAACTCAATTAAAAAATGGGCAAAGACCTGAATAGATATTTTTCCAAATACACACAGATAGCCAACAGGCACATGAAAAGATGCTCAACAGTTTAATCATCAGAGAAATGCAAATCAAAACCACAATGAGATATCACCTCACACCTGCCAGAATGGCCATTATCGAAAAGAGCACAAATAACAAATTTTTGCAAGGATATGGGTAAAAGGGACCCCTCCTACACTGTTGGTGGGAATGTAAATTGGTGCAGCCACTGTGGAAAACAGTATGGAGCTTTCTCAAAAAACTAAAAATAGAACTACTATATGACCCAGCAGTTCCACTACTGGGTATTTGCCTGAAAAAAAATGATAACTCTAATTTGAAAAGATACATATGTACATCCTAATGTTCACAGCAGCATTATTTACAATAGCCAAGGTATGGAAACAACCTAAGTGTCCAACAACAGATGAATAGATAAACAAAAAGTGGTGTGGAATAGTACTCAGTCATAAAAAGTGAAAGATAAATACTATATGATATGACCTATATGTGGAATCTACAAAAATTAATAAATGACTATAACAAAACTAAAACAGATTCACATATATAGAGAACAAACAAGTGGCTACCAGTGGGGAGAGGGAAGGGGGAGGGACAAGTTAGAGGTAGAGGAGCAAGAGGTACAAACTATTAGGTATAAAATAAATAAGCTACAAGTACATAGTGCACAACACAGGGAATATAGCCAGTATTTTATAATAACTGTAAGTGGAGTATAACCTTTAAACATTGTGAATCACCACATTGTACACCTGTAACTTGTATACTATTGTACAGCAACTATACCTCAATAAAAACTGGTTCCAGGATTGAATAACAGCCTAAAAATTAATTGGTTCACTGAAAGCCCTGGTTATATCACTGAGGCCAGAGACTGATCTGTATATTTGTAGCACTGGCCAAGTCATCTTATGTCTGTGTCACAAGTTGGAGTAGGAGACTGGCAGCTGAAGTGTCTCCAAGGGAATTATAATTTAATTTTCTTTGCATCTGTGATAATGTCTCCTTTCTTATTTCAACTGTATATATGTGGAATTTCTAATTTTTATTTGGTTTTTATTTTATTGAGTTTCATCAAAGAATCAAGTCTTCTTTAAGCTCTTGGATTGAGATTTATTAATTAATTAGTATAATTTTAAAATTTATCTTTATTCACACATAATACAAAAAGATGTTCTCATTACAAAAATTCAACTAGTACAGATATAACTAAGGTTCCTCTTGATCACTATTCCCAATCCCAGGCCCTCCTCAGAGTATGGCAGATGCCACTCCAAATCTGTTCATGGGATTTTCATTTTTCCTTTTCTCACCCAGTTACTGTCTTCCTCAGGAAAAGGAAGTATTTGTTTTATTTAAGCTATAACAGTGGAATTTTAGAGTCAAAAACTGGATTTAAATTACTCATTCCAGCTCAGTCCTGGACTACGCTGAGCCAATGTGGGTTTATACCATCAAAAATATGCTTCAAATATCATGAAATTGGGTTCTTATACTCCTTGTCTTCCTATTTTGTAATGTACTCCTTTATTTTGGTAGAAAACATCCTCTAGTCACTTCCTGAGAATGGCTGCACTAGAGGTAGATTTTTTGAATCCTTGTATATTAGAAAATTTCTTTATTCTCATTTCCCATTTCATTGATTATTTGGCTGCACATAAAATACAGGGTATTCAGTTAAAATTTTGCTTGCAAATATTGTGTGAGTTTATGAGGCTGTTGAGGTAGCTGATGGGTAGGTATATTTTTTTCACTTAGCTTATGCATCTACTTTACCACCATGAGATTCCTTCACTCAGGTAATCCTGTTCATAGTAGAAATATTTCACTTGCATTATGGTGGGATTTTATATTATTTGTATCCTTACTTATCCTACAAATTGGCCACAATGGAGGTTAGGCATTGTGTTATGTGATTTGAATGCATTATTAGATACTGTTAGCCTCATTTACAAATTAGAAAATTAGAGCTCAGAAAGCTCAACTGACTTGCTTAAAGTCACACAGCTGGTAACTCGTAGAACTATGATTTGAACACAGGCAAGCTTATGGTAGAACCTGCACCACTGTGTTATACAGCAATAACAACTAGCCTATATAAAGTTTCCAGATTAAGTCATCGTCATCATCAAAGTGTTCTGTGTGACTATTAAGACTCTTCATTATTGTGTATGTTAATTACATTTCTCTATTTTATGCCAATATATTCGTTTTGAATCACAGCCTTTTCTTGTGGTCACAAACATATATCACAACAGCAGCAATGCAAAAACCACTTTTACTGCCATTGTTTGAGTGTTGTTACATGTGTCAGGGATTTAACCTAACAACCTGCAATATGATGGTACTGACTAGAAATTTTTTCATTTATCTGGGAATAGAAGAGAACGTCTAACACAGATCTTGCTTACAACCTAGGTATTGAGTAACCAGAGTCTTATTCTTCCTCATCTCCAGGTCTGTGGGTTCTGGGGTGCCACAACTCAGACTTTCGGAACAGAGGCATGACAGCCTTACTGAAGGTTGACAGTTGTGACAGGAACACTGGTGATTATTATGACAACACATATGAAGATATTCCAACCTTCTTATTGAATGAAAACAATGTCATTGAACCCAGAAGCTTCTCCCAGAATTCAAGGCACCCTAGCACTAGGCAAAAGCAATTGAAAGCCACCACAACTCCAGAAAATGACATAGAGGAGATTGACCCTCAATCTGGAGAGAGAACACAGGTCTCTAGTGATTTATTGATGCTCTTGGGACAGAATCCTACTCCACATGGATTATCCTTATCTGATCTCCAAGAAGCCAGAAATGGGACTGATAATCATTTACCTGGAGCAATAGAAAGAAATAAGGGCCCATCTGAAGTGGCACATCTCATCCTAAAGCTCCATCACAGTGGGGAAAGAGTATTTACTTCTGAGCCAGAACTATCATTAAATGAGAATTTAGGGACAACCGTAACAGCAGAGTTGAAGAAACTTGATTTTAACATTTCTAGTTCATCAAAAAATTTAATGACTTCACCAACAATTCCATCAGGCAAGTTCTTGACAGATACTGAAAAGACAGCTTCCTTAAAACCCCCAAATACACCAGTTCGTTTTAGTAGTCAATTAGGCACCATTGTATTTGGTAAAAATTCATCTCACTTTGTTGGGTCTGGGGTAACTTTGGCCTTCAGTGAAGAAGATAATGATTCCAAGTTGTCAAAAGCAGCTTTAATGAATAGTCAAGAAAGTTCACTGGGAGAAAACGTATTATCAATGGAGAGTGATAGGTTAGTTAAAGAGGAAAGAGTTCGTGGACCTGCTTCATTGACCAAAGATGATGCTTTATTTAAAGTTAATATCTCTTTGGTAAAGACAAACAAGGCATCAATTAACTCAACAACTAACAGAAAGATTCACATTGATGACCCGACATTATTAATTGACAATAGCACATCAGTCCGGGAAGGTGTTATATTAGAAAGTAATACTGAGTTTCAAGAAGTGAATTCTTTAATTCATGATGAAACATCTATGGACAAAAATACTACAGCTTTGGGACTAAATTATGTGTCAAATAAAACTATTCCATCAAAAAATATGGAAATGGTCCACCCTGTGCCACTAGATGCAGAACATCCAAACGGCAAAAGCATACTTCTTACTAATGTGGCTAATGTCCAAGAAAATGATACACACAATCAAGAAAAAATATCTCAGGAAGAGATAGAAAGGAAAGAAAAATTAATCCAAGATAATGTACTTTTGCCTCAGGTGTCTCCAGTGAGTGAAACTAAGAACTTTCTGAAGAACCTTTTTGTACTAAGCAAAAGTTTAGAGGAGGGGAGATACACTTCAGTACTTCAAGACACCAAGTTATTAAATGATTCAGCAAAAAGATCAGGGATTCACATGGCCCATTTCTCAATAATAAGGGAGGAAGCAACCTTGGAAGACTTGGAAAATCAAACAAAGAAAATGGTAGAGAAGTATCCAAGCACCACAAGTATCTCTCCAAATCCAAGTCAGTGGAATGTTATCGCTCAGCGTGGTAAGCGGGATTTGAAACAATTCAGACTCCCACTGGAAGAAATAAAGATTGAAAGAGGGGTAATTCTGAATGACCGCTCAACTCAGTGGCCCAAAAACATGAAATATTTGACCCAGGTAGAAGACAACAAGAAGGAGACAAGGGCCATTACTCAGCCCTTCTTATCAGATTGTCATGGCATCATTCAAACAAATGGCTCCGCATTCCCCATTGCAAAGGTATCAGCATTTCCATCAATTAGACCTACAGATCTGATCAAGATCCCATCCCAATACAACTTGTCTCATCTAGCATCAGCCTGTAGTTATACCTTTGGGAAAAGGAGTTCTGGGGTCCACAAAAGCAGTCACTTCTTACAAGAAGCCAAAAGAAATAACCATTCTTTAGCCTTCCTAATGTTGGAAATGATCAGAGGTCAAGGAAAAATCAGTACCCTATGGAAAAACATCACAAACCCACTCCTGTACAAGAAATTTGACAGCACTATTGTTTTGAAACCAGCCTTGTCTAGAGCATCTGGCAAAGCTGAATTTCTTCCTAAAATTAAAGTTCATGAGGAAGACTTTTTCCCTACGAAAACTAGCAATGATTCTCCTGCCCACCCGGAACTTAGGGAAGAGATCTTCCTTAAGAAAACACAGGGACTTGTTAAATTGGATAAAGTAAATAAACCCAGAAAAATGCCCTTTCTGAAATGGGCAACAGAAAGCTCTGAAAAGACTCCCTCCAAGCTGCTGGGCTCCCTTGCTTGGGATAAACAATATACTACTCTGGTACCAAAAGAAGAGTGGAAGTCCCTAGAGAAATCAGAAAAAAGCACAGCTTTAAAGATAAAAGACACAATTTTTCCCCTGGACCCTTTTGAAAACAAACATTCAACAGCAGCAATAAATGAAGGACAAGATAATCCCCAAAGAGAAGCCACCTGGGTAAAGCAAGGAGGGACTGGAAGGTTGTGCTCTCAAAAGCCACTAGTCTTGAAACGCCATCAAAGGGAAATAACCTTTACTACTTTTCAGCCAGAGGAAGACAAGATTGACTATGATGATACTGTCTTGATTGAAACAAAGAGAGAAGATTTTGACATTTATGATGAGGATGAAAATCAAGGCCCCCGCAGCTTTCAAAAGAGAACACGACACTATTTTATTGCTGCAGTGGAGCGGCTCTGGGATTATGGGATGAGTGCATCCCCCGATGCACTGAGAAACAGGTATGGCTACATTGGTTGTTCCTTTGTCCTACTATTGTCACCTTTGTCTTTACCACGTACTAAAACAATAAGAAAGACATGAGTCTGCAGCAGTGAGACTCCAGAGGTCATTGAAGAATAGAGGAAACTGAAAAAAAAAAGTGGGGCTTACAAAAGGGTAGAGGAGTCAGAGTCAAGAAGCAACAATGGGGAGCAGGAATAAAGTCAGCCTCACCTATCAGCCTTATGAGCTGCAGGATAAGTCCCATGAGCAAGCCCTGAGAGAGGCATCAGGAAGAAGTGAAGTGTGTGGTAAAGAGGCTGAGGATACAGGGGAAGTTGTTTTCCATAGTACTGGGGATCCAGAGGGCAAAGTGGGAGAATTTGATTCTTAGGGGAGCAGATGGAGGTTGGACAGGGAAGAGAAAGTACAGAGAAATTTGGAAGATAAACATAAAGAGAGTCAATCAGTCAACAAATATTTATTGAGCACCAACCATATAGCAGACAATTTCATAGGCACTGGAGAGCAGTAAAGTAGGTGCTTATATTCTATCAGGATGGGCAAGAGATGATAAACTAGTAGAAAACTAAATAAGGGAATGTTGACTAAATAAAGGGATGGTGCTGCTCAGAAGGCAGAATCGAATAATATGGTTATTTGCCTGTGCTGGTCAGAGAAATTCTCTTTGTGGAGTTGAGACCTAAATGATAAGAGGTCAGCTAACAGAGCTCTGAGAGTAGATGTTGCCAGATAAAGGGAACAAGAAATGCAAAAGCCCTGAGAATGAAGCAAGTTTAGCATCTTTGAGGAATAAAAAAGGACCAACATGAATGGAGTACAGTAAAGAAGTGTAGGGTATGGGGGAGGGACATGAGGTGGCAGAGATGAATGGTCAGATAATATAGTTCCTACAGGAAGGGTAGATGCCCTCTTCATTACTCGTTGTCAATTTCTGACCTTGCTTTCTGCCTGTTTTCTGCCACAAGTGAGCTCTCATTGCTGTACAGCAGCAGCAGAATATTTCCCCTGTCTTTCCCACTCTCCCAGACCTGTAGCTTACATTTTCTGCTTTTTCATTAAAGCTCCAACAACCCTTCTTACTCCTAGCTGATGCTGTGCAATGAAGCTCAGCAGCCTTCCAGCACCGCATTTATTGACATCTGTACCTATATAGTGTCGTCATGCTTACGACAGTAAATGGACTCTCTGTGCTCCTAAGGCCAACCACTCAGGTTTTCCACTTGATCCCATCTTTTCTCCCCTCATAAAAAACATTGCTTCAACAATTCCCTTTTCCCCTCTTACATCATCTGTTTCTCCCTCTCCACTGAGTTAGTCTCATCAGAATCAATCATGCTATTGTTTATCCCCTTATATTTTCAGAAAACATTTAAAGATCATTTTTCCTCCTTGCTGCTTTTGCTTCTTTTCCTCTCATTTTTTCTTTAAGCCACTCCAAAGAGGCTTTTATCTCCATTTTTCCACGAAAACTACATTTTCAAGGTCACTTGCTGATGTTTACATTACTAATTCTCACTCCTCATCTTAGTTTAACTCTCAGTTGTATTTGATACCTGATTACCCCGCCCTTGATACATGGTCTCACTTGGTCTCTCTGATGCCACATTTTTCTACTAAATTCACTGCCAATCTTCCTTTGTCAACTTTGCTGGTTCTTCATCTCCCTAACCTTTAAAAATTAGAGTGTCCTAGGTATAGTTCTCTCTTAACCCTCCTCTTTTCTGTTTACACTCAACCTTGTGATGACCTAATTTACTCTTATAGTTTTACATACTATCTATATGCATACAATTTCCAGTTGTATACCTCCATCCTAGTACTCTCCCTTGAACTTGAGATTTGCATATCAATTCCTTATCTTAACAGGTACACAATTAGACTCTTAATTTCTGCCCCTTCCCTTCTCAGAGCCTGCTGTTTGCCCAGCCTTTTCCATTGGAAGTCAATGACATTTCCTTCCTTTCAGTTACTCAGACCCCAGACCTTGAAGTTATTCCTAACTCCTCTTTTCCTCTTTCTCTCTCATGACCACATCTAATCCATTGAAGAATCTTGTTGCCTATCACTTCAAAAATAACCAGATTTTGATAATGGACTGAGTATTGGATAAGATGAAAATGTAGCGAAATGGAAAGTTGGAGATGGTTGGCAAGGGAAAAAACAGGTTACAAAACAACAAGAGAATACATAATAAAATGTTACTCTAGATGCTGTGAATGTAATGTTTTTAATTTTAAAATGTTGTTTCTCTGTATTTTCAAATTTTCTATAATACATATGTACTGCCTCTATAATAACAAAAAGCTATTTAAAATAATAAAATCAATAAACACACACTCAATCCAACTACTTCTCTCCACCTCAGTGGCTACCATCCTGGTCTAACTCCTCATCAGTTCTCACCCAAATTATCATAATAGCCTCCTAACTAGCCTTCTGACTTCCAGCCTTGCCTTCATGCAGTGTTTTCCCAACACCACAGTTAAAATAATTTGTCAAATTATAATTTTGATTACAGTTCTCTGTCTCAAATACCCCAGTGGATTCCCATCTCACCCTGAGTAAATTCCAAAGCTCTCATCACGCCCTTCAAGTCTGTGATATTTGACCCTCTGAAACTTCGCGGCCCTTATTTCCTAACATTGTTTTCTGCTCACACTTCTCCAGCCACACTGGCCGCATTGATCTTCCTCAAATGGAACAAGTATGCCCCTATCTCTAGGCCTTTGCATTTTCTGTTCTGTGCTTAGAATTCTCTCCCCTAATATCCTAATATTAATTCTATTACTTCCTTCAGGTTGTTGCTCAAATTTCATTTTATCTGTGAGCCTTTGCCTGAATATATATCTCCTGCCACTCTTTCTCAATGCACTTACTACCACCTGAAATATTATACATTTATTTGTTTATTATATATCTTCCCCAACTAGACGGTAAGCTCACTGAGAGCACAAAATTTGAAGATTTTGTTCAATGGCACATCCCCCAAACCTTGAACAGTGCCTAGTACATAACAGATGCTCAAATAAATATCTGTTGATTGAATTAGTGAATGATGAATGTATAGAGGCAAGGGCAGGTCTTTCATGTATGTCCAAACTCCAGGGAATACCAATTAAATGGAATTGTGTGACACAGCTTCCACGGGCAAAAATGGAGGCAGGGAGACCAGTTAAGAGGTTATTGCAGTCATGCAGATAAGAGAAGGCAGTTTTTCAGAACACAGTGATGGTTGTGAAAATTAAAGAAATGGAAGGGTGTTGAGTATAATTTGAAGATGAGCAGAGATTGTTAGACTGAATATGGGGGAATGGTGAGAGAGGACTCAGGGAACATTTTTAATTTTTGTCCTAAGCAACCAGGTGGATGATGGTGACATTTAATGAGATGTGGAAGGCTTGATATAGAACAAATTTATTGGAGAAAATACTCAACAGTCAATTCTGTATATACTTGAGATGCCCATTAGACATCCAAATTGAGATGTCAAGCAGACACTTGGATAGGCATCTGGAATCCCAGAAAGAGGTCTGTGCTAAAGATATAAATTTGGAGGTTATAAGCATATTAATAGCATTCACATAACACTTGATGGGATGATAAGGGAGTAAAAGTAGATGTAAACCATGCCCACTTTAAGCTAGGTCCCCAAAGGGCTACGTCCTCAAGACAGGTAAACTAGTTAACTTGCACTTTATTAACTTACATCCCAGTTTTCTGTCATTTGTGTTGTCCATGAAATCTCTATTCTTGATCATAATTTGAGGAAGTCTTGGATTGGCAGTGCCTGCAGACATCTGACAGAAGAAAACATAAAACCTCTATAGTGGAAGAAACTCACATTCTAGGCCTCAGGTTATTTTCACAGATCTTCCAGATACAATTTTCAGGTCCAGGAATTATCAGATACAGTTATTAAAACACCTATGCATCATGAAGAAAGAATTGGTGAAGTAGTAGATAAATTAAAAGAAATACACAACATTGTAAACTGACTATATCTCAATAAAAAAGTAAAAATTAAAAAAAGAAATAACACAGAATGCAGCATGCAGAGATTTTCTTAATGTAATATAGAAAACAGATAATAAAAGACCATAGCCAACTGTATTTTCCAAAGATGGATGTGCCAATATATCCTGTCTTATATGCTCTTGTACAATGTGACTTTGCCACTCTCCTATTCAAAAGATAGAATCTAATTGCCCTCCTTTTGATCTGGGCTGGCATTATGACTCATTTGAAACCAATAGAATATAACAGAAATTTGTGACCTGTAGATGTGGTGTAAGTGATGCTATGTGATTCCTGAGGCTAGGTCAGAAAGTATCATGCAACTTACATCTAGTTCCCTTGGGATTCTTTCTCTGGAAAAATCCAGCCACCATGTAAGAAATCTGACTACCCTGGTGCTGCCATACTGGAAACGTGACATATAGGCCCTCTGATCAAGAGTCCCAACCGAGTCCAGCTTTCCAGCATTCTCCACCAAGGCACTAGACATGTGAATGAAGCCATTTTGGACCCTCCATACCAGCCCAGATGCCCACTGGGTGCCACTGAGTGACATTAGACACCATGAAGAGCAAAACTATTACTTAGCCAAGCCCTGCTGGGATTCCTGACTTAACAGAATTCTCAAGTTTAATAAAATGGTTTCTGTTTTAAGCCACTAAGTTTTGAGGTAGTTTGTGATACAGCAACATATAACCAAAACAGAGACATAGAGGATAGAGTGTGAAGGACAAACCTATTTTTATTTGAAATCTCAGAAGGGAAGAGTGACTAGAAGAGGAGAAGCAATATTTGAAGAGGTAATGTCTATTCTAATCCTGGGTATATAGCCAAAGAAAATGAAAACACTAATTCAAAGAGATACATGCACCCCAATGTTCATAGCAGCACTATTTACAACAGCCAAGATATGAAAGCAACTTAACTGTCCATCAACAGGCTATTGGATTAAAAAGATGTGATATATATATATACACATACACACACACATACACACACACACACAATGGAATATTATTCAATCATAAAAAGAATGAAATTCTTCCATTTCCAGTAATATGGATGGACCTAGATGGTATTATGCTTAGTGACAGAGAACGAAAAATAGTGTATGTTATGACTTATATGTAGAATTCTGAAAAGTAAAACAAATGAATGAATATGCAAAACAGAAACAGATTCACAGGTATAGAGAACAGTCTGGTGTTTACCAGTGGGAAGAGGAAGGGGAGAGAGGCAGGATGTGGGTAGGCTACAGGGATGATGGAACAGCACAGGGAAATATAGCTATTATTTTGTGGTGACTTTAAATGGAGTATAATCTATAAAAATGTTGAGTTGCTATGTTGTACACTTGAAACTAATATGATGTTGTAAATAACTATACTTCAATTTTTTAAAAATCAGATAGACTTAACCCCAACTATATTTTAAAAAGTAAATGTAGATGAATTAAACATACCAATTAAAACATCAAAATGTCAGACTTGATTAAAAATTAATGCCAACTACATATTGTTTACAAGAGACACACTTAAAAATCTAAGGACTCAGGTAGAAAAAGACTTTAAAGCAAGAGGTTTGTAGAGATAAGGAGGAAATGTTACAATAATGAAAGAGTCAATTCAATAGGCAGCCATACATTCCTAAATTAGTATAAACCTAACAATATAGTTTTAAAATACATAAAGCAAAACTTGACAGAATTAAATGGAGAAATAGATAAGTTTACAATCATATTTAGAGATAACTTATTTAAAGAACAGCCTCAAGCATCAATAAGGATATACAGTTGACCCTTGAACAACACAGGTTTGAACTGTGAAGTTCCACTTACATGCAGATATTTTTCAGTAATAAATACTACAGTATCACACAGTCTGTGGTTGCTTGAATCTGTGGATGCCAAGGAACCGAGGGTACAGAGAGCCAACTCTAAATTATACTCAGATTAATCCCCTCATTGTTCAAGGGTCAACTGTAGAAGATTTGCACATGACTAACAAAGCACACCAACACTGCAGAGTCAACATTTTTTCAAGTTCACATGAAACATTTAATAAAGTAGACCATATGCTGTGCTACAAAACAAGAAATTTTAATGGATTAAAAATATATAAAAATATAAAATATGTTCTCTAATGAATTAAACATTAATCAATTAGAAAGTTAACTGAAAATTAAGCAACACATTTCTAAATAATTTGTCAAAGAAGAAATTACAATGGGAATTAGAAATATTTAAACTGAATAAAAATGTAAATATGATGTATCAAAACGTAATATGTAGCTAAAGCAGTGCATAGGGAGAAATCTTAAAGAAGAAGGAATGACAGTCACTGCCAGATATCAAAACTTACTGTAAAGCTACAGTAATTAATAAAGAGTAGTACTGATACAAAGACAGACAAATACATCAAAGTGTAACCCTGGATTATAAGGTTAGTTTAACATCTTTTTAAACCACTGTAATTTGTCACATGAACAAGATAAAGTAGAGAAAACGTATAACTCTCTCATTACATGAAAAGAGGTGTTTGCTTAAAATTCAGCATCCATGCATGATTTTTAAACTTTTAGCAAATTAAAATAGAAAGAAATTCTTATCCTGAGAAAGAGTATCTGCAAAAATGTACAGCAAGCATTGTATTTAATGCTGATCCATTGAAAGCTTTCTTTTAGAGATTGGGAACAAATCATCACCCCTCACTGTCACTTCTATTCAATACTGTGCTGAACGCTCAAGCAATAAAAAAATATATATATAAGGTATAAAGGTTGAAAAGAAAGGACTAGAACTGTCCTTTAGTACAAATGATATGGTTGTATACATAGAAAAAAATTTTTAAATCTACAAATAAATGATTAGAATTAACCAGGAAGATTCACAGTTTTGTAGAATTCAAAATCAACATACAGAATCAATTATATATCTATGTAATAGCAGCAAACAGGTAGAAAATGAAATTAAAAGAACATGTCAGTTACAATGGAATAAAATAGTAACAGGTACCTAGAAATAAGTTTAACAAAGATTTTTCAAGACCTCTATGGGAAAAATATGGAAATTTATTAGGAAACTTTAAAGAAGACCTAAGTAAATGCCAAGATATACCATGTGCATAGACTGAAAAATACAATATTATGAAAATGTAAACTATCCTCTAACTGAATACAACCCAGATGAATATCTCAGCAAGTATTTTCTCTTATATAACTCAACAAGCCTGATTTTAAAGTTACTAAGAAAATGTAAAGGGCCAAGAATAACCAAGACCCTCTTGAAGAAGAACACAATGGGAGGAATTGCTATATAACATACTGAGACTTATTTTAATGCTATAGTAACTAAAACAATGTGATGATTGGAATAAGGATAAATAAGTCTAAACATAACATAAAACCATAAATCTCTTAGAAAAAATAAGAGAATATCTTAATAACTTCAGGGTAGGAAAAGAAAGAATTGATATCAAAATACAAAAAGTACCAACCATAAAGAATTTTTTGATAAATTTCATTACATTAAAATTATAAGTTTATGCTCATCAAATGATAACAAAAAAGAATGAAAAATTAGGCACAGAATGGGAGCTGTTTGCAGCACAAAAGGCCAACAAAGACTTATATCAAGAATATATACTCCTTTGACTCAATAAGAAAAAAGAAGATTATCCAGTAGCAAATTTGGCACAAAAAAGAAAAAAACAAATTTGGATAGGCATTCCATAAAAGAGGAAATCCAACTGGCTATTACCCATAAAAAAGATGCTCAACGTCATTACTAATCAGGAAAATGCAAAATAAAACCACAGAGACACAGCTGTCCAACCACTAGAATGGCCAAAAATGTAAAAACACAGTCAATATCAAGTGTTTGTGAAGATCTAAAGCAAATGGAACTCTCATATATTGCTGATGAAAATGGAAAATGATGCAGCCACTTTGGAAAAACAGTGTGGTAGTATCTACCAAAGCTGAACATACGCATATGCAGTTCCACTCCAAAAAGTGCATATATGTGTTCACCAAAAGACCTGTGGAAGAAAGTTCATAGCAGGCTATGTATAAGCACTAAAAACTAGAAATAACTTGAATGCCCATGATTGTGGTATATTGGCACAATGGAATACTATACAGCAACAGGAATGAACAAACTGTAGCTACACACAACAACACAGATGAATCACAACCACAATGCTGAGTAAAGGAAATCAGAGGCAAAATAATGTATGCAATATGGTTCCATTTAAAAAACAGGCAAAAACTAAAGTATATTCTTTAGGGGTGTGTACAATTATGAACAAAAGCAAATAAATAGAAATATCAGAATAGGGGTTACCTTTAGTGGGAAGCAAAAGGATATGACTGGAAAGGTAGATAACAGTGAGTCTTCTAAGCTGCTGGCAAAGTTCTTGATCTGGGTGGTGGTTGCATTTTTGTACCAAAAGCATTTATATTTTATGCACTTTATTGTATAATTTTAGTTTGCAATTTTAATAGAATTTTAAAAAGTAAAGAAAAGCCATCCAAGGACTGAACCTTGACGCTGTCATATTTAGAATATGTTTATAAACCATACATCCATTAAACACTCAGCAAATATTTTTCAGTACCTACTATGTGCCACACACTTGTTCCAGGTGCTGGAACTTCCAATTCATTATCAATTCTACTAAAAGTGTCTCTGATACAGTGAAGGCAACAATATGAGTTGTTTCTACTCACTTGGTCATGAAGATGTTGCTTTTCCTCTGCCTTTTCTCCAGGACTCAGAATGGAGATGTCCCTCATTTCAAGAAGGTGGTTTTCCAGGAATTTACTGATGGCTCCTTTACTCAGCCCTTATACCGTGGAGAACTAAATGAACACTTGGGACTCTTGGGACCATATATAAGAGCAGAAGTTGAAGACAATATCAGGGTGAGTTGAGGACAATGGAATTACAAGAAAATTAATCCTATATATGTATTTTTGTTTCTGATTCTAAAAACAATGTATTCTTACTTTTGAAAAAGTTGAAAGTATAGAAAATAAGGAAGTTGAAAAGTAATTTCATAATTATCATTTTGGTGTCTGTTCTTTTCTTTTTCCTATGTATTCTCTTTATGTATTCAAAATTATAAACTGCATCATTCTACTTCTTTTTAAATAAATATAATGTTATAAACATTTCTTGTGTCATTAAAACACTTCCTACATATCTTTTTTAAGTGATGGAATATGAGTCTATGATATGAATTTATGGTTTACTTAACCATTTACTTTGAACAACCTTTTAGATGGTTTTTTTCCCACTATTTAAGGAATTTTGCAATCACAACCCTTCTCCTAGGATAAAACTCCAAAAGTGCAATGTACATGAACATTTTAAGGCTCTCTCTAATGAATTATCTGTTAATGTCCTTTGCACAGTTAACTTTTCTTGTTAATTTATATTACCATATTATAGAGCATTGATATATTAATGATCATTGATCATTTTAATGAATAACATTTTTCCAAGTTTGTTTTAAATTTTATGTATACTGGTTTTTTAAATAAACAGACTTGAAAGTTTAGGTAGTAACCCATAAATCTTTCCTTTGTGACACTTTCATAGCTTTAATGTTTATAAAATCATTTCCTATACAGAGATTTTTTTTCTTAAAATCACCTATAATTTCTTCAACTTTCTTTTACAGTTTAATTTCTTAACATTTAACTTTTTAATCCATCAATAATTCCTGTAGACCAGAAATTGTTTTGGTGCATTGTGTGAACCAAAGATCTAGAAGAATCTAAGATGGTGGGATTGTGAGTGAATTTTTTTCTGACTTGGATTTTATTTTACTTTCCATATGTTCTATGAAAATACATATTTTTTAATCTGAAAAAAGAAGTCTTCTTTAAAGATCATATGCATTCATCCTGGAATTTGTCATGAAGAACCTTAATTGAAGAGTATCAACTCCTGGGGTTATGGTCCTTTAATATGCCTGGTAGTGACATGTTCCCTTTTACTTTGGAATTGCTTTTAAGTATTTAGAAATTTTCTCCTTTGCAAGTTTGAGTTCAGACCTTAAGGATTTTGGAATTCAAAAAAATTTTAACACCTTTATTATGATATGGTTCCTATACAGTAAACTACACATATTTCAGATGTACAGTTTGATGAATTCTCATAGATGAATACACTTATGAAACCACCACCAAAATCAATATAGCTAACATTTCTGTCACTCCCCAAGAGGTGCAATTTTTGTGGAATTCAACAATTCCTCAGTTTCCTTTGTAGATCTTTAGGTTTGAGTTCTAACAACATCCATTCTCTGTACCACTTCCTCCAGGCATTAAAAACTTGGATAAAACTCCCTAAACAAACATTGCTATTAGGAATGTAAACCTTAAGCTAAGAACTTTACAAGGTCATAAAACATAATACTTGCTTTTTTTGTTCTTCCGTCTTGGTCTGCAGGTAACTTTCAAAAACCAGGCATCTCGTCCGTACTCCTTCTATTCTAGCCTCATTTCTTATGGGGAAGATCAGAGGCAAGGAGCAGAACTGAGAAGAAAGTTTGTCAAGCCTAATGAAACCAAAATTTACTTTTGGAAAGTAGAACATCATATGGCACCTACTAAAGATGAGTTTGATTGCAAAGCCTGGGCTTATTTTTCTGACGTTGATCTGGTAAGCGGGTCTACATGGTGCTAGACATTTTCTGGTTTAAAAGAAATGGTCTTTGTATTATCTGCTAAGAATCTGGTGTTTATCTTAAGCATAATGAGAAGCTTGAAGAGGGGAGATGCCATCATATTTATGTTTTAGAAATATCACTCTGGAATCTTCTAAAGAGGAAGAATTGTACTGTGGGAAGATGGGCAGTGGGTTGGAGTGTCATAAAAGTTGATGAGAAATCCAATCTGGTTCAAAGGTGAGAGAACTTATGCTCATAGGATTGGTGTCTTTCCTCTCAGGAAAAGGATATGCACTCAGGCTTGATTGGGCCCCTTCTGATCTGCCGCACCAACACACTGAATGCTGCTCATGGGAGACAAGTGACGGTGCAGGAATTTGCTCTCTTTTTCACTATTTTTGATGAGACCAAAAGCTGGTACTTCACTGAAAACATGGAAAGGAACTGCAAGGCTCCCTGCAATATCCAGATGGAGGACCCCACTTTTAAAGAAAATTATCGCTTCCATGGTAACATACTCCACACCCAGATATTGCTCACTGTGAAAGGCAGTATGCTCTATGACAAATGAGCCTTAAGCCTGAGGCTTGGACATTGTATGAATTGAGAATATATGTACGGGAGTGGAACCCTATAGGTATCAATATTTTTGAATGGAGTGGAGGGAAGGAAACCCCCACAGTAGATTTTAACAGCTTTGTCTGTCTTCTCTTTCTCCAGCGATCAATGGCTATGTGATGGATACACTACCTGGCTTGGTAATGGCTCAGGATCAAAAGATTCGATGGTATCTGCTCAGCATGGGCAGCAATGAAAATATCCACTCTGTTCATTTCAGTGGACATGTGTTCACTGTGCGGAAAAAGGAGGAGTATAGGATGGCGGTCCACAATCTCTATCCGGGTATGAGCTGGTTTGTGCTCTTTCTTCACCTACAATGCCTGTTGAGTACTTTCTTTAAAGGTCTAGGCAATGGGGACACGACCAGCAAACAAAGCAGACAAACTCCCTGCTCTTGGGTAACCTTACCCTACAGACAGATAATAAATAGTTTAGCCAATGAACATGATAATTTCAGATCCAGATAATGTGGTATAAAGGAAATAGAACAGAATAAATGGATAATTAATGTCACAACACTTTCCTAAGAAAAAGGGATTTTTTTTCCACTTCAAATCCCACATAGTACCAGTAGTTACCCAAAGAGGGATTTGTTTATGTCAATATGTCAATTAATATGTCAATTAAGCACTACTCACGATGCTGAGCAAAACACAATTTCATTTTAGTTCTCCACTGTCCCTTTGAAACAGGTTTAATAGTGGAAGTAAACTTCCCTTGTTTCTGTGTAAAAATTCTGATAAGCTCAGCGACTTTTCTGCTCACTCTTAAGTAATAAACAGTCCTGCAGTCAATTTACATTACAGATATAGTTCAAGTCAGAAATTACAATGTCCACTGTTTCTCTACCTTATGCTTACTGTGCCTCCCCCTCAACCCCTTGCTGGCAGATACTTAAAGTTGGCTCTTTGTCTTGTGGGTTACTTCCAGGGGCTCTTCAGACTCTCCCTTTTGGGAACTTCTCGGATGAAATCCCCTTGACCTGGGTGGGTGGTCACGTATGACTCATTGCTCAGCCCCTCAGCATTCACTCACCTCTAGCTTCTTGCTCCTGGCTTACTTCCACCTGCGAGGCAGCCCTAGAGGACTAGATCCATGAGGACCTCACCCTGACTTCCTTCCCTCTCCCAGGGAGCCCACATCTCGTCCATGAGAAATGCACCTTTGGCCCTGAACATCCTTGACATTGCAGGCCAGTCCTAATGCAGTGGCTGTCTCCTGTCTCCACCACCTAAGCGTTCTGTACCCCAGCTCTCCCATTTCCCAGGGCCAGAACTCAATCTCCAGTGTCTGCAACTGTAGGAATCACACAGCAAGCGCTTTGGGTTTGAGGGTCCAGGAGTGGTGGAAGTGACTTAGGCTGATCTCCTTTGATACTATGCATAAGCCAGTGTATCTTATGCACATTTTTTGGTAAAAAGAAATAACTTTTGTTCCTTTTGTTTTTGAGAAGGTGTTTTTGAGACGGTGGAAATGCTACCATCCAAAGTTGGAATTTGGCGAATAGAATGTCTTATTGGCGAGCACCTACAAGCTGGGATGAGCACCCTTTTCCTGGTGTACAGCAAGCGTGAGTAGCACTCTGGGCAGAGGCTCCATGCCTACCCGCCTACTTCTATACAGCATTTCTCCTTCCTAGAATGGTTGCCTTCACAAAAAATAAATACGAAGCTCAGAGTTATCATCAAATCTGAAATGAATGATGCTGGTAGAAATCATCCTCAGAGGAGGGCAATTATGCCTGAAGCTTTGAACACTTCCAACCTGAAACTCCAAGATCTCCAAGAGCAAATTTTTGAAATGTAATTTTGGTTCAATTACCAAAGATAACTTATTAAATATAAATATAAAGAGTTTGAGATTTAACCCTAAACAAGTAAGAGAGATATGGACCCTACTTTCCTCAGCTGCAAAATGTGAATAGTTCTAGCACCTACCTGTGGGGGTGAATTAAATGAGATAGTATAATAAAATATTTAGTACACCTCTTGGAACATGGTAAACACCAAAAAATATGAGCATTTGTCAGTATTCTCACTGACTCGCATCTGTGAGGCTGAATTTTCTGCACTTCTAACTATTGTGTTCCCCTCGTTTGATTTCAGAGTGTCAGACTCCACTGGGAATGGCTTCTGGACACATTAGAGATTTTCAGATTACAGCTTCAGGGCAATATGGTAAATACTATCATTTTCTCCCAAAGAGCTGGGCTGATTATATCTTTTTATTTCTGTTGGAGAGATTCAGACGGCCAACCCATCTGCATGCTTCTATTAATTCCATTCCATAGGTGCCTCTCAATTCCATTTTCTCTTCTCTGCTTCCCACTGTGACCACCTTAATTCAGACCATCATCACTTCTTCTCACCCAAGTAATGCCACTGTCTCCTTAAATGTCCCACCTGCCTGCAGTATTACTTCCCTCAAGTCCATTCTCTTCACTCTGAGCAATGGTAAGTAAAGCTTGGATCAGAGCTACAGAGAGTCCTCAAACATTGTCTCAGAGCCAGAGTCAGCAAGCTACAACCTGCAGGCCACATCAGTGTGTATGTCCTTCAAGCTAAGAACCATTTTTCTATTTTTAAATGATTGGGGAAAAACCAAAAGAAGAATAATATCTCATGGCATATGAAAATTACATGAAATTCAAATTTCATTGGCCATAAAGAAGCCACACCCATTCATTTACAATCATCTACAACAGCATTTAAGTAGTTGCAACAGAGACCAGATGATCTGCAAAGCTTCAGTTATTTACCATCTGAAAAAAGTTTGCCAAGCCCTGTTTTTGATGGGAAAAAAATTCCCTTTGATAAAGAAGCTTGAGAATTATATACTAAAATAGTATTGTTTTTCTCTGGGTGGAAGAGTGATGTTTTTTCTTTGATTTTTATTTTTACTTAGGCTTCATTTTTATCTTCTAATTTTTCTCCAATGAACATACATTATGTAATAAAGAAATAATAACAGTATTTGATAGTTCTTGTAATATCAGCTAATTAGAGGTGCTAACAATCAACAAAATTATTAAATTTTAGAAAATAAATGGACAACAAGGACAAGCAAAAGACTTCTGTGCTTTTACGACTTTACTGCCTCCACAGCTAGGATTAACCTTCTCAACAGAGTAATTTTATTCCCAAGTGTCCAGAACCAACCCAACTGAATCTAGTCTCTCTCACCTTTTTCTGCCTAAGGACAGTGGGCCCCAAAGCTGGCCAGGCTTCATTACTCCGGATCAGTCAATGCCTGGAGCACCAAGGACCCCTTTCCCTGGATCAAGGTTAGTAAATGCATCACATTCAGTCATATCACACACCCGTCTCACAAGCTCAAAACATGATATATCTCCCTTATATCAAAGTCATTTTCATCAAACTCCAGGTAATAGATGGGGAAAGAACTGTAAGAATAGAGTGGCCTGTAATTTGTACCAAAATAGTCAGGAATAGAATTCAGTACACTGATGTGTTCTATTTCTGTGTTTTCAGTCTTTCTACTGGGATTAGAACACCTGAATGCTTTCTATAACATTGAACTTACCACCTCCCAAGACAGTTTATTCTATTATCAGATGCCTTCAACTGCCTAGATTTCCTTGTGCCCTCCAATCTCTTTATTTTAACACAAAAACAAATGGCTCAGTGCCTCAAACCACAAGCCAAGAGGACATGGCTTCTTTATTTTGTAAAACAATCCATCTTCTTCACAAAGTCTACAGCACTGGGTAGTAAACGCCTACTGAATTTAGTCCAGTCTGGTAAACTAACTTGGAGTCAACAACTTAAACAGTGTCCTTAGGTTAACTCAGTTTTGTTTTAAATGACTCAGTCTTTCATATTTTCTATTGAAAAACAATGTGGGGAGAGGGTCTAGCTCAGTGATAGAACGCATGCTTAGCAAAGTCCTGGGTTCAATCCCCAGCACTTCCATTAAAAAATAAATATATTTTTTAGAAAGAAACATAATATGAACCACAAAGGCAATTTTACATTTCTTGGTAGCCACATTAAAAAAGAAATATGCAAAATTCATTTTAGTAATACATTTTCTTTAACCGAACCTAACCAGAAAGCTGATGCACCATGGGGAAAGGGCGGCGGCGGGGGAAGCTGGTGGTAAACCGTGTGCACATTAGTGCTGACTGATCACATCAGCTTTCTTCTTCCTCTTCCTAGTCGGCTGAGGAAATTCCCCTGCATATTTTCTTCCTTTGCAAGGTTGCATCTGGTCTCCTATTTTTTTTTTTCCTGAGGTTAAAATAATAAATAGGGGCCCGGGAAAGATCAGCTGAGTCACCAGTAAGCAGGCACAAAGAGTACCTCTGTTAATGCCGCATCGGCTCAGCTGCTTGGCTGCTGTGCGTCTGTTCTATTTATTTATTTTTGGTAATAGCATCCTCGTTGCCATTTAGGGATTTCTAGCTGCCCCACCAGACACAATCTAATGAGACTAGTAAATAGAGTTCCTTTTCCACACCTAGCCAAAGAACCCTGAGCGATACAGCCCATGACATATCCACTAATTAGATTTGACCAATGTTCATTGACTTGAGAAGTAAGGTTTTTTTATACTTTAGCCAGTCAGGAGCAAAATATTAAAGGGTACAAGGCTTCCTTACTATGTACTTAAATCAAGCTACTAAAATCCTTACCACAACCTTTTAAGGTAGATGTTACTATCACCTGCATTTTAGAGAAGGAAGTTGAAGCACAGAAAAGTTAAATAACTTGGCACACAGCCAATAAGTGGCTGGGCCAAAATTCAAACCGTCGTAGCTGGGGGCCAGAATTTTATATATAGATATATAGATATATAGATAGATCTGTTTTCCCAACTCAAATGTAAGTTCCATGAGGGGAGGGCTTTGTTTTTGTTGTTCGTTTCTTTATTCCCAGTACCTAGAACAGTGCTTGGCACATAACAAGTGCTAAAAATATATGCTTTGAATGAATGAATGTACATATAGATTGAGTTTACAGTCAACTGAAAGAGACAGTCATTAAGCACAAGAGTCACGATCAGTCCTACCTGAGTGAGACAGGCATCTGTGAGACGTTAAGTTTGCTTGTTAGAGCAGTAACCAATGGCAAAATTCCTGTAGCGGCTGCCTCCTTAAAATGCTTGCATGACCCATGTTCTCTTCTTTAAGAATCAACCATTCCTTACAGTTCTGCCACTCTTAGTCACTCATTCATTCCAAAGCATTTTCCAAGCATCAGTATTATATCAGATGCCGTGTTAGGCTCTGCGGCTAGAGAGAATATAAAAGTTGACGTTTATCAAGTGCTTCATACGTGCCAAGCACTGGTCTCATCACATGACATGTATTAACTCCTCAATCCTTCTGGTAACTCTCTGAGATCAATACCATTATTATCTCCACTTTACAGATAAATTGAAACAGAAAGAGGTAAGGTGTCTCAAACAGGTTTACTGCCTTAAGGATCTCAGTCTAAGAAGGAAGGCAAAAAGCAAAGAAAACTTTACAGTATGGTGCAATAATTTACTATAATGAAATTGTCTATAAAGTGAAGTGGAACACAGATTTGTCTGGTGAGTCAGGAAAGTCTAACCAGGAGAAATAGTTTCATCTAGGCTGAGGCTGAAGTGTGGGGAAAGCGCTATGTTATGGGTCAGTACGTGCAGCACAAAGGATGTGTGTAGAGGAAGCTGGGACTCAGTGATGTGAGAGTGACTTCCTGTGTCAGGAAGTAGTCTGGGAATTCAATAAGCACACTTCCTGCTCGTTCTCATCATTTATTCCGCAGCTTCACACAACATTGGTATCTGCTTCACCTGCACATTGAAGGTAATACTGGGCATATGTGTGTCAATGTAGATTCTTCTTAAGCCAGTAATTAATTTCAGAAGGTGGTATGTACATTTAGAATAAAATGTTGTTTTCATTCGTAGGTGGATTTGTTGGCACCAATGATTATTCACAGCATCATGACCCAGGGTGCCCGTCAGAAATTCTCCAGCCTGTACATCTCTCAGTTCATCATCATGTATAGTCTTGATGGAAACAAGTGGCAGAGTTATCGAGGAAATTCCACGGGGACCTTAATGGTATGTAATGGGTCCTTTCAGGGGAATGCATGAATCTTTTAAAGAGCTTTTGACAGATTTCACATGTGGAACAAATACTCATAGCTTCTACACATTCAACCCCCGCAAAAGAATTTTCCACTCATGGGCAATAGGAGTGATTATGGACATATGGACAAAAAGTGGTAGCATCAAGGATCTCACAGATAATAGAAATGAAGAGATGCTCTATTGACAGAAATATGTGATTCAGGACTATGTCGATTGATAAGATTGTGAGTTTGCTTGTGAATATTCTAGGTCTGAAGTGCTAGTACGGCAACCAGGCTCAAAAACACAGCAGCTTCATCTACACTTCCCTCATTCTTACATCCTCTGATGAATATCCCCAAGCCCAGCCAGCTCTTTCTTTCTCATGCCTCTCTTGTCACTTTGGGGATCCTGTGATCAGTCCCCTGCCTAAAGCCTTTCAATGTCTCCCTCTTGTCTTCAGAATAAAGTTCAAAGTCCTCAAATGGCTCTGTGCAGGGTAACTCCTGTGCGCTCTGTAGCTCCAGCTTCCTGCTTCTCTGCCCTGCTTCTTGTTCTGTGAGCCTGGCCTGTGTGGAACCTATCAGTAGGCTACCTTAGCCTCTAGCTTTTCAGTTGGGCTTCACCAACAGGGAGAACTGGCAAGAGATCAGAGGAAGGGAGGAGAGTGATAGCAGGATATTTATTCTCCTGGCTCCCTCCTGGTAGAGGATTTGGCTGTATCTCTCCACTGAATGTCACTTTCTCTACCTGTTCCTGTTACTACAGCTTAGTACCAAACTACCTCAAAACTTAGCGTCATTAGAAAACTCATTTTGTTTTGTTGTTGAATTCTGTGAGTCAGGACCTTGAACAGGGTACAGCAGGGGTGTCCTGTCTCCCTTCTCCACAATATCTGGGGCTCACCTGGGAAGATTCAACAGCTGGGTGTGGAGTCATTTGGAGGCACCTTTACTTGCATGTCGGGTGGTGAGGCTGACTAACCTAACCTGGATTTCTTACACGGCATCTTAGGGACTCCACTTTGAGTGTTCCAGCTAACAAGATGAGACTACATCACCTTTTCTGATCTAGCCTCTTAAGTCACCAGAATCTCTTCCAATACATTCTATTATATATAAGCAAGTCATATATCCACCCAGATTCAAGGGGAAGGGACACAGACCCAACTCTCAATGGGAAGAATGTAAAGAAGGAAAGTAAAGAATTTGTGGTCTTTTTTGTAAACCACCACAAGAACCTACCTAATTTTTCCTAGAACCCTGTCTCATACAGTAATTGGTGCCAGCAGTAGACTGAAGTAACAGGAATTCTAGGATTATGTCACTAATATATTCAAGGAACACAAGTATAATTCTTGGATGTTGGGTAATCCATGGCATGTGGTGGCATCAAAATTCCTCAGATTATCACCAGTGATACTATGGGATGAATTTCAGATGGTAAGGAAAATACTGGGAGATTAAATTGATAGTGCCAGTTAGTTGCCATGGCAACAACGGTAGCATCACCTAATTGTAGAGAGACCTGTCTTCTTTTTATGGACTTCTGTTTTACAGCATACATAAGCAAAAAAGAATACACACAAAGAAGAGCACCCATGAACATACACAGAGAATCCGGACGCATCCATGGAGCTCTGAAAGAGTCTTCCATGTCCTGTGGTTGTAGGCAGATACTTGGACTTAAGATCAAATCTAGGGGATAAGCATATGAATTGAAGAGTTGCAGTGATAATTAAGTGGTAAATCCTACCAGGCCTATTATGCTAAGATAAGGGCACTGGTAGAAAGGACTGGAACCCTGAGACCTGTGATGAGGCTGAGAATTGCAAACCTCCACACTGCCCTGAACCTCCTTTGCCTGAGGAGGCATCTCTCCCTAATATCTGAAGCAGCCATCCCTTCCCTGAATAATTCTTTCAGTGACCACACCTGGAATAGTTGCCTTACAAGCCAGTGGCTAGTTTCCTCAGAGCCCATGGTTGGCCACTGGCAAAGCCAGATGAGTCATGGAAAAATGATGGATCATCACAAGTTAGATCAGGTGATGATGACAACAAAATTGCAATTCAAGGTGTGGTATCTCTTCTGGAACAAATTAACACAGCCCCAGACACTGGATATGGAACTTCAGACCTGGAAAATGCTTTGTTCTTCATTCACATTGGGAACCAAAATTAGAATATTTACACTTACAAAGTAGGAACAAGAGTATTAACTTTGTTGATCATGACTCAAGGTGATGCCACTTCCCCTTTCCTTATCATAATATAGACCCAAGGAACCCCAACACCTTGACATCCCACAGAACACCATACTGGCTGGCCCACTACATCGATAACATTGTGCTGATAGGGCCTGGTAAACAGGAAGTAGCAATCACTCTAAACACTTTTGTGACTAATATACACACACACAGAGACATAAATATGATATATATGTGTGTGTGTGTGTGTGTGTGTGTGTGTGTGTGTGTGTGTGTGTGTATCATTGTCTACTAAAAGAAAAATGCACAATGTGAGAGTTGTGAGTTAAGGTTTATTCAGGGTCTTTCTAAGGACTATAGTCCAGGAGACAGCCTCTTAGATACATAGCTCTGAGAAAATGCTCCAAAGAGGTTGGGGGGAGGCTAATTCATATTTTTTTTATTAAGGAATATATGCAGCCAAGCATAAATCTTGGTAAAAGATTACTGCTAGTCCCAAAGAACAGATATCTCAAGTTCATGATTATAGTGCTTTTCTATGTGTGGGAAGATGCACGATTCAGGGTTCATCAAAATTCTTCCTAAAATGCATCTTAACTATTGAAGGGCCTGTTTGCCCAAAGCACAGAGCTTCCTGTTATCGTCTGTAATTTCCTGTCCAGAGCACAGAGTGCCTCATCCTGTTATTGCCTTCATCCTTCCCTCTGCAGCACCACGTGCTGTCCATCAGAGACTGCAGCAGGTTAATCTTTGTAGGCCTAGATAGTACGCAAAATGCTCTTCTTTCGTTTGCAGTGTGCTATGTGTGCATATAGATATTAGCATGTCTTGTTCCTGACTTTCATGAGAATGGATCTCATATTTTACTGTTTAATATAATGTTCACCATTAGTTTCAAACAAATATTTTTCTCATGCTTAAAAAGTTTCTTGCTCCTCCTGCTTTATTTGGAATGGCTGTAGAATTTCATCAAATGCTTTTTCAGCGTCTTGATATGATCTCATTTCTCCTCTTTGCTATTATCAAATTATCCTTACGTTCAATGGTGTGCTGGCAAATGTTTAACAACCGGCTCTGGGGTGAAGTCGGGGGCAGTTAGGGGGACAGGCCTTTATTTGTAGCGTTTGCTGATTTCCATGATGTGCATATTCCCATCACACCTGACTTCAAGCCAAGTGCAGAGTTAGGGGCAGAGGCTCCTGGGGAAACTGCCCTTCATCATGGTGTATTAATCATTTAAAATTTATTGCTAGGGGGTATAGCTCAAGTGGTAGAGTGCATGCTTAGTATGCACAAGGTCCCGGGTTCAACCCCCAGTACCCCCTCTAAGAAGATACATAGTTAAGTAAACCTAATTACCTCCCCTCCCCCCCAAAAATAAAACGTTTTAATTAAGAAAATTTTAGCTGGATCCAACTTGCTAACATTTTATTTAGAATTTTTCTATCTACACCAATCAGTAAAGTTGGTTTACCTTTTGGGGGGTGCTGTATTGATCAGTTTTTGGCATGAGAGTTATACTAAACTTGAAAATAAAGTGTAAAAGCGTCCATCTTTTTCCATTAAACTATGGCTCTAGAATATTTCAATGTAGTAATCATATGTTTAATGAAAGTTAGATGGAAAAGCCACTGTGTCTTATTTAGTGCTAATACTTAACCTATCTTTTCCGTTCCTTATCTGATTGATACTCTCATTTTGTTACCTGTAGTTAGTTGCTGTGAATGTGTACATTAAAGTTCTGTCTCCCTTCCTATGCCACACCTTAATCTACACACACGCACACATGTCTCTTTTTTCCCTTGTCAGCGTTGGTTTTTGTCTATTCTATTGGATTGTCAAAAATCAACTCTTGGTTTTAAAATCAAACAGATTTGAAGGTGTCGTTTTCTAATTCATTCATTTCTGTCCCAAATTTTTTAAATTCTCCTTTACTTTCTTTCGGTTTATTTTATATTTTGTTTATTAGAATCTGGAGTTAAGTGACCAGTTCATTTATTCTCAATCTTTCTTGTTCAATGACAAAGATAGAATAGTCATTAACTACCCACAGGAGGGTCACTCCTCCAGCAGTTATTGAGTAACTACTATTTTCCAGGTGCATAAGCTGGAGCCCCTGGATTTGGCCTACAAACTGCCTTCATATGGACTAAGAGTAAAGAAAGTTTTTACATGTTTAAAGTTTCAAAAACAAAGAAGACTATGTGACAGAGAATATTTGTGGCATAAAAAGAATTTCCATCTCTTTCTTTACAGAAAAAGTTTGTGGACTGGTGGTCTACTCTAATGGCAGTAGAGACACCTAGACAGTTAACATTAACCAGAGCCCTTCCATCCCAGAGTTTGCCTAATCTACAGTTTTCAGTCTTAATCATCTTCCTCCAGTACAGCGGCTCTCAAAAGTTTTGATATCTGTGTATGATTCATACACAAAATATTTTTTCATAAGCAATACTTCTCATCCTAGAAGTCCCTCTTAAAAGGGGGGAAGGGAAACCGAAACACCCTTTAAGGATCATTGCTTTACTGCCACTATTTTCAATATTTTATAAAATTTTGAATGTTAGTTTTGAATTGTCAATGAACATTTCAATGATGCAGTTCTTTCCCTCATTCTCAAGTTAAAAAGAACACTAATCAAGTCCTTTTAAACTATCTTTGGTCATGTTAAATCAGTGTTAATTTTGAAACAAGTTGATATATAGCAAGAGAATTCTGTCAGAATCACTGTAATCTGGCCTTGGCCCAGCCATCCGTGCTATGAAGATTCTGAAGGAGATACATAAATGAGGCAACAGCAAAAGCGTTTTCTAAAATTATTCTCGTCTGCCCAGCACCAGGCTATGGTAATCCCTCCCCCGACCTCCTCAATGCAATTTCGGACTGGAGGTCTAAGGAGGCATTTCCTTAAGCCGGAACCCAAATGCTATCACCAGTCACACGTGTCCTAAGGACAGTAAGGCAGCCGGCCAGGACTGCAGCCCAGAGTGAAGAAGAGTGTACCCGAAAAAGGAAAAGCACAGAGGAGCATGCGCCCTTACCACCTTTGCAGTAAGGTGGACTAGGCTTTGGGGCTCCAAAGGACCGATCCTGGCGGCCAAGTGAGAGCACAGGACCAGGGGCTGAATCTGCCCGCCATGGGCCTCTCCCCTATTTCCTTAGCCATTGCTTCCACACTGTTGAAACAGAAGTGGAAAAGAATACCCTAAAAGCCCCGCCCATTTTGAGGCGCTTAATTCAGAGTGACAGCGCTCCACACGGTCTCCCTCCCTCCCTCCCCTACCCCCAAATAGGCAAAACCAAACTCTGCTCCCAAAGGGCGTCCTTAAATCTCACCCCCAAAGATGAGTGCTGAACACTCAAGCTTCAGCCTAAAGGATGCACTTTCCCAAGCTGAATGATTGAGGGTGAGATTATGTTCTGAAGAGGTCTTGTTACCACTCCTCTCAAAACTAAAGAAAATAAAACTGAATTAAAACGACAAAAACAAAAAACAGCCAACTCGGTTTGCATGTAACATTCGGACCAAAAAGGCTTGGAACTTGAGTGTTTAAAAATGGAACGCCACCCCGTCTTCGGGGAACAAGGACACGGTCTGGCACATACAGGATCGCAAATACCAAAGAAGCATGCTGATTTTACGTATCTGAGTTACGTAAGAGTCGCAGAAAGATCCCTCCTACAAATGCAAGCTGTCACGTGGACTGCCCGTCCCTCTCGGAACAGAACCTGAACTGAGGATTCCGAGGCACGTCGGACGCATTTGCGCCGGAGCCCACCCCACCCGCACCCCAAGCCCACCCCCGGCCCGGCTTGGCACCGGACACAGGTGCACTGCAGCTGTCGGAGTAAGACCGCATCGCATAGGCTCTTTGTGACTCATCGCCTGGCGCAGCCCGCATCCTAGGCACACTGTCCATTTCAGACGGACGAATACGTCTGGCAGCTAAAAGGGAACTGTTTCTCCTTTCTGCCTCCTGACATGGAGAGAAGGTGTTCCCGGTTCATAGATGAAGTAAATCTAAACCGCAAGTTACGAGTCTCAGAATGGCTTTCACGGATTTGGGGCTGTGGCGGCAGCAACGTTGTACTGGATCAAATGATCCCACGGACGAAACAAAGAAAGGAGAAATTGGTTGATCACACAGACATCAAATAGGCTGAGGAATCAGTCACCACAAACAGATCACATAGCTCAGGGATTTAGCCAGACCTGTGCAAATTAACCCTCACTAGGGAACAAAGACCGGGGGGAGGGGGGTTTTGCAGGCGGGGTGGGGGGCTGGTAGGGACAGTTGGGTGAAAAGATACAGGGGTGACAGGGACTGTCACGTTCGTGCTGGGTGCAGGAAGAGAGCCATGTCCACCACTCCGATCCTATCATATTGTTTTTTTCTCCCACTATTGCGGAAGTAAGGTAACTTTTCGTCCACTTAAGTGTTAGGGTGGCAACAGGAATAAGGCGAACAAAGGCAGAACCTCCGGGACCATCGTCTTTTATTTCCCCCTAAACGCAAAGGTGGATGCGTGAGGTCTGGGAACAGGCGAGAGGGAAGGCACCGGGATCATGTGACTCGTCAGATCCCCTGGCCCGAGGGGGAGATGCTCTCCTGCAGCACGAGGTGAAGGAGGTGGTTCTGCTCGGCACTCAACAGCGGCCACATCTCCACCTGCAGCGACTTGACGGCTTCCGTGTCCTTCTCGTGGGTGGCCATGACCAAGGACTGGAGCAGCAGGAAGAGCTCCTCGGGAAGAGGGCCGCTAGCCTCCTGCCCGTGGCCGTCAAAGGCCTCCCAGCAGTATTTCTCCAGGGTGTGGGCATGCTCCGGCAAGAGCTTGGCGGGCGGCGGCTGCAGCAGGAGCAGCAGCAGCACGCGGGACACCTCGCAGCGGACCAGCACGTCCGAGAAGGCGCCCAGCGCGGCCGGGGAGGGCGCGACGGTCGCGGAGCCGGCGCCGGGGGGGAGCAGCGCGAGCGGCGGCGGGGCGGGGGCCGCGCTGGAGCCCGGCTGGGGCCCGGGCGGCGGCGGCGGCGGCGGCGGCGGCGGCGGCGGCGGGGGCGGCTGCAGCGGGTGGCTGCCGTGCTCGCGTGCCAGGCGCTGCATGCGCGTGAAGACCGCCAGGGCGCCGTTGTAGTCGCGCGCCAGCAGCTGGCAGGACGCAGCGTCGCCGAGCGCCTGCAGCGCGGACAGGGGCAGCTGGGGCAGCTGCAGCTGAGCGGCGCGCTGGAAGTGGCCGGCGGCGGCGGCCGGCTGGCCCAGGTCGCGCAGGGCGGCGGCCAGCTCGAGGCAGAGGGCGGCGGCGGCGGCCGGCTGGCCGAGCTCCAGGTGCAGGCGCACGGCGGCGCCCAGGGCGCTGGCGGCGGCCTGCAGTGGCTCCCCGTAGGCGGCGGGGCAGACGAGGCGCTGGCGCGCTTCGCGCTCCTGCCGCAGGAAGAGGCGCGCGGCCTCGGTGAGCGCCAGCGCCTCCCCGGGCCCGTGGAACAGCGCCTGCTGGCAGCGCGCCACGGCCAGCTGGCACCAGGCTGCGTACGGCAAGCATTCCTGGGCGCGCAGCTCGCGGCCCAGCTGTGCGAACTGCTCGCCGGCCTCCGCCACGTTCGGCTTCCGGAGGAACCGCTTCTTCAGCTTGTTCGACACCTGGCGGTAGCGGGCCAGAAAGTCTCCGGCCTCGGGCCCCGGACCGGCGCCGCCGCCGCCACCCAGGCCGGCCGCGGACGCCGCCATGTTCGCCGTCTGGACGCTTCCGGGCGCGCTGACGACACAGGGCGCACGTGCGGGAGGGGGGGAGGCGGTGGACCACGACGTGCCCTGCGTCCGCCCCGGCCCTCCGCGCAGCCGCGCCGGCTCGGCGGTTCCCGCCCTCCCGCTTGCCCTGGTGATATGCAAAACAGCCAGCTCGGAGGCCGGGCCGGGACTGGCTGCGGGCCGCGTATGCAAATCGAGGATCCTGAGGCGGGGCCTGGCCTGACGTCCGTTGCGTGTGTAGACCCAGGGTGCAGGGGCGCGGCCAGGCGTCCGCTGTTGCTAGGCGACAGTTTGTTTACGCAGGTTGCTACGCAGGGCATCTCCCAGCATCTTCTAGAGAACATGACCCAAAACTAAGCTCTTGACCCCACAGGAGCCTAGTGCCGACTTGGCATATTTCCTGATTGTTTCCCGCCCACCCCGTCCCCCATCACGCCTCAACCTTCCCGTCAAAGCCCCAGCCCCAGTGGAGTTCGCGCCAAGCGCTCGGTCCACGCGTCCATTCCGCACCAGAGTTGCCATCTCACGTCCGCCTATCTATTACGACGCTGCGGCCATGGTCTTGAGCGCCACCTCAAGGACACTGTCCTCCTGAAGACTTCCGCCTGGCTCTGACCTGCTCGGAGCCAATGGGGGAGTCTTCCGTCGCCCAGCCTCAGCCCAGACCCCACTCCACCCCTCCCCCACCCCAGTCGGCCTCTCCCATGCCCAGGGCCACCCCAGGCACTGTCCCCGTGAGACACCACTCCTCTCAGTCACCCCCCCCACCACGTCCCACCCCCTAGGCCAGACCCCTGCCACCGCCCCAACCTTCCAACGAGGGATGTTCCACAACCACCTCCCCCGCAAAGTGACTGAAGCATGCGCACATGGGTTTCCGAAAAAACACTATTGATTTCCAATGACTTTGCCCAAGGCACCAGGCAGGCCGCGGCTGCCCCGGCTGTGAGCGGGCCTGGCGCCCGTCGGCCGAGGCCCGGAGCCCCAGGTCATGTTGGGCAGCTACCGCCGGGCCGGGACCACTTGGGAAATGGTTGTGGTCCCAAAGAAGCCACCGAGGAGTGCACTGTTGTGGACGGCCAAGTCCACGAGCTCTGGAGTGATGCGCCTCCTGCTGCTGTTGTGGGCCTCGTTGCCCGCCAGCTCCAGGACCTTGGCCGCCAGGTACTGGATGATGGCCGCCATGAAGACTGGTGCGGTGGAGCTCAGGCGCTGGGCATAGTGGCCCTCTCGCAGGAGGCGCTCCATGTGGCTCACGGAGAACGACAGCTCGGCTCTGGTGGTGCGGGAGCAGGAGCGGTTCCGCCTCTGGTGACCATGGGATGACCCTCGACGGCTGTTTTCCTTCGGCATGCTGGGCGTAGGGTGCGGTTTCTCCCACTGGCCTAGCTCTGCGGTGCGGCGGGATGCTGGGCGAAGCGGTGCGGTGAGGTGCAGTGGGATGTGGTTCGGTGAGATGAGGTGCGGTGGGATGAGATGGCGGCAGTTGATCCCAACGTCTGCAGACAGCGGGTATCCAGGCCTCTACTCCGCAGCCTAGCGACCATGGGCTGGCCCCTCATTGGTCAGGGCGCACGCCCCGTGACACGTAGATCCCGTGACGTCACTGCTTTCCCATTGGCCCCCAGCCCCCACCCCACCCCCCGCCCCCGCCCCCGCCCCCTTGGGCCTGGGCTGGCAAAGAAGTGGTGCTGGCAGGACGCTTGCTCACTTGCTCGCTGGACCCTCTCTTTGAGGGAACTCCCACTGTCCATGGGACGGGAACTCTAGGATAAGAGCAAATGGCGGACGATCCAGTGGTACCAAGTATACACTGGCGGTGTTGGGCCACCGTCACGGCCATCTAATTCCAAAACGTTGAAACCACCCCCAAAAGAAGCCCCTGTATCCGCCAGGCAGTCATCCCCGCTGCCCCCGCCTGCAGTTTCCCCCACCCCACTCCCACCCCCATAGTCCCCAGGCGACCACTAATCTGCTTCCTGTCCACAGAGGTTGGCGTGTGCTGGACACTTCCCGGAGACGGAATCATACAATACAGAGGTGGCCTTTTGGGTCTGGCTGCTCTCACCTAGCGTAACGCTTTCATCGTGGTTCATCCACCTGGTAGCACAATCAGCACTTCATTCCTTTTCGTGGCCGAATAGTATTCCACCACATGGCATGACCACACAGGTTGTGTATCCTCTCCTTAGTTGGTGGACATTTGGGTGACCGCCACCTTGTGCCTGTTGTGAATAGGCTGTGGTGAGCGTTCCTGGACAGGGTTCTCTTTGAACACCTGTTTTCAATTCTTTGGGGTTTATACCCATGAATAGCTTTATGGGTTTACTTCTGGTCTCTTCATTCTACTCCATTGATCTATGTGTCTGTTCTTATGCCAGTACCACATAGTTTTGATAACTGTAGCTTTATGCTAAGCTTTGAAAGAGGCAAATGTGAGTCCTCCCGCTTTTTTCTTCTCTCCCAGGATTATTTTGGCTATTCAAGGTCCCTTGAAATTCCACATGCATTTGGGATTGGCTTTTACATTTCTGTAAAACAGATCATTGGGATTTCGGTAGGGGTTGCAGTAAATCTGTAGATAAATTCGGGTGGTATTGCCATCTCAACATTGTTAAGTCTTCCAGTCCGTGAATGCTGATATTGTTCCCTTTTTGGGGGTCATTTTAAACGTCTTTCAGCAGTGCTTTGTAGTTTTCAGTGCACAAGTCTTTACCTCCTTGGCTGAATTCATCCTATGTATATTTTATTCATCTATCTTATAACTGTTGTCAGTTTTACGTTTGGACTTTTCATTGCTAGTATATGGAAATACAACTGATTTCTGTGTGTTCGTCTTGTGTACTTCAACATTGTTGAGTGTGCTTATTAACTCTAATAGCGTTTTGTGAATTCTTTAGTGTTTTCTGTACATAAGATCATGTCATCTGAGAACAGAGATACTTTTACTTCTTCCTTTCCAATTTGGATGCCTTTCCTTCCTTCCTTCCTTCCTTCCTTCCTTCCTTCCTTCCTTCCTTCCTTCTTTATTTCCTTCTTTCTTTCCTTCCTTCTTTCCTTCTTTCTTTCTTTCTTTCTTTCTTTCTTTCTTTCTTTCTTTCTTTCTTTCTTTCTTTTTCTTTCTTTCTTTCTTTCTTTCCTTTCTTTCCTTTCTTTCCTTTCTTTCCTTTCCTCATTGCTCTGGCTAGGATTTCAATGACAGCCTTGAGTAGAAGCACTGAAAGCAAGCATTTTTCTTTTGCTCCTGATGTTAGGGGAAGCACTTTCAGTCTTCCACCACTGAGTATGACATTAGCTATAGGAATTTCATAAATGCCCTCTAGTGTGTTGAGGAACTTACCTTCTATTCTCAGTTTGCTGAGTGGTTTTTATCATGAAAAGTTCTTGGGTTTTGTTGAATGCTTTTCTGCATCAACTCAGATGATCATATTGGTGTTTCCCCCTCTATTTTATCATGTGGTGTTGATTAATCAGTTTACTTATGTTGAGCCATCCTTGCTTTCCTGGGAAAATTCTTATTTGGACATGGAATGTAATATTTATTATATGCTGCTGGATTCCATTGGCTAAAATTCTTTTGAGGATTTTTGCATCTATATTCATGAAGACTATTGGTCTGTAATTTTCTTTCTTGTTGTATATATGTCTAGCTTTGGTATCAAGGTAACGCTGGCCCTATAGTGTGAGTTAACATGTTTTTTCCCCCTTTTCTATCTTTTGGAGGAGTTTGAGAAGGATTGCCATTAATTCTTCTTCAAACATTTAGTAGAATTCACTAGTGAAGCCACCTGGCACAGTTTCTGGGACATAATAAATGGAATCAAGGATTTATATAGTCATTAACTATTTGTTGAATTAATACACTGTCTCCCTAAGAAGGTTTCTAATCAAGAAATAAGAATTGAGTTTAAATGAAGCAGATATATTTATCAAAAATAATGCTATGATTTCTGGGGCAATAATATAAATTCATTAATATTTTTATCCCATAAGAAGAAAAAAATGTTACATGGCAGAACAGATATTTTAAATCCTCATAATACTATAACTCTGCTGTCTGATTATATAACAGATGTGCATTTATTCCTGTTTCAGTGTATTCAATCACATACAGGATGCCAGGTGTTTCCTGAGAGATGACTTTCAACTTTCCTTATAGTATACGCTGTGGTTTAAATCTAAGCCTTTTGAATGGGCATTGCTACCGTATTTCTCAAACTGTGTACCTTTTCCCTTAAATATGTCATGTACTTTTCTCTAGAACCTAGGCACGCCAAGGTCCTAAACCCCACATGTTGGATATATTAATGCCCCACATTTCACACACACAGCCCATTCTTGGAAAATCATTCTGAGAGCAGCGTGGTATGCTGCTTACTCCCAGTTCTCTTTCACAGCTTATTCTGCCCCAAGGTGGTGGGTGCTTCTCAAACTTCATGATCTGATTCAGTTGATCTGGAATAAGGCTCAAGACTATGCATTTCTAAGTGCTCCCAGGTGATTCTGTTGCTGCCAGTCTGTGCCCCTCACTGGCTTAGCGAAGGCCTGAGTGGCTTCCTCCACTTTAATGAGCCTTTTACAGGACTCCCAAAGTAGACCTAATCTCCATTGTTCCATTCTTCTTCCCGTGGTTTTTGTCCTTCACATATTATTTCTAACATCTGTCTAGCCAGGGTGGTTTCATTTGAGTGTGGGGTGCTGTTGAGAAATACACAAAGCAAAATTAGAAGAAAGATACAACTGGGAAGGATTGCTTTCTACTCTGCCTTCACTTTACGTGTGTCTGTGCTAATACCCTCCTACAGGTCTTCTTTGGCAATGTGGATTCATCTGGGATAAAACACAATATTTTTAACCCTCCAATTATTGCTCGGTACATCCGTTTACACCCAACTCATTACAGCATCCGCAGCACTCTTCGCATGGAGTTGATGGGCTGTGATTTAAACAGTAAGTGTCAAGTCATCCCATAGCCTTCCCTCTCTCAACCATGGGAAGGGTGAGTAACCATCCTAGTTTTCCTGAGACTAGGGGAATTTCCCAGGACTCAAAACTATCCATGCTAAAACCAGTACAGTCCTGGGCAAACCCAGGACTTGGTCATCCTAATCATGGGATTCCCCAGGGGCAGCCACCTCCTACACAAGGCAAATTATTAAAAAATTAACAAGGCAAATCAAAGTCAGACAGAGCTGAGCAGAGCTGACCAGAAAATATGGGGCATGTTAACAATAACGTGCAAAAGTTAATGCCTTTGAAATGATGTCGTGATGATGGTAGCCCTAGAATGTCAGTGGAGGCATGCCAGCAGAACCTCGGCTGCATCTGTTCCTTGTAATTACATTCTTTCATTTCTTTGAGGTTGCAGCATGCCGCTGGGAATGGAGAATAAAGCAATTTCAGATACACAGATTACTGCCTCATCCCACTTAAACAATATATTTGCCACCTGGTCTCCTTCACAAGCCCGACTTCACCTCCAAGGGAGGACTAATGCCTGGAGACCCCAGGTAAGAGGGAACAAATTTGCCATTTACCTGATACAGAGAAAGAAGTAGTGGTTGGGAAAGAACAGGAGAAGCTCTTAACTTCTTCAGAGTTACTTCGAATACTTGGTTATTCCTAAAAAGAATGTCAAGGAAGGTTGACTATGCACAGAAAACCCCACAGATTTTTAGTGGATTTGCCATGCAATTTCACACAGCATTCACTGGGGGAAGTGATCCTGAATTGAACTTCCTGGAGACATCTCTATATGCAGTACTGGGCTTTGCAGTATTGCAGTACAGTCACAGAACTGTAGTAGCTGAAGTCCAGTTTTACAGAGAAATGTCAACAATTAGTCCTATTTGCAGGTTTCTCGGTGTCTCAAAGGAAAGAGTCGGTTATGAATGTTCATTGGGCACAGTTCTCTTCTGGAACCACTCAGTTTGTGATTTTCAGTCACTGAATAGCTTTGGGGGATGACTGAAGTTAATGGTCTCTGCTCCTCCAAGAGTTAAACAAAACAGGTTGTAAGACACATTGCCAAATTTTCAATACTGCAGTATTTCAGCCCTCAAGTTGCTTAGAATCTAATAAGGAAGACTGAGAAACAGATCCTTAAAATGCAGAGTGATAAGTGCTGTGATATGATTAAGAAGAAGGGATTTGGGGATTTCTGGGAGCAAATACTCCCAACAAGATACTACTCTATCTTCCCTAGGGGAATAATCGAAAAGAGTGGCTACAAGTGGACTTGCAGAAGACAATGAAAGTCACAGGGATCACCACCCAGGGGGTGAAGTCTCTCCTTACCAACATGTATGTGAAGGCGTTCCTCATATCCAGTAGTCAAGATGGCCGTAACTGGACTCTGTTTCTTCAGAATGGCAAAGTGAAGGTAGGCTGGTCTCCTAGGAAAGGCACAAAGCCTCTCGTAGAGTTTGACATTTAGAAACCTAACAAGATCGATATATGACTGGACTTCCAGGATAAACTGTACTGTGTATCTATAGTAACAGGACACTATGAAAGGCACTCTGGGAGGACACAGTAACTTCAAGCAAGAATGTGTAATCCCAGGAAAAGGCAGAGTAGAGCCAAGAGCTAAGTATCCTCATGGATGTTGATGTCATTCAGGATGATGGCAAGAATCTGAGGGATGGAGAAGAAGAGTTATTCACCAAATGCTTAATGATGTCTGCATCCTCATCAGCAACTTAGATTCACCAAGAATTAACCCTGGCATGGCCCTTACCAATCTCTCTAGTACAGTCTCTTGACATTTGCTCTTTTGCTCTCTAAGCTCCACCCATCCTAAGACTGTCAAGTCCCTAAAAACAGTGTGTTCTTTCTCATACTAGGTTTTATACATACTGTTTCTTCTCCCTAGAACATTTTGTCTAGGTACTTCCTCCTGTCCTGCCCCTTTCACCTGGCTCATTCTTCAAATCTCAGATAGACATCATCTCCTCCAAGAAGAATTTCCTGTTCCTTCAAGGCTGGACTAAAGACTTCTGCTTCTAGCGGTTGAGTTGACTAGAGGATTAATAATACATGCTCTAGAGGACATTGCCATTTTAAAAAGGGTATACCTCTGATGCACGCTACAATCGGAATGAACCTTGAAAACATGCTAAATGAAATAGGCTGGACATAAAAGGACAAATATTGCATAATTCCACTTATATGACTATATTAGTTCTCCAGAGAAACAGAACCAATAGGACACATGTGCATGTGTGTGTACAAAGAGATTTATTATAAACAATTGGCTCACAGTCAGACAGAAAGGATTCTCTCTTACTCAGAGGAGGGTCAGCCTTTTTGTTCTATTCAGGCCTTCAACTGATTGGATGACACTCACCCACATCAGGGAGGGCAATCTGCTTTATTCACTGTACCATTTAAATGTTAATCTCATCCAAAAACATTCTCACCAACACACCCAGAATATTGTTTGACCAAATATCTGGACACTCCATGGCCTAGACAAGTTGATACCTGAAATTAACAATTACAGTGAGGTACCTGGAACAGGCACATTTACACAGACTGAAAGTAGAATAGAGGTTACCAGAGGCTGGGAGGAGGGGACAATGGAGTTATTGTTTGATGCAGACAGAGTTTCAGTTTTGCAAAATGAAGAGTTCTGGAGATGGATGGTGATGATACCGGTACAACATTATGGATGTACTTAATGCCACTGAGTCATACACTTAAAAAGAGTTAAAATGGAGTCGGGGTATAGCTCAAGTGGTAGAGTGTGTGCTTAGCATGCACAAGATCCTGGGTTCAATCCCCAGTACCTCCTCTAAAAATAAATAAACCTAATTACCTCCTCCCCGCCAAAAAAGGCAAAAAAATTTGTGATGCTTTGACCAATGCTAAGAACATTTTTTTTAAAGACCAGTTAAAATGGTAAGTTATATATTATGTATATATTATCACAATTAAAAGGGCTGTGTCACTGACAGTATATACTTCACGCATTGCTACACTCAGTAAAGAAAAGGGCATCTCCAGCCCCCTCACCACCAACAGCAAAAAAAAAAAAAGAGCTTTTATTTTAAAATAATGAGCTTAAATCAGGGCTAAGAGAGGTGAAAAGTGAGAAAATGTAAAATGGAGGACCTTTTGTAAAGAGAAATGATTATTTTACTGTTGTTATTGGGAGACCAAGCTTTGAGCAAAATGCAATAACTGAACGTGAGACTTCTGCATTAAGTAGTGAACCCCAGAAAGGAGCTAAACTAGTTGCAGATAAGTAGCACCTCTTGGCATCTGGAAGAACTGTTCTCAAGTCCACTCTAGAAAATGCACTTTAGGTCTCCAAGATTCCTACATAGTAAAATGACGAGGTCATAAACATAGATCAGCAAACATGCAGGATACAAGCCAACTTGACAAAAAGTGAGCAGAAACAATCAACATCAGATATTGACATTATCAGATTTATATCATAAAATAATTATGCACAAAATAGTTAAAGCAATAAGCTATGGAAAGATAACAATAAATGACAAATTATCCAAAATTATTAGGCAGTTTTGGGGAAAAAGTAGTATAAAAATACAAAATAACTGTTGAAGTTTAAGTCAAAGAAAGACTTAATAGTGAATTAGGCACAGCCAAAGATAATTTAGTCAATTGGAAGATATATCTGTCAATTGGAAATTACCCAGAATGGAGCACAGAAGATCAAACATATGAAAAAGAAATTAAGAGACATAGACTATATAGAGAAAGCCTCACATATATGTGATTGGATTCCCAGAATGAATGAAATAAACGACCACTTTTGCCACTTCTATTCAACATTGTACTGGAAGTTATAGCCAGAGAAATTACAAGTGAAAAATAAATTAAAAGCATTCAGATTGGAAAGAAAGAAGTAAGACTATCTCTCCTCACCAATAATTTTATATGTAGAAAATCCGAAAGAATCCACAAAAAAAACTATTAGAGCTAATAAATGAATTCAGCCAAGTTACAGGACACATGATCAACACATAAAAATCAGTTGTATTTCTATATACTAGCAATGAAAAATCCAAAAAGAAAATTAAGAAAACAATTTCATTTACAATAGCATCAGAAAGAATAAAATAGGAATAAATTGAACCAAGGAGGTACAAGACTTGTACACTGAAAATTATAAAACGTTGCTGAAAAAAATTAAAGAAGACCTAAGTAAACAGATATCTTGGGTTCGATGATTGGAAGACATTATTAAGATGGCATTACCACCAAAAGCTTTCTACAGATTCAATGCAGTTTCTATCCAAATCCAGGCCATTTTTGCAGAAATGGACAAGTGACTCTTAAAATTCATCTGGAATTGCAAGGGACCCCAAATACTGAAAGCAAACTTGAAAAATAACAGTTATAGGACTCACACTTCCCAATTTTAAAACTTACTTCAAATTACAATATGCAAAGCAGTGTGATATTGATACAAATGTAGACAGATAGATAGATCGATGGAATAAAGTCCAGAAATAAGCCTGCACATCTATGGTAAATTGATTTTGAATAACAGTGCCAAGACCACACAATGGGAAAAGAATAGTCTCTTCAACAAATAGTGCTGGGAAAACTGGATAGCCAAGTGCAAAAGAATTAAGTTACTAGACACCATATACAAAAACTAATTCAAAATAGATCAAATACCGAAACAAAAACTAAAACTATAAAACTCTTAGCAGAAAATATAGAGGTAAATCTTCATGACCTTGGATTTTACAAATGGTTTCCTAGATGTAAATCATAATCACAAACAACAAAAGAAAAATAGATATAGTGTAATTCCTCAAAATTAAAACCTTTTGTACATCAAAGGACAGTATCTAGGAATTAAAAATACAACCCAGTGTGGGAGAAAATATTTGCCAATCATATATTTGATAAAAGGTCTAGTATCCATGATATGAAAAGAATTCTTAAACTCAACAAAAAGACAACCAAATTTAACAGTAAGCAAAGGACTTCAACATCAGCATCATTAATCATCAGAAAAATGCAAATCAAAACCACGAACAGCTATTACTTCACACCCACTAAGATTGCAATAATTTTGTTTAGTATAAAAAGTAAAAAGTGTTAGCAAGGATGTAGAAAACCTGGAACCTATATTGTTGACAGGAATGTGAAATGAGCAGCCACTGAATAAGACATCTTGGTGCTTCTTCAATAAGGTAAATGTAGAATTACAAAATGATTCCAGCAATTCTTCTACTAGGTATGTACCCAAAAGAACTGAAAATAGGCAAGTAACAAAAACTGGTACGAAAATGCTCATAGCAGCACTATTCATGATAGTCAGCAGGTGAAAATGACCCAAATGTCCATCAACTGATGGATAAACAAATTCTGGTCTATCCATACAACAGAATATTATTCAGCGATAAAAAGGATAGACTTACTGACATATGCTACAATATGACCACATATTGTATCATTCCATTCATATGACATATCCGGAATTGGCAAATAAATACACAGAGATGGAAAATAGATTAGTGATTCCCAGAGGTTGGAAGGAAGGGTAAGTGGAGCATGGTTCCCTAAAGGAAGTAGATAGTGGTGAATGTACTAGATGCCACTGCATTTTACACTTTAAAATGGTTAAGATGGTAAATTTTATGTTATGTACATTTTACCACAATTAGAAGGAACCAGGAGAAATATACATTACCATGATAAGAATGGCAAACTGACATGTGATTTCTAAGCAATAATGAAAATCAGAAGATAATTAATGATATCCATATGATGCCAAAAGGAAAAATCTGAAACCTCCCCCAAAATAAAATCTGGTGAAATTTTTTTCATGCATTCTAGCAAAAACTAAAAACTTTTCCAACATGTATAAGTGATTTTACCACCCAGTAAGATCCTGCCAACATAAAAAAAGAGGATACTTATTAACCTTATGACAGTAAATTTAGAAAATCAGGTAAAATAGATTAATTTCTAGTACATATAATTTACTCAGGAAGGAATAGAAAACCTTGAAAGTCCTACAACCTTTGAAAAATTGAATTGGTGTTCAAAAATCTTCCTACAAAGAAAATTCCAGATTCAGATGGCTATACTAAATACTCTACCAAATTTTCAAGGGAGAAATAATACCATTATTACAAAGATTCTTCCAGAAAAACAGAAAACGATTGTACATTATCTAGCTTTTTTAATGATGACAATTTTTCTACAAAGGAAAATAATAGGCCAATTTTATTCATGAACATAGATCCAAAACAAATTATTTGCAGTATGTATTCAAGTTGGATTTATCCTAGGAATGCAAGTTTGGCTTAACATTAGAAAATTAATGCAATCCATCACATTAATGGACTGAAGGATTACATGGCCAATAAATACTGAAAAAACATTTCATAAAATTCAGTATATATTCTTAATTGAAAAAATTAGCAAAGATATGGAAGCATCGTAAGTGCCAATCAATAGTTGAATAGATAATGGAGATGCCATATAGATATATGTAATGAAACACAACTCACCCATAAGAAAGAAGGGCATTTTGCCATTTGCAGCCCTTCATTCACTTCTTTTTTTCACTTCAAAAACCAGAACCTTATAACTGTCAGAGACATTTCCATTACATCAAAAACAACAAAATACCTAGAAATAAAGTTAACCAAGGAGGTTACCTATACTCTGAAAACCGAAATGACACAAAAAAATGGAAAGATTTCTTGTGCTCTTGGATTGGAAGAATCAACACCATCAAAATGGCCACAGTACCCAAAGCAATCCACAGATCCAATGCAACCCCCGGCAAAATACTCGCAACATTCCTTACAGAACTAGAACAGACAATTCCAGAATTTATAAGGAACCACAAAAGACCCCAAACAGCCAAAGCAATCTTTTGTAGCTCTTCATTTTCCCCCTTTCTTCTTTTTGTTCTCTTTTCTTATGGTTTGATGACTAGAGACGGTCCTTTAACATCTGTTGTAAAGCTGGTTTGGTGGTGCTGAAATCTTTTAGCTTTTGTTTTTCTGTGAAGCTTTTGAGTTCTCCATCAAGGCTGAATGAGAGCCTTGCTGGACAGAGTGTTCTTGGTTGTAAGTTTCCCCCTTGCATCACTTTAAATATATCGCGTCACTCCCCTCTGGCCTGTAGAGTTTCTGCTGAAAAATCGGCTGATAACCTTATGGGAGTTCCTTGTATGTTATTCATTGCTTTTCTCTTGCTAGTTTTAATATTTTCTCCTTATCCTTAATTGTTGTCAGTTTGATGACTATGTGCCTTGGTGTGTTCCTCTTTGGGTTGATTCTGTGTGGTACTCTCTGCGCTTCCAGGACTTGGGTGACTGTTTCCTTTCCCAAGGTGGGGAAGTTTTCTGTTATTATCTCTCCAAAGATTTTCTCAGGTCCTTTCTCTCTCTCTTCTCTTTCTCGGACCCTATAATGCGATTATTAGAGCACTTCACGTCGTCCCAGAGTTCTCTTAAATTATCCTCATTCATTTTTATTCTTTTTTCTGTTTTCTGTTCTGCAGCAGTGATTTCCACGAATCTGTCTTCTAGCTCACTGATCTGTTCTTCTGCCTCGTTTAGTCTATTCTGGGTTCCTTCTAGTGTGTTATTCATTTCAGTGATTTTATTCTTGAACTCTGTTTGGGTATTCTGTATATTTTCCACCTCTTTGCTAAAAACTTCACTCTGTGCATCTACCCTCCTCTTGAGTTCCCTGAACATCTTGGCCATCATTACTTTAAACTCTTTCTCAGATGGATTGCCTATCTCCTCATCACTTATTTCTTCCTCTGGGATTTTTTCTTGCGCCTCGGCCTGGGAGATATTCCTCTGCCGCTTCATATCTTCTGTCTCTCTATGTGTTTGTGGACTCCTTCCACAGGCTCTGGGATTGTTGTTTTCTTATTTCTAGTATCTGCCCCTGGTGGATGAGGCTGGACTAGAGGCTTATGCAGGTTTCCTGGCAGGAGGAGCCAGTGCCTGCCCACTGCTGGGTGAGGCTTGGTCCTGGACCTCTGGTGGGCAGGGCTGTGTCTAGAGGCCTCTGTGGCTCAGGAAGTCTGCTGATGGGTGGGGCTGTGCTCCCACCCTGTATGTTGTTTGGCCTGAGGCTTCCCTACAGGCTGTTGAGTGGGGCTCAGTCTTGGTGCTAATGATCCAATCAAGATGTCAGCATCCAGGAAAGCTCATGTAGATGAACACTCCTGGAATGTCCACCACCAGCTTTTATGTCCCCTGAGTGAGCTGCAGCCGTCCCCCATGTCCCCAGGAGATCCTCCAAATCCAGCAGGCAGGTCTGGCCCAGGTTCCTATGAAATCACTGCCTCTGCCCTTGGACCTGGCGGATGCGAGTTTCTGCGTATGCGTCCCAAGCAAATGACGTCTCCGTTTCTCCTAGTCCCTTGGGGCTCCCTGAACCAAGCCCCACCGGCCTTCAAAACCAGATGTCCTGGGGTCTCCTTCTCCTCCCAGTGCCAGGGCCCAAGCTGGGGATCCTGACGTGAAGCTTAGAGCTCTCACTCCTGTGGGAGGGCCTCTGCAACTTAACTATTCTTCAGCTTGTGGGTCACCCACCCTGGGGGTATGGGGCCCAATTATATCAGCATTACGTCCCTCCTACCATCCTGCTGTGGTTTCCTCTTTATGTTTCCAGTTGCAGAAGATCTTTTTTGCTAGGTCCCAGTCTTTTCTTCAATGGCTGTTTAGCATTCAGTTGTGGTTTCGTTGTAGTCACGAGGAGAGGCAAGCTAGTGGTCCTATCACTCCGCCATCTTGACCGGAAATCTGCCACATCCACTTTTATTAAAAACTGTACTGGAGGCCCTAAGCAGTGCAGTAAGATAAGAAAAATAAATAAAACATGTTAGGATTGGGAAAAAAACAAAACACTCATAATATGTGGATGATACAACAGCATTCATAGAAAATCCAAAAGTATCTATCTAAATTATTAGAATTAATAAGAATATTTTGCAAGGTTGCTGAAACAAATCAGTACAAAATTTAAATGTATTTATACATGCTGGGAACAAATAGTTAGAAAAAATAATTTAAAATAGTATCTAAAAATTCCAAGTACTGAGTTGTACTCTCCTTACAGCCTACAAAAAACCATCTATCGATCTATCTCTAGATATATTTTTAAATTCAAATAAAGCCACCCATACCTCACCTGCAGAATAACTAGAAGACAAACAATACCCTAAGTTTCAACTTACAAGTAAGTAGGACATAAAAATGCCGAGCTAGCTGACCGAGCTCCACAGCTCAGCCTGGAGAGAAGAGTCCAGGAGAGACTGTGCAAAAAAAAAAAGAAAAGAAAAGAAAAGGAAATTTCAGTGTGAGACCTTTCACTTCTGACCCTGAGTGATGAAATACTAATATTTGAGACTTTCTGGATCTTAGCATTGGCTTCTGGAGAACTGAAAGGAAAGAGATTGAAAGCATGTAGGACTACATTTGGAAAGGCACTGTTTCTGGTGAAGGAGGATACATCCCTTGGAGGTTTGGTGCTGAAGAAAAAAAGAAGTCAAATGGTGGAAATTAAGTGTTCTGTGAAAGAAAAACGAATCACAAAAATCACAGGACAAACCCATCCCATCTGCTAAAGAAACTGCACTTCACTTTATCAACAGTAGAGGGTGCTCCTGGACTGAGAAATCTAACAAGGTACCCACACCTCTTCCCTCTGCCTCCATAAAGTCACCTTATTTCTGGAACGAGAATATATAAGGAATTCCTAAATGAACAGAAAATGGCAGATGAGGTAAAATGTATTATTCTTGATTTTTCACTCCCTCCTTTGAAAACTCCATTGACTTTGGGCTTGACAACAGTACTCATTTTGATCAATGCATGGTGAACATGCTTGTCCCGTGGACATGACAGACATGCTTTCAAACAGAAGCTTTAAATGTGATTGTATGTTTGGCTCGGGCTCTTGTGCCACTTTAGGCATTTTGATCTCACAACCTGAGAAGACACAGTCTACATGAGCCTCAGTCTGAAGCAGAGTTTCAACCAACCAAGAACACTCTTGGTTTCTAAATACCATTTCCTACTAGAAGGAATCTTCTACTGGGAGCAAAGGAACTGCACAGTGATCTTGGAACATCTCAGTGTGCCAAAGTGCACAAAGCCTAATGAGGTCACATGAAAAGAACACAGGAGCTGGCTGGAAGGGGTTCCTACTGGCCAGATCGGAGAGACTTTGAGCATCAAAAAAAAAAAAGTGACAATAATGGATACAATACAATGGATACATACAAGAAAGAAAGCATCCAGGAGTCCACAATCATTGCAAAAATATAAAGGTGGGAGGAGTGGAGTTTTCTCCACGGAAGAATTCCAGCTAAGAAATGTAGAAGTGACAAAACTAGGAAATCAATTTGTAACCATCAATATACTATACAATGAGTCATCTACACTTCAATTTAAAAATCTACTTTTAATACTTGTAATACTTGTAAGGAGATTTAATGGATACTAAAAGTGTTGGATGAAAGCTTAATGCAGAACAGAATATTTACACAGTCTCAAAGTATCGCCCCACAGACTGTTAGGAAAAGGAAATGATTACCTTTCTAACAGAGAGATCTGGTGCACAGCACCTTAACTAAGGAGTCAAACTTTGCATCGTCAATAATGGATCAAATAGGCATCATGTGTCCGCTATTGTGAGATGAGCAGTCACACAAATTTAGAATGTGGAGCATTCTATGACACAATGGCCCTAGACTTATTAAAATGTCAATGTCAGGGGAGGGTGTAACTCAAGTGGTAGACTGCATGCTTAGCATGCATGAGGTCCTGGGTTCAATCCCAGTACTTCCTCTAAAAATAAATCAATGAGTAAACCTAATTATCTCCCCCTCATAAAACAAACAAACAAAGTAAAACATCAATGTCGTGAAGGACAAAAAGAGACCAGAGACTAGAAGTCTGTTTAGACTAAAGGAGATTTAAGTGTTCATTGTATTATTCTTTCAATTTCTTAAGGGGAAATGACGAGGAATATGTCTCACAGAAGGAGTACAAGCCTCCAAATACAGCACAAATATTTACCAAAGAATCTCTTTTGTGTCTTAAAAGTTTTATCAAACACACAAACTTTAACAAATGTTCATAGTATATTTGCCATGTGTATACATTATGCTACATATTCTGTGTGTGTAAGGTAATTCAGTGACCAAGGTCTCTGCTGTCATGGAACTGGTATTTTGGGTGGAAAAAGAGCAAATGGTCAGTAGGGAGGTAAACAAAAAAATGAGAAGATAGGGAATGCCATAACGGAAATGTGCAAGGAGAGATTTCAAGCTGACAAGAGTCCTGTTTTAGAGGGTGTAGAGCTCTCCAAAGAGATAACATGTTGGGGGAGGGTTTAGCTCAAGTGGCAGAGCCAGTGCTTAGCATGCACAAGGTCCTGGGTTCAGTCCCCAGCACTCCATCAAAAAACCAGCTAAATAAATAAACCTAATTATCACCCCCTGCGAGGAAAAAAAAAGAACCTATAAAAAAAGAGATAACATGTATAGCTCAAGGAAGTATATTCAGTTTCTCATGATAACATAACGGAGAAGAATCTGAGGAGAAAAATATATATACATAATTATATGTATAACTAAGTCACTTTGCTGTACACCTGAAACTAACATTGTAAATCAACTACACTTCAATAAAAAAAAATTTTTATAGTATCTGGGACTAAAATGCCATGATGTTTGTAACTCCCTTGAAGTAGTTTGGAAAGTGGGTGATAACATTCCAGAGGTTAGGCATCACCGCAACAACAGGCAAGCAAGGGTGCTCTTAAGTCTAGGTGCATGGAACAGAGTTATCCAGTCACCTCCCAAGGTTCAGCCCTGGACTCCTGGAAGCATGGATTAGTCGATGGGAAGTGAAAAAACAGTCTGTGCCTCATGGTAGCCATTGGGATGGATGCAAAGGAGGGTGAGGAGACTGGCGGCGGGGGGGGGGGGGGGGGGGGCGGGGGAGAGGAGTATCAACGTTATCCTTATTCTCCTATTAGATGACTAATAAATGCCATCTTTCCTCTTGCAGGTTTTTCAGGGAAATCGAGACTCCTTCACACCCGTAGTGAACACTCTAGACCCCCCACTATTTATTCGCTACCTGAGAATTCACCCTCAGAGCTGGGAGCACCAGATTGCCCTGAGGATGGAGATTCTGGGCTGTGAGGCACAGCAGGTGTACTGAGAATGGTGCCCCCACCCCCGCCGGTTCCATCGCCCCTCTGTCCCGGCCCCTGTCCAGCATCCCTCTCAGCCTGGCCTCCTGGTTCCACCCTTTTTCTGTGTATTTAAAGTATACAGTCCTAGCAGATCTGCCCTGAAGCCCCCGAAATTGTCATGAATCCTGCATCTTCTGGGAGTGTTGCATCCATTGGTGGCAGCTGTTCCCAGATCGCTCCTTCCTTCCAGCGTCTTTAGGCAAAAAAGAAATGAGACAATCCACCTGGAAAGCATTCTCTTCCTGACAAGTTAGGTCTCTTCCACAGCCGCCACTTCCTCCTCTGTGGCAAAATGAGGCGTTGAAAGGGGGCAGGAGGTATTCACCATGGGAGCATTTCTGATGAAGCCTTAGACATTGAAAATGAAACTCTCACTTGTTCACCGAACATGTTTGGAGATCATATCACCACAGCCTTGAAGTCAAAAGATAAGTTATTTTGACAGTCTGCAAAATGGAGATAATATGAGAACTACTGCATTAAAGTCTGTTCTTGCCTCTTCATAGACAGATATAATGATCTTCGTTAGTCATCTTGGGGCATTGTTAGTGGCACATTCTTACCTCAAAAACTAGTATTCTTGGAGTAGGGGGGTGCAGCTCAGTGGTAGAGCAGGTGCTTAGCATGCAGGAGGTCCTGAGTTCAATCCCCAGTCCCTCAGTTAAAAAAAAAAAAAACTGTTGTTCTTTGAGGCTCGAGGATGGGATTCAATAGCCCCCTAAACCCCCCATCCCCCCGTCCCTTGAGACTATATATAATATTATGTATGAATGTGTATCTACATTTTCTCTGACAGAAGTGTCCAAAGATTTAATCAGACTTTAAAGGGTTAAAAGGCTTTAAACGAGTTCATTTTAATCTCAGAAAAATAAATAAAACCCATGGCTATCTGGGCTAGGAGATACAACATTATAATTCTAATAATGCACTCATTTTGCTCCCTCCCTCAGCTAATTTCCTGCTGAAATGACCCAACAAAAATGTAGGGGGAAATTCTATAACATGACTGAAAAGCAGTCCCACTTACATAGTTGACGTACTGAGGAGTCAAAAGAAATGAGGTAGGCCCGGTTGTGTTCTTCGTTCACAGCGACCTGAGACACGCCAGACGGCAGCGCGAGGGAGCGTCCCGAGGCAAAGCGATCTCGAAGCAGAGGTCCCTAGTGTAAGAGCAAGATTGCTTCGTTCTCAGAAAAGGCAAGGGAGTAACCGCTTTTCCCCACGCTAGATCGTCTTCCAATAGTTCTTCTTGACCCTGATGTGACCTTTTGGGGGACTGTCACGGAATCACACCCCACAACTGATGAAGCTGCAGTCTGTTAAGGTTAGAAGTCAACTTACAGAAATCAACATGCTGCTTTGCTTTATAGCCTGGTAGAGAAGTTAACCCCAAAGGTGATATGGTTTTAATCCCTGTAAAAGGTTAACCAGTTTTATGTCTAACTTAATTATCTTTCTTTGGCATTCCTTTCCCATGGGCTGCATACATCTCTATTTCTCAAATGCTCTTGGAACCAGCTCTTCTGTCTTCCTGTTGGTTTCCTCAATAATCAGTTAAATAAAACATTGACACATATAAGCAAATGCCTTTGAAACTTGTGTTTTTATACCGGAAATTAAAATGTAAACAATGATATTTTAAAAGAAAAAACAAATACAGGCACTGAATCACAGGATGGACAGTTTAGAAAAACAAATGAGTGAGTTAGGAAACCAGATTAAATTGAACTCAGAGTTGAATGATATAATTTATGAGAGGGGAAATAACATTTTAAAATGAGAAATGGGGCCTTGATCCAGGAGCCGAGCTTACAGAGAGAGAGATTGAGAAATGGGGAGTTACTGTTCAACTGGTCTAGACTTTCAGTTCTGCGAGATGGCTCAGTTCTAAAGACCTGCCTACAGTTAATGACATTTTACTGTGCAAAATCTAAGAGGATAAACATCTAAGAGGATAGCTGCATAAAGCGCTCTCACCGCCATAAAAATTCAAACTTCTTGAAGGAAAGATAAGAGTGGGTGTGGTCATACAAAACAATAGGAGAAAATTTCTTTGAGATGAAATAACAATAATAAGAATAATAAAATAAATTTGAAGAATGAGACTGTGCATTGTTTGCCGACATCAACCTACTCAAGTAGGACAATAGACATTGTTGCTGAGGCCAGAAGCTCCACAGCATTTTACTGGTTGAGTTATTTGTAAGATCCCTGAGATCACAGCAAATTAATTATCAGAAGGCCCCTGAGCACGACGGAAGGTCTGGCTCAGTGGTAGAGTGTGTGCTTAACATGCAGGAGGTCGTGGTTTCAATCCCTGGTACTTCCATTTAAAAAATAATTTTTAAAAGAATAAAAAAATAAAGTGGATGTGTGTTTAAAAAAAGATTGCTGAGCAAATTCAATCTCCTATGAGAAACATAATTTGTAACGTTAAGTGAACAAACCAATGTAATTTTCTGTCACAAACATTTTATCAAACATAATCTCAAGATTACAAGAAACAATCTTCAAAACATATATATTAAAACAAGACTATGTCTCAATATTATAGAAAAATCTATATCCTTTTTAGTAAACAGACTGTGTAGAAGCTTAGGTTTACAATGACAAGATACAGGTTAAGTGTGGACTTAACTGTCATGTTTACAAACTGACCATAACTATTTCTAACCTTCTTCTAATCAAAGAGTAATGACTGACATAACAAGTCCCAGAAATGTGTGGGTATTATGTCATCCATATTGCTAACCAAGAGTGAGACTTTCAGTCGCATACTCTTCTACAAGTAAGAACAAAATCTTCAAAACATGCTGTCAGAATAGATCACCTACAAAGAACATTTAACTGATATCGATGGTGGTCTCCTGTTCTTTGTCTAACCTTCCTTTGGGAAACTGCCCCCTCACATTCCACTGTATTCCTACTTGGTTCCTGTTTGTGAACCAAGATTCCTTTTGGTTCCCAAATAAGTTTGAGTTGGGTTTCTGTCACTTGCAACCCAAAGAGTCTGTTCTAAACTGCATAATTTCTCCATTGCAATCTTCAGTTCAACAAGACACTGAGGAAACATTTACAGAGATGTGAAGGAAACATTTCCTCAGTGCAATCCAAGAAATTTTCAAGCCAGAATATGTATCTATTCCCATACGTCTATTTTTAGACCAACCTTTCTCCTCATGTGCAACATCTAAATATTCAAATACCTACTTCACCAAGCTAGCTAATTCCTGTCCATCTCTTAAATATCACTTAATCCGAATCTCCTCTGGGGAGCTTTTTCCTCCCATGAGTCCCACTCATACAGTGCCTTAACCTTCACTCCCTTCTGAAACGCCAATAAAATACCAATAAAATTTAAAAGATTGGGGGGGGGACTTCAGTGTAACAAAATTTTAGAAAGTAGAAAGAATACATAAAGGGCTAACTAACTTAGAAAACTCTAGAAAGCTGAATCCTAGGCTGTCAATGGGGAAAACCAGAAGCAACTGGATTTACACTACAGAATGTGCCGAAACAGGCAGGAATTGGTCGCTTTGGGTTATTCTGGAAATGGAGGTGAAGATGGGGGGCTAAACTAAGTAAGATTACTTGAGAAGCTGTCTAATTAGATAATGTGAGAAATACTTTAATCCTACAATCCTCTTTTCAGCTCCACACAGCAACAGTAGCAGAAGCCTGGAGGTTAATTCTCTGGAGAGGGTAAGCTGCAAGGTCTAGGAACAGGGAGACAGCAGGCATGGTTGTTTACTGAAAACAGAAGGATCCAGGAAGATGCTTACTCAATCTTGACATTCAGTAGCACGCCTTTCTTTCTTACCTCACAGATGGGAGTTACCATACTAGAAGGATGTTAATGAGGACTTTGGGCTGCTGCTGCATAGTACAGACAGAGAGGGATATGCTTGGCACTTGGGTGATCCACTGGGGCATTTCTTAGGACTAAATGCATCAGTTAGGGCTGTGGCCCATCCCACTAGCCCCCTTTGTATAAGTTTTCTAGAGGTTATGACCAACCAGAATCCTGGAGAAACTGTAGCAGAATGCAGTGAACCTAATGTGACAAATCAGTGGATCTGAGTGGTGCAAGAGGTAGACCATAGCTGTTAAAATATGGTGGCCTCCAACCAGAAAACTACTAGAGCTCATCAATGAATTCAGTAAAGTTACAGGATACAAATCAATATACAGAAATCTGTTGCATTTCTCTACACTAACAACAAATTATCAGAAAAAGAAATGAAGGAAACAATCCAATTTACAATCACATCAAAAAGAATAAAATACCTAGGAATAGACCTACCCAAGGAGGTAAAAGACCTGTACTCCGAAAACTATAAGACGTTGATGAAAGAAATTGAAGATGAGACAAACAGATGGAGAGATATACCGTGTTCTTGGATTGGAAGAATCAACATTGTTACAATGATCATGCTACCCACAGCAATCTACAGATTCAATGCAATTCCGATAAGATATACCAATGACAGTTTTCATAGAACTACAACAAATAATTTTAAAATTTGTATGGAGCTACAAATGACCCAGAATAGCCAAAACAATCTTGAGAAAGAAGAATGGAGCTAGAGGAATCATGCTTCCTGACTTCAGACTATACTACAAAGCTATAGTCATCAAAGCAGTCTGGTACTGGCACAAAAACAGACACATAGACCAGTGGAACAGGATAAAGAACCCAGAAATAAACCCACACCGGTATATGGTCAATTACTCTATGACAGAGGAGGCAAGAATATACAATGGAGAAAAGACAGTCCCTTCAATAAGTGGTGCTGGGAACACTGGACAGCTTCATGTAAAAGAATGAAATTAGATCACTCGCTAACACTATATGCAAAAATAAACTCAAAGGGGTATAATTATTTTGCAAAACAATCTGGCATCATCTACTAAAGTTGAGCATATAGCTACCCTATGGCAATTCTGTTGGCTAATGACCTAGATGTAGAACTGCCATGTGAACCAAGAGACAGGACAACACTAGCTGTAACAGCTCCAAACTAGAAACAAGCTTTATTGTATATATGTCCTGACAGCTCAGTTTGATTGCTGTACAGTAATCCATTATATAATATATATTACAATTTATTTATCCACTGATTTTTCTCATAGAACCCTGACTGGTACATTATCTATGCCAGTTCTTCCATGGAGATGATTATCTTTTTTTAAAAAATTGGTTTGTAAGAGTTCTTTGTATGTTAAGGATATTAATCTATTGTCTGTCATACATGTAATGAAATCTTTCACCTAATTTGTTATTGGCCTTCTATCTATCTTTCTTTACAATATTTTGCTGTATGAAAGCTCTATATTCTGATGCAATAAATTTATCAGTATTTTCACTCATAGCTTTTGGGTTTTACAAAATGCTTAGCGTAGCTTTTGCACACCAAGATTATAAAAATATAGACTCATATTTTACTCCAATGTGTATATGGTTTTATTTTTGTTTAGACCTTGATCTGTCTAGAATTTATTTTTGTGTGTAGGGCTCTCACGTCTTGCCACACTGACATGAATGTCATCTTCATCATGTATTGAAGTCCCATATATACACTATTATAAGCTGTGGTAGATACCATGTGGCAAGCAAAATATCTTGGAATTCTTCAAGCCCAAGAGGGTATGACTACCTTGAGGATGGGTTTCAGTATCAACACAGTTGTTTATGCATAGCCAGAAGAAGTGTGCATGCGTAGCTGTCAGAAAGACTGGGGGCGGATCCACTGCAGTAAATGATATCATAAGGAGCAGTGGAATTCCATTTGGAACTTCAGAGACCCCAAAGGAAGACTCTGGCCAGCTTCTCCTGAAAGCTCTCTTGGCGCTAAGTCAATTTATGGGTAAGTGGCTTCCCAGTTGACACTGGTCTCTTTAAGCCCTATGAAACAGAGGATGAGTGTATCAGTTATAAACGTCTTAAGTAATATAAAATTCAAATTGGAGTTTCTTTTTCTCAGAGCAAGCAATTGAAAGGTGGACAGAGAGAGGTGTTGGTTTGGTGGCTTGAAATTGTCAGAATAGATGTACATTGCCTCATGGCTGCAAGATGGCCCCTCCAACTTCACGTAACACTTAAAGAATATTCAAGGAAGCACAAAGGGAAAATGAGAGCACCGACTCTTTCATCAAGACAGCAGAAAGTCTTCCCAGAAGCTACCCAGTAGATTTCTGTCAGGCTTCATTTTCTAGCTTCATTATCTAATGATGCCATGCAGCCACTGCTAGCAGCAAGATGGCTGGGAAAAGGAAGACTCAGCTTTTCTAGCCTCTCTAGTTGTATGAAATAAGTGAAAAGGGTGTGAGAATGACAGGCAATGAGAAATGTCTGCCAAAATTCACCACGCATTCATTTATTCAAAAAAACTTAAAAAGGGGGGAGAGTATAGCTCAAGTGGTAGAGCTCAAGCTTAGCATACAAAAGGTACTGGGTTCAATCCCCAGTACCTCCTCTAAAAATAAATAAGTAAATCTAACTACCTCCTCCCCACCAATATAAATAAATAAAAATATATAAAAGAAATTAAAAAAAATTTTTAAACATTTAAAATTTTAAATTAAAGAAAACAAAAAGAAAAAAAATTTATTGAGCATCTGAACACCCTGTGTGAACAAAACAGACCAAAATCCCTGCCCTCAAGGAGCTGACATTTTAATCAGGAAAGACATGATAAAATAAGTAAGTAAACCAAGGGGAGAAGGCCTAGCTCAGCGGTAAAGCACGCGCTTAGCGTGCATGAGGTCTTGGGGTCAATCTCCAGTACTGCCGTTAAAATAAATAAACCTAATTACCTCCTCCCCCCTAAATTTTTTTAAAATAAAATAAACATGTGAACTATATACTATACTATATTCTGATGAAGTTCATGGAGAGACAGCAAGCAAGTAATCTGATTAGGAAGTTCATGACATAATGATACGATTTTAATAAAGCCTTCTCAGGAAAATCGTCATTGAGAAGGTGATATTTGAACACCTGAAGGAGGTGAGAGAATGAGTCATGAGCAGATGGAGGGGAAAGCATTCCTTGGAGAGAGAATAGCAAGTGAAAAATTCCAAGGTAGGAACCTGCTGGGTTTGTTCAAGACGAAGTGAGGCTAAGTTCCACTCAAACATGGAAGTATGCAGTGGTAACTTATTGTTGCACAACAAGGACTTTTCTTTTGTGGCAGTACATGGACACTGTCCCTAACCTAGTAATAAAAATGGCAGCAAGCAGGAAGCTCTGAACTCCTGTGATCTGGTGGATTATCCATCCACATCAGATTCACTGGCTCCAGAACTTCTTATCTGCTGATTCAGTAATAAACCCAAGTCAAAAGGAAACAAAACAAAATAAAGACATGGGACTGAAAATGACGAAATCAGGTTTAGGAGGGAATGTCAGGTATCTTGTCTCCTACAGAAGAGTACATTTTTGTCTTGTGCTTTTTTGGGTTTTGGAGGGAGGGATGTGGTTCGCTTTGGAAGCTGTGTTCAGGATTCAAGAGTGTCAGTCAGTGAATTATTCTTGTGTTCATGACAGGTGAGAAGTTCTGCAGTTAAAAAGTAAACCACCATTTTCTAACGTTTCAGACAAAGCTGCTTTGGAAAGAAAACATCCACCCTTGGCATCAAGTCCATGGAACCCCAGCAGCTGCTGAGTGTTGGGTTTCTGCTGTGCTCTCTGACTTGCCTCTTGTTGGAAACTGTAGCTTCCTCTGTGTCACCCCTATCTGCCTTTGGACTACAAGACAAAGCAGGATGGAATCCAGGCTCAAGGGGTGTGTTGGCTGTTAGGATGAATATTCCTATCTTCATAGGGTGTAAGATTTATGTCTCAGGTCAGGAAAAACTGCTTTGTATTTAAAAAATAATGTTTGCAGGAAAGCAAACTATTCTGGTTTCATTCCATTTAGTTCAACAAGCACTTACCCATCCACTGTGTGCCAAAGCCATAAACCTTCAACCTCTCCCTGGGGAGACAATAGGACAACCTCTCCCTGGGGAGACAGAATGACCATTAAAGTGTAGGGGGAGGGATCGGGGAGGATTTGACAAAGGAAGTGAAATGTAGGCTAAACCTGATGACCCACTGATCCTTGGCCAGCACTGGAAACCATGTTGCTGGTGAGTGGGGAACCCTCTTGACTTTTCCATGGGCACATTGGTTTTACCCACATCTTCCAGTGATCAGCACACTCCCTCTAAAGTTCCTTCTGCCAGTTGCCCTGGCCTCTTCCTGCTCCAGATGCACTGGAGTACCTCCATCGAAAAAACCAAACAAAACAAAAAACAAGCAAAAAAGATATTTGGTCGGGGGAGAGTATAGCTCATTGGGAGAGTGTGTGCTGAGCACGCACAAGGTCCTGGGTTCAGCCCTCAGTACCTCTACTAAAAATAATAAATAAATCAACTTAATTACTTCCCCCCAAGAAATTTTTTTTTAATTAGAAAAAAGATTTTTAAAAAAAATCTGTGGCAGAGATTATTGTTCCTATTTGACATCCAAGGAGACAAAGATGATACCCAACTAAGGATACCTTTTTTTTTTTATGTGCATCCCTTTAACCTCTTAGAGGAAGCACGGCCAAGTAGTCAAGAATATGGGCTATGGGCAACTATGAGAACTTGATATCTGGGACAACCATCTGAACTTGAACCAGGGTTCACATCCCAACCACATTATTCCCTTGACCTCTCCTCAATAAACATTTCTGCTTTTCCTACAGAAAACCATAGGTCCTGGCTGAGCAACTTTGGGGATTACTTATGGGATCTGATCAAGAGCTCCATCCCTCCAGCAGCCATTTTGGCTTTTCTTATCACCACGGCAATCCTGGGGACCCTCTACTGCCTCACGTAAGCAGCCGCGGGATGAGGCGAGGGGATGGGACAGGGAACCAGAGGGAGAGACAGCAACAACCCAGTTCCCTGCCCGTCTGCACATCTGTCATTAAGGGAAAGTTTTAAGGAAGGTGATTCTGGGAACAAAAGTCTGAAAGTTCATACAACTGGAAGAGGAGAAAAGTGACATGATGGTTATTGAGCTGCGCAGGCCTGCACTTCTAGCTAACCTGATCTTACGTCTAACCTGCTACCCTTCCCTGTGCACGCTTCTCTTGGAATAACTTATCCTTTTACCCTAGAGGTCTTGAAAGAAGGTCATGGACTGAACCTCAAGAAAATGGGCAGACCCTCCTCAATTCCTCCATAACGACAACAAATTCTTATCAGGATGAAAGGAATGTAGCCCCTGCTCACACCCTGACTGTCATCACCCCCCTGTTTCCATTTTTCTATAAAACCCCAAGACGCTTAACCCAAAGTGAGCTCACAGTCTTTAAGGCATTAGCCTGCTGTGACTCTCCTTGCCTGGCAAAGCAATAAGGCCATTCTTTTCCAATTCTCCCAAAACTTTGCCTCCAACTCTCAATTCAGCTATCGGGGTACAGAGGGCAGTTTTTTGGCAACACAACCCCCTTTTAAAAAGTCTCCTCATTCTCTCTTTTTTCTCCAACCTGCTCCATCCATTACCAACAGCTTACAGGTGACACTTAATCACCAGTGTTTGCAACTTATCATTTGTTTCACTAACTTCATTAACTCCCAATTATCCTTCCCCTTGATTTAGGAACTCTCAAGGAAAACATATGATGAACTGTGTTATCAATTGCCTGGCAATTTACCAAAATAATTATCTATGTAAATCATATGAAGCCAAAGAGATTCCTGAAATAGCAAACAAAATAGTTAAGCTTAGCTAGATAAGCCCAAATTCCATTAATTCAATCACTGTGTACCAAGAGATGACTACTAGCCTGTCTCTGTCCTGGTTGCTAGAGACAGAGAAATAAGATGATCGAATAATTGCAAACTGGTGAGTCAGTGGTGTGATGGGAGACAGAGTCCAAGTGGGGAAACCCATGAAAGTGTGGGACAGGGTTAAGAAAGGCTTTGTGTAGTAAAGAACTGTTGAAACTTCATAATCTAATAAAGGGGCTGAGGGCAAAGATCAGATTAAGGGTATGGCAATCCCATCTAAGGCTCTTGATAACCTCGAGAATAACCCCAGATAAAGAACCATGTCTAGAAAACAACCTCTTCTCAAAAGGGAGCATTCCTGCTCCATCTCTGTACAGGGGGTGTGGAGATTAAGGGCAGATAACCTGTTTTCGGCTCAGAGGTCTCTTAACCAAGAAGAGCCACACCCAGACTTGAGGGAACCAGATACTCTGGACTTTGCGCTTGACAGAGTCAGGATAGAATTTTAGTCTTGAGGGAAAGTTGTATCATGAATCAGGTGTTCTGGAAACAGACAGGGAGACAGGAGTTTGGTGGGCAGGGTATTATCAGGAATCAGTGGCTGTGGAGGATAGGGGAGGAAGGGAGAGACAGAACTGCCTTCAAGCCCAACAAAGCTTGGGTGATGCCTTCAGAGTTGTCCTACCTTTATAGCCATGTCTCTGACAGTTGGGAAGTGGGAGGCCCCAGGAAGTACAGGCAACTCCTGGCAGCTCAGGCAAACTCTGAAAGAGCTAACAGCTGAAGAAAGAAGGGTGGCATATTTCTGTGTGCACAGTGGGGCAGCTGTGTTCCAGGTATGGAAGGAAGAGTGAAACATATCAGGTTGTCAGGAAGACAGGCTGTGCTGGGGACTGGCTATATGTTCACCAACCCTGTTACTTCCTCCCAAGCACAGAGGAAGACTGCATTTCCAAACAAAAGATGCCAGGACTCAAGTCAATATACAGTGGATTCCATATCTTTTAAGTCTGTGACTCAAATTAAGACCAGCAGGCCAGCTGCCTCAGGAACAGCAGAAGTATTGCTTAAACATGCACATTCAGAGGGACTTCTGTAAAGATAAAGCAGACAACATGCCAAGAGAAATACTTCCTTCTTTGAAGTAAATGTCTCAACCTGAGGAGAAAAACCACCAAGTCTTTGCTGGGAACAAGTGAGATACAGCAAAACAAAGGAAGACATTGATGAAAAAATATTAAAGGAGATGTGGAAAACAGGCTACAAAAAGCTAGCACTATTAAGTAGAGATCAACAAAAACTTTAGTGAAAATAAGATTAGAGAGAATAAATGATAGACGCAAGAGACATATAATGAATTTCGTGGTGGAAAAGAACCAAAGTAGTACAACAGAAAATACTTAAAGGTGTAATTTTTTGAACATTGCAGAAATAAAGTAAGGCTTGAGTCTATAATCACAAGGGCACATCAAGTCCCAGGAAAAACTGGCACTTGGTACTGGACACATCGTAGTTTGTCAATAACACTTGTTGATTTTTTATTAATGCATTTCACAGTAAGGACTGCAAACAGTTTCTCTGTGACTCTTTATTCATCCTCTATACACCACTAGCTGCAACTGTAATGAAGGCTTAAGCTAGCTGCTCATTACCTGAGGAAATCAACATGGAAGCCTGGTTAATCCCTTGGCACTCCAGTGGCAATCAGGGGAACTGACTGGTGCTAATAAGTATGTGAAAATACATATATGAGGAATAGTTAGTATGGTTTATAATAATGAAATATAGAACCAGCTTAATGATTCTTGTCTGGTGAAAGAAAGCATGAAACATTCCTACCATGAGTACTATTTAGTCACCAAACGTTGTACAAGGATAATGACGCGGAATCATATTTTTGAAATATTGTTGAGTGGAAAAAAGCAGATTATAACAGGATATATAATTTTACTCAATTTGTTATTTAAATCATATTTAAAAGCCTTTAAGGACCTAGCCGAAGTATTAGATGTTGGTTATCACCTTGTGGTAGTGAATAGGTGATTTTAATTATGACTATTGTTGTTGTTGTTATTTATTTTCATGTTTATTTTTGTCTATCTGCACTTTCCAATTTTTCCACAACAAACTATATTGTTTAATTAGTAAATTTTTTAAAAGATACTTTAAAAACAAAAGAAAAACTCTCTGACCATACTTCTACTGTACCTCCACCTCCAATCCCGACTATACTAGAAACACACTCTTACTCTTACTTTCTCAAGTCATCAAAGCATTTTCTCTGTATGAAAGCGTGTTCTCCCTAAGATATCATTTGGTTCATATTCAGAGAAGAAGCTGTCTAAAATCCTATCTTGGAAAAAGTGATGTAACTACAGGGTAACTGTGAACACCAAGAGAGTGTATTGGAATTTAAATTCAGTTCAGTTGTCGTTATTTCCTCTTCCTTTCCCAGTATTCTTATAGGTGAACCAGTCCAATCGAAGTACTAGAAGATTCAATTGGGCAAGTGTAGTGTTTGGCTTGCTGGATTCCCAGAGAGTGGAGCGTGTGCTGTTGGCTTACAATGAGGAAGTATCTATCAGGTAAAATTAAATTGTCTTCCATCTCAAACTGTCTTTGCCTTTGTTTTCTCCTTTCAAACATGCAATTGAAAAAATGATAATAGCATTATTACT